>NC_085047.1:62928590-63551762 GCF_963662255.1 Cinclus cinclus
TGTGCTGGCGATTTTACCAGAGCCTGGCACTGTCTGTTGTGCTCAGACTCTGTGGGACTGTGACCTATCAGGCATGCCCCTATGTATGCCCCTATAGGGCATGGTGGGGTCACCCTCATCTGTCAGCTTGTGCCCTTGGCCAAGCGTGACAAAATGCCAACAGAGCTGCAACCTGCAGCTCTGTGATAGAGCTGACAAGTGCAAAGGCTTCGACTGGACAGAAAAGTACTGTGACATAGCCTTTTCTCTTTCCTTCCTCTTCCAATCTACTGTGTTCTTTGACAGTCAGTGTTGTCATCATATTAAAAAGTTCCAAAAGCAGTCAGCTTTCCAGGAAAAACAAAAGAACAAAAGGAAGAACAAAATAATACCCAGCTCTCCCTAGGACAAACCCATGAACAAAACTGAGAGTTCGACTTAGATGAACCAGACTGGAAAACTAGATTGCCTACCATTGTCTACCAGCCACCTTCTGGTTGTTTTCACCATAACAGTTGAAATATATTAATTAAATCTTTACATCTTAAATAATTATTAATTATATAATTATAAATATCCATATCATAAAATGGATTTCTGAAAATATTCAGAATGCAGTTAGGACTGTGTATAGTCTGTACGAAAGAAATCTGCGGATGTAAGAAAGATTGTTCATAGATAGGATTCATTTGCTCAATGTCAAACATAGGATTCAAGTACAGCTTAAGAAAGTAATGTTTTAATGTTGACTTTTAGATGTCTCCTTGTAATTTTAAATATTTAATTAACCTAAATTCAAAGTGTTGTAAATCTTCATGTGTTTGGAAGGAGGGTGTTGGTTGTTATTTCTTTGTTTTTTGGGTTTTCTTTAGGGTCTTTTTTGTCATTTTGATATTTAAAAAGGCAAAGAGGAGCCAGAATTTCCATACTTCATACAGGTGGCATGTGTGATTCTACAAACAATTTTATGTTCATAGCTTGACTGCAAAAATCATTCAAAAAAGAAATGTTATCTCTGTTAGCTTTTAATTTTTTTTTAGTTTTGGCTGTGCAGTTATACATATTTGTTGTTCTCATTATGTTTAGTGAGATCTGATAAATGCAAGCTGGAACGACTCCCTTTATGTTCACAACTTTATCTTGATGGGCTAAAATGAGCAAATATATAGATATTATCAAAGAACTACCTTTTTAATGCTCTTATTGATAATTCCACACCTTTTCAAATAAATGTCTTTTGCAGTCATAACAAACAAAACTGAAAATCTTAAAGGTATTCAATAAAGAAACTAAAAAGAATTTAATTCCAGTGAAGGTGGTGATGAATTGATAACTCAGTAGATAAATTACAGTGACTCCAAATAAAATATCACCTCATGAATAAAACACAATATTTTGGAATTCACCAAATCAATAAATGTGTTTCTGAGTAAAAGGCTGATTCTCAAGAATATCTAATTAATTGAAAAAAAATTGCTTTTGGAACAATCTTTGACACAGAACAAGAATAAAAATATGGTAATCATTTTACTATCACATACAAGCTTGTACAAATAAATAGAAGCATAAGTTCAAATTCTCACACAAAATTCCAGTGAATTGACCAAATATTTTACAGGAGATGTGAAAGAATGTGTAAGAAGCCTTTAATAAATCATGAAGTTTTGGATAAGTGCTGCAAAAACACTACAGTTCCAGCACTTTATCTGCCTGTGGTGTTTTTATCCTGTGATTCTAAATTTGTACTTCAGAGAGATTATTGTCTTACAAGTGATTAATTTTTCTTTCCTGAAAATATTGAGATACTTCTTTGATGAAGTTTTGCAAAGCTATACATTGTTCTTGTTCTGTTGCTCAAAAATGAACCATAGTAAATCACTGTAATGAATCAACAGAAGATTCCCTTCAGTAATTTATTTTCATGGGTGTCCTGAATCCTATAAAGTTTACACTGTGAATTCTTTCTCTTCAGCAAGTCTGAAGGAAAAAAATTGAATAAGCCTTTGGTGCAAGTAACTTCTGCAAATCAGAGTCCTCGGAACATTTCCCTCGTTTCTTATATTTTATTTCAAGACTTGGGGTGGCTGTATAAACAACTGAGTTTTAAAGATTTTTCCCTCAAAAATCCAAGTCTTCATATATCTAATGAAGGAAACCTAAAATTATTGATTATTATGATTTTATAATTTTATTAGTAGGATTAATTAATCTATATGTGATTTTCTCTATACACTGATTTCTTGATCAGAAAAGTTGTTCTTTAATTACCTCATAAACATATGGTGAAATAACGAGATGAAGATAGTACAGTGCTTTCTAAAGTGACACCTATATAAAAGTCTGACATAAAAGAAAGAGAGAAATATTGAGTAGCCATGACCTTGAGAATTTTTGAAATTTAAGGATCTAGCACTGTTTTAAAATTTAATACTTATCATGTCTGCTGGGAAAAAAAATAAGGAGGAAAAAGAAAGAAAGGTCTTAAAATTGCACAGCTGCAAAACATATCTGCTAGATATAAATTATCAGCTCAGTCTACAATTAATGTGTTTTTTTTAATCTGAATGTTTTTCAGTACTATGAAATGATGAAATGATTGGCAATTTTGGAAAAAAACTGCATTTGCTTAAAAATGTATGTTTGTTTGTTTTCTAAATCCTGTATTTGCTCCTGTGTGCTCTAGTGATATGGAGCATATATAGATGAGTTTGGAGCAGGCCAGGTGGTTACACATTACCTTAAACACCTTATTTCAAATTCTGAGGCATCACACACTCAGGAACTTCACTTTAAAATGGTAAATATTGTACCAAACCGATGGACCCACACTGCCCTTGACTGGCACCTTAAACCCGGCTGAGATATTTCTCACATAGTCATTCAAGTAACTCAACTGAGCTCCTCCATCCTCTCACAAAATCTGGAGAAATATTTGAATGACTGGGCATAAGAACCTCTATTTTTAGAATGAAAAGGAGCTACTGTTTCCAGTATGTTCAAAATGTTTAAGAAAATCTTGAATTTTGAGAATAACAAGCACATAGAAAAAAATTAAATTATCTTCTTGTAACAAAATACCTGAAAAATGTTTGTGGGCAACACCTGCTTAATCCTATAGACTTCACCTAAGAAGTTATAGAATCATGTACTTATTCTAGCTGAGGTACAAAGGATATCATTATTAGAGAATTCACTATTATCTTTGTCACACAATCCAGGGTGTAGCATCATCTAAATTTGCATTATTAATTTCTGAGGTGACAATGAAAATTTTTTAAGTATTCTGTAAGCTGTGGAAGATGCCACCAAAAGGGTATTCCAGATCATGTGGTCATGCTCAGCATCTGAAGTGGGGGAAAGAAGGAAGTGAGGGGTGCTCAGATTGATGGTGTTTGCCTTCCCAAATCACTGCTACATGTGATGGAGCCCTACCTTCCTGGAGATGACTGAACACCTGCCTGCCCATGGGAAGTGATGAACAAATTCTTTGTTTTTCTTTGCTTACATGAGTGGCTTTCACTTTACTTATTGAATTGTCTTGATTTCAACCCACGAGTTTTCTCACTTTTAGTCTTCTGATTCTCTCCCCATCCCACCAGGGGTGATTCAGTGTGTGGCTGCATGGTGCTTAGTTGGCAGCTGGGATTAAACCATGACATGCTGAAAGAAGCAGTATGAGTGCAGCTCCTACTACTCAGCCTTCACTAGAGTCCTTGTCTTGCAACATCTGTTTCATTGTTTGGGAGCTGGTAATAGAAATTGGACAAAACATGCTGGGGATGAGCATTTGCTGAATGCCTGCAATGCTCTTTGAAGACAGCAAGTGTCTTGAATACTTTACACTTACACAGGTGAAAAAAAAGTCCTACTCTCTATTTCAGGAGCAACTGCTGTGGAGTGAGACTTTCAAGAGGATCCCACAACACAGTGGGAGGGTGCATTTGGCAGCATGATTTAAAACTATATCCTTCCTCAGACCTCTGACCAGATCTTTGTTCAGATAAAAAGAGAATTTGTATTCTTACTGATAATTCTGACAGCATTTGGTGTCGCAGCATTGTCAGATCTTGTAGTCTTGTTCCATATCTGTTGATACATGGTGTAGTTTATAAAGATTCATATGACTATCTGATGCTCGGTTTCTGTAAATTGAAAAACTATCATTGTTCCAGCTGTCAATCTGATTCCATTTTCTAAAACAGCAGCAAATAAACAACACAAAACTCAAACAAACCAAATAAACAACCCAAACCATTTTATCAATTCTGTAATTAAGAAAAATAATTACACAAAACTGTACCTTTATTTAAAATCTCTAATTTTTAAGCCAGTGTAGTTCTTCAGACTTGCTGGCTGTTTTGGATTAATCCCAACAGGCAGTTAAACACCACACAGCCTGTTGCTCTCTTTCTCTTCATACCCCCCAGTGGAAAAAGGGAATAGTAAAAGAGTAAGAACAAGGAACTAGGAAGTCAAGAAAGAAAAAAATGTATTAAGTGAATGGTAAGTGGAAGAAAAGAGAAATAAATGGAAGTGATGCAAAAATAATCATTCACCACCTTCCACAAGTAGACTGATGTCCATCTTGTTCCCTAACAAAAGATTATTAACCCTCAAAGCTCCTTCTTTTCCCTTTTATTGCTGAGCATGGCATTATACAGTATGGAACATCTCTTTGGTCAGTTCAGGTCACCTGCCAGGTTGTGACTCCTCCCAAAAGATTGTGCATCCCCTGGGGGACAGAGTGAGAAGCAGAAAAGGCTTTGATGCTGTGCGCTGGTCAGCAAATAGCAGAACACTGGTGTGTGATCAGGACTGTTTTGGTCTCAGATCCAAAACTTAAAACCATATGAGATATATGGAGGAAACTAACACTGTCCTAACAAGGCCAGTACACTGGCATAGTTTTTAATGGATTTTGCTAAGTAGAATTGCCAGCATAATGACTGGACATCTCTAAGTCAGTCAAAGCTATTACGTTCCAAATCCTTTGCTTTCTGTTTAAACCCATGTACCTGACTTTCTGAGGCTTTTTATCATTTTCAGCCAACCTGCTATGGCTTAAATGCACTCTTATTTAAGTAAAATGTTGAATCATCTTAACAAAGCTTGAAATTCTGCTTTCAAAAACAGCTGACTGGGAACAGTGGGAAACAGAGTGGGAATGGATATACAAACACTGTAGCCAAATGTGAATGATTTAAGATTAATTTAGAGGACCTAGAACTGAGAGACATAATTTTCTCTGTGTTCTCAGTGTAGAAGATGGAGAGATGTAGATGGACTATCAGTTATGAAGATGTTAACCTCAGTTAAAAACCTGAAGTTATGCACTTTGTTTAATCATTATAACAGAAATTGAAACTTTACCTCTAAATTTCCTATTAATTTTTTTATCTCTACATGAATCAGTTTCAGACTTCTATTACTTTGTTCTTATATGCTTTCATATTTTCAGAAATACTGTACTGTAGTAGGCTATAATATATTATGCTTTGACACTACAGTTGCCCATCAAGGTTTTTTCGAGACAATTTATGTTGTCTGCATCTGAAACAATTTGAAGTGCCTATATTGTGCTCTCAGACTGGCATGACAACAAAAGTAAAAATGATAGAACTCAGACTTGTTTTAAAATATTGAATTTAGCTAATAGAATCCCTTTAGAGTCCCTCACTAGTTCATCTCCTACGCAACAATCTGAAAAACTTTACAAGAAATGAGCCACATTTAAATGAAAGATAATCTATTTTTACATCAAATCCCATGCCCTGGCTTGATTCTGTTGCTGCTCAGTAACATAAATGGAGCAGAAACAGCATCAAAGGAAATTGGGCTTTTTCACTTCCATCAGTTGAAACACAATGGCAAATTTAATGCATGCAAAATTCTTTAATTGAGTATATGTAATTCTGTCTGGACAATTACAGAAGAAACAACTATTTGTCTTAAAAAGCAATTATTAGCTGTTTCAGGAATATTGAATATGGAGCTACATAAATATATGTGATTGATTTGAATGGTGCCTATGCATGTTCTGGAGTCTTGTAATGAAAAAAGATTTAGTTTCAAACTCCTCTTTGGTCAGTTTATTGTATGAGAGTGCTTACTCTGAACAAGGTGAAGTAAGGGTTGAAAACTTAGACTAGACCCAGATTTCCTCTGTGATAGCACAGTGACTATGAATAATCACTGTGACATGATTTGGGGAGGGGAAGAAAGATTTCATTACAGAATTCTCTTGATAATTTAAGGGTTATTGTACTAGTATTTTCTTCCACCTTCAGTTCCACCTACTTGCTAATATAACTATATATATATCTTTTTCACATGTCAGGTTTGCCTGGGTTTTTATCACAGAATTCCCCACCGCCACAGAGGATGGGAGGGGCATCTGGTGACCATCTAGTCCTCCTGTAGCATTATGTAACAGCTCTGTGAAAATAATACAAACAGTTAAGTAAAACAATCAATCATATTTTTCTTGAAATAATTTATCTTCAAGTTTATGATCAATAAAATAAAATTGAAATCTAAGAGATGAGTTGAGAGATTAATGATGGGGTTTTTTTTAAAACCTACTTTTGCCTTCTGTGAGCACATGAAATTGAAGAACCATCCTGTTACCAATTCTCACCTTATGTGCATGTCCTTGGTGCACAGTAGTGAAATATAAAGGTTTGTTTTAGTTTATCTAACCTGATTGCTGGAATATACATCATTCTTGGCATCATGTTAATTTTATCCAGTTTCTACCTGTAAACCTTGCTGCAGCAGTTTTTACTCTGCATTGCTTAATTCAGAAAGTCATAGCCATAGAGTTCAGAAGACCAAAGAATGGAGAGAAGTAATCTCTTCCAGATTACATTAACATCATCTGTTGTTTCTTCATAGGGCATTAGCCTGATCTTTCCTTGGACAAGTTTTTTCAGGCTCTGCTCTGTTTCTGTAGCTGCTTTTGATTTACCCCAGTGCCATTGAAGAAGGGTAAGGTTATATAGTTCTCCTGAGACATCTAGTCAAAAGATGTAATTATAAAGACCAATTGTTACACTATTTTATGGTTGTTACTATGTCACCAGACAAGCGCTTTGAGTCAACTAAGCTGGCGCTATTGTGAAAGGAAGAAAATCTGTGTGTCTTGATTCAGCTTTACTTGAAAGGAAATAAAATTGCTGCATAAATCTCCCATTTCCAAAACCAGAACTGCAGGAATGGAATCTACAAATCTCTTGTCAGAGTTCACTAGCAAATTACTGAGAATGACCACATTAACTTTCTCCAGGAGATGTCACTCAAGACACTGGTATATGTACATATCAGAAGTTTTGCAGTAGTAACACAGAATAAAACTAGGGCATAAAGATCTGTTTGCTCCAAAAACACCTTGGCCTATTTCAATATCAGTACTGCTATATATACATATCAGGAGCAAGAAGCAAAGTTTTCAGTTCTGTTCCTTTCTAAAATACACTCGTTTTTATCAGTCTGTTAATGACTCATCATTTATTTACATCCACAAGAGACTGATGCTCTGGAGCAGCTCAAAGACTGAAGAGAGATTTGGGAAAAAAGACAATTCTAACAGGAGTTATTGCAGCCTGGAGGAAACAGATACTGCTGGCAGTTTACTACATATGCATTTTACATATCAATTTATTTTACAGTTGGATTACAATAAGTAGCCTGTAACTACTGAACACTATTTCATGTTAGTAGGCATTCAAATCAGACTTGGAAACAACTTTTAGACAGAAAACAGGTCTTTTTGCTTGTGAACAGAGAAAAGAGGGGGAAAAGAGAAGGGGAAAGGGAAAGGAGAAGAAGAAGAAAAAAGGGAAAAAAAAAGGTGGGGGAGAAAACAGAGAGAATGGGGGATAAAAAGAAGAAAATGAAAGAGGGAATGGGAGATATTAAATACTCAAGTGCAAGAGGGCAAAGATAGGTGTGGATGTTTTATTTTCTTCTAGTTTTGTCAATGTTCTCAGAAAACCTTTGATCAAGAAGTAGAGAGAAACTTGATGATTAATAATTTAGTCATTATTTAGTAGACTAAAAGCATTGGAAATAAATTGTATGAAGGAACAAAGATGGACTTGTGGTGGGTTGGCGCTGGCTGGATGGAGGTACCCACCAAAGCCACTCTATCAATCCCCTCCACAAGTGGCATGGGAGAGAAATATAAGAAAATATTCTTGATTTGAAATAAGAGCAGGGGGAGCTCACTCACCACTTACTGTCATGACTCAGCTTGGGGATATTAGCTGGATTTACTACAAATCAAAATCAGAGCAGGATAATGAGACGTAAAACAAATCTTCCAAACACCTTCTGCTCACTCCTCCTTTCCTGGGCTTTACATTCTCCCTTAAAGTCATGCAGGCAGACAGGGAATGAGGGTTATGGTCATTTCATCACAGGTTATTTCTGCCATGGCGCTGGGAGAGGAAACCTCCCCTGCTCTGTCATGGGATATGCCCCATGGGAGACAGTTCTCCAAGAAATTCCTCAGTGTGAGTTCTTTCTACAGGCTACAGTTCTGCATGTACTAATCCAGCGTGGGTGCCTTTTCAAGGGATGCAGTCCTTCAGGAAGAAGTCATCCCAGAGTGGGTCCAAAGTCCTACCAGGGAACCTGCTCTAGCATGGGCTCCTCTCTCCATGACTCAGTAGGTCCCTCCCAGGACCCTGCTCCAACACAGGCTTCCCTCTGTGTCACATTTCCTTTTGGGCATCCACCTGTTCTGGTGCGGGTCTCCTCTGTGTGCTGCAGGTGGATCTCTGCACCCCAGTGGACCTCCATGGGCTGCAGGGGCACAGTCTAACTCACCACAGTCTGCACCACAGGCTGCAGAGGTGACTGCACCACCTCTGCTCCCACATCTGGAGGACCTCCTCCTCCTTTTTCACTGATCTTGGTGTCTGCATAGTCCTTATTTTCTCATATTTTAACTTCTCTCTTCTCTGAGTGTAATTACATCTGCGTAACAACTTTTTATGTTCTTAAATATGTTGTCACAGAGGCATTACTACCATCTCTGGTTGTCTTGACTTCTGACAACAGCAAATCTGTCTTGGATCTGGCTGGCATTGGCTCTGTCAGACAGGGGAAGCTTCTGGCAGCCTCTTACAAAGCACATCCCTGTAGCACCCCCTACTACCAAAACCTGTCCTCAAAAGCCTAGTACATTAAATAGTGGGAAACAAGGACTGCAACTGGGGAATGAAAGAAGTGGAGAGAAAGGGAAAACAAAAATAAGGACGGCTGTGGAGATTCTCCAGAGGACAAAGAGACTGAACAAAGAAAAGTGCAGAGGAGATTTTGCATGGCAATAAGTACAGACGCAGAAGAGGATTAAAGTTCTCAGAAGGAGAAAGGAGATGAATTGAGAGCCAGCAAATTAGCATAAATGAACCAATGAAGTATGGCTAAGATAAAATGGAGGAAAAACTACTGCACATCAGTCTTAGAATCTCTGCTAGCTCAAGTGGGAAGAGTCTGGTTTATTGATTTATAAGCTACAGTCTTGGTGGAAAACAATGGTCAACATCTAAGTTGGCCTTTTTATGACTAATGTTCTTTTATGTCTTTTTAAGTCTACTTTTTCTGACTATCCTGTATAGCCTAGAACAAATTATTATCATACAAAAATAAAGGGCTAAATCTTTACTAGTAAACAAAAGCATGACAGGAATCCATTTCCTAGTTCTACAGTTAATTTACATGGCACATCTATATTCACAATGTTAAAATATCTATGATTCAAACATAGTGTACTTGAGATATTACTTGTACTTGTTTTGAAAATGTTGCTCTGGCTTAAACCTCTCTGGGAGACTGATACTTGACCCAGATCATAACATTGGCAAGGATTCTTTTCACTGCCTAGAAAATTGGTTTGCCAGCAGTTTTCCAGTACAGGTATAGTAAATATTTACTATATTTAGTAAAATAATGGAGTATGGACTCAAACAGTGACAGTACGTTCAATGGCTAAAAACTATAAAAGTATAAAATTATAGTTGTATGTTATATCAGAAATAGTGCTGCCAGCAAGACTAGGGCAGTAATAGCTCCCTTGTAATGCACACTGACATGACTGCACCTCAAATCCTATGTTCAGATTTGGGCTCCTCACTACAAGCAGAACATTGAGGTGATAGAACTTGTCCAGAGAAGGGTAGCAAAGCTGGTGAAGGGTCTGGAGCACAGGTCTTATCAGCAACAGCTGAGGGGGCTGGGTTTGTTAACTCTGGAGAAAAGGAGGCTCAGGGGAGACCTTATAATTCTCTACAACTCCCTGAAAGGAGGGTGTAGCCAGGTGGGGGGGTAGCCTCCTCTCCCAGATAACAAGTGGCAGGACAAGGAAACGACCCCAAGTGGCTCCAAGGGAGGTCGAGATTGAATATCAGGACTAAATTTCTTCACAGAAAGAGTGAATTTCTTCACAGTTTGCCTAGCTTCGGAATAGGCTGCCCAAAGAAGCTGAGTCCTCGCTGTCCAGATATCTAAATGACATGTAGGTGTAGCACTTGGGGACATCATTCAGCAGTGGACTCGGCAGTGTTAGGAGTTAACAGTTGGACTTGTTCATATTAAAGGTCTTTTCCAGCCTTAAAAATTATATGATTCTATACAGTTATATGGTTTTTATGTAGCCTGGGGGAATTGTAGGTGCCACCATTAAGATTTAAAAACAAATTCATAAACCACAAATTTCCAAAATATGTTCTGATTCAGTGAGAACTTGTATGTAAATCATCTTAGTCTTAGTAGGCTTTGCATTTGAGGTGAAGTAAAATTGTACAGAAAAGATGAAAGACAAAATATAAATTTTAAGTTTTAGTTAAAATGAATATTTGGCTAGCTTTTCTTTTTTTTTTTTTTTTGTGAAAATGTACACTAGTTCGGCTGTAGCGAATGTAAGATGTCCACACAAAAAACATATTCATGCTCATATCCATATATGTATGTTGAACAGCTCAGGCATGTGACAAATGGTTTAGTATAAATTAGAATATGACAAGATCAGAGGTGTCTAATTTTCCCACCCATCCCAAGCTGGACATCGTTTTAAGCATGTTGCGTAGCACGATAATATACTTTACAGCTCTCCTGGATTATTTTTTGTGAAACATGGTTATAGTAAGAAACAACCAGGCATTCTACAGGAACAAATCCTAGCAAAGCTGAAGTAATCAGACTCTCTAGAGAAATAATTAGCAGGGATTATACACCAGTCTGGCAAATTGTAGGTGGAAAGTGAAATTTAAATTCTGGAACGCGTTGCGTTGAAACGGACTCACTCCAAAAAGCCTGCAAATGATTCTCCTTTATAAAAATTCAATATGTCTTAAATCTTTAGATACATTTTAAAAATATTGTTAAAATAGAAAATTTAATTATTATTAAACAACTTAGAAGAAAGATAAATAAATGCAGTACCCCCAGTACTCTTACACAGGACTTGTGGAATATTGATGTTATCACTCCTCATACTGAAAAAAATAATCAAAAATATATCACAGAACTTCTCATTTCCTTGAATGTATGATTTGTTTAAATTCATGGTTTATGAGTTCTACAGTTTTGTGGAAGGTTTTTTTCCTCCATTCTTTGTTTGGGCTAAAGAAAAGAAAAGTTAGTGTTAGATTCCAGGTAATTTTACCTATGTTGTAAATTATTATTGTCTGAATGTTTATGAGTGTTAGAGATTAGGGCTCATACCACAGCTTAAACTAATCTAAATATTTTCTTTTAATGTGAGAAAAATGAAAACTATCAAGAGAACCAGTCATATAGAGTGCTAATTGTTCATAAAGTAGCATAAACATCACAAGCAGTACAAATGGTCTTTAAGTGCCACAGGCTACCTCCATTAGATTAATGAGCCAACAGCTCCTACTTTGATGCCTTTTCTAATTATGTATGATTCTCCATTTCTTTCAAAAGAAACATCTAATTAATTAGGTACAAAATGTCATCTATAGGTCATTGACAGCAAGGGAGATCACCACTCACTCGGTTTAGTCTTCAGGCAAAATTGTTACTCCTCTGGGATTACCACCAAATGTCATTATTGAATCAAGAAGAGTTCCCGCAGTAGGAAGACTACGGAAAAGAAAGGAAAAAAAAAACCACAAATCCTTTCCTTTTCACCCTGACTCATACACAGAATTATCTATTTGACCTTACGTAGGTAAATACAATACTCCTGAGATGCCACAAATTAGAGTCCCTTTTAATCACATCAAATAAAAGGATATTACAAAGTCAAAAGTGTCCCATAAAGCTCTTAAACAGTGATGCTAACTGCTGAATTACCCCACTAAAAATACTTACCTGAAAGTTCCTAATTTTACAAAAACTTTCAATTTCCAAACTGCCATCTAGAATTTAGTTTCCATTTATTTAACAAAATGTGTCACTGCAGAATCCTCTAAAATGTTCATAAATTTTTGGCCTGATTTAGGGTGTAATCCAATTCCCACTGATTTCGAGGCCACAGTTTGGAAAAATGCAGGAGTGTTTAATGATTCCATCATTATACAGCTGCAAGTCTGTTATATTACCTTTAACTTTTCAAAAAGTAACTGAAACAGAGTTATTTAAAGTGTACGGCTCTTCTATGATACCAAAAACTAAAACTGGCTTATTCCAGCCGTTCTGTCTACAAATGAAAAGAAATGTTATCAGTTGTAACTTGCAAGAAGATAAAAAACATTGTCAGGTGCTCTCTCAGTTTGATTTATTCTCCTTTTTCCAAATATAAAAGCTTAGATTCTTGATAGAGCAGTCTTACGTGGACAATCTATAGGCCTTTAAAAGAAATGCCATTGTTGAGCTGACTGGAATACAAAATTTACAATTTGCACTGCAGTATGAGTTATTAAGATGATCTTAAATTTTAAACTGGGATAGAAAGTAAAAGTATTTATTTATTCTTCTTCTGTGAAGGAAATACTCAGTTGATGTTGCTGGGTGATTTTTTGGATTATGTCTTAAATTCTTGGTTTGTGTTCCGCATTCTATTATATATATTTAATACATATTGGGACAGTACAGTTGCAATGAAACTTTTATATTACCTTCCTGGAAATTAAGATGAAATGTTACAGCAAAATATTTTAATTTTCTGGGATGCATATTTTCTGACAGAAAACAGGTTAATTAGAAAGACAGGAAATAATTCAATTTTATCCTATCACCCCAAAGACATGAACTACAGTTACTAGCTTTATAAAGGAAAAAAATGCACTGCTCTTTTTTTTTTCTTTTTCTTTTTCTTCTATTTTTTCTTATTTTTTGTGGGTTTTTTGTTTGTTTGGTTGGTTGGTTGTTTTTAGTTCACATTTTACCACGTGGAACAAAATGGGGCAAAGGACAACCTTGTGGATAGTCTTCTAAGTTCTAAAGACAATATGACAGGTTATTATCAAGGACACCTGTAGTAAATTTTACTCCTGAGTTTGTGCCCCTTTGGGTTTCATTGCTGGGTGTCTGTTTACCACAAACTTCGCTTCTGTTCTGCTTCATAGAAAGCTGATACAGAGACCAATATAATAACAGATGTCTTGCCAAACCAAACAAAAGCTAAGCACTCTATCAGACTGCAACCATGTATGGATACAGAAGAAACCTTGTTCATTTGACTATGGACAGGTCCAGGAAAAGCAAAAACATCAAAGCAACCTCAGAGGAAAATGTAGATTTAGGCCTTCCAATATTTAGAAATTATGAAGTAATTTGCTGGTTTCTCTTTGGTTTTGAGCAGTAAGACAGTTTGTCTTAGTGGTAGAAGTAGAAGGAAAATTGGGAGAAATTCAGAATTATTTTCGTCTTAAGTCAGCCTTGAACAAATGTAACCTAGATAGAAGAGACTGATTCCTTTTTACAAACATCAGAAATATCCCAATTCTCTGGGTGGCTTGGGAAATCCTTGTTAAATCTGTGTACGGACAATGACTGTGAGACAGCATTCATAGCCACTGGTCACAACAAAGCATTTGACTAGTGGTTGTAAGAATTCCTCAAGTAATCATTTTGGACTGACCTGGAGATTGTCTCAGGTTGATGTGTCCAGACCAATTAATAGACAACATCTGTATTCCTACATGAGCTGGGCAGAGAATCTGTCCATCCATCTTAGAGATATTTCCAAGATGTCTTTGCTGTGCAACAGAGGAAACTTAAACAGAACACTTGTTACAACTCCATAAAATCTTTGCTGGAGATGTAGATATGGTCATGTAGGACAGTGTTTTGCACACAGGAAATTAGGATGTGTTTTGCATATTTTTCAAGGTGCTCAACAGTATTGGATTCATACTTGCTGCAGGGTACACGGGGCAGATGGATATCAGGAATTGGCGGGATATCATTTTTGGACTGTCACGCATTCTGTCTAGTGAAACCACTGTGAAGATGTTTGCAACAGAGACTCCTGTCATTGCATAGACTAATAAGAGATTTCTTTCCTCAATAAGGTGTTACCCTGTGCAGAGATTCCTGTATGTTTTCAATGAGCACTTTGTTGGTGCTTGCAGGACAAGACCACTCCCTCATGCTATTCTTTCACTTTGTCTACTAAGACTCTTTTCCTTGTTTCCTATAGCCATAAATTCTTTGAATGAGGGCCAGATTTATTTTTTAATATTCAGAGATAGAAAATAAGTAAGTCACATCTGAATATGAGGAAAAGCTTCCTTACTTTGAAAATGTCAGAGCACTGAAAAGGTTATTCAAAGAGGTTGCAGAGCTTCCTTTTCTGGAGATATTCAAAACCTGCCTGAATGAAATCCTGTGGAATGCACTCTTCAGCAAGGGGGTTGGACTAGATGATCTCCAGAGGCCCCTTCCAACATGAAACATTTTGTGATTTTGAGAATCTTTGATTCAGTGATTCTGTGATCATGGAACTTCTCCATACACTATCTGTGTGCCATGGAGTTACTTTTTAATCCAGACACAGACCAGATTAATACGTATATGTATGTAAATGTGAGTATCTATATATAAGAGTGAAATGGGTTTATGAGCATAACGACTTTGTTATCTCAAATTGGAACCACAAGAACCCCTCCTCACTTACTATCAGCTTTTAGAAAATATCAGTTCTGATGTTGATGTCTCAGGATTCTTAAATCATTTTAATGAAATCTTGCAAATGTATACCTTAGATGGGAAGGTTCATTGTTCAGATGGGAAAGTGCATGTGAAAGTAGGTAAATAAACTGATATAAACAGACAGCAGCAGCTTTATTAATATAGTACTTTTATTAATGTCTATAGTTGTAAATAATTTGCCTATGTTTTTTCATACTGCACAACAACATTTTTTTTTATTGTAGATAATCAAGATGTTCAGAGCTCTCAGTTTCTCTTTAATTGGTACTTCATGCAGTTAATTTGTTTTCTGCATTCCTTTGTGGTGGTTTAAGTGTTTTACACCTAGGAATACATATTTGAAGTTCTGTTCTTTAATTAGAACTTTGTCGTATTCAGAAACTATTTTTATCTGCAGGGAAAAGAGATGGAAGTGAGAGAAAAAAAGCTACATGACAAGCTGGGAACCACAGACTGGAATTCTCTGCTGCATAAGGCAAAGACGATATGATCAGCTAGAGAATTTTCATGATCCTAATGAAGAGCCAAAAATCTAATTTGCCAATCTGTACACTGACTTCAGCAGAATATCAAAGGCTTGAAAATAATTTTAGCATCTGGACTTTTAAAATTTAATCAGGGAATTACACATGTTGGTAAATTAGGGCCTGATCTTTCAGACCTTTAAGTCAATGAGAGTTTTGCTATTGAGTTAATTGGAAGCAGAACTGAGTCCTTTATACTTCAAGGTGTCATAGAAAACCCCATGTTGAAAGCAGAATCACAACTACACTTTATCTGTTTTAAAAGACTCCTTACCTGATCAATCACCAACCAATGCATTGTTTTGAAGTGGCAACCTTGTCAGAATGCAAACAGTAAATTAGTCAAAACCTTCCGTATCCATTTGTCTCCATAAAAGAACAAAGAAATGAAGAGGAATATGGGTGTGCTGATACGGGCTCGTTTGGATTTGTGCTGGAAAGAGGGTTGATAATACAGAGATGGTTTCATTTTTGCTGAGCAGGACTGACTTAGTGTCAAAGCATCTCACCACACACCACCAAGGAGGAGACTGGAGTACACAGGAAACTGGGGGGCAACACAGCCAGACCCGCTGACTTTGACTGACCAAAGGGATGATCCAGGCCACAGGATATCATGCTCAGGCTTCAAAGCTAGAGGAAGAAGGAGAAAGAGGGAGACATTGAGAGTGGTAACATTTGTCTTCCCAATCCACAGTTACATATAATGGAGCCCTGCTGTCCTGGAGATGGCTGAACACCCACTTCCCCATGGGAAGTGATGAATGTATTTCTTGTTTTGCTTCTTTGTGTGCATGGATTTTATTTTACCTATTGAACTGCCTCTATCTCAACCCACCGGTTTTCTCACCTATATGCTTCCCATTCGTTCTCCCCCATCCCTCCAGGGATGATTGAACCTGTTGTTGTGTTGTGCTTAGTTATCAGCTGAGGTTAAACCACAATACCTGAAGGAGGTTTAGGAATTGCCACAGGTAGAGACCACAGAAGAAATAAGTAGAGGAAAATTAAAACAAACTATATATTTTGTCTACCTTTACTTATAATCCTGTTTTTTAGCATGTTCACAAAACTTTCAGCATGATATAGTACATATTCTCTGGTGGGCTACACATTATAATAGAATCCAGCAACATTCTTAGATGTGGCCCCTAGTGAAGCCTTGACTCTGTTTCTATCTTTATGTAGGAAGGATTATGGGTGGCAAATGTTGCAGTCTGCAGCATCCTTTACGGTCTTACACAATGTTGAAAGGAGAGGTGTATGTTGATCCTCAAGAGACAACCCATTAGTAAAGAAAGCAGGTGGAGTAGGACTTTGCATGGTTATGAAATGCACACATTTGCCTCTTTCAATATGAAAAAAAAACCCAAAAACCCAAACCAAACACCTATCCCCTTCCCACCCCCTGCAAACCCAACTGAATTTTAACTGTGCTGAACCTCCTTTTCTGAGATAATCTCTGTTAGTGTGATTGGAGATGATTAGGGCAGCATTAGTTGCCTTCACTGTACTCGAACTTAGGTCGGAGACTATTGCTCTTTCTGATCTGAGTTATCTCATAAGTTGTCTGCAACCTGGCTCATCTCAGAAGATGTAGAGTATAATTTCTTCAGAGTGAAGGGAACAGTTGTACTCAGAGATGTCATTTACAGGGCAGTCTGTGCATTCAGAGGATATAGCTGGCACCTACATCACAAAGCACCCTTTGACTGCCTCCATTAACTGTGACTACACGGTAGAAAACAGGGACAATAAGAATTAGGGTTGATTTGTTCTTCACATTACAATATGCCAAAGTCAGGATACAACCACCTTAGCTCCCAAAATCTGTTGCAGCTTTAAGGAGGGACAGCTTCCCTACTCCCTTGCCAGACAATTGTTGTTTTTCTTTTATCTAAAGTAAAAGTCTTGGTTGTGGACAGGAGCCAAGATACTGTTGACATTCCCTTCAAATTGAGAATTTTTATAGAGGCCAAATCAATTGAAGCCCAAGTGAATCAGCTGTAAAAATTGCTTCATATTTTGTAATCTTTCAAACGAATTCACTGACAAATATCTGGGTATAAAAGAAAGGAGTCAGAAATGAACTTGCATTTGTTTAGAATTGTACACAATGTGTTAGCAAAAGCAATCAATACCTAATTACGAGCCTATCTCTGAGACCACAGTCCTCTCTATTCTAATGTTTTCCACAGAGATAAACCACTTGCTGCATGACCTGACACATTTGTTCTGACAGCTGTGCTTCAAACACGACACAATGTCATGGTCTAAGAATAACCTCCATCCTCAAAAATCCCCCACAATTCTATAGGTTTTCTTATGTCACCTGCAAAAGTTTTCACAATGAGCTCTGGTTTGTCTGGTTCCTCTTTTGTCCTTGTACAGTGATTCCAAAGATACATTTGCATTTAAAGGTTTTTAATACTACTGCCAAGTTGTTCATAAGCAGTCAAGGGTTTCCAAGGCCTTTGCAGAATTGAATTCTACCTGAGAAAAGCTTGTTGTGGTATGCAGATTAATTCTATCCAGCTTTTGTAAATAAATCTAGACTCACAAGACAATAGTCTTGTTGAATTTCTGTTCCAAGTGCATTCAGAGACTGCCATCTCTGATCTCAGGACTGGATTTTAGTTTCCATTTCAGGAGCCAAATCACAGCAGTAGGAGCTGCTAATGGCTTAACTGTAATTAGTTAAAGAAAGTCAGCAAAATGCAGTCAGAGGTTAATCTGTGACAAGGAATCAAGTTGTAAACATAAATCAATTTGTGCATACACGCTTGTCATATAGGTGGATAAAGAGCAGTCAGGCTATTACAGTTTTCAGTCCAGTTCACATGTCTATTTTCAAATAAGCAACCTGAACACAAGAAGTAATTGTTATGAGACACCTAGACTAATAGCAAAACCCTTCCAAATTGCATGCGTGCTTTACTGCTTTTCCCAATTTTCATGAAAAACTAAAATGAGGTAAGAGGTAACAATGCTGTATGGCCCCAATGAATAATTTTTACCACATTCAGAAGACTAGACAGGAAAGGCTGCATGTAACAGAACCTACCCAGAAAAATGTGCCATAACAACTCTTCCACATTCTCTGGTCATAAGAGGGAGCTAAAAATTATCCTTAGCTGAATCCATGAATAGCAGTGTTACACCTGTGCAAACTAAGCATGTAATTATCTGATAAATTGCATGGGCAAATAGATAATCTACAACCTATGAGTTAAAATATTAATATTTAAATATGAATCTTTCAACTTCAAATTTCCTAACTTAAATCATCATTCTCTGTGTACTCTCTACCTTGAAGACAAAAATTATATTAAGATTTTGGAGTCACAGTGCTTATAAAAGGATACTGATGTCTGAACTTTTAAGTAACTAAATTCACATCCAACTTTAAACACTATCAGTATTTTATGAAAACAAAATTCTTCTTAAGTAAGTGAGTCACTGAAGTTGGCTGTCTGTGTTCTAATCCTGTAGCTGAATGACTGAGTTGCTAAATTTGCAAGTCTAAAAGCCCTGAATGACTAGGTCTTGAATAAGAAACTGTAAAAATATATGTTTGGTAAAGAACTTGATGATACTTAGAAAACATGGACATATGTATTTGCCAGTGTATTAGGTAAGAAAAAAAAAAAGAAAAAGAGAGGAAAATAACTAAGCAACAACTTATATGAGACATAAACAGAAGATAATAAGACATTATCATGGATCAGAAAACCCCAAAACAAAATAATAATAATAATAATAATAATAATAATAATAATAGTAGTAATATTAGTAATAGAGAATAATAGACCATGAGCAACAGGATGTTGACATGGATCTTGGATGTAGTTAAGATCTGATTTGGAGTTCAAGAAACCTGAGGATATGAATGTGACTGTGGATCAAGATAAGAAGGGTGTGCATTCTCCTGCTTGCGACCTTCAGCCTGTATCAGCTGGAGAGGACAAATGTATTTGTGCTGTGCCTCTCAAGTTTTTGTAGTTTTTGTGACTGATGTTGGTGTTTATGTGGTTAGCAGTAAGGATAATGTGCATTACTTCTCTTGATTTTTTTCTGTATATTGTGTGTGTGTGCCTGCTTGTACCTCTGGCTGTAAAATGTATGCTCAGCCTTGCTACTGTCTGGACCTACAAAAAGGAACATCAGCAAACACTGGAGTAGAAATCTCCTGAGTACTGAAGTCTGCTGGATTCTGGTCCCTTCAACAGATACATATAAAAAGTACATGATGACAGTAAGAAGGTGATCTTACTCATAATAAACTTATTGCTCTCCAAATATTGAATATGAAATGAATGCTGGTTCTTGCCGATTTGGTATCCTTCAACAGCCTCCTGCAGGAGCCTCTGGACAAGGAGGAAGCCTCTATTGCTCTCAGAGTCACTTCTTTCTCAGATTTTCTTTCAATTTTTAAAAGTTTTCCCTATGTGTATTTACTAAAAGAAGTAACATAAGAAACCTTATTCTGGGTGTTCTCACTGAAAAGCCTGGATTTACCTATTCAGCCATTAATATATGCATTCAACGTTCTTGCTTTCTTCTCTCACACACCCACCCAAAAAAAAGACAAAACACATGCCTTTGACATATATTAGTCAAAGACAGACTGTTCTTAAAGTAAATTTTCTCCTTCACAGAGTAATTCAAAAGATTGTAAATGAGTGATTTATTTTACCAATAATTACAGTTCATGTTTACATGAATCGTGGGAGAGATCCAATTGTTAAAGCCCTTCAGCATCATTCCAGACTTTGATCTTTTCTCCCTTATTTACATGCACTCATTAGTAATTACTGTGCAATTTGTTATATACAAAAATACCCCACTGTCTTGTGGGCTGCTTTACTTTTTTCCAGACCACCTGAAAGGCTGTACCATTGAAAGTGAAGCTCCCTGACACTTCAATTGGAATGTCTTAAGAGACACTAAGTTTCTTGCAAGATACATTTATAATTGAACAATCTTATCTACACAGAATAAAATATGAGATTTAAGTGTTCTGTTTTTCATGTCTAATATACTATTTTTTTCAACTGCACTTTACCCTGGTACACAAGTTGTTACTATATTTATTTTATTTAATCATTTCTAACAGCAGTTATGAAAAATCTCCTTCTTGCATCTTATCATCTGATCCTTTTGTATTTTCTTTCAGAGTTGGCAGAACAAATGAGAGGTTTTTCCTCTTACAGATACCTAGAGTATTTGCCTCTTCATTTTAACACAATATTCTATCAACGCTCTTAAGAAACATTTTTATCTTTTGTTTGTTGTAAACAAAGTATTTCAGAATAACTTGCTATGCAATTGAGTAGAAATCTGTCATTGGCCTCTTAAATGTGAATTTTCTGCTATTGTTAATTTTCCACTGAATCTTTATTTGTCACCAAGTCTTTATATCATCATTTTTAGAATTAATTTTCCTCCAAAAGTTGGATGACAAAAACATGTCAGTTTGTTTATTCTTGAATTAATTTTTCTGCTAACTCTAACATGTAAGACTGAGTTGCATGTAATTCTACATTATTAGTGATTATTTTCAACATGTAAAGTTATTGTTGTGCATTTTCACAGTAGTTATGAGTTAACCCTGGCCAAAAGACAACGTTGGATACTCCTTCACCCAACTTAGGTCAAATGCCCAAGTACTCCCCTCCTAACTTCCTCACCCCTAGCCTACTCACTATGGGCAAAAGAGCAGGAAAGAAAGAGAAAGCCTTGATGCTGCGCAAACATTGTTGAACCATATTCAAAACACTGGTGGTGTTGCCAACACTGTTAAGGCAACAAGTCTAAAACACAGGACCATACAGGCTGCAGTGAAGAAAGTTATCCCCATGTCAGCCAGACCCAGAACAGTGATCTGCACATGACTACACAGTGGTAAGACTCTCAGAATCTGAATGAGCTGTGTGGCAAATGATTATGCTTGTGAGCTGCAAACTGGTAGACAACCTGTGTCTTCTGCCCTTCAGAAGATCTCTGAATAATCTCCGTAGTACATGAGAAGGAAATTTAGTTGAAGAATCTTTAAACTGCTGAAAGAATTCATGCTTTTGAAAAAGGTTCCCACTGGTAGCCCTTGGTACTTCTACTCTGTTTGTATTCTACCCTTGCAGATGAGGGAGGGAATGAGAAATCTTTGTCATTCTCCATCACTGGGAAAGACCCCACACTCTGAAATGTGTTGTCAGGGTCTGATAAACTCTCTTCTCAAAGTGACCACTTCCCAAAGGGTTAGGGGATGGAAATGCCAAATCCACCATTTTTGGTTGACTGGATGAGTGCACTGTGTCCCTTAGGTGTGCAACCAAAAGTAACCAAAATTTTATTCTTACTTTAAATCTAGAAACTAAGTTTATGCTTGACTTAGCAAAGCAAACAAAATTAAAAGGAACAGTTAAGTCCTTTCTATTACCCCCTTGCTTCTCACACAGAGTAAAAAGACAAACAATTACCATTGGATTAACATTGCTGAAACAACTACGAAATAAACACAAGTTGTTGTAACTTGTTTGAAAAAAGGAGTAGTGTTTTTTTTTTAGACAGTACTAAATCGATATTTTAAAACACTTGTTCTTTGGGTAACCTACCCTAAGAAGAAGGGTCAGAAGGGTAGTAGCATTGATTGTCAGTCTCATCTGTAGTCTCTTGCTGGTATAATATTGTCCGTGGCCTCAAAATTTGAAATGGGCATGTTAAAAGCCCCACACTGCTCAGTAATTTAAATGTATTTACTGTGTATTTTAAATAAACAACTGAAAAACAAAAGGTAATTTGCTAACTCTTAGGTTTTAAGAGAACTTTGGAATCAAGAGATAGAAAGGGCAACCATCCTGTTCTGGCACTAGGTTTTGTCCTCACAGCCTTCAGACTGATATTATTTCAAGGACTTTTTGGTGCATCAGTCTCTATAGGGAAGTCTTTCAGTGACTAGAGGAAAAGTAAATCCTTTTATGATTCTGTCTGTGATGTGTAGTTCTGTGTGTCCATGCCATGCTTGTCTTAGTAGCCCTCTGTGGTCTACTATAGCACATTGCTTGTAGACCTCTCACTCCTTTGGAACATTTCTCCTTCTCATCCTGAATTATGCTACCGGGTCATTTCTGTACAGTCTAAGATGCTCCCTGAGCAGGAGTAATTTCCCTCTCTTAGAAAAGGTTCCATACTTTGCTTAGATAAATATGGTACAACATAAACTGTAGGCACGAATCTGTGCAAATCAGTACTAGCCCCATACTGAACCTTCATAGTCCTGCACCACAGCCAGAAGAACATGTATTATTGTTGCTTCTAGTGATGCCTTGGGTTTCAGCTTTCACATTTTTCAGATTCTCTGCTACCTCATACGTAACTCTGAAACTTCATATTAGGTGTTTGCAAGGTAGTTAGACAAAACAATCACTTCCCAGCTAGAGAATCAGGAACAACCAGTACCCAAAAAAGCATAAATAATGGCGAGGGAAAGGGGGAAGCCAGGGGGCTGAGACTTCATAGCTTGGGGCTGTGGTTGGATAATTGACCCCAATATGTAGATGAACCAAAACTTATAAAAGTGTAAAGACTCATTACCCCAATCCATCTTGGATTTGATTTGGGTGTAGCCCCAGCCAATCTCTTGCACTGCCCAGGGTGTATCCTTTCAATAAATACCTGTTTTATTCCTTTTGCTCTGTCTATTCTGTGTTCCAGGTCAGCCTTTCCAGGCATTAGTTCTGGCACCTTTAGATGGGATTTCAAGGCATCAGTAGTTGAGTCCATATTGAAGCACACAAAGTTTGCTCACTTAATTTGATCTCATGGGAGGGCTATAACCTCCAGTAGAGAGCTGGCAGTGAGTATCTGAAGAAGGAAATACCTTTTAAATCATCAGTTTAGACTAAGCTGTCTTGGGTAATGATAGTGTTTAGCATGTTGCACAAAAGACTCTTCTCAATATCTTTGAAATAAATGGCTTAAGAAATAGCTGAACTTTGACTTCATGTATAGACTCTGCTTTAAGCAGGGAGTGAAGTGTTAAACTCCCATGTTCCCTGATTTTTTCAATATTGTCTTGAATGCATTCCTTCACTCTTTTTTTTTTTTTTCTTCAGCTGCTGTGGTAGAAACGCTGTTATAGCAAGGTCGACAAAGAGTTGCATTTATATCTGTGAGTGGAGTGCAGGTGTAGAGATGAGCTCAGGAGGGCATTGCAGGAGCAGTAGCACCTCTGCCCTGAGATGAAGCCTACCATTGCTGTAACTTTGTGCTAGCTGATTCATGGAGCAGTAATAAAGGTTATGGCACTCAGTAAATAACCTGTCAAATTCCTACTGCTTCCCTTACCCAATTCAAAGGATTCATCAATCTCTGTACACACTTGAGCTGCACATCTGGGTTGTTTATTGATGATCTGGATCGCGTTCATCAGTTCCTTGCTCATTTAATGCTTATATAATCACCTCAAGCCTGTGTAAACCCTTTCAGAACCACTGAGGTGTGAAATACCTTCCTTTTTGGTGTTCAAGGTGCCACTCTCTGCACTCTGACTATGCATTTAACAGCACTGTAGGCTGCTATAAACCCACCTTCCTTTCCCTCTGGAAGCATCTTTATTCAAGAGTATTAAGTACCCCCCCCTTAAAAGACACACAAAGAGAGGCAGAGACACACACACACGTCTGAATTAGACTTTTTAAATTCTACTTTTAGGGATTTTTTTTTTGGTAACACAATAGATATTTTACACATTGTTTTTAGGAACAAGGATAAAAAGATTACTTTTTGTTTGTTCAAGTCTTCTATAAATTGCTAACAAGTAGACAGTAGCAGTGTTGATTGAGATTGAGTTTTTAGGGATGCCCAGGAAAATGTAAACATTCTTTTCTGTGACAATTTAATGTAATGGCATATGGGTTATAAAAACAAAGCCACATTATTTTATCTTTTTTGTCTTTTTTTTTTTTTTTGGTAAAAGGAAAAGTCATACTGCACTAAGAGATGTCATAAACAGATAAGAAAAAAATATGAGTGTATTTCCTAGAGAGCACCCTCACAAGAACAGCATTCGTGCCATCAGCTGTTTCTCTCTGGCTTCCTCAGGATATGGTCGACCTCCAGCAGAGACTCCTATAAATCTGGAAAAGCAGAAAAGCCAGGCATTCCATGATGTCCATTAAAAACTCCAGTGTGATCAATCTGTCTTGTGTGGAACGTAGTTGGTACAAACCCAAAAAGATCCATACCTAAGTAAACTGATAATGTGTACTAAATGTGTTTTTCTCCTCTATTTTCATTGCATGAAAATTAGCTTCCTGTAAGGAATCTGTTGTTGGTGAAAAAAATTTAGTAATCTTCCTTTGAGTGTTGCTTTCTAGTTAACAAGAAAAAAAAAATACTTGCAACTGCTTCAACATTAGGTGCCTATTGTTTGTTTTTCATTCTGCTTCAAAGTGAAACCCCAGAGCTTTGTTATCTAGACATGGATATTTCTTATAAATTAATTTTTTAAAAATAGGACATTATTTCTCAATACTCTGTTGAAACTCAGTCAGATATTGAACACAGAAGCTATGTCTTCATTATTAAATCTGAACTTGGAATAAAAATCTATATAAATGCAGCCTTCAGCTTTTGTGGAGATTTTTATGGGTTTTGGGTTTTTATAAAATTCAAAATCTTACTGAAATATGAAGGCTTCATGAAGCTATGAACGATATGTATTTATCCACTGGAATTGCATCAGAAATACATTTTTGGCCTGTGTTTAATTTGAAGAATACATTTTCAGAACTGAATCTTGATATTAGCATACAGATGGAATTGAAGAGTATGTCAATATAGACTGACAAAGCAGATAGATTGCTGGTTGCTTTATTTTACATTAGTTCTAAAATTTCTCATAGAGAATATAAAAATGTAAAAGAGCATTTCAATCTCTCATTTAATTTAAACTGAGAAGAAAACAATAATTTGAGGAAAACTAATAAAAGAGTGATGTTAGAATATGATTGACATGTGGCTAAAATGTGTTTCAGTTGTAAAGACAGTCCAGTGCTAATAAAACAGCATTGACTTACTTGTAACCTTCAGGCCTCCCTTGCTCCCATATAATTGATTTCAAAACAGCATCCAAAAAAGAAAATATTCTGTTCTATGTCTGCATGGATTTTTACTGTGTTCTTCTGTCTTTGTTAGGAAGCATTCAAAATTAAATTACAATATATCTTAGGGTGAATATAACTAACTAGTTATTTATTTCTTTGCTATTTTATGAAGAAAAAAATAAGAATAATTTTCAGCTCCACTGTGAAGGTAAAATGCTTTATTTGTGTACAATTCCTAAGATGTGAAAATGCATGAGTGGAAGTGAGATAATCTGATGATCTGGGTGAAACAAGTCCTAACATTTTTACAGTGCTGAAGACAGAAGGAGCATTCATAAGTACCTTGTTATTAGGGTAAGGTATACTAATTATTTTATTTGTTTATATGCATTAACATCTCCCATTTTCTGAGTCAAAGTATGTGGAAACAAATCCCAGAAAAGTAAATATTTGCATCTGTAAATTTGTTTTAGTGGCTAGGAATTGTCTCACAACAACTTCAGCCTCTTTATATCATCAATAAAGAGAAGCATTCTCCTTATTCTAAACTCAACACCACACAGTTGCTCACTCGCTCTCCTTTGGTGAGACAAGGTAGAGAACCAGAAGAGTAAAAGGTAGAAAACTCGTGGGTTAGGATAAGGGCAGATTTTTGGGAAAGCAAAAGCCATGCACACAAGAAAAGTAAAACAAGGAATTCATTCACAACTACCTATGGGCAGGCAGGTATTCAGCCATCTCCAGGAGAGTAGGGCTCCATCGCGTGCAGTGGTGACTTGGGGTGAAAACAACATCACTTTGAATGTCCCTCCCTTTCTTTTTCTTCACCCACTTTGACACTCTGAGCATAATGTCATATGGTCTGGGATATCCTTTTGTTCAGCTGGGTCAGCTGTCGCAGCTGCGTCCCCTCCCAAATTCTTCTGCGCTCCCAGCTTCATCACTGGTGCAGTAGGCTGAGGTGTTTCAGAGAATTCCTTAACATTGTGCAAGCACTTCTCAGGAATAATGAGAACAACATTATGTCCAGCATAAATGCAAAACACAGCCCCATGTTAGCTATTATGAAAAAAATTAAGTTTATCCCAGCCAAAACCAGTACAAAAAACAAAGGAACGTCTCTACAGAACTGTGTTTTCTGTTTAATGCAAACGAGGTGATTAGTTCAGAGGCAAATGACTGCACAACAGATGTCTGAAGAAGCTATAATTAATCAACCAAATCTGTCACTGCAAACCAGTATCTCAGCCTGTACATACCACTGCAGTCTCTCAAAAAGGAAAGGTTTAATATGAGACCTTTTTCTTTAATATGTTTTCTAATACTCATTGGAATTTTTAAAATCTGACATTACTGAAATGAAGAGTAAAACTCTTATTTCTTCCTTTGTGCTTCAAATTAAACCTCAGTGTGTGACATGACTAGTATAATTACAGAAATAGCAACCAAAATATGTGTGGGCTTTGTTTCTATTCTACCTCTTTCCCACCAGATAGATCTGCACTTAACCCTTCAGAAGACTTAAGCCCTAAGTCTGATGCATACATTTTAACTCTGCCTTGGGATCCAAATTCAAATGAACTAATGTTTCCTCAAAGCAAAAACGTGATATGATGTCTGCATCTGGCTCATGGCATTTCCTCAGTTCTGCATCAAAAGACATTACGAATGGGCTATCTCTCTCTCTGTTGTTTTTTTTCCATGCTACATAAGCTGCATTTCCTCAGTCTTTCCATCACAGACCGTTGTGGTGTGCTCATTCAGCTCAAACATTTTCTTTATTTTGAGGATACAAAAGCAGACACATTATTCTACACACAATCTTAAAAGATATAAGCAAAGAAGAAAAAAAAAATATTTTTTTTCAGGTGGCTGTGTTGCCCTTCAAACAGCTCAGGAGGTTTTTGGCCTTTCCCAGTGTCATGTTGCAGGCTCCCATGTCCTTTCGGCAGAGCTTCTTCGTGCCTACTCAGTCTCCAGATTACTGCCACAAGGGATTTCTCCTTTCTAGGTGGAGGACGTTTTATTTGTCCTTGATGAAGTTCATGAAGTCCCAGCCAACCCACTCCTGCTGCCTGTCAAGTTTGTGAGTTTGTGAATGACAGCCATGATACTTTGACTACGCTGAATGTGCTTTCTAGGGCAGTATCATTTGTAAACTTCTCACGGGTACACATCTGTAACGTGATTTTGCATTTCTGTTCAAATTAACTTCATATTTGCACACTACTGTATTCAATTTGCTGCCTACAAGTCTTGTACCAACCGGATAACCACTGGAATTTCAGCAGCCATTGGGTGGCACTGAATTTCCTTACCTGCCTGGAGTCAGCCAGCTGGGATAAAGAGAGTCTGAGAGGAGTTATGATCTTCCTTCACAGTCTACTGCTGTGAGCAGGTAATACAATAGGAAGACCTACGAACACTTACAGCAGATCTTCATACACCCAGTTTACAGCTGAATAAATTCTGAATTGTTAAAAAAGGATCATTAAGAAATTTGGAGGATAAGCATGTGGAGGCACATATATATCCCAGTTTATTTAATATCTTTCTCCCTATAACATTATTATATTTGAATGCATCCTCATATTTCTAAACAATTCCAATTTTAATCTCTCTTCCACATCTGCGATGGAGGATTAAGTGCAAATAAATTATTTGGAGAGAAGTAAATGTGGTAGATGAAACAAAATTATTAGTAGGCACTTGATGGCTACTATGCAGTTAAGGTAATATTTATCAGGGACTCATTGACAGGAGAGAAAACTAATACTTGAAATGTGAGAATATTGAGAAAGTGTTTTTTTTTTCTTTTTAAAAAGAAAATTACAGTATCTCAAATTCTAAAATCACAGGTTTTCCAATGATGATCATGCTCTGAATATATTAGTCAACATATAGCCTAACTTCAGAAAAGATTAGAAAACATCATGGACAGAATGAGGACAATAATAATTTTGCTTTTTTATAAAAAAATTTACCTAGATGTGGGCAGCATGTATCCCTTTCCCCTTAATCATGGAAAGATATGATAGTACCTTTCATAATATTGTATACAAGATTGTGCTGTTTCATTACTAGAATTATGCTGTATCCACCCCGGTGCAAGTACAGAAAGTTAGGGCTGGCTTATTACACCCAGAATTGTAGGTTTAGAGAAAATTTTGCCAGTAGGGCTGCTATAGTTTCTTTTCTTTTCTTTTCTTTTCTTTTCTTTTCTTTTCTTTTTTTCTTTTCTTTTCTTTTCTTTTCTTTTCTTTTCTTTTCTTTTCTTTTCTTTTCTTTTCTTTTCTTTTCTTTTCTTTTCTTTTCTTTTCTTTTCTTTTCTTTTCTTTTCTTTTCTTTTCTTTTCTTTTCTTTTCTTTTCTTTTCTTTTCTTTTCTCTTTTCCCATTCTCTCTCTTTCTTTCCTTTTTTTTAATTAAAAAAAATTCTTTCCTTTTTTTTTATTAAAAAAAAACCTCCTTACAGTTGTTGCTTCCTCACCATTTAGAGGAACAACAGCATCTTTCTCCCTTCCTGCTTCCTGCCGCCAGAGGGGCTGCTACGTCTTGTTAAGTCACAGAAATACCATACACTTCAGAGACATGATTAATGGCAATAGCTACTTTGCTTGATGGATTTTGATCCCCCAGCAGAAATCTAGCATCAATCATGTGGCTGAATTCCTCTCTGCTGCTAGATGATTTAGTATCCCATGTCTTGTGTTCTACAACTTCCATTTGGAGCTGAACAATTTCTCTGTCGCTTTGGAAGTGTAGCAATAATTTCCACTCTGCTTTAGATTCCAAGGTGTTGCCAAGTCACTGCTTTCAGGACACACTACAAACGGGTTCATTAGAACTATGAGAATAGGGAAGTTACTCCAATAATTATCCTTCAGCCAGTAATAGACACTCCCACCCCTCCCCCTTGAATTCCACTATAGACAAAGCAGAATGGTTGTATAATTTCAGATATATGTGTTCTGTTTAGCATTTACTTACAGTTTGTGAATAAGATTTTGTGTCATAGTATAGAATTTTTGAACTTCAGAATTACTATGGAACTTCTACAGACAGTATTTCCACATTAAAATCAAGATGTAAAAACTGAAGAAGTTGTACCAAAACACTTAAATACTTGAAATCTCAAGAATATAGAGATTCAAATATTTTATCATTATATTAATATGAATTCTAAGGATGCTAAGTAAGCTTCCATCTAATACTAGTATTATACCAGTAAATTTAATTAACCAGTTAAAAATGTTTTAATAAACTGTAAGCAAGATAATAAATAAAACTCAAACCAAGTGGAAAATCTGTGACAGAAAACAGAAGTTAAGAAAAAGATTTTCCACCAGATTCCAGATAAGTATCTTGCAAACTTAAGTATTAGCAAAATTAATTATTCAAATACCTCTGTGAAACAATGATGTGAATAGAGAGTATTAATCAAGAAATGGCTTTGATGCTCAAAGAACACTGGGAACACTTCTGTGGGAAGTCATGTCAGGAACTATGGACTGAGTTCAACAATTTACAGAATCATTTTACTGTCTGTAATTTTGATATTGTACGAATAATAAACTGTCCTGACAATGTAACAGTTAATCCAAATAAATTTTAAAATTGCGACTCTTGCCAAAAAATACATTTGTATCCCTTTCTGTCAGGAGAAATGTCTTACACTTAATATCCTGATCCAAACTAGGGTTACTGAGGTAGATAGTGTACTATAGTTCTGGTTAAAGTATTTAGTACCAGTCTAAATCAGGATCCCAGGCATAACCATTTATAAAACACAAAATATTTCACATTAAAAGGGAAAAAAAGTCAAGGAATTTTTCTAATCGCACGTTTTACCTACATCTCCCCTCTCTCTGCCCAATATACACACATCATACCTGATTTCCCAAGCATGAGTACGCCTATCTACATGTCCTGGCATGCGTAACTGAGCAGCCCTCTGACTCACAAGCAGCTGTGAATCCACAGATCACTGTGCTGTAATTTGCTGTTGTTATAATGATTCATTCCCTCCACTCTGAAGAAGCCTGGTGGAAGTTTTTGGGCCAGTGCAAAGGTCCCTTTGAGAGCTACAGTACTAATTAATCAAATCCTATGCTGTGAAGGTCACTAGGAGTTCTCTACATCATCCACTTCATGCCAGTCCTTTGTCTCAAATCTATCCACTGTCTCACTGTTAGAACTGTGACTGTAGGAGAGACCTAGAACACACTGATTGCTCATAAATTAAATTTGGTACTAGTTGCCACAGGACTAACTTTCTCACAGTGTGTAAACTCATCTTTGGGCCAGAGTCAGTAGTCTTTTACTGTTGTACCTGCAGGGAGTAATTTTGAGAGACAAACCAAGAATAATAATTAAAAAAATCATAATCCTCCCAAACAAGCAAACAAACAAACAAAACCCTTTTCTCCAACTTAAACACCAAACATTTACTCTTTGGTAGGCATGTTATTAGTCTATTTCTTCAATTCTATCAATATGAAATGCCTTTTGGTGTGATACAGTGTCATGCTTTGAACAGATGTATTTGTGAGATCATCCCCACTAGGTACTGAAACACCTTCAGCGGCAGGGAAATCAGACTACCAAAGCAAGGCCCTTAGGTCTCCCATAAAGCCTCCAAGACAGTGCTGGGTGCCTCTGAGAAAGAATCAGGAAAGCTTTTGGAATGTAAAAAGTCTTCTGCCTTAGAGCAGATATGCTTGAACTATGGGAAAGCTTATTGAAATTCATGGATTTAGATTGTTCTATACTCATTGGACCTAGTGTTTGCAGTTCCTCAGATAGATTTTCTCCAAACAGAAAATCACTCCTGCAAAAAAGTTCTTGAGTGACAGTACACAATAATTTAGTTCAGGGATTATAATTTGTGATCCATAAACTGCTGCAGGCATGTAATGATTCCTAAATAGTCCAAAACAAAATTATTAATAAAAACAATATTATTGTCAGTGGCTAAAATTCCTAGTGCAAAAGTCTGCACTTGCATGCAAATGGTTTCAGAATCTGTAAACTGCAAATGTTAGAAAATATATTTTCTAAATTTCATCGGCGGGGTCATTAACTCAGGAAATGGAAGAGTTGAAGCCTGCAATGACTTCAGAACATTGCACCTACAATTCTTATATCCTGGACATCAGCTATGGCTTTTAATTACTTATTCTATAAGTAGGAAAGCTGATCTTCTCTTCTCTTCTCTTCTCTTCTCTTCTCTTCTCTTCTCTTCTCTTCTCTTCTCTTCTCTTCTCTTCTCTTCTCTTCTCTTCTCTTCTCTTCTCTTCTCTTCTCTTCTCTTCTCTCTTCTCTTCTCTTCTCTTCTCTTCTCTTCTCTTCTCTTCTCTTCTCTTCTCGTCTCGTCTCGTCTCGTCTCGTCTCGTCTCGTCTCGTCTCGTCTCGTCTCCTCTTCCTCTTCCTCTTCCTCTTCCTCTTCCTCTTCCTCTTCCTCTTCCTCTTCCTCTTCCAAATGTGCCATTCAGTAGTCATGAATGAAAATGTCAAGAAACCAGACAAGGAACTAGAAAAAACCTGACTCTGTCACACAGAGTTTGGGATGAAGAAATCTCAAAACTGTTGAGTAGTTTTACATCAATAAGAGACTAAATAAAAGATGGGAACAGTTCATATAGCACAAAATAAATTGCACTTGGGCCTCTAAAGAGCATTATGCATTTCAAAATTATTCAGAATTTCTAAAGCATTTCAAGTCATATAAAGAATAGGAAACAAAGCATTACATGTTACATAAGAAATTATTTTGGATTCATAAATATGGTATAATACTGCAATATTCCATAATCCTTCCAAATTTGCAAGAATCAGTTTGAAAACTGGAACTTCTATTAATAACATTTTATACATCCTTGCAAGGAATCTTGAGATGGGACACTCAAGATAAATGAATAAAAAATTGTATTTATGGGTTTCTGGAATGATCCTCCACAACTGGCAGATTGCTTTTTCACTATAGAAAGAATCTCTGTATCTCTGTCTCAGTGATTTATCTAGTGATTCTGTGTTTGCTGGCTCATTGAAGTACCACCTATAATGCAATACTTCTACTAAAACAGAATTATTTCCCAGAACGTATTTTCGTAATATAGTCTTTGCAAATATGTAATTTAAGACAAAAATAATTTATCAGATTGGTAATAATTTCAATTCATTGACAGACTTTAATGTCTTTTCAGAAATAATATACACCAATGAAAAGGAATACATCTGATGACCTTTCACTGAATTTTTACTATTTTGATAGTATATCCTCTCAGACAAATGCTTTCTGTTTCGAGACAACTTTGAACACTTGATTGCCAGAATTTTAGTAACAAGCAAGAGCACTCTCTCTCCAATATCACTTAATGAAAATTTCTTAAGGGATCTGTTTCCTGTTAATGAAATCAGTGCTTAAACTATGTATCTTCTTTCTGGCAACAAGGGGGAAAATGCAGGAATGAAAGGAATTAAGGTAGGATGTAGGTAAAGAGCAAATTTAATGCCAGGTATTATATAAAAACACAGAGTCACAAGTGACAAAATCAAAACAGTCATCATTAGAATAAAGTCTTCTGTCTGCACAGAGCATCAGCAACCAATGCAATCTGTTTCACACTGTTCTACCAGCAGGGCTCAATCTTGGCTCAGAAAAGTCATCATCAACGCAGATGGAATAAAACTATTTCTGTACAGTCCCTGATCTGTCCAATGAGATTAGTAAGGAGTGTGTCAGTGAATACTTGTTGGAATGGTAGCAGTAGGGACACCTGCTTGGAGCTGAATTGATGCCTACTGCACATCTTCATCTTGAGTTTGTTTTGGAACTCAACCAGTGACCTAAAACTCAAATACTCTGATAAAGAAGCAACTGCATCCAAGATATCAAAACTATTGATAGCCAAGGAAAGTAAGACAGCATGATGGAAAGAGGAAAACAAAACAAACAAGGCACTTTCTGTCATAAACAGGTATCTTAGTATGTGACATAGCTCCCATGCATAATAGGTATGGGTCCATTACGATTATAAATCATAATTAATATTTTCAAAATTTATGGTATAAAACTGTGCAGAAGACAAACAGAAGACAAAAATATTATATATTATTTACTATTATAACCCATTTTACTCCTTTGCTCTTTGTTTCAAATCTTGGGTAGTATTTGAGGCATATCTACTTGAGCAAGAGTGGGAAAATCTGATTTCTCCTTTACTGTACATACACTCATATAAATAAAACAGCGTGTTCTACATCTGAGCTTACAAACTCTGAAAAGCAAGAAGCTTTTAAGTTCCAACATAATATGTCACTGATATGGTTGTGATTTTGAGACTAGAATTGTCTTACTTTTAACACCCTCAGAATGAAATCCAGAAGAACCCAGACCTATATGGGGCTTATTGGCAAAATTTCTGATGATTTTTTCATTGTTATCAAAACATTGTTCAATTTCAATATGATTTGCAGCTTTTTATTCCCCTAGTCCTGGAAAAAAGAAAAATCAGCTTTCTCAATCATTTTGTACACAGCTGAGAATATTTGCAATGCAAAATCTGGATATTAACTGAAGTCCCATGCTAATCAGCTGCTGTGTTTTCTGTTATTCAATATCTTTTAAAAAACATCTAAAATTGTTTTATATTAGGGTTGTAGTCCTCAGCCTTCTTTTACAACAGTAAGCATTGTCTAGCCATTTCTGCATTACACTTTACTTTGTCCAGGTTTGTTTTCAAAAATCAAATTTTAGAGCTATAATGGAATATTGAACTGGAAGGCGGCTTATAGGTCATGGGTCTCTTCTTCCTCTCTTCACATTTAATCACTTAACATACTTCACTTCCTAAATTAGTCCATTTCTTTCCTAGCAGTACCTAGGCTTTTTTCTCTTTTTGGGGGATTTCTTTTTATTTTCGTTTAGTAGCCTGTGTTTCCTTCTTGGTTTTGTTTCTATTAATCCTGTTAAACACTTTCTCCAGGATTCATTCCTCAACTCACACACATACATTCTCTGTCAAGGCCCCATTGATTACACTCATACGCCCATACCCATCTATTCTTGTGCCAACATTATCTGTTAGCTAAATAACTCTTTTGTGTCCCTTGGGTTTACCACTGGTTTATTTGTAGGCAACAATTACATTCCCTCTCATCCTTAGTTTTTTCCTGACAAAACAAGTTATGTTCATTTTGTGTCCTTTATTCTTCAAAAGGTCCAAGTAATCCTCCTCCTCCTTAAAATAATTGGATAAGGTCAAGATACAGTGATTAGTGATTGCCCCATATTTACTAGATAGCTTGAAGGGTGCATAAGCATGTTGGTAGAACGTTTTTGTTAATGGGAAATAATGAGTAGGATTTTGAATGACTGGCTTATCCAATTATAGTTATTCGCTGATGGACAAATAATATGATATAAATAGTTGCAGAACGTAGGAAGTGGTCAGTTGGTATTGTAACATGGTACCTCATGATGATACTGTGCTCCTTTCATAGTTTTAATTTTCTACAATGGACAGTCACTATACATGAAACTTCCAGCAGTTCCTAGAGACACAAGTGAGTTTTGTGAGTTTAACCACTGTATATGTTTATTTCATGCAATGTAATTAAATATAATCCTTCTAGAAAGTCATAGGAGCTCTGTAGTAACTCTGACAACTGAAAAACTACTATGTAATTGGCATTTTTTCTCAGACCATACTTCTGTGCTGACAAGTAACTATTATGAGCAAGAAAATGATATATTACATTAAGTTTTCCTGAGAGTCTTTGTATATATTTCTTTTACCAGGGACAGTTGCAATTTAATAGTGCGTTAAAAGACCATGTGGTATGCCATTTGTCATGTAGTATTTTTATATAACCTAAGTTATAATTTCCTCCTTGGGCCCTAATTAATCTAATAACCATCTCATTAACTTTTAGGAAAGCCTCACTCTAACTTAAGGTTTATTATTAAGCATTTTTGGCATCATTGTTACACTACCTACATATGTGCTTATTTTTTGCTATTTATAAGATCCACTTGTAAGCAAAAATAAATTAATGAATGCAAAAATTTTGTATATTAGAAGATATTGAATATGTGATTTTTAAAAATTAATCAGAAGAGAAAGAAGAGACACAACTATGGGAAAGAGGATTTATTTATCCCTACATACACAGCCTCAATGTAACCTTCCCTAGTCCCCTCAGCCTTCTTTCTCTGGCAAAGGAGAGAACAGACACTGTTAAGGGGTAATAACCCTCCAGTGCATTCATCTGACACACTGAATGACTCATGCACTTTCTGCAGCTTGTGAAATGGTAGTCTGTAAAATCAGATGTATACATCTACAGTCTAAAGTATAGGAAGATCCCTCCATCAAAGCTGCGTTTATCCTCATCATATCATATAAATTATATGTATGTTCATACAAACAACTATATAATTATACTTGATGTACTTAATTGCATTTGCAGCTAGACAAATGTTGCAGAAAAATATTTTTTATCATTAAATGTTACCAGTTTAAAACAGAAATTTATTTTTAAATTATATTGATTAATATATTTGGAGTCCTTCCTTCCTTCCTTCCAGTCTGCCCTCCTTCCATCCTTTCAGTTGCTCAGTTTTAAAAAATTAATTTAATTGTATTGACTAATTTTTTATTTTTCCTATTTTGACTTTTTATATGTTTAAAAATATATTTTCATAGTCTTATTATGTAATACAGAAACCCCTCCCATAGCATAAGAAACATTTTAAAAGGTCAGCATAAATGAAACAAACAAAACCAAGTATTTTTTATATATTAAGATGCAGGGTTTCTTTTACTGTACTTTTTTTTTTCCTTTCTGTTTTGTAAGAAAAAAGCAACTAATTTTTAACTCAATAAATGATTAGTGAAATAATATTTGCTAGCCTTGGTATTTTTCCTACTATGTGAGCTGTTCTACGTCATTCAATCATTTCATCTAAAGACAAACCTAAATCTACTGGATACAGGGCTTATTTGTATGTGAAATTTAAAGTTTTGGTCTCTAAGCCATTATGATCCCTGTGACTACTCAGACTAATGGGACTTAGAAGGCTTTCCTTTTTATGGACATTTTAACAATTCTGTTTGTCTCTTAAAAGTTAATAAAATCATGTGAATGTTCAGTACATATATATTGTGATTAAGTCAGAAAAAGCAGGGCAGGCATGTGTAGCTATGCCTCCCTTCCAAACCTGAACCATCTATCAAGTTGGCTTATGATTGATTTTCTCTAAAACTTTCTGCAGTGAAGTGCTGTGGCAGCACCATGTTTTTACAGCATCTTTTTTTTTTTTTTTTTGTGCCCCAGACGCAGAGGGCAATTCAGCAGCTGGTGCAAATTGTCATTCCTCCCCTTGATGGACAGGATGATGAGAATAGACATTGAGGATTTGTCCTTCAGACTTTGCCTCAGTATCTGAAGCCCAAGTTTGCCATTCTAAAATAGCAAAACATAATAATTCATGTTCCTCCATTTTTCCACTCATATATTGAAACTTAACTGAGGGTACTTTTAGATATCGAAGTCCTCTTTTTTCAGTCTCAAGCTCCTAGTAAAGCATCATATTTCCAGGATGCATAAAGCTTTTTGTAATATTTTCTATATGATTGGAAATAGGCAGACAAAAATACCTGTTTTGCTTCACACTGGATTAAACTGTTTTTATATTAATCAAGCAAAAGGGTTCTTGCTGTTTTGTGATTTGTTTGCTTTTTTCTTTTATGCGTAACACAAATTCTATAAATATTTCTACAAAATCCACAGTATTATATAGCTACTATCACAAAGCAAAATGAGTATATATTCATAGCTGGAGTGCACCTGAAGCACTCAGAGTAAACCCCTTGATATTTGTGGGGTTTTGTATTGCAAATTGCAATATATATAGCTGCTTAATTTGCATATACAATATTTCAATCTCTCATTCCATTTAAAGTTACAAACAGTAAAATCCTCCTTTAGATGCTGTAAGGTACAGGGGCCATCAGCATGAGACTGTCAGATCTTATAAAGGACCTAGGGAACCCTCTGAAATAGCAGCCAGAATTTGGGCAGAAGGGTCTGAAAGAAAATCTAAAGCTCAGCTACTTTTCTCAATGAGGCATTTGTATATGTCTGCAAGACCACAGGGAGGAGGATTTTCAGGGCACAGGGGAAGAATTTAATGAGTTTAAATGTGTTACTACAATATGTAGAGAAGTCCTAGTGCAGAAAATTTAGGAGGATCAATTTTTTCATGCAGCTATTTGGTGTAATTTTATTATTCGGAAAATTACAATTAAAGGTGGTTAAGCAATGTGTGTGGAACCCTGCAAGCTGCAGGTCAGTATATGTTGTAATACCTTTAATCCAGAAATGGTTTTCCGTTTGGGAATATATGTGGGGAGAAATCCTACTTCTGCTGAATGCAACATAAGCTTGTTTTTGTCTTAAGGAAGATTGAGGGAAATTTCTTCAGCTGCATAATCTTTCTGCTTTTCTTTCACAGAAAGATATATGAATTACTAGAGATATTTACACAACAAAACGCACACTAAATCATGTTTTATAGCTAGGCACAAACACACACATGAACATTAAAGATCAATAAGAAAGCAAGAATTCATATTCATAACTACCTGGAACCTTGTAGTTTGTTTCATTCTCCAGTTAGACTGCTTGCTATCACTTGGTGAACTGAAACAACCATTTCCATTCCTTCCATGCAATTTTTCCCACTGTCAACTTGAAATATTTTCTCCTTTCCTAGATGTAGACAGGGCATCTATTTGTTTGTATTTATAATCAACTATTTGAAATAGTCTACAGATGTACACCACATAGAAGACAGGTAACAGAAGCCAGGAAATTCAAGTTCTGCAAATTGATAGCGTAGCTTTTTGACGACAAAATCTTGAATGTTCTGGCATTCTGGAGATAATTAATTTCTTAAGTATTAGTGACAAAAAAACTGAAATACTGGCAGCACATGGATTACTTCCTACTAATGTCTTGTGATATCCTTTTCTTATAAACAATTTCAATTTGTGGAAGTGATGCAAGGAGAATATCAAACAAGTAGCATCTAATAGTTTTCAGAGCCACAGGAATTTTAAAACAAAGCAAATTCTCCTATATGTTACTTGATAATGCAAATCAATATTTACAAAATGACTGCTTCTATTTACAACAAAATGATGACATATTCTTTGTAATTAGTCATGTTTCAGCACAAATATATGTGGTCTCATCCAGTTTCTGAGTCTGCAGGAGGCTCTGATTAAAAACTTGTCTGCTTAACTAGCAGAAAATAAATGAAAAGACCGGAAATGGATATGAATCCAAAATCAATAATGCCTGAGGTACATTAAATAATACAGGCAATGACTTAAATCAAAATATTACGTCCAGGACTGATTAAAAACCCAGAAGTGCCAGAGCTGTTCTCAGGCTGCCAGAGGTGTTCTTGCCCATGTAGGATGGAACAGATCCCTGTCAGGAGCTGCGAGCTGCCACACTGCAGAGTGGGGTAACTCTGAAGGTTGCAGCATGGGGCAGCTGCACCTCAGGGGGGCTATACATCCTCAGGAATGATTGCTTGACAGCATATGTATTAGTCAATATCATGTTGCTAATAAATTAGTAAATCACTTTGACTGATATTTTATTTAAACTGTTCTGGTTTTTCCCCTGGAGCAGTGTTGCACTTTACTATTTTACAGTGAGAGGAATAGATGATGACACTGATTCTATGTTACTGCTATGGTAAATCCTATGTTCTATAAACTGCCAAAACTGTGTCTTAAATTGATCAAATGATAAAGTTTTCTGAAAGCTCTGTAAATGGATTTGCAATAGAAATCTATATTCTACTGATGCTGAAACTCACCTCAATGTAGTGTTTGCAAGGTCTCTGTCACCAGCCTAAAGCACAGCAATTGCTGCTGGTAGGTGATGTCACTGCTGAGAGTTCAAACAGAAAAACTGGGACTAAAGTCCTTGGGACAGAGAATGCAAACTACAGCATTCCTCTCCAGACATGTGAAAGACAAAAAGATAGTCAGGAGCAATCAATTCATATTACTGAGGTGACACCATGCTTGATTGCCTTTTACAGTGATATATCAAGGCCATACAGATGATAGTAGGACAGTGGATGCCATATATCTTAAATCCTGAAATATTTTCACAATTTTTGCCACAGCATTCTCTCTTGAAAACCAAGGAGTTGTAAGTTATATTAGTGTACTGTCAGATGGGATGAAAATTGCTTGCTCTGACAGGTCCAAGGGGTAAAACTCCATGGTTTGATATCCAGCTGGTGACTGATAACAAACAGAGTAGCACAAAATCAAGGCCCAGGCTAATATTGTTCAATATATGGCAGTCAAGATGACAGTGTGCACAGCAAACCTATGGATGATAACAGATACGAGTATTGTCACATGGAGGAGTTTACACTGATCTGCAGGCCACCAGAACACTTTCCTTATAAGAGAAATCTGATGACAAATACTGGAAGTCCTGGAGCTATTAGGAAGGGCATGGGGAAATTTTAAGAACATGATACCTACTAGAACGGTTTTGGAAGAATCCAAATGACTGATAAAGTTCAGGGAGTCTCTCTCACCCTTTGAGAATACTTCCTGGACTAAAATTTCCCCAAAAGTCATCCTGCAGGTTTGTTTTTCTTTTTTGTTTTTGTTTGTTTGTTTGTTTTTGTTTTGTTAATGAGTTAATACTTGTTTGGAGTGGAAGGCTAGGAGAACAGAACCCAGGAATTAATTAAGACACTAACTTTTAAGCAATAATGTCTCAATTTCCCTTCTTTCTCCTGGAATTGTAGTTGAATCAATCTTGATTCAAGCATAGAAGAGTGAAGAGCACAATTGGGGATGGCACTGGACATAAATATTTTCCCCCTTCTCCTGAGCTTTCCCCCTCCTGTTTTTTCTTGACCTAGTTTATATGACAACAGTCTCACTAGAATCCTACAGGGTTCAAAATGGATTGTCCCTCCTTTTACATCTACATAGAGGAAGATTGCCCAGGATGAGTCCTGTTCTCACACAGCTCTGGCTATAACTTTGTAAAGGATAGTGGCAGTTCCCCTCTATCAACAGCAAACATACATAATGGTATAACAGTTTATGTTTTCCACATGCAATATAAAAATGTGCCCATTTTATGTCATTTGTACCATCTTATTATAATATGTAAATGTAATTTTTTCTCTCTGGCTTCTCAGTGAAATGTATGGAAGTAAACAGTAATCAACACAGCCATAGTAAAACAAAACACCAATTTAACCAACTGGCTCACCTAGCAGTTAAAAAATTATTCTAATCCATTCTGTGAAGTTTTTTTCCCTTAGGAACAAGTACTCTTCAGAAGTTACACTATATTTTCTGACAGTGAATTCCAGAAACTCACTGTCAATTACTGCAAATACTTTTGTTGACCTACTTGGCAAGCCACTAGAGATCAAACTACACTTACAGCAAACAAGCCATAAAAAAAGGTTATTCTTCTCTTATCCTTCCTCTCAAGCTCCAATTCCTCTGCTAGCTAAATTGATGTTTACTTGGGTTGCATTAGGTTTACCTGGAGCAAATCCCTTTGTTCCACTGTTTGACAGTCCTCAGTCGTACTAGGCTGTTCTATCTTTTGCTCTTCCAAAGTGACTAGAAACATAAACACTTTGCAAGGACATCATCCTTCAGAGCAGACTAAAACAAGGCACTCACAAGTGCCATAAACTTTATAGTTCCATTTTGCTGTCTTTTGTCGTTGTTTAGAGAATATTTTGTGTCATTTTAGCAGGAGTCTTAAAGTGGCAAGATAGAAACAAATTTTTAACCCTTCAATCAGTATTATCTGTTTACTCATCTGGAATAAAATCTGTTTGTATAAGCATATAGTCTTTATATTTTACTATAATGTGGGGTTTTGTTGTGTTTTGTTGGATTTTTTTTTTCTGGAGTGTTACGGCTTTGAAACAATTTTTCCTGGAAAAAAGTATTCATAAAATACTAAGTGTTTTTGAGCACATATTGAAAAGACATATTACAAAATATTAAATAGAGGAAAAAACCTTACTTCTGTGCCAAAGGCACTCCCTAAATCCTATTTCAGATAAAGTTTGTTTTTTTTTTTATTTTGAAACCGTCTTTTTAAAAATAAGTTAAAGATCATAGGCAAGAGATATGTATTATAGTTGTTCATGCTCTGCTGAAAATTTGATCCTAATTACTCATACAAAATCCTCATACAGTATGGCTTTGTTTTGTTTTGTTTTGTTCTTCAATTAAAAGGTTGATCTAGAATAAAGAAAAATGCAAAACCCCATGTTGGACATAAAACAAGAAAAGATAGAAACAAATTGGTAAAATTTACAATATATCCATTTGCTTGGAAAGCTTAAAGCAAATCAGAAAGCGAAAACAATTACTACATTTTAAAAAAATCTCCACCTGTAGTATCATTAGAAATATCAAGATATTTTTATTAAAGTGCTGTTATGATTTTCATATTCCAGTGATAAATTTTACATTTGAAAATTCAGGGCTACCAATTCAGATATGGTAAATATGTTAGAAGTTTGAGAGATTAATGTAGAAGAGGGAAAGATCTGTTGTGACATTGCTGAGAAAATGTTTTATAGGACAAATATTTCAATGTTAATATCTCCTCTTTATTATCTTTACAGTAAAACAATAAACCATGTCAAATCTGAAAATCTGGAACAACCACCTCAGTCTCATTTGTAAAAATGATAAAAGAATTTAATGCTGCTTATTTTTTGTAGGATTCAGATTTACCTCACGTAACTCTTTGTACCTAAAATATAAAAACTATGGCATGATTTAAATTATATCCTGACTTCAATTTTACAGTTATGAGGCATCTAATCTTAACCAGACATTGTTTCCTTAAACAACCACTAAATATCACCTCTATAAATCCATCTGTGTCCTGCGAGGAGACCCTACAACAAAGGCTGGAATCTTAAGTCAGACCAGAAAGAGTTATTTGCTGGTCTGTACCTTGTCTGCCTTTTGTGTGTCTGCACTTGAAGGACGAAAGGAAGAGCTCTACCCTTGCTATAAACAGCATCTAAAGGCTTGTTAGAAGTTCTGTTGTACCTAAAACGACTGTAAATGCATAAGTCATTGAAATTAACTCTATTCAATATGCAACGTGCCATATTGCTGGATAGATAAATGTTAATGTCTACTTATGTAAACTCTTTCTACAAAAAGAGAATAACCATTTCCAAAAGGGAACTCATTCTGTCCTACAATAACTGAAATGGTGCAATCCAGTGCTTTGTGATGGGATAAATAATCTTCTCGAGTGCCTAGAAGTAAAGACACTCCTAGGACTAATTAAATTAAGCATTTAATTTTGGCTCATTTTGTAGACTGTGATACAAAACCATGATAAAATTGCTTTCACTTTTTGATATTCTAATACAAGTCTATAGAGTGGTATAGGATTAAGAGTACCTAGACGCCTGCAGGGAATGAGCTACATGCAGTATTATATGTGTTTTATTTTTTGCTGTGCCTTTATCCTCAGGTGACAAGGATGGGGGATCACTGTTTCTAAGGGTTATCTCAAAGTAGCAACTGACACAAAAATACACTTTGTATTTACATAAAATATATATAAGATTTTATAAACATTTAGTATTTGAAAAAGCTTTATCTGAGGGAGAGCAGAGACTGAGTCTGCTGGGGTAGTAATATGAGCTGAAATTCTGTACTTGAAAGAAAGGAGAATTAATATTCAAGATCTTTATCACCCTCTTTCTTTCAGCAATATGTTTTATTTTCTTAGTGGGAATGGATGGCGAATATCTTTATAGCAGTGTTCATAAACATAATTTGATAATTAAAAAAAGAAAATCTACTTTATTGCATTCATTGAAAATAAATTTTGGAATACAAATGTACAAACACTGGTATTAAAGACATTTTCTTCTCTATTAACTGCAATCACAGCAATTTTGTAAATCTCTTAGCACATATGAAGCCGGGTTTTTCCCTTTTACTGCAACAGAGAAACATTCACTATTAACTTGCCACTATTTAGAACATGCCTTAAAATAAAGAAATTACTAAAATGGAGAAATTGGTAGCTTTTTGTAGTATTTCCAAACTAGCTATATACGACATAAATTCCTGACATTGAAGGTATAAAGGTATTTCTTCATTCTCAAAAAGACAATCTTGTAGGCAGTTGAAGATTTTCTCTTCAGATGATCTTAAACCTTCAAAAAAGAATACACTGATTTGGAAAATTTGGGAAATATTTTTCTTTTCATAAACTGAAGGGGAAATATTTAAGTACATGCACATGATCAGTTGTTCACTGAAGCTTTTCTACATGTATGATTTTCCAAAATGGCTGACTATCTCTTTTTGAGAAGATTAAGGAAAACATTTTTCTCTTGCAAAAATCTTTTGACTTTCTCTTATTCCTGGGAGATATTGAATCATAATACATTTCTTGTGTGAAAATAATTGTGGCTGAATTTAGGATGTAAGAAACACTGTTTGGAAATCTCAGCTGATCTGTGTGTAACTTCCTGTTAGTGGTTTGTCTTCTGCAAGTATTAGCTGCTCTAAAAACATGCATACAGGTATGGAATTAATAATCAGGTGTCATATGATATTTTTCACTGCCGTTGAACACTTGAATCATAGGTATTATATATCATTGAGTCCAAAACTGAGAAAAGAAATCTAACATGCTTTGTTATAAAATTAAAAAAAAAAAAAGGAATATTATTATATACTTTGTGATAGCATAACAAAGGTGAGACACCCTTGTTCCCAACAGGTTCAGAGTTTTTCATACTCTAAAATACTAAAGTCATGTGGTGGAAATAACAAGATTCATACACGCTAGGTAGGGTTTGTACAGCCTGGAGGCCCTCCGTGGACAAAGATTTGGCAGCATTGTCTGAATACCACTGTGATTTGTGAAATGACCAACTTAATTCTGTCTGCTCAAGCACCTGTTTATTAAAGCAAAGCTCGCTTTCTACAGGAAGAAATGTTAGCAATTATTTCTTTTTATTTTTTTCACCTTTTGTGTAATAGTTTTATAGATGCGGTATGGAGGAGACAGAAATTTCCTTTTCCTGTCCACCACCCTTTTCTCCTGCTTCATATTGTTGTTTTAAATACAATAGTAAATTAAAGTAACACTATTGTTTTGATCTGTCTTCATTGCTACAAAAAAGAAGCACTGAATCTTTTGGAGGAAACCCTTAATTGTTAAATATATGTTCAAATTCACACAATTTCAACCACAGAAAGTTCAGTGAAAGAAAAAGATAAAACATAACTGGCTAACTGTTCTTCTGTCTTACATTGGAAAACAGAAGAAATGGATGAAAGAAGGAAAATGGATGCCATATTTTCTCTCAAGTATTGTAATTTTGAATTAAAAACTCATAAATTATTGAAGTGAAATTTTAGCAGAACTGTTGACCATACTGCCTGTCTGAATCAAGCAACTACATTATATGTAAATCAGCTTACCAAGGAGCCTGGGGTTTTTTTCCTCAACTTTTTTTTTACAATAGCAGAAAAATGAAAATAAGGACCAAACTCAGTCCTTCCAATTTTCCAAGAGAAATGTAATAGAACTATTTAGAACATTTTCTCTATTATAATATCTTGACTAAGCAAATAATGTACACAAGTATATAAGCTTGCATTTTGGTCTTCAATACTTATGTGTGTATGTTAAAACATTTATTAGAAGCTATGTGAATTGATACTATATTCTGAAAATTTCTGAAGCATTTTACATCATTACCTGTGCTCTGCTGATTATAAAGATGAACCACATGTCTTTGAACCTCCAGGATTTCTCTGTGGAAAACATTGCTATGTTGATGAGTTAACCACTGCTGTTGTGGCAAAGTTGTAAGATATGTCTAGTCAGACAAGTTTTAAAAATGCTCTTTCACACACAAAAAATTTTTTTCATCTCTTTGTTTCATCTTTGAGAGCATTCTGTAAACTGCAGTGTAAAGAGAGAGAAAACTTTTTATGTATTCCTTTTACAAATGAAATCATGGCTATTTTAGTTGCCAAACTTTGAAGTAAATATTTAGATCTGAATTTTCACAGGTAGATAATTAATTACCGTAGATTAAAAGTGTTAGTGGGGAATGAATGGAAAATTATAGCTGTGTAACATTTGGTATGCAGCATTCTGTAGGGACTAGTTTTGAATATTACATAAATGTTTTCAAATCAGGCACATCCAAATGACTTCAATTTATGATATTCTCTTAAATCTAACAGCTGCATCGTTTCTGGAATGTGTCTCTCTAGACTCATCCGTCAATAAAAAATTCAGATGACTATTAATTATCTTGAATAGAAACCTGGCAGTTCCTTTTTTTTTTTTTTTTTACTGGACAAGTCTTGTGGTGAGACAGAACAGCTATACTTGATTAATGACAAATTACAAGACACACATAATATATCATCGTAACAAAGATATGCTTCTTAACTATCTATATCAAGTAAATGTTAAAAAAAAAAATAAATTACTAGTGCTTGCACTGATTCCTTTTTAATGGTCTACCTGGAAGAATTTCAGGCATTCCTTGATGAAGTCTGGAAAAGGTCTTTGGGTTTCTAATGGGGTTATGCTTGAAACTTACATGCAGATCCCAGAAACACTGTCTTGTAGTCATCAGAATGCTGAAACTAACTTTCAGATCAGACTTAAACATTTCCTACCTGAACAGAAACTTGTGTACTTGTAGCCCACTGAGAAGACACAGAGCTCAGCTTTTATTTCAGTGTCTCGGTAATTTAAAAAAAAAAATTAAAAAAATAGGAAGAGCAATGTCTATTTTTTTTCTGTTTATCACCTGCATTTTTGTACTTTCAATCGTATGCCATTCTTCAAGTATATTGTGGGTTTAACACCTGACTGGTATTTCAAATAAGAAAACTCTTAAAAGCTATGTTTCTGCTTCCCACCACTAAAAATATTTCAGTAGAGTTTTCACAGTCTTAGTAGGCAATGTTCTAGAGGTTAAGAGACTTTAAGGTATACAAGAAAAATAGAGAAACTGTTTGAATTTTTTAACGTCAAGGACTCAACTCACTTCTCACTATAGTTTCCTTAATAGCCCCTTTGGCTTATACCATTCCTCTTTTGTACAATGTCATGTATGTGCATTTCACCCAAAGAAGTTTACAAAAAAGAACAACAAAAAAATATTGCTGTGATTTGAACAAATAAAAGACACTGAAAGCTGCTACTACTATGGTAGCTTTGTAAAAGCTATCACTGTTATCCATGATTTCAGACATCTACGTCCAGCACAAAATGTTATAGAGGCAAACTATCCAAACCAGTATGAACAAAAGGCTGTTACCTCTTTATGGCCTTGGGGATAAGGTTCCATTTTAGTTTGGTAGTATAAACGTAATATATACAGTCATGTGTATGTAAATTAGAAATTATTGGTGCTGAAGGTGATTTTGACACTGTTTTTGCTGTTTGGATGCCTAAATCACAAGTAAAAAGAAGCCCAATCTTATGCAGCTTTTGCTAGAAGAGGGATCTTATGCCTTATCATGGAAGGCAAATTTTGTTTCATCTTAGTAAATGTTCCTGTCTGAGGTCAGCCAAAAGTGTATCCTCCTTTACTTGCTTTGTAATGAGATAATTGTCTCTGTGTTGTCTATATGTCCTGTGAATTTGGCCTAGTAAATGAATTGCTTAGAACCATCAGTATTCATTATTTTTGAAAAAGCTGTTTTTTAAGAAGCTGATTCTCAGAATCACTAGCACACAGCATAAAATAAATATGAAAAAATAATACATTATATTTCTCTATAACATCTACTGAATAATATTCCTTCCAGAGTAATACAAAAGAAATCAAGGAAGAGAGATATTCAAGTCTTTGTCCTCAGAATAATCCCTCAAATCTAGTGGTTTGGAGTTTTTATATCGTTTTTTTTTTTCCTTGTCTTTTCTGAAGTAACAGCCATTTTCTGAAAATTGAGTAAGGGGATGTAAAGTGTTTATCTTTTTATAGATGTTAACTTAAAAACATTCCCAGAGAACATTGAAAAATATGCCAATTAATTGCATGGTAAAACATGCTACTCCCTTAGATAAGTTATTAAAAGCTTGAAAATCTGAACTACTGTGGATGCCATAAACACCTTGATTTTTCTAATATAAACAGTCAAACTCAAAATGCTTTATTTTTCTGGAAGATTTTACTGCGATTTGTGAGCTCTTTTTTTTTTTTTCTTGAAAACATGACTAAACATTTACTTCCCTGCTTCATACTAATCCAATGGAATAGGAGGATAATGAGGAGTAAGGTTACAGATGCTGAAACTTTCTTAAGCAACTTCAAGTTTATCTGAGAAATTTGAAATAACATCTCACTCCCATTAAGATCTTCATACATTTTGGTTTCAACAAGACACTATTGTTTGGAAAGTTACGTGGGGAAATTTTTTTGGTGTATACATTTATCAAAGATATATATGATAAAATAAATGCCTTTAAAATATATATTCTTAGCCAAAAAAATCAACCCATGTTTGAGTTAGTAACAAGATAAATTCTGAGACAAAGTGACAATTACCATAATTTTATGCTAAGGAAACATTGAAATCTACAGTAAACTGTTCAAAAAACATCCTTTCCGCTGAAAGTTTATAACTACAGAATGTTAAATTTCCTCTTTTTTTTCTTGAAACAAGAAACAATTGGCAAAACACTGTAAAATTACATGAAATATCAAAAATAGATTTCTTTTTTATCTGCATATAATACCCTTTGTTTTTTTTTTAGTTTTAGATATGATGCGACGCAACAAAGCTTTGCTGTCAATCAACATGGATTTTACCAAGTATCAAAATTCTCTATTCACAGCTTGTATCAAAATTCCTCATAATGAAGAATGTAAGGTGCTTTTGTGTTGACATAAGAGGCAAGAGCACATCTAAAACGTGCAATATTAATTTTATTTATTCATTTAAGCAAATGGCATGACCATCACAGAAAAAAAAATATTCTGGACCATCATTTTTAGAAGGCAATTTTGTATGTCAGCTTTGATTCTTTTGGTAGAAAAGTTCATCAGGGATTCAGCTTTTAATGAGTTTTCTATTGTAATCCTCTTTACCTTACAAAGGTTCTTGTTATTTTTAAATGTTCTCAAAATTCATGCATTTCAGTGGTATAGAAGAAGCAGCTATGTGGCTGTGATTTCCAAAAAGCCTCTTTTAAGAACTGTTGGTTGCATTCCTTTTTTTTTCTTATAGTCAAGTAGATTAATTTTATAAGTATGTGACCTCTACAGTGAAATGACTTCTTTTCAGAACGTGCTCACGAAATAGTTGTCTCTCAGCCAATATTTGCATTTCAACAGAAAATTATCATCTTAGTGTGTGAATATTAAAAAATGAAAAAAAAAAAGACAAGAAAAGCTATTCTATTTTCTCGGTTTTCTCGGATGGCTTTAAGAAGTGAGTGTTAACAATATGCAGCTATGTTGTAGTGTGAAATCCCGATTGAAGGCCCCAAAGGCTTTACAATGGTAATTGTAACATATAGCATCCAAAGGTCAGGGTATATTTTGTGAAAGTCTATCGGTGACAGCTGTCACTACAACTTCACTGCCAAGAAAACTGTAGTTATGAGGGCACTCGGGGGGAATAGAAGACATTTAACTACTGAAGGTTTATTGCTGATGCTATTTTTACATGTAAGTTCTACTTACAAAAAAAAACCAGTGTGCAAAAGAATTTATCAGAATGTCTGTTAATGACTGACAGTTCATGTTCTTATTTCAGCTAAAAGTTAGTCAATTTGATTATTGAAGCACTAGAAGTGATTCATTGCAAGGCAAGCAATAATAGAATCTATAAGATACTTTTTTTGGAAGATTGCTGATAAGCTGATAAGTTACCTCAAATCCTCAAAAATATTGTTATATGTTAGCAGAGAATTTGAAGGAAATACTGTGTAGGTTGATGCAGTTTTGTGTCTCAGTAATCCTATGCCTGACTGGTCAGCATCCAAACTGTACTAAAATTCTGTTCCTCACTTGCTTATAACAACAATAATAGCCATTATTCTTGTAATTATTGCTATTAAAATTCCAGTTATTGCACTTTCACTTTGATGGTTCTTAAACACTTGAAAAGAGAAAAAGAGGCAAAAAGGATGCAATCACCAAGACAAACCTACATTAGATGAAAGTTTTAGTAATGCTGGAATTTTTCAACTTCACTGTTTTAAGGGTGCTTACCAACATCTCTTTCTTAACTTTCTATTGCCTTAATTGTATGGATTCTAATACAAAAAAAAATATATGATCTTTCAATTATGCAATAGTAAGTCTTTTAATTGCCATAATGGGCTATTATTCTTGTTATATTTTTACTGTTCTTGTTATTATAATTTCAAATGTTTGCATGCTACAGTTTGGTTATAAATAAACATCCATACAGAATTTTCTTTCAGATAAATTTTCCTGGGTTCCTAATCTCAGGAAGAGTCTGCAGTGAATGACCCACCTTCCCTGTCTCTTGAAGGCATCATGCATAGTCTTCCTAGTTCATGCTTCTCATAATAATTTTTCAAATCCTACACTATCTTTGTATTATTTCTGCAACTTTGCCTGGGACAGTGATCCTCTCTCTGACTTGTAGTCTGTATTTTTTTTATAGCAAGTACCAAATAATTCTAGCAACTTTGTCATGATGCAATATTTAGAATAATGAGCATAAACTTATCCTGGGCCAATTTAGTACATCCCCATAATTAAACTTCTCTGTGATCTGTCTACATATTCTTCATTTGAGGGTTATATCTTTTCTATCACTTATTTTTCTTTAATATATCTAGTACAATATAGCTTTCAGCAATAAAATTGTCAGCTTCTTTTCCTTTTAAAATCCTTTTTTAAAGGATAAATTATTGTTTTTCTAAAACATAAAAAAATATAAACTTCTTCCTTTTAAAATCTCTATAGAATACTTTGTCATCTTTGTATGATTCTTTGCTTTGAATAAAACTGTTTTTCATTTAATTTTGCTCCAACATCTAATTGAACTGTATAGGAGACTCTTTGCTAAATTTCTGAAATCTCTGCAGATGAAGTAGTCATCCAGTTTCTCCGGCTCACAGACAAAGGGGGAAAAAATTATTTAAGAAATTAATCAGAGCATACATATGTACCTTAGTGTGCAATGAGTCATTCCCTCCAAAATGCATATTTTTCTCTTTTGACTAAGTGAGCTAAGACTGATCTACAAACTGGTTAGTTATATTTGGTCTGGTGAAGTACACCCTTATCTTTCACAGAGTCTAACATCAAAAACTTTATTTTTTTTAATTATATCAATATTTTTAAATCTACCTAATCTGGAAAGATATTTTTTTCCATGAGATTTTACTGTATAACATTCCTCTCTTCTGATACTTCAGTTACTTAAAATAACCCCAAAAACTAAAGACAGTGACCCCCGAATCCCAGATAAAAAATGCACACAACCAGATACAAAACGTCATTAACTTTTATCTGCATGTCCTTCTCATGTCTTTCTGAAAATTCACACACTTGAAAAATAAATAATTTCAGATCCTGGATTTAAAACATATTTGCAAGAAAGCATCTGAGTGTCTATTATTTTAGGTTATATACCTTCCCCTTTAAATAGCTTAACATTGAAGATATTGATAAAACAAAGAACAAAGATGACATGAAATTTTTCCAAAAAATTTCATCATGCCTGATTCTTGGTACAGTTTCACCTGGGTAGTTAAAGCATTACATGCACCTTCCTCATCTACTCAATAGAATTTAATCCAATAGTGGTTGGCATTTTATAAATTTAAATGCATTGCAATACAAGAATGTTGTCTGAGATTTCTGTTGTTGGTTTTGATATCCTGGTCAGTTTACGTGCTGAAAATTTTAGTGCAGACATCAGTCATCAAGTAGACCTCCCAGAACTGTAAAATTATTTCTTCTCATGAGGAAGCCCTAAATTAGTTTAAATACATTCATTCAACTTACATTATTTCAGAGAGTATATATGAGACTACAGGCAAATCCATGGATCCACATTTAGGAAATATGGACCTTTTCCTTCTGTTCCTGAAGAAGGAAAATCTGCCTTTCAACTTTCAACCATAAAGGTCGGAAAAAACCTCAAAAACCACCATGTCCAACCTTCAACAGAATCTCATCATATCCACTAACCATATCACAAAATACCCCATCTACTTGTGCAGGATATCTGCTGATATGGCCTGTGTTTAGGGTTTGTTCTGAACACAGGGTTGACAAAATAGGGATTTTTGTTATTGATGGGCAGGGATTTCAGAGAGCCGAGGCCTTTTGTTTTTCCTATTGCCATGCTGGAAAAGAAGTTGGGGGTGCTTGAGAGGCTGGGAGGGCATGCAGATAGGAGAGGTGACCCCATCTGACCATAGGGACATTACAGACCATATGGCATCATGCTCAGTTTACAAACTGGGGGGGAAAGGAGGAAGGAAAGGTTGTGTGGAGTGACTATGTTTGTCTTCCTAAGTAACTATAACATGTTATGGGGCCTCCCTCTCCTGGAGATGGCTGAACACCTGCCTGGCCATGGGAAGTAGTGAATTAATTCCTTGCTTTGCTTTGCTTTGCTAGTGAGCATGGTTTTTGCTTACCCTATTAAACTGTCTTTATCTCAAACCATGACTTTTCTACCTTTTACCCTTCCAATAGTCTCTCGGATCCCACCAGTGGGGGAAGACGCAGTGTGTGGCTGCAAGATACTTGGTTGCTGGTTCTTTTCTGAGCACTTCTAGCAGGAAGCTCCACCACTTCCCTGAAGAGCCTTTTCCAATGCTTAACTAAGTGTGAGTATATAATTATTTGTACCTTTTTTTCATGGTATATCTATTTAAATTTAAAATATAAATTATCTCCACTCTCCAGTCAAAGATTATGAATTCTATTCCTTTCTGGGGTTTACCAATTACCTAATTTTTTCATTCTGACTTGTAAATTATGATGAATTTGATTAATAGCCTCTTCCTACTCACTAGTTTGTTTTCATCTTATCTTGGATTACATGATGCCTTCTTTTTCCTTAGATATTTTTTTAAAAAATCAATCACAGTTTGTTTCTTAATATATGATTTTTATCCCTGTGGACAGATTGCCTGAAGAAATCCCTCTTGTTGGACTTTTCCAACATGCTTTGATATTAATAGTGTTTGTCTGTGCATGTCTCAAGTTCTCTAGATTTTATCAACAACTTATGTTTCAACTTTTAAAATCTTTGTGTGATTCATATTTTCTCTACACCTCTATTAGTACTAATACACTTTTCAGTTTCCTCTTTATCTCATTCAGATGGTGTAACTTTCAGTTAACAGTTGGACCCCCAGACTAATTTACTTGTTTTACAGCATAGCTCATTTCCTCACAGATCCAATGTATTTCAAATATTTCAAATTAGACAAAGACCAAGTTTTCCCAAAGTTACTAGCTCCTTAATATTTACCATTTTAAGGTACTTACAGCTTTCTGGGTACATTTCTAGACATTTTATTTCTATCTCTAAGAGCACATATAGTATTTTTGGTAACATGATCAGTGTTTAAAATGGTTTTTTTTTTTGTTTGATAGGATTTGTTCTTTGTCATGTGCATATCAAATAGCTACTTCAGGGTCACAGTATGCATAAAATTTTTGATTACTCACACAATAGAGTGTCATAAGGACACAATCTATACCATTTTAAAGAGCTACACAAGCATCTAAGACAAAACCATATTCTGCATTCTGTGGGGAGGGAGTGGGAGGTGAGTAATTTAGTAAAGACTTCAGCACTTTTTTGCAGAACAGTCTCTCATCAAGAGTATTTTTGTCTAAAAATACCTCTAGAAGAAATTCTTTCCAATGAAAAATTCCTTTAAATAGGGTCAAACAGATACTTGAACTGTGACATAGTTTATGGGTCTGACAGTTCATTCTAACATTCCTCATTTTTCTAGACAGACAGGGCATCCTTATACCCATTTAATGTCACTACTCTTTCCACATGTCCAAATCTTAAAGAGATTTGTTGAAGAAAGTATTCTTGAACTATAGATCATGTCTATATGATAATAGCATATTATTTAAAAGGTCTTGCCCTTTGAAGAGACAGTTTCGGTGAGTGTTTGGTTATGACTAAGATCTTCCTTTCATTATCATCTTTCACTTTTAGCAAGAGCCAGGACTTGTAATTCCCAAAGCCTAATAAATGTTTCAAACAAGGCATAGCTCCCAGTTCAAAGTAAGTTCTCCAAAGTGTCATAAAGAGCTAAAACAGATTTAAGAATATATAAAATGTATTAAATATGTATAAAGAAATCTTTATAAATAAAAGCGCTTGCTTATGATCAGGTTTGCTATTTCCTTTGAAATCTACCACTAGACACTACCCATTGTTATTAAAAATTTATAGTACCCCAGTGAAATTCCCACTGACTGGAAAAGGGGAAGTATTACCTTCCTTTTTAAAACAGGAAAAAAGAACAGGGGAACTACTGGCTGATCAGACTCATACAGGTGTCCAATAAGGTCATGACAGAAATCCTCCTGGAAGCTATGCTAAGGCAAACGGAAAACAGAGAGGTGAGTGGTGACAAGACAACGTGGCTGCATTAAGTGTAAATATACCTGACACACTTGGTGTCCTTTTCTGATGGAGTTCTAGTGCCAATGAACAACAAAAGAGTGACTGACATAATCTACCTGGACTTTTTCAAAACATCTGACTTTGTTCCTCAAAACATCCCGTGTCTAAACTGGAGAGAAATGGCTTTGAAATAGACTGTGTGTTTGCAGTCAAACAGCTGTGGTCAATGGCTTGGTGTCCAAGCAGAGAGCAGTGATGAGTGGTGTTCCTCAGGGAACTGGCATCGCGACCACTTAACACACTTATTTGGAATGTAGACAGTGGGACTGAGCGTGGCCACAGCAAGTTTGCAGTTTACACCTAGATGAGTGGTGTGATTGACATTCTATACAAAAGGAATGTCCTATAGAGGCACTTTGACAGCTAAAGGTTTGGCCCATGAGAACATCATGAAGTTCAACAAGGCCAGATGCAAGGTCCTGTACCTGGACTGGGGTAATCCCAAACTTAAATTCAGGCTGGGTGATAAGGGTATTGAGAGAGCTCCTATAGAGAAGGATTTGGGGAGACTGGCTGATGAGAAGCCCAACATGACCCAGCAATCTCTGTTCACAGCCCAGAAAGCCAACAGTATCCCAGGCTGCATCAAAAGAAACATAGCCATCAGGTCAAGGGAGTTGATTCTCCCCCTCTGCTCCTATGAAACCCCACCTGGAGAGCTGCATCCAGCTCTGAGGCCCACAACATAAGAAGGACATGCACCTTTTGGTCCCCATCCAGAGGAGGGCCACAAAAATGATTAGAAGGCTGGAACACCTCTGCTTTGGGATCAGGCTGAGAGAGCTGGGCTTGTTTAATCTGGGAAAAAAGACTCCAGAGAGAATTTATAGCATCCTTTCATTGTCTAAAACATGCCCACAGGAAAGATGGTCTCTTTGTCATGGAGTGTAGAGACAGGTTGAGAGGTAATGATTTTAACCTGAAAGGGGATAGATTTAGATTAGATATTAGAAATAAATTCTTTACTGGGTGCTTGGTGAATTATTCAAATAGGTTTCTCAGAGAAGTTGTGGATGCCATCTCCCTGGGAATGTTCAAGGGGAGATTGAATGTTTGTCAATTCAATAAACCTGGTCTAGTGGAAGGTGTTCTTGCCCAAAGCAGGGGTGTTGGATTAAATGAGTAAGGCCTCTTCCAACCCATGCCATTCTACTATTCTGATATTCTCTGATTAGATAGCAAAAAAATTATTCTAATTATAACATTTATTAACAAAACATAGGTGATACATTAACATAACACAGGTGATACAATTTTTTTTTCAAGAATTGTATGTCAAACAAACAAATGAAATCATTGTTTGAAGTTTGGTAAGAATGTAGATATCTGTAGAGGCCTGGTCTAGTATGTTAAATCCATCAAAAAAACCCCCAACAAACTAAAAGTCTAATTGTGCGCATAGAAAGGTTGTGTTTTGCATAGTACAAATGTGTTTTACAACATAAAAAACCTCTTTGCATGGTGTAAATGCCCGATAAAAATTATGCATTTTTATTTTAGCTTTGTATGTACATGTATTTTGTATTTTAAGTGTTATGTAAATTTTAACTCTGAATTTAACTAAAAGTAAGAAGCAATAGGAAATCACAATTTCTATTTAATATACAAAGGCAAAGGAAGATATGTATGGAAACATGCACAGACACAAATAAACTTAGAAGCTAGAGTATTTGAATGTTCTGTGGGATAAAATGAAAACCAGATTTTATACCATAGTGTGGATATCATAATGCTCACTAAAGATGTTAAAAAAGCAGTGCCTTGTTTTCTTTGCTGATTTTTTTCTTTTGTTTTGTTTTTTTTCCTCAAAACTGATAAAGTTGCATTTGCTTCAAGATTTCATATGAATATTCTTAATTGCCCCGCTTTGAAATATTGCAAGTATAAAAGATGTCATCATATGTGAGTTCTTGTATATTTTTTTTACAAGTTGCTGCATATGCGCCTTCATTGTACTTTATAGAACCAAACACAATGAAGTCTTGGGTAAAAGATAATGATTTTTTTTGTGTCACCTAAAGAAATTTAAAACTATGATCCCACTTTTCCCTGAGGCATTTAAAGACTTTTTAATAAAAGAGGATTGCAGTTTTTCATTTCGTTATTAAAGCAGCTGCAGATGAAACATGTAACTTTCTTGTGTTGCCTTTGGGAATTGTGTCTGTAACACATTTCCAAAAGTTGGGTTTAATGTATTGAGCTATCTAAATTGTTTTGTAAATATCACACCAGATACTTTGTGACAAGGAGACAAGAAAACCACCACATATATTCATATTTTCACTGAAAAATACTTCTGTGTTTTGACATTTATTTCTTCTATGGGAGCGATACTGAACAAATCCTTAGTCAATATTTACTCTATTCCTCATTATGGCAGTTATTTATGTTTGTGGGTCAATGACTGGATGTCAGTCAACTTAGCTCTTACACATCTTCACTTTATTAAAAATTGACAGTTCTTTGAATGAAAGTGATGAGGCAAACAATTTATAGGCTTTTAAATTAAGATAGAAAAAACTTGATTTTAATAGTAGTTCTTTTAAATATTGGGAGACTGATAATCCCTTTCAGGGAGCATCTAGGTGAACACTGAGAGGCTGAAACACTCACAGCAGACAGTAGCTTTGATTTCATTATTTTTCACTTGTATAAAAAGTTCCTTGAGGGGTAGTGACCAGGTCAAAACCCTCTGAATTGAGGGGGATTCTTCACCTTAATATGGGTAGCTGCACATTTTCAAGGAGAAGATTTTATAAGACATAAAAAAGTATGGGAAAAAGTGAGCCACAGCACTGAACGACAAAGCAGATTAGTTCTGTAGAGGACAAACATCTTCACAGAGTAACAAGAAGCAGAAAGTCATATTTCAGAGACGGAAAAAACAGAAGCTTTCTAGGACACAGGGAGGTCTCACAGAGTTTGTGACTACTCAGATGCCATCAGAGCTGTTTGGATTTCAGAATAGAAAAGAGAAACTACATTGCAAAGACATAGTAGTCATGGCTAGAATCTTCAAGATTGCATTATCTGAAAGGTTGAGTATCCTAGTCTACAATCTAATGAAATTTGACTTCTTGAGTTTTAGGCATATTGATCTTCACTGAGGAGAACACTAAAGGGAAGAACCACATCAGAGCTTTGCCTGTTTAGTTTTCCTCCAACAGATTGTTTTCTTAATGCTATGTCTGGGACCAGAGCTTGTGATCAGCCAAGATGTCTTCAGTGTATAATAGTAATTTCTTCCAGTTCTTCCACTTCATCTTCTGCAGAGAACTTTGGAAAACAGTTAGGGGAGAAAAAGTGCTTGTTTACAGTTTATTTTTTTCAGGAGGTATAAACTTAATCCATTAATGACTGACAGTATCTCTTGGTGTTCAACACTATGAGGAGCTTTGAATCCTTGTATACCCAGTAAATCAAAATTAGGTTTTCAATCACTTTTGGGACAAATTTTTTGGAATTAATCAAATTTTATTACAGAAATAAGAAACATTGCAACAATAAAGATTGCCACAACATTTACAGAAAGAATTATATGATAAGACTTTCACTGAGAGCTAAAATTGAGGAAGAATCATTAAATATTTTGTTCTTGGGAAGATAATTTTTGTTAGACTAGCAAGCCTAAAATATTGACAAAAATATAAGTAAAATCAACAGCATAATGCTGATGTTTGTGTTAAGTAACACAAGTAAAAAAATAGAGCAACTTGGATGTAAAGTTTAAATATATGAGAAATTGATTTGATGATTTTTTTTCTCTACTAAAATTCACATTTTCAGGTTTACTTTTCATGGGAAGACCTAGTAAGGCGAGTAGCTTCTTTTTTTGCCCTGTATGCTTAATTATTAATACATCATAATTTTCAAAAAAAAATAAAACTTTTTAAACCAAATACTACTTTCTCATGGCTGGGAGTTCTGCAAATAAGCTTCTAATTGCATAATCACGGTCTTGCAAGATATTTCAATAAAAAGATTTTGGAGTCAGACAGTTCCTCAGTTTTCATTTCAAATCTATACTCCATGTGCAAACATTGATGAATCCCTCTGTCCTACTTCCAAGGCCCTATCCTAAGCCTACATAGGCGAACCCATAACTCCATCTTAGCATTTATCAACACATCTTTTCTTATAACTCTTTCATCCACACTGTAAACTCTTGAAATCTTGGCTTTACTGATATTTGCAACCATGATGATTTTTTTCTTTGTATATACACAATGAATGTGGTACTATTAGTTTGTTGAAATGAAGCTGTTTTATGGGGAAAGCTTTGAAAGCTAAGATGATTTCATTTTCTTGCCCAATATACACATATGTATCTGGAGCACTTTCACATATCACAATAAATGGAGCAATAAAGCAAGATTGGAAAAACGTTAATCTTACTATGACACTGGCACCAAAACACAAAAGCGTATCTTTCTTTTTGACTATATTTAAGATCTTCTAGACAACTTTGGTCAAGTCAGTTTTCTTCCTTGGCTCCAGTTCCCCCAGCCAATGCAGATAATGATCCTGACCTCTTTTCTAAAATGCTTTGACATCCTTGGGTGAAAAGTTCTTCCTAAAAGCAGGGTAGTTTTATTATTATATCCATTATATGGTTACACTATTCAAGGTCAATAGACATATATATCTGAACAAAAATGAGATCATATGACCATCTGTACAATGCGGTAATTGCACTCAAAAGTACCCAATTGAATGTTTAGTCCAAATGAAGCCATATTTAGTATGGCTTCATATATTGCTATTAAAAGTTTGATACATAGAATCTTGAGCTTTCTTTGATTACAGTTCTGCAGTGAGACTTCTTCAAACTTTTTAATTCATTGGCTGCTGCCCCCAAGGGATTAATACGGATTGGATAAGAAAAGAATGACATCAACAGCATATAATGGAATTCTATCTAGGATATCCAATATCTTTATACCTTCAACTCTCTTATTGTGTTGGATTCTTTGACTGATTTGTCCCAGAATTATGGTAAAAAGGGAGGGCAAAACGGGGCACTATTGCCTTTTTCTGATAGAGAAAGTAAAGACTTCTGAGTAGTATCCATTATTCCTTACTATAGGCTCCACTACAATGTCTTTAGTTAAGAAAGTTTTCAACCATTATGCGAAACTCCCAAAACTTTCATCAAATAGGTTCTTTTCAGCCAATTAAAATATTCTTCAGCATGCAAAGCTAATAAATATAAATCTCCTCTTACTATTTCTACTTTGTAATGATCAGTAAGCTGAAATTTGTGTGTTTCCCCAATGACGTGTAGGCACCTTACAGGATTATCCTCATTGCTCCTTCATTCTTCCAATTGCTTCCATTTCTCTATTTCAAATACATACTGTCTATTGTCTTACTTTAGACAATTCCTTTGGTATTAGGTAAGATCTAGGAAAGCTCTTAACACTAAAAGATAGGTCAGCAGCTGTCCGGTTACAAGTTGATGCCCTAAACCACGGTTTAAGGACAATTTTTAGTCCTTGGGATTGAGTCTTCAAGTAACTGCTTCTATTCGACTTGAACTTGTAGTTCAGTCATGACACTATAGGAAAGAGGTAAGGTAATTAAGCTAATGTTCTTGGTCTAAGTTTTCAATGAATCTTCTTCAAATCCTTCTCTATAATTTTCAACTACATATTAAATATTTGCCTCTTAAATATTTTTTGCAAAAAGAAAATACTTCACTAAGGTTTGATTTTAAATCACAGTTTATGTTTTTTTATTTGTTGGATATGGTCTTTTTTAGTTTACATTTCCATCCTTGAGACTATAAACATGAGACAAAATGAGATGCTGTTCAAACTTATAAACAGTTAGAAACAAGATGAATCAATAATATGCACTAGTATTATACTTACAAACTTTACAACAATTGCAAGGATCTGTTTTGGTCCATTATCTCAGTGTCAGGCTCTCTGAAAGGCCCTGCTGATTCTGGTTGGGATAAAGTTAATATTTTTTCACATATATTGGTATGGGGCTGTTTTGGCTTTGGGGCTGAACACAGGGCTCATAATTTAGAGATGTTTTTGTTATTGTTGAGCAGGGCTTATAAAGAGCCAAGACCTATTCTGCTTCTCATGCTGATCCAACAATAGTGGGGCTTAAGGTGTGTGGGAAGTTAAGAGGAGACACAGCCAGGACAAGTGACTCACACCGACTAAAGGGATGCTCCAGACCATTTGGCCTCATGCTCAGTATATAAAGTGGAGGGATGAAAGAGGAAGCATGGGATGGTTTGAGTGATGGTGTTTATCTTCCCAAGTGACTATTACATGTGATCCGGCCTCACTTTTCTGGAGATGGCTGAACCATCTGCCCATGGGAAGCAGTGAATTTATTGCTTGCTTTGTTTTTCTTGTATGCATATCTTTTGCTTACCCTATTAAGCTGTCTTTATCTCACTCTACAGGTTTTCCAGCTTTTACTCTTTCGATTCTCTCTCTAATCCCGTTGGTAGGGAAGTGAATGAAGGGCTACATGGAGCTTGATTGCTGGCTGGGGTGAAACCATGACAAAGTTGTGTTGCAGTGAAAAAATATGTTTTACAATAGATTTTTTGTGCTTTATTATAATGAAAATTAACATGTTTTCCATGATGTTAGTGTTAATAGGAAAGAGCAAAATTAAATGGCTGCATAATTTTTGGCTTTGCTAATTAATCACCTTAACAGTCTGTAATACTTTCAGTTTATTCTGCTGGTAGAGATTGCATGGCATATTTTAAATATACGTGTTTTTTGAGTAAAATAGGCTGTGGTCATTTTATATGCATAAAGGCGCAATAATGCCTGATGGATTAAAAGCCCAAGCCATCAACTGCTACTCAGACAGAAGACCTGTTCTGAAATAGTTTTTGGACTCAAACAAATTACTTACTTCAGCACTCTGTACCAGAGTTCAGAATTAAGGCCTTATAAAATACTAAGAGAAAAGAAAAAAAAAAAAAAAGAAAAAAAAAGGAAGCAGCCCCCATCATAATTCCACTTCAATAACTCTACTATGATTCTTTTAGTCCCTTTTTTCCTTTTTCAGGTTTGTTTCCCAAGATACGCTTCCAACAAGTGGAGGTGAACAGTTTTGCATTACTAGGAACTAGAGAACTGGACTACAGGTACATAGTGCAAAAAGCAGAGTCAAAATGCTCCTGAATATTAGGTGAATATTAGGTAACTGCCTTAACTGCCATCTGAGAATCCAGCAGTTATTATTTTACTCACAGTTTCACTCTAACAGCAAATTACAAACAGCCTAATCTCACATTGCAAAATGTAGGTTACTTGGAAGAAAAGATTAAAAATAAACAAAAAAACCCTATATTTTTCCACTTCAAACAGAAGAGAAATATATTGATAAGAAAGGGAGAATACTTTGACCTTTCTGTCTTGTGAACTATACGCATGGGGAGGCTTAGTGAATAACTAGCCCTGCAATCTTTTACTGTTCTTCAAGAGTATAATTTGACAATTATCAAAAAAATGTATTGAATTGTGCCTCTGTTTTGAAGATTTCAGATGCTGGGTTAAACTGCTGTACACTGATTATCAAAGATGATTCTTTCATTTTCCTCCATTATCTTAATTACAACTCCTGTATTAGAATTTTCACTTTTTAAAGGTTTCGGCAACTATTTGGTCTAATCATTTGATTTCAATCTACAGTATTGCACATATACTGTGAATTCATTGAAAGCAGGACCGTCAGTATTGTTATCAGAACAGCTGGAGAAAAATACATTACAATCATAAGACCTTTTTCCTACCAGTTTTAGCAATCTATCCATCTCTCTATCAGTTAGTGGTTTTAATTTATATCTTGCTTTGAGAAATAAGTTTTCAGTTCTTACCAAGAACTGACTTGTATGAGAAGAATTGCTAAAGCCTTAATCATCAAGAAAATCACAAGTTATTTCACCAGCTATCGTACCTGTGTTCAGCCATGACATTAAGTTGGTAGAGGTGTTGGAATTGCATACAGACAACCAGACTGTTCTGGAAACTTTGCTTTGAAGATTCACTTTGGGAGGTGTAATTGTGGCCTCAAGGAATTGCCCAAATGCTACCCAAAGAATTAACAACTGTAGTAGTATGACTGGAGAAATAGCAGCTCTTTCTGTGTCTCCTGGGAAAGCTCCCATTAAAAATGACTTTTCACTACTCTTTCAACAAATATATTCTGTGATTCCTAAACCTTTTTCTATTTTGCAGTTTCATTGGCAGGGAAGTAAGTAGGGCAGTGCCATTTCCTCAAAGGCATAATTATTACCCAGACCTTAGTTGGCACCAAACTGGAAAAGTGTTTCTGAACTCCTTTGCTCAACTTCTGCCTGCAGCTTTCTATAAGTGAATCTCCTCTTATAATATTCATCATTTTTTTTTGGTAAACCATGCACCTGAGGGCCTTCAGGGTGCCACTTCAAGAAGAAAAATCAGGAGTTTCCCAAATGCTGAGAGGTCTCAAATATTTTTGGCTATCCAACACAGAACCCTTCAAAGGTTCCTGATATTCAGAAGAGTCAAGAACATTCTCTTTGAAGACTTAGTGACTCTAAGAATGTTTTCTTAAAAGCGTAAATTCAGAAGCTACATTTCCTAATAAATGAAACACAAGTGTTTGTTTCTCAATAAACATTCCAGAAGACCAACAATATACATCAACCTGTTCAATGTTTTGTAAAGAAGACCTCATGAACTCAATGTAACAGAGGTATTTCTATTATTTCAGCTCTATATGGTTCATTCCCCTTGTACTTGGCACCTCAAATCCTGCCTTCAGTTTTGGGATACTCACTACAAGAAGGATCTCAAAACACTGGGAGAATGTCCAGAACAGGGAAACAAAGGCAGTGAAGAGTCTGGAACACAAGTCTAATGAGGACAGGCTGAGGGAGCTGGGGCTGTTTAGCCTGGAGAACAGGAGACTTAGGAGGGACCATATTGCCCCCCATGACTCACTGAAAGGAGTTTCCAGCCAGGAGGGGTTTGGTCTTCTCTCAGGTAACGTGTCAGAATGAGAGGAAATTATCTCAAGGTCCACCAGAAGCTTTAGATCAGATATTTTAAAAAATAGATACATTCAGAGAATGGTTTTTCAAGGATTGAGCTGATTGAGTCACCCTCCCTAAGTGTTAGAAAATGTGTGGATAAGGCATTTGACAATGCGCTTTAGTGGTGAGCACAATGTTGGTGCTTCCTTGATGGCTAGACTTGATGATCTTAGACGTCTTTTTCAACATTAATAATTGTATGATTCTAAGATACTAATTGTAAGAAGAGATTTGTATTTTAATTGTGAGGTCAAGTGGATAAGACATTAAAATGAGGAAAATCAAAAGAGAATAAAATTGCTGAGTTATCGCTGCTGTAATCTCACATACTTGTTTTGCAATGCTTTTCTGTTTTATTTCATGATCTTTGGCTCTTAGACAAAGAATCTTTTATTTTATAAATTTTGTTGTTTAATTTTTCTCTCTGTCACCTTTTCATTAAAGCTCTCTTTTGAACATTCATTCCATTATTCCACTTTAAAAGTCCATGACCTTATGGAAAACGCAATTCTACTAGTGGCTCAGCTTCATAGTACTGCATGATAAACAACAGATCTTCAGCAAATTGTAGTTTCAGTCCCATGAAATTGTGCAGGATAGTTGCTGTGAGAACTACATTTTGTATGGTAATATAATGCTTAGTTATAATACTAATAACAGGATACAAAATCTCCTTTAATCATTTCTTTACCACACACACAGTTAGGATAATGCTTCTGAATGAAAAACCCATTAGTTTCTGAGAGTGAGATTCACTTCACCTGCATAATGACTACAAATTGCAATGGCAGCCTCTCAAAAATCACTTTCAATGCTCTTAGGACTGCTACTATATTTGACTGAAAGCCTCTCTGTTCTTGACCTGTCTTTCAAGCCAGCTAAATGTTGTATGTTAAACCTAACTGGGGCACAGATTCTGCATTAACAGGCCCTCTCCTTTGATAGAAGCGTTGAGGAGGTGTACCTTTGTGAATGCTTAGGGTGGATTGACCTTGACTAGCTGCCAGGCATCCAACAAGGTGCTCTCTCATTCCATCTCCTCAGCAAGACAAGGGAAGAATATAGCAATTAAAAGCTTATGGGTCAAGATAGGAAGAGCACTCATCAGCTATTATCACAAGAAAAACAGAGTCATTGTTGGGAAAATGGATTTAATTTGTTGTTAACTAATCACAGAGTAGAAAAGTGAGAAATAAAAAAACAAAAGACACCTTTCACTCACCTTCCCTCTTCTGAGACTAAGCTTTGTCCCTGAATCACCCACCTTCTTCCCATGAGTGGTGGAGGCAGATGGGGAATGAGTGTTTTGTTCAGCTGATAGCACTTTACCTCTGCCACTGATTCCTTTTCATGCTTTTTCCCTGTTCCAGGGGGGAACCCACATGACACTCCTGAACTGACTGCTCCAGTGTGTGTTATTCCCATGAATGCAGTTCTTCAGGAGCAGACTGCTCCAACATGGGCTCTCTGAAGGGTCAGCAGGTCCTGTCAAACTTCTTTTTCCCCTTCATGGGCCACAGCTCCCACCAGGAGCCGTCTGTTTCATGGGCTCTCTATAGATTGCAGCACTGTAGGGGACTTCATGGGCTGCACGGGAGCAGTTTGCAGGCATCTCCACTCTCTCCTTCTTTATTTACTGTGGTGCATGCAGAGCTGTTTCTTTTCCATATTCTCATTTCTTTCTCAAATACTGATGTGTATAATTTTTTTTAACGTTAAATAGATTTTTGCCCTCACAGATGTCCTACCAATGTCACTGATGGAGTCAGATTTGCCCAACTGAAGGTCTGTATTGGAGCTGGCTGAAATTGTCTCTGTCAGAAAAAGGGGAGGCTTCTGGCAGCTTCTCACACAAGTCATCCCTGCAGCCCCCCACTACCAAAGCCTTGTAGTGTAACTAAATATAGCACACCATGATAGGAGAAATTACACCTTGCAATTAGTTTGTATGTAGAGCCCTTATGGTTGTATTTCAGATCAGCCTTTTAAAAAAGACACACTGCGATTTTTCATGCACATGTTTACAAAAGGGAGAACTAACTGAGTCACAAATATTTTTCTTCCAAAACATGCTGGTTTTGATGAGTTTTCTTGACTTTGGGGAATAACTCTCATATCTTCTCTGGACTCTGGCTGGGCTGCCTAAAAATTCAGTACCTCTGGCATCTTCGCATAAAAATAGATTCATACTACAGCTTTTGCCAATGTTAGCATTTAATATTCCAGTGTCTCAGTTTGTACAGTAAGCCAGGCCAGGGAAGAGCCACTTGCTGCATTTGGAGCTGTGACAGCAGTGTCTGGAAGCATTAACTCTAACTGCAGCAGGACACTCTCAGGTCTTCAGCTGCACATTGAAATCAGTGTACATCTTAGTAAACATCTCAGAATATAAATCAGTTCAGAAACACCATTTATAGAGATTTCCTCAGAATTTAATTGCACTGATATTATCAATAAGTTATTGGATTTTACCTAATTCAAGACTAAACTTTGATTTTTCATGTATTGGAAAGCTCTTGCTTTGGACAGCAGTCTGCTGAAATGAGTCTTATAGAAAATATTAGGGATTTTCTCCAGCTCCTTTTATTGTAAGGAATTTGACTTGTGTATAAATGCCAAATGGTATAACACCATTTGACTCTAGTGCATAAATGCTCTTTATTCATTTTGAAATCTATTTTGTAATATCTAATATTGACTGTTATAGTCTATTGATATGATTACTATCTGAATGTCAGCAAAAGTAAACTATATCAAGAAACAAGCACTGAATACACAATTCAACGACCATAGGTCTAATTAATGCCATGTTGTCAAAATTAGCAACAGACTGGCCTTGAGATAATGATGACTAAATACATTGAGAACTCATCCTGTAACCAGCAAATCCTCACTTCCACGGGGAATATTAGAGCAATTAACAGCAATTCTGCCTGACCACTGGGTGTCACTATTAATTCACTTTTAGCTTTTAACATTCCAAGGTTTTATTTGCCTGTTTCTTGGTTTTAATAATTATAGGGAGGTTTTTTCTTTAGGAAAGATGTTAATGAAATAGAAACAGAAAAATAGAAAGTAAATTTGTACATCATACACAGGACATTATCCTTCTTTAATAGGAATGTGAATTATGAACATACTCTCAATTCAAAGAACCAGGAGGAAAAAGAGAAGAATACAAAGACATCTCACTCCTTCGGCTTTGTTCTCACTACAATTAAAAAGAGATTAGTAGTGTTATTATTAGTGCCCAAAAGGAAGAACTACCAGACACAATCTTCTTCCTTTGTCCTCTTCTGAAGGAAGAGATTTAGCTCAAATATCTGGATATGAGGAACTAAGGCCAACTTTAAGGCCAACTCTATAGGCATTATCTCTGTATAAATCATTCCTTGTATAACAAAAGATTCTGAGAAAAGGCATAAGTTGCTTCCCTTTTTGGATTGCAAGGACAGTGCCCTGCAAATGCATTTTGCAACATGATATTAAGATTCTACATTTTTGTGATGGATTGGTCAAAATAATAGCTGCTCTATTTAGGAAAGTAACTAAGATAAAGAAAAAATATCTTGATTTGTTCAAGATACATGAATGTAAAGATTCCTGTTTCCATTTCTGTGAGTTGCAAGCATCATCTTAATGGTGAAAAAAATATTGTATTCTGGGAACAGTAATTACAGTCAGTAATATGTTGTCTTTTTGTTCTCAACTCCATCAAAGCAAGCTTCTAGCATATGTGTGCTCCTCTTTCACAGTGGAAGTTGAGCATGGAGAATTTGTTTTCTGAGGTTATATTATTATTTTTTTTTTTTTTTCCACCAAGGGGAACTAGCGTTTTATAAGAGAGTGTTCAAGAAAAAAAAATGTGGATGCTATGCTATGATGCTATTATTCCTTTTCATTTGTTTTTTGGGGGTTTTTTTATTTCACAATGACAGGTTTGTGATAAATAAGAAACTATTTTTAATTTAACTATCATACAATAAATTTAAAATACAGCAAATGATCCATCTAAAGTAGAAGTTTACAGCTCAAAAATTCTGTCCAGTTTGTATTGAATTATAGACATTTTTAACCAACAGCATTATTTTAGAATTTTCTGTACTAAAAGCTCTCTGTCCACTTATCACAGCGGATACTCTGTCACAAAAGTATTTCAAGTGTGTGATGCTTTTATATTTTTTGGAAGAAAACATCTTCTAAAGCATGCTGTGCTAACCCAAAATAGGTCTAAAATATTTCTTATATAGTATCTTCAGGAAGGAACATACTAGGATGAATTTCTTCAGCCTGTCTGCACACCTACTTGTACCAGTCAGCTAAGTACTGCCTGCTAGATAATCTTACCCTGTTACACCTGCACCTCTCAAAGCAATGTTTACGAAACAAAATATTGAACAAAATGTTTTTTGTAATGAGATGTGTCTTCACACTCGTAGCTAAGATCCACTATCTTATGGAAGCAAAGGAAGCATTGATAATATTCACTCGATGCCTTGGAGTGGCAGATGCTAGACAAGACTAAGAGAATAAAAGTAGGTATGTATTAAAGGCCTCCAATAGGTACATCTTGGGCAATCAAAAGCCTCTGAGAGGGGCTATACCCAAGACAGACGATGCTCATGAGTTTTCAGACAGATATAACAGATATAAATTTGGTTCATTTACATATCGGGGTAAATGCTCCAATTACAGCTTCAGGCTGTGAAGTCAAACGCCCCCAGTTTGCTCCCCCCCCCCCCCCCCCAATTCACTTTTGTTTCTACTTTTTGGGGGCTTGAGGCAGTAGGGTGTCCTTGGATCTCAGGCCTTGAGGGATTGTTTTGTCTGACCAAAATGTGGAGACAGTTAACTAACACTCTGTATGGAGTTTGGAGTTATACACTAATGCAGTACTGGATCTGAAAAATATCTAAAATCCTAAGGCATCACACTCACAAGAGCAATTCCTGTGCATTTGTGCTTAATAGTTTAAATAAATGTAGAGAAAAAACTTATTAAAAATACTAGCAGCACAATGTTAAATCAGGCTTAAAGCTTCTTACCTTATCAGCTGAAATTCTGAGAAATTAATGTCATTGGAATGTACCTCAGATGCACAGCTTAAAAGATATCAATGTGAAGCAATATTTCTAATATCAAAACTGTTAGGGAAACAAGCAAAACAACTGATCTCATGAACTATATATCAACTTAATTCTGAAAGAGTTTGTGAGATACCAGTGTTTTTTCATAAGCATACAGTTGATTGAATTGAGCAAAGTGATCATGTTTTCTCAGATTTTCACTTGAAAAATATTTACACAACTTTGAGTTCATATTTTAATAGTGATGATCACATATATATTTTAGAATAGCTTTTATTTATCTTGATATGACTGTTCAATTTATAAACTCTCCAAGGCTAAGAATATTTCTTATATACTTAGAAGATATTTATGTATTATTGTCTGGACACAGAGAGCCATTTGACTTTAATAGCAGAAATTAATACATACATGTGAAACATAAGGAATATTTAATGACTGTGTACATGTAGTATTAAGTTACTACATCCTTTCATCTCTTGCTTAAACATACACACATGCAAAGTATCCTTCTTTTCCTTTGTGCTTAGCTTAATTTAACAACCTTCATATTTCCTCTGTTGGAGAATATAGCAAAACCATAAAAATACAAACCATGTCAGAACACTGATTTCCATGCATCTATGAAGTGTACTAAGTCATAACGAAATCGACTCCTCATAGCTTGCTAAGAAAAAGCTCTTCCTAATGCTCCATGAGCCCTTTAGGCTGTTGACATGTTGATGTACACTATATTATCAGATTTATGTCATTCTGATGAGGTGGTCCACTTGAGCCTTTGAGCTAAAGCTAAGACATTAGGTGGAAGAAAGCAGCAATTTAAAGTTCCTAGTGTAAGGATAATTAGCAGCTGGCAGGTATCCAGTGTCATTACCAGGATGCTGCTGTAGGGCGAGTGCAATAACTGTCTGTTTTTTACAGTGCTGCAAACATGGATCTGTCTTGGCTCAAACTGGTTTTATTTTTAGTTTACATCTGCTTCCTAATACCTTGAGTTTTTCAGAGCTGTTCTTAAACTTGGACTTCTTCAGCTTTCAGTTGTTTAGTCCATATTCCAAGTGAACTGTTTTCAGAGCTCATGAAATACATTTTTTTTCAGCAACAGAACCTGGATTTGTTGTTTTGGATTAAGTTTTGCATTTGTTTCTTCAAATTTTTAGCCTCTCAATGTCCTGTTTTCTTCTGCACTCTTAACAGTATCTGGTTACCAAATAACTACATTATCAGCTTACAAGTGAGCAAGGAGACTGGCATTGATTTATTGTGTTCTTAAAACCACATGCAAATGCCCACGCTTGAAATTTGCTCTGAAACCAAGAACATCAAAATCCCTATGTGGTAATTTTAGATGGGGAAGAAAAATAAAGGAGTGTTCTCAGAACTAGTTTGTATAAGCTACTGAGAGTAAGCCACTTGTGGGGTATACACTGAGACCTGTACTCTCCCGTCTTCATCACTCAAGAGAAACAACGTCTACATCTACAGTTACATCTAGAAACTGCAGGCAACCTGTCAACTTCTAAATGCTGTCACAGATCACAGGAAACAGAAGATGAAACCTTGAGGGTAGTTTGCAATCTCTTAAGAGCTTAAAATGATTGTGGAAAGGCCACAAAACTCCTTATGAAACAAAGCAGACTTCAGTAATGTTTGAACCAAATAATGTAACTATCTGATTTTATGCGTATTTATTTTTAAAAGTTTCTTGATAAAATAATAAAAAATACTATTCAATTTAATAGTGCCAGAGAATGTTTCTAGAGGCAGAATAAAAGTATGCCCCACTACTTAACTGTACCAACTGTCTTTTGATATGTTTGTTGCTCAAGTCAAAATTCAGTCTTCTAGGCAACTCTTGAGCAAGGTTTGGGAGTTAAGAGGGGTCATGGAGAATTTGCAGAAGGTAGTATGTAATTTGTAATTGTCCATCCTGTTTTGGAAAATAAAGGAACAAAGATACTGACAGTGGTAATTCTGTACCAGTTGGCCTCACTTTCAGAAAAATACATTAGGATTTTCTGGCGTCAACATAGCCACTGAAGCTGTGAAAAGCATGCTGGTAGCTGTCAGGTCACACAGTATTCATATGGAAAAAAAGGGGTATCAAATTAAAAGTTAGCTTAGTGATACTGTAGTGAAGGAACGCCTAATGACAGATGCAGCTATACGTCTGTGTTTATTTGAGAGAGAAAGCCTCTATGATGGGATGTCATATCCCTGCTTTGGCCAGGAGTGTGCTATAAAGTTTTTGAGCTGCATCTTCATGGCATCAAGGAGGCCTGGGATCCTGCCTAGGATTTTCCTGCCCTCCTCTTAGACAATTTGTGGCAATGTTTGATGCTCAGCATAGTTAATTTTTAACACTTTGACTAAGTCATAAGAAAACTATTTCTGAGTAAGGAGATAAATCAATGTTGTAATAATGAAAGTGACTGAAATAAGGTATAAGCTCCATTCAAATAGATAGAGTTAAGGTAACAGAAGCAAAGCTGAATGGAGATCATACCATTCTAGTTTGCACTTGACAGTGCTTGACTGTGTTGACTGCATCAATACCTGTTTCCTACAAGCTGCACTAAACTTCTTTTTCTGTGTTTTGCCTGATGTAGGGTATTTAAGAGAAAGGAAACAGATAATGGCAGACAGGCATAAGGATGATATTTCTTCTGTTGGTGAAGAGTGCTAGAAGTTGGAAGGGAGTGAGTAGAAACTTTAACCTGCTGTCCAGATTCTAAATCCAGAGTTCAGAGTCTGTGCCAGATCTCAGCATCCATGGCATATGGTCTACAAAGCTATTCTGGGGTAAGGCTGTGAATTTTATTCTGTGTGCAAATGCATGAGCATGTATTTGTATGCATATGTGTATATATTTACACACATACAAATATGTATACGTGTATACATGTGTTGTAGACAAACTGGTAAATGTACATGGGTCACAGAGTCAATAACTTTCTCAGCATATTGTTATAGCTTGCTAAATAGCTTCTGTTCTGTGGAGTATTGCAAAAATCAGTTTTTCTAAGGCATCTCTTTTGATAGATAAATTAATCACACTTGGTAAAAATATGGAAGGGGCATTGTGACCTAGAGATTTGAATAAAAAATGTTTGGTTTTCATTCTGTAGATTTCTTTCTCTTGACAACTTTGAAGTAATCATATTTGAAACAAAAAGCTGCTATGATGATGTAAGTAACCCAAGTGTAACTTAAACAAGCTTTACAACCCACTGGGGAAAAAAATAATATCTATTAAATTATGTGGATTTTTTTTCATTATTTTTTGGGGGGGAGGTTGGTTTATTTATTTTTTGTTTGTTTTGTGTGTTTTTCTTTTTTGTTTTGTTTTGGGTTTTTTTTTGTTTGTTTTTTCAGTTAAAGCTCTTATAAAACTCTCTTTTCAAATCTTCCACATTCCCCTCTGGAGTAACAGTCAGGAACTCATGGCTGAGAATCAAGAGCAAAGTGCAGACAAATGACTGATACCAGGGCTTAAACCAAAATCTTCATGAACAGATTGTCTAACAGACTGGAGTAATAATCTTCAGAGTCACCATGCTGACTTTCAGATTGCTGTTTTAAGTGGCTTTGATTATTATGGTGATTTGGCAGCACTTCTTAAATTGGAATTTGGGTTTTGGCACCCAGATATACTACCTGAACTTTATTTAATTCTCCTGTGCGGAGAGTATACAAATAAAAGAGGAAATTCCTCTGGTTAAAGTTGAAGTTAAGGCAACACATGATTAGTTTAGTATCAGAATTTGTTTGACAAAGAAAAACTGACATGCCTAATCAACTCCCCAAGAGCAAATAACAAATCAGGTGGTTAATTTACATGTAATAATGTATATTTTAAAACCACAATGATTGCTGTTTATGAATCAAAGGGTCTTAATTTCTACAAAACCTCAGTGTTAGAATATTGAGAAATAGGAAGCTGATTAGTGGAGAAATTAGTATCAATGAGGTGTGGAAGTATTAAGTGGTAAACACTGTTTTACAGAGAAAGAGAGAGGAGGACATGCGGCATCATTAAAAAAAGAAAAAGGAAAAAAAGACATTATTAAATGTTCCTGACATTTGAGGTTCTCACCTGTGCAAGAATGACACAGTTAATAACAGATTTTTCCCAGTACATGAAATTAGTCCAGTAAGATGAATAATGTTTATGTTGCTACTGTCTTAAAAAAGTGTGTGGTGGTTTATGAGTCGTGGGCATCATGAGGGTCTGGAGGACTTGAAAACATTCATTTGAGTGCTAAGTGATTTTACATTGAAACAAAACAGAATGATGTTGATCTGATTGGTTCTCACTTCATTTTTCATGGGAACTGTTGGCATGGATATAATATCTTTGGCACAATCAGTCGAAGCAGACCATAACCTGGTTTGCAGATATATGGAAATAGTTTGCCATGCAATTTCTAAAAGGAAAGGTACTGAAGGTATAGTTCACTGATGCAATTCTAAATGGCTAAATAAAACCTCAGAAATGGTAAAAAATAATAAAGGCATACATTGATGTTTTGCGACTTTTAAAAATAATCTGCTGCTGTAGTTGGAGATTTGAAGGGCAAAATATATTTTTTTCCTTCTGTAACCCTGAAGTGAAGGTAAATGATTTGTTAATGCAAGCAGGTGGCCTACACATTCTAGTTATTATGTAAAAATCCATTATACAGAGAGCAATAATCATCCCAATAATTGAATATCATAAAAATAGAAAAGCTACAGTTAGACAAAAATATCCTCTAATACCAAGAACCTTTGGTGGAAAATTTCTACTTAACAACACACTACCAATATGAATATCAAACTAAAACCATGATGGCATCTCAGAGTGGTTGGCAATTAAGCACAAAGACTTTGCCACTGTTTGTAAATATTATTAATCTGAGCTGTATGGAAATGTCTACTGGATAAATGGGATGTATGGTCAGCTTGGATTGAAATGGCTTTGCTTAACAATTCACTAGCTCTGAACCTCATAAGAGCGTGCCTTTATTGTGGATATGAACATAAGTGTATGTATTTGTTCTTAATCAAAATGTTAGTATGATAATAAAGAAAAATGTAAATTCTCAGTACTGAAATTACTAAATTTTTCATTAGGATGCTATCTTTAAATATATACCTCAGTATAAAGAAAGCATGGTTCTAGTTATATGGCAGTGTTATTACACATTGCAGGAAGAATAAGAAGAATTGCGAGTACTGACAGTGATGAATAGACATAACCCTCCATCTCAGAAAATGGAGCAATGTGCAATCCTCTGCTCTGAAAAAATCCCACAACTTCTCTTAAAACAAGGAATTTGCATTTTTTCCTAATACTTTTCCAAAATAAATGAAAAGTGGATGTGAACAAGAAAAGTAACACATGTTGGGATCTGTACTAAGTGATATAAATGAGAGAAATTGTTACAGGGTTAGTGTAAGGTGTGTAAAACTTTCAAATAAATAGTGAAGCTGGATTTCAAATGCATGGCAGAATGCATACATCTTCAGGTAAAAGAAAATGTTAGATTAAATATAAGGGCTGAATTCTTATACATAGTACAAAATGCATAGTAATTCCATTGCAGATGGTGGAATTGCAACAAGAAAAAAACCAGTACAAATGGGATCAGAATCATGCCTATAGCACCTAAAAGCTTAAACCAGCCTTAAAGCTTGTTTAACATATGACAGGGCTAGAGGCGATTTGGAGTCTGCAGGCACTGCTCCCCCGGAATATGCAAAACAGCTAGATGTTGCTGCTCAAAGAACATTTTCCAACGTTTAGCATATGGTTTAAACTTTCCAAAGAGAATATGCAGCAGAACACACTGTTTTTTGTTTTTTTTGTTTTAACTTTCATTATTTAGCATGTGTTCCTTGATACAAACATGTCTCTAACATAACCACCCAAATCCTAACTTCTTTTTGTCCATGAACCTTCTGTTCATGTCAGTAGCAACAGGATTGGACCATGCAGTGTTTTATGCAAACAACATTGTTGGAACTAGCAAATATATTATCACGTCTAAGAACATGTTCAATTCTGGACGTTTGTTTTTCCTGAAAAAAACCCATAGCTAATCTTTTATAAGGAAAATATGTTGAGTGTATTTTTGTCAATGTTGTGAATGTGAAACCCTGTCATTTCTTCTTTGGTCTAATCTAAATAACAGACTGATTATTTCCTTATAAGTTACTTGAACATTTTTAGATTACAATTTTATTTCAGTTGATTATATTTTATCTGTTTCTCTTATACCTTTTTCTCACAATTAGACTATTAAAAGTTTGGTGCATATACACTCATTCTATAAGTGTTTTAATTAGGGATTTTTCAAATAAAATAAAAAAAACATAAACAAAAACAAAACAACAAAACATAAAAAACCCCAAACTAAACCAAATCAAACCAAACAAACGAAAACATTCTCATAAAGTTATCATATGGAATAAATTATTTTTAAATAACCTGCTGTTCTTTAAAATATATTTATTGTCCATAAAAGGGCACAGGTGTACTTGCAGGAGCAGAATAATACTCTCAATCTGAATCTTTAGTCATGACAATCTTCATGTCTATTTTCACAGATAAGGTGAAAGATATTTTCTGAATTGAAAGCATCCTTTACGGTAGCTCACATAGTTAAAACTGTCTATATTTTAAATTGTCAGTATTAGAGAAAGAATCAGAATATAAAGGTGAGGAGTCTCTTGTCACATTGCTGAAAATGCTGTTTATTAAATAGAAGCTAAACTAAGAATTTCTGTAAGTAAGGATGATTGATATATTTTTTCTGTGTATTTTTATTTTCCTCAAAAATATGCCAAAACATCATTTATTGGGATGGCATCTCCACTGCTAAAACATGTTATGCACATCCTTTTAATTACACTTCTGAAAGACTGTCCTAAGAGTTCACCATTAACTCCTTGCGCAATTGATGACTGAGAGTACTCTGAGTGACAGATGGTATTCACCATGCTTTTTTTTTTTTTTTTTTAAATCAGCTTAAGGGCCAACACTGCATTCGTATTAAATCAACAGGAGACGTGGGCAAGCAGAACTTGGACTTAAAAATACTTCTGTCAACAATAACACTGAATATTCTTCTAAAATATTTTAAATCATTAGAATTTCAGTTTCTGAATGTTTTATTCACTAACTAATACCCTCAGTTATTGCAAACTGCGCTGGGAGGGAAAAAGTGTTTCTCACTTATCCTTCGAGTTGTTCAAGGCATCACCTAACTTTTTGGCTATCTTCCTCTGACAGGCATGTTTCTTCATATTAATGAAACCCTCCCTTTAAAAATCTCTCTAAGGGACAGAATTTTTAACCAGTACTTTCTACATAGTTTTGAAATTTATTTTTTCAAGGCAATCAGATTGACTATGAAAGCCTGATCCTATACAGTTTCCCTTAAATAATGTTCTAAACCTAGGAAACAGGAAACTGTTCTAAAAGATATTTTACAAAAATAGAAGATCAATATTAGCTGTGCTCTAACTAAAGAATAAAAAATGGAACAAATCTTGTCACTAAGCCCAATCTTGTTCTCTTTAAGCTCTGGGAAATTAGTGTTTAGCAATGACACAATCTATACTGCATGACAATCTGTTGTCCCTGTATGGTGTAAATGTTAGACTGCCAAGATGATGCCTGCAGAAAACAATCAAAAGCACATTACAGCAAAAAATAACATAGAGGACCTCAAAGGAACCTTCCCCAGAAACACTTGTAATATTTACATCAGTAATTCTTAATTTCAGAATGGAGAGTAGACATCTGTGTCTCAAATATTGCTTCTGTTTGCTAACATAAGTTTTAGACCTGTATAGTATCTCCCTTGGTTGTTTGGTTTATTTCATTTTGTTTTGCAAGAGAAGAGTATACTTTGTGCAAAAAAAATTTATTTAAATGAAGCAATAATCATAAACTAAAGATAAAACCCAAAACTTCACTTTCCATTCTTGCATAACCCTCTGTATCTCAATTACAATCTAGAGACAGCAGTCAAAACTGCCTGTAGGTCTTCAAGATCAGTTTTGAGTGTAAGTAAATCTACACTATTTCCAGATTGGTGAATTGTACCTCCAGACGTTGCTTGATATTATGCACTCTGGGAATTTTTATTCATACACATGATTGTGGTTATCATAATGTAATCCACTGAGAAATATCTTTTGAATGTTTTTATCAGTTCCTCCAGGGAAGATTTACAGTGTTGGTATAGGATGATAAACCTGAAAGATGTATAAAGACCTGTCTTTTCTCATAAAAATATATTTTAAAATATCATGTAAATCTAGGATGCAATAACAAAAAATGTTTCTAAGTTCAGTGGAGAAGAGCCAGACATATACTCAGTGTAATTAAGTACAAGTAATGTTTGACACAGTCACTCATTCAGATATGTTACATTATTTTAATTTAAACCAGAAGTGATTTGTATCCAAAAAGTCCCTAAGATTTCAGGGAATCATTCTAAGAACCTTAATCTGCATTTTGATGACTTTCCTAAGTACTGCAGTAAGCCTCTTGAGTGCAAATATGTGCATCATATTCCAGCAATAAAAATACTGTATTCCAAGGTAAAATTAAGGGAAGTTTTAAGTAGTAAAAGCTGCTTGCAATTTAATGACATATAATAATGACAGATATTCCAGTAAAAATAGGGCAATAGAAATTAAAAAATAATAGTTTAGTAGTTTATACTAAAAAAGCCCTAACATCTATTTTTTTCTGTTTTGTTTTGTTGGGTATTTTTTGTTTGTTTGATTTTTTCTTTTTTCTTTTTTTTTTTTTTTACTTTTAAAGTGTTCCTATTAAATAATTTTCCATTATATAAGCTTTGTGGACAGAATATTGTAAAACTTCTTTAATCTTCTAAAACAAAACTGTTTGCCATTACCTTTGAATAATACTTTTTATGCCTACAAGAGTTTCTTTGCTTTTAGCATACACCTTAGCTTTCAATTTAGAAAGCTCTTATTGCAATTACAGGCAGGTCTCAGGAAAGAATGGAATTAAAAGGAGGAATCTGGTACTGAGAAGAAACATACAGAAAAAAATCATAAGATTTTTGAAATTTCACATTTTTCAATTATGCCTTGGAAAAGAAAATTCAGGGATAAAAATTATGTTTCCCTGTCTTTTCATAACTCCATGAAGAACACATAAATCTGATGCTAAAGGAAGAGCAATAAAGCCAAATGAAAGTTATCAAGTGTTACCATACTGCATTGCACTGAAATGTCATAAACCCTTTTATAAAGACAAATATCCCCTCAAGTGCAGTAATACAGTCAGAGTGGAAAACAAAATGATCTTTGGTTTATATACTTCTTACCCTTAGAGGAAAAATACCAAAAGGAGTTCTGATGTTGTTCATAAAAGATAAAAACCTTCCAGAGGGGAAATTTCCTCTTTAGTGCTCGAGCAAGGTAGAATTGGAAAGCAATATGAGGAGTAATGAACAGAACAAAATGAAATCAGATTTTAGAAAAGAATACTTTGATGTGAGGGTTTGGGGTTTTTCTTTTCAGTTGCAATGCTATCCTTTTATTTCCCAAGCCCTGACTTCTGCAGGATTCTCCTCTCTCTAGGGCAAGTGAAGTTTTTCTGTGTTTTTGTTCCTGTGCTGATTCTGCAAGCTGGTATTGATTAGCTTGCTAATGAAAAAGGCCTCAGGTGTAATCTGCAGAGGTTTATTTTGTTCTCTTTATCTCTTGTATAATGGTTATGACCCTGGAGTCATTCCAAATTCTTGTGCTTCTTTTGAAGATCATATCAATCACGAAATTAAAGTGTGTTGCAATCACCTTAGTAAGTCTGCTAGACTGAAAGCCATGATCTTTGAGCAGTTACTGAAAATCAGTGCCATACTGTTTCCACCCTGATTTGAGTTGTGAATACTTTTAAAGCTGTTTTTTCTTGAGATCTTTCAGTTCTTGCTTATAGCAGTCTACAGCTATTACAAACCAACTAACTATATTACATATTGTATTAAATTATGGTATTCATACTCAGAAACTGACCATAGTTTCCATGGTGCACACTAAAATACAAATTTGTTTCAAGATGATCTTAAAACTGCCATACTATTAATAAATATACCAACAATTTTGGTAAGAGAAGCTAATGACAAATAACAAAGAGAAATATCCGCTGAAAACAGTGATGCTTTATTAAACTTTTAAGAACAGATTCAAACAAGTAAGATGTTTCTTTGTCTTACCTGACCAACAGTGACATTATAAGCTGAGACATTCAAACAATGATGTGACAAAAGACCAGTTGGAGAAGCATGTCTTTCCAAATAGGCAAAAACAAAAAAAAAAGATTAGAGAGACTCTAAGGAGTCTCAACTAACACTAGATGCCCTCCCTCAGGCAACCACATCAAATTGTTTTCCATTGACATAGTTTTCCATAGTAAAAATTGTTTTAGTACAGACATTTCTAAAGTAAAAAGTGTTACGGAACTTACTGCTCTTAGGCTGACCCAAGCATCAAAATACCAAGCATCACAGCCTTCCTGGCAGACATTCTATTGAGAAGAAAAAAAAAAAAAAAAATAAGGGCATGCTTTATTTAGTGTTTGTTCTGCCCTCTAGGCAATGTAACAGTCAGTTTTGATTGGCAAACAATTTCTATAAAGTTTACTCAAAGCACTAAGTTGACAAGATCACTGTGGATTCAAAACAATTAAAATGTCATTATGGTATTAATGAGGGAAACAAAATAGAAAGAGAGAGATCATTTGAATAAACAGTGTTTTTCTTTCTCTCATTTATTCTCTTTTCTCATATCTGTTGTCTCATGTTTTTCCATGAGCTGATGACTGGAGAACTATTTCTCATACAGAAAATCTAAAAAATACCCAAAACACAGACATGATCTTGTTTAGATCATGAAACATGTATTCTGTTTGAGCAATACATGACACACCTTATCATCATATTAGTGCTTGGAATGTTTGGGTCAATACCTAGATGTCTGGAATCACAAAAGATGCTTTGGGATACCAAAGATATCCACTATCTAGTACATATGACTAAGGACATGCTTTCTGGGATGATGATGGAAATGAGTTGCAATATTTTTTGTCAACTCAAAACCCACACGGCACAAATGTGTGAGCAACTGAATTACACTCCTAATACCCTGGGTAAAATTTCAGATTTTCTTAAAGTTGGACATTCAACATAAGTTTAGGCTTCCTGCCAATTTAGGAATAAGTTTGGGAATCTTGCCAGTTCTCCATCTCTCTTCAGGCCTATGTCTGAGTGTTTCTGTGGGAGCTAGATATTTGAGTACCTACTCTAGTCACTGGAGGAGGTGGCCAAGACAGCTAATGAAAGGGAAAAAGCTTGTCAGCTAAGCACCTCAGAATAAGTTCTGGCCTGAACACAGGTATTTATTACCATTTGAAATGCCTTAGGATATCCAAGAACTCAATATTGATGAACAAATATGGCAGAATCTAAAGAAAGAAAAGTTTATAAAATTGATTTATGTCCTAGAGATGTATTAGCTATCTTAGTGCCTATATTGAGTGCTATAGAATATTTTTGAGATTGTGCTTTCTCTTATAAACTACAAAATATTCTCACCATCCCTTTGCACTATAACAATTTTGCATGAATAGAAAAGTTAGTCTGATGAACTATTTAATCTATATTTTAAGATGTAATATATATGGAATTTACTATGTTAGTACAGTTCAAATCTATATTATAAATATAAAATTTAAAATAATTTTTTAGAGAATCTTGAATCAAAACTTTCATTTAAGCAATTTAACTGCTAATGCAATATGTCATCAGGCACTGTTCTGAGATAAAGATAGGACTGAAATGTTAAAGTGAGTATAACATACTAACGATTCAGTCTGCAACTATCTAACAATAGCTGAAAGAAGATGTTTAAAATATCACATTCAAAAGACTGTGAATATTATTTTGCATTTCTTAACTCTTACTCAGAATCACAGAGGACAACACTCAGAATCTAAATCTATGACAAAAATATTGAAAGATAATTCCACATTCTTTTAATGCAAGCACTGGACAGAGTACACTATATATGCAGTCCAAATTCAAAAATTTTTTTTCTGATTTTTTGATACTTTTTAAAGTTTAATTTGGTCTATCTTATCTTAGTTACCTAGGGTTTTTTTAGAGACATATATTACAAAAAAGACAAACTGGGGAAAAGGGAAGAGGTAGAACATATACATACTTAGTTTTATCTTCTAATAACAACCCAAAAGCTTTTTTCCTAGAATAATGTTATGAAAGACAAAAAGGTAAAGAAGGACGAATGCTGGCATGATTCTAATATGGCACCTTTGATTTAAAATCGTCTTTTAGAATATTGTCTGGATCATTTGTTAGACAACCCTCAAGAGAAGCTTCCATTATTTGCCATCATATACCAGCTCTTTAGGAACAAGTGTGAATATAATTTCTTTAGTCACTTTGTGATTATAGTAGTGACATTGATAAACTATGTCCTTGGCAGACAACAGTGATGATCGAGCTGCTTTTTTTCTTGACAATTTATCATATTACAGCCCTCTCTGGAAGTGCGAAGTTATTGTTTTTTGGTTCCCTAAACTTAGCGGTGTTTGTTGCAAACATTAAATTTTTTTAATAAACAGTTGCCTTATACTATTGACTGCAATTTTTCAACAAACATCTATTATACCTGGACTACTGGTTTTCCACTAAACAGTTGCATGCTACCCATTCATTTTACTTTAGTGTGGAGAAATAGCACATAGTATATGGTATATAGAATTCATTAAGCTCATAGTCTGCACCCAAGAAAAGGACCCCAATCTTTACAGAACTGTCTTCCACAGACAAACGAGACCTCAAACTATCATATTAAATTAATAAAAACTATACAATGCTTAAAATAATTATGAGTCAAAACAATTCTCAGAATAAAGGCAGCCTTCGCGCAGACAATTCAAGAACCTTTGCTTGCCTCTCATGTACCCAGAAATTTTAATATATACTGTGATTAAACAGATAATAATTTTGGATGAAATGCAAAGGAAGATAGAATACTTATTAATGAATGCATCGTACATTTAGCATCTTTGACAATAAGTACAATATTCAGGGGACTTACAAAAAGTTCATATTTTTACTTGGCTAAAGCACAACATTAACATTTTTATGCATAACTATTAAATTTAGTGAACTATTTTATTTTTCATGCTTTCTCAGAGAAAATTTTCATTTCATTGTTATAGCAGATGGGGTATATTTGACATTAAATCTTTATAATCACGAATAAAAATAATTGAAATAATGTATAGCAAAATACTTTCAACTGATTTCTCCTTAACTATGAAGAAAATGTGACTTTACACAATTATTACCTTGACAAATGGCCTCAACCACTTATCTGTTCTGTAAACCATCATTCAACCTAGACCTTTCACTTATTGTAGCACAAATAGTGTTTGAGAATTGTTGCATTCATATTTGTTGTTTCATGGTCATTCATGTTTCATAAACAACTTGTTCCAAACCTTTGGAACTTTCTGAATAATTTATATTTCTCTTTTCCCAGAAAAAATATATAACAAAAAACATATTGTCTCCTTTAGTGTTTTCAGATCATCTCCATTTGCTGGGGGGTAGTTTATGGGCAAGTGCTTTGTGACAGCTCTCAAGCTACTAGAAAAAGAAAATATTATTTCTCTTTTTTTTCCTGCTTACAACCTCTCTCTCTCCAACTGAAACAAAAATAAAATAAAATCACATAAGCAAACAAAGAAGCCCAAAAGATGTCATAATATTTCTTGGGTGATTTGTAGCAATCTTTTACTTAGATAAATTTATGTCCCCTGTGACGGTTCAGCACAGTTGCTTGAGACTAAAAAGTACAGGGGATTTTTTTATTTCCAGACTTTCAGTATTCTCTTTGTGCAGTAAGAGATAAAGGTATTTGAAGTCGTAATGCAGATCTTCAATGCCCAGGGCTAAAAGCTCTTGGAAAGTCCTTCCTCTCATGCATTGTCTCATTCAAATGACTTTTATATATTTTGGGGTAAAGCTTTCCTCTAGCTAAGGTCTCTAGAAAGAAGATTTTCTCTACTAATTTTCTCCTTGAGGTCTTCAAGTAAGTGCAGCAACATCAAATACAGATGCAAGTACCTGCAGAGGGATCATTTCTCTCTACATGAACAATGATTTCTTGTGCATAGGAAAGTTTATAGGACTTGATCCCCGTTAAGTTATAGTCTGTACTGGAATAGATAATATCTATTAGCTGTCATTTAATTGTCTAGTAATTGTCTTTAACTATTTAGCCTTAATACCTTTAATAATTTATCAATTTATTGCTTATTTCTCAGTGGCTTCTAGCTTTCCGGTGTAATTGGTAAAGTAACTACTTTTGTAATCTTTGCTGGATTTACCATACAGTTATTTAGAAATGTTTATTGGTCTGATGGTAATTTGATATGATGCGTTTTAGGCCTGAGTTGTATTTGCTGATTGAAAAACGCAGTTGTCTGAAACTATTACATCAAAATACATATAGGTTTATTTGACTTTTTTTTCAATTTTTATTTTTTTTCTCTTTTTTCTTTTCTGTTTTTTTCTTTCTTTTTTTTCCTTTTTTTCTTTGAGGAATGTTGAACTTTGTTTCTCTGTCAATGGATTCAATAAGGGGTTGCTTAAGAGAACAGGCATGATAATCTTCAAAGGTAAAATTATGCACCAGGTTGCTTTTGAAGCAGCACAAAAATAGGAAAAGAACCAGGCTCAAAATTCACCTCACGTGCAATTCTGCATAGGACTCACAATAATTTAATTTACCTCTAAATTTAGCACTTTCTTTGTATGTCACATTTTTTTAAGTCTTAGTATTCAAAAACTTCAACTTTAACAACATGTATTTCTTAACACTGAAATGAATAGGAAGGATGAGGCAGTGAGGAATTCAAGGCTAAGAACAACCACTTTATTGACAGTTCATTGTACAGAGGCCGATAAGACAGTTGGGGTTTCACTTTGATGGAAAAGCCATATCATGCCAGGAAAAATCTGAAGGCTTATGAGGAAAAAGTTATTATTTCAGGGAATTATGCAAATACTTCTACTCTAATAAATCAGAGCTAGTACTTTGCGGGATAGGGGGTTTTGAGAAGTTGAGCTACAGGTCAAAAATTAAATTTGTTTTTACAAACCTTTTGAAAGGCTTGAAAACTTGAAAGGCCTTGCAGGAAAACTCCTCAACAAGTGCATAGAGAAAGCTAAGACATACACAACTGACAGTAACAAAAAGTGAATCAGGGAATAATATGGACCCTATCTAAATTAATAGAAGAAGTTAAGTAGTACAAAACTAGCAGATTATAGTCTGAGTAGTCCCAGTTGATGGAGAAAAAAAAAAAAAAGGAAAGCAACTCTTGGACAAAATACAGTGTTTCTCTTGATGGTAGAACCAACTTGGGCAAGGAATTTAAAGGCAGTGCAATTGTCTTACCATTCTGCATTTCACCAATTCTGTAGCAATAAAAACCAGTCATATAGTATACAGCTTTTAAAAACCCAACACAAAAATGACAAGCAAGTCCATAATCTTTCTATTCTGGCATAAATTTCCTGGTTTTGTAGACCTGTTTTGGATTCTGCATGCTATTTTTATAATTCAGTCCTGGGGTGTTCAAATGACAGAACTACAGAAATTGAAGATTAAAAGGCATGACCTGATTTATTTCAACATCCCTCTCAAAGCAAAAATAGACTCCAAGTTAGATCAAAATACCTGTGAAACCTTTCCAAAAGAACTTTTTAAATTTCTAAGAATGATCAATATATCTGAATCTGTTATTGTTGCTCTCACTGTGATTTTTTCCCCACTATGTAATAAGAATTTCTCCTGTTGTTTCCACTATGAAAACCTGAATTAAGACAACTTCTATTCTCTCTGTTATCACTTTGTTAGGTAGGGGAAGGCTGCAATAATATTTTTTCTGAGCTTTCTCTTCTCAAAGTTAAACAAACTAAATTTCTACAGTTTTTCCTTGTACTAATTTGGTCTGGAGCCCTCACTGCACTAATGGTTTACTTTTAGGCTTTCTCAGGTTTGTCGATCTCTACATTGCATGGGAAAGCTGAAACCTGGAGGCGGCGTTACAAATGCAACTTCACCAAGGCTGAGGAGAGGTGACGTAGCAGTACTCACAAGCTGTTTGCACTAAATTTTAAATTGTCATTTGGCCCTCAATTTCTTTCTAAAAAAGTCTGCTACCAACCTGCACTGACATTTAGGGGATGCTCTGTTTGAGAAGCAAGATTTCACACTTGTCTTTGCTGGAATTCATTAGGTTTCTGTTAACCTAATATTCTGTTAACCTGATATTCAGCACACAGAATTCCTCCAAGTTTGGTTTTGTTCACAGATATTATGATCGTGTATTTTGTCCCATATTCCAAATTATTGATGAAGAGATTAAACAGTGTTAGTTCCAAGCATGACATTCATGGTTCACTACCAGTTAAGACTTCAAAACCATCATCTCTTCCCTTAGAATGCGGAGTCAAAGAGTAGCTCTGTGAGATTTTTATTCACGTTGTAGTCCATCTATCCCAACTTTATTTCTTCAGTTTTACTAGGTTGAAGTGTCAAATCCTTACTAAAGTCAAGGTAAATGATATGCACTACTCTCTTTAGGCAGTCATTTTATCACTAAAAGAAAGAAGATTTATTTAGCAGGATTTACCATTCCTCACTATTTCTCACTTTTCCTTTGGATCTTCTCTAAGAATTTAACCCCTAATTTTCTCTATGATTGGCATAAATCTTAATGGTCTGTTAGATCAAATGGTTTAAAATGTGAAATTTCTTATTAGATAAACTTGCAGACTGTACTCCTGACATAGGCAGAATTATCTGTACAAGCTGTACAAGATGGGCATCGCAGAAAACCTGGAAATTTAACACAATAATTTTATACTGGCATAAATGGTGACAAAATATTAGCATTCTCTTAGCTAACGTAGCTCTTAGCTATGAGATAAAATGTCAGTCTTCATAACCAGCTGCTTCAAGTAGCCCTCCTCAAAACAACCTGGGGAACACCTTTGACACTACAATTAGGATATAACAGAATCAGAGGTCAACAAGAAATAGCTAACACTCCATCTGAAGAATCTCATATTGCATTTGATTTTCGCACAGGCCTTAGCTTTGACATCAAGAAGAACCCTGGCAGCATGTACTCCGTTTTGCTTCACAACACGTATTCAGGTACAATGCCACTTTTTCTTTACTGGCTTTTTTTAGCATCTTACTCTTCTCTGTACCATAGGAACATGACCTGTCCTTCTTTGAAGACAAGAACAACAGGGAACAGTATGTAAAAGTATGCCTGAATAACTGCAGAACAGGAAAGAACATATTCTTTGCTTCTTTAACTGTGATAATCTCCCAAAAGGGCTGGAAACACAACTGGAAACTGTGTTTCAGAAGATTACTATTAATAAATGTGAACCGGTATTATGGTTTTTTGTTCTGTTTGAAAAGTGTCTTTATGTTTTTGTGAAGGTGGAGTAAGATTTTTCCAATAACAATTTGCAAAATGATTTTTTAGAATCTATTGTTATAAAAGCACTGACATGCAATTTGCCTGCATGCCTCAGAAAGCAAACAGTTGCATAGCTTGATGTAGCTCATACCTCTTCAGGTCACCCGTTCTTTACAAAGTTCTCTCAACATGCCATGCATTTAAACATCCCTATTCTTGCAGTACTTTGTATTTTGGAAGTAATCATTATAGTGGGTGGCAATACAGTTCTGAAGGATGCAAAAGGCAAGCTGCTTGTGAAAAAGATAGGAATGTAGGTCACAACATTTCTTAGAATTAAGCTTTCTATTTTTTTTTGTACAACTAATAAACAACATTAAAAATAGTTCTGACAATCAGATATAGCTCTTTCTGCTTTGTTAATATTTTTGACATGTCTAATTTTCAAATGTCAGTGACCCTTCCTGCAACATTAATTGGACTCTATACTTACAACAATCCACATTTAGAAAAAGAGTGTTAATATTTTAATTCCAGCACAATTGTCAGCTCCTTTTGTGTCCCATTTTAAATTATTCAGGCAGAAAGTTGTTACTTGAGCTTTAGCGTAAAATGTTATCTGGTTGTCTGGTTGAAGATAAAACACTTGCATTTAATTTTCATTGCTACTAGAATAGCCAAAAAAGGAAAAATATAAACTTTTGATAGTCAGCTTTTTTTTACTTTTATTTTTCCTAAATAAAGAAGGATTTTATGAAAGGAATAATAATTTTATGGAAGTCCTAATTAGAAAAAACATGTAAAAATGTTTTGAACTAAAGTCATATTTGAGCAAACAGCAAAACAATATTTAATCCAAATCCTCACTTTTAAACCAAGTAGTACAGAAATAGTTAGGAATTTTTTGAACACCACTCTCTCTGATTGCAAGAACTTAAGGTTTTGAGTCACGGGACAATTTTTTGCTAATCCATAGCAAATCTGCTTATGCACATCCTGTCAAATATATTTCTGAAAAAAACCCCAAAACGTAACTTTAATGCAGGCAAAGAAAACAGAAATGCCTGTTAACTCTCCAAAATTTTGTTTGCATTAAGCATTCTTAAATTTACAGCAGAGGATAGAAATTCTTTTCACAACTTCTAGAAACTGAGGATTGTATTTAACTGACCATGTACGAGACTCACTGGGAAAAATGCAGCTCTTCATAAAAGGTCCTGGGATCCTGGTGGGCAGTATGTTGAACATGTATCAGTAGAGCAGCCTTGCATCAAAGAAGGCAAATGACATATTGGAGTGTATTACCAAGAATGCAGTAATCAGGTCCAAGGTAATGATTCTTCCATTCTATTTGGCAGTTGTGAGGTCACATCTGGACTGCTGTGTCCTATTTTGGGGTCTCCGTGGAACAAAGACTTTGGAAGGGGGACGCAGGTGTGACAAGAGGGTGAAAAAATTTGATTTGCTCATCTTTGAAAGAATAAGGCTTTCTGCCTGCATATGATTAGAGGATGGAAAGATGGAGCAGGATTCCTTAGATATTCACAATGAAGGTATAGAAACAAGCTGGAAGGTGGGAAGATCTGAGTCACTATAAGGACAAAATAGAAGCTGGTCAAACACTGGAAAACGTTACCCAAAGATTTTATGTAGTGTCATTCTTGGAGACATTCAAAAGTTGATTGAAAGAGTTCTTGAGCAATTTAATATAATTAGACCATAGACTTTCATTTCAGAAGAACGGATGACTATGTGTCCTCTGGATATTCCTTTCAACACCTACATTTCTCTTATTCAGTTGTTAACCTTATGAGGGAGTATAGCAGCCACTTTTCATGGAATCATAAAATTGTAGAGCAGCCCAGGTTGGAAGAGATCTCGAGAGCTCATCTGGTTCAACCTTTTGTGTAAAATGGAATCTAGATTAGATTACCTAGCCCCACGTGCAACATGCATGCTGAAACTCTCCAGCAATGAGAAAATGACAATGCCCCTGGGGATGTGGCACCTGGGGCTTGATTGTTCTCACTGTAAAAAATTGCTTTCAAAATGAAATCTCTCCCAGTGCAAGTTGTAGCTGCTGTCTTTGTGGTTTCTTATAAAGAGAGAGAATGATCTTTTAGTAGTTACCTTTAAATACTGGAATACTTTGGTTAAATCCTCCACTGAGCCTTTGCTCTTCCAGGGAGAAGAGACCCAACTCTTTCAGGTTTTTCTCACAGAGCAGGTTCTCCAGACCTCTAATCACTCATACGGTCCCATTCTCAAACATCGTAGGAGTAATTTCATATGCCTCATCAAAGATGATGTGGTATTTGGACTTCCAAATGGAGAGACATTCAGTCTTGAGAAGGTCTGAAGTATATCGCTATAGCTTAACTTCAAAACACCTGCTCGATCTACTGAAGTCCTTATCATCCTAAAGGAGATGCCTACTGTGATACAACCAGAGAAAAGGTTATTTATAGTCTTCTCCCCTGTGAGTCAGCATACTTGGTGATTAATGAACTGAGTGCTTGCTTTTCAGTAAAGGCAGTGTCTAAACCATGATATCAAAAGAGATGGGTGTGAATACAGTTTGTCTTCTATGTCTATGGGAATAAAATATCCTTTAGTACCAGCAAATGACCTCTGATGACAGTGGTTCATTTTGGCTCACGGCATCTGTATGGCTCATCTTTATTTTGCTATGTTAGAATTTTAAACATATCTTGTCCTATACAACTCATGAGAGAATATCCTGAATATTTCCTCTCCAGGTACATGCTGAAATCAATTTAAATCTAGTCTTTGGTAGGCCTTAGAGAGAACTCTGAGAAACCATGCTTAGAAAAATCCCATTGACTGCTCAACTACTATATGCAATTGAATTTTTTTCTTACTGTGACAATGAAAGAAATTAATTTTTCAAAGGTATTTGTGCAATAGGAGTACATGCATTGACAATTCAATAATGAAATAGTATTGGATCATTGTCAGTGACAAGGTCAAGACAGAAAATTTTTACATAGCATTAAGTTTTAAAGAAAATTATACCAATAAGAGGGGAAAAGAATAAACCTAATTTTCCCAACAGCCTGGAACAATATTTATAAATTTTTGTCCAAAACCTAGAGGAAAGAGAAGTCTGTTAAGCTAAAAATATTTAAATTATATTTGTTTCTGGACCAAAAAAAAGGGTGGGTTTTTTTGCTGCTGTTATTTTGTTTTGTTTTGTTTTGTTTTTGTTTTGTTTTTTGTTTATTTTTCATTAGAAAAAAAACCACAAGGATCAAAATTAAGCCATGTAAAATAAAAATTTATTTACGCTGCAGTTTCACCAAGTTTAGTGCAAGTATACTAATTAGCTGTTTGCTCACAACATTCATGAAACACTGAATCTAGTGTTTTCTTCTATGTGTCTTTTTATTACAAGATTTTCAAAAATGTTTGGGAGCTATAAACTTATAAAATGAAACATCTCCAAAAAGATAAATTAATTTTTGTGTCTTTCATTTGTGCATTTCACTCGCTAGATTTTGAGTCATGTTAAAATGCTGTAGCCTGATTACAAACTCAACATCACTAGTAAAATCAGAAATTCTATTTTTCTTTGATATGTACAGATTTCAAAATAATAATTCACTGAACCAATTATTAAGATATTTTAATTATGCTTGCATAATATAAACCACAGTTCCCCTTTGACCTGATTCTGGTCCAAAATATAATATTCTTTGATATTAGGGCTTTTTGTTGTTTATTATATAGGTTGATTTTGCTGTTTTATATGGGTTTGTCCTTCCATCTACCACAAAACTTTTTAATTTTTTAAGTAAATATCTCCATTCTTAAAAACAAGGAATTTATATCTAATCTATTTATCTTTATCTTCCAGAATCTGTACTGCATCAAACCTTTTTCTGTTATACAGATGAACTCACAGTCCATCTCTGCTTCTGACAGTGATTTATATATTGTAATCACCTTGCTTTCAACTTCTTTCTGCAGTTCTCTTGCAGTCCTCTTCAAATCTTTCATCTTGAACTGTAGACACCAACTTTGTTGATCTAAATTTAGTATCCAAGAGTGTGGGGTGTCAAGGTTTGTGTTCATTCTATTGGCCACTGGAACACAGCAAAAGTTCATCTTTTAGTCACTGTCACTGAGATCAACCTGGCCTTTCTAGAATCTCTGATTCTATAGAGATAGAGATCATCCACACAAGATGAAGCTTAATTCTTTGTCACTTATATTTCATCACTGTAAAATGTTATTTTTAGGTATTCCCATTCTACTATGCAATCCAGGTATTTCCTTACAAGCAACTTCTTACTTATCGCTGACTTTGTCATTGATGATTTGTTATTTTCTTCCAAATAACCAATGACGTAGGGTAAGGCAAGAGTTGATTGTGACATGACACCAGTATATGTTTTAAATATTTTAATAACGATAGCCTATTTGGAATGACCTTCTGAGATTTGTCTGATGCTTGTTTTTAATCCACTTAATTCATATTATATTAATTTTTATCAGCCACATTTATTCCTTAAATTAATAATTTTTCTCGAATTAAATGCCTTGCAAAAAAAAAAAGTAGGTTTACTACATGAGTCATACTATCTAAATTAACTTTAAATATCAAAGCAAACAGAAGTTGTTTAGTTCACATTGATTAGGTGATGTTTGCTCACTTAATTCTTTACTTAGTCCAATTTTAGTCATTCTATTATTTAATATCAATAATTTATAGACATCACTTTTCAACTCAGCATCTCTCCTATTACTTATATATTAATTTTAATGGTGTCTCAAAAGAACAGCAACAACAAAAAATTAAAAAGGAAACACCAAGGGAAACTTGGAATATAAAAATAGGACTTATTTCTTCTGTGACTGATACTGTGACTAAGAGGTTAAAAACTCCTTCTTATTTGTAAATAACATTTAATGCATACTAAAAAGAGTAGGAGTTTTGAGCTTAAAAATTTAATTTACTTCAATGATGTTTTCATTTAACATACAAGCAAATTTTCTGTATTCAAACATTATTAACCTTGAAACTTGCAGGTGTTATGATATTTACACCTACTATGAATAGGATATCAGTGTTCAGAGGAGTATTTTCAGAAAGACTGGTGTTCACTGTTAATTAGCTGTTTTTCCATGTCTAATGGATAGGAGACCAATACAGAAATATAGGAAAATAAAAGATATTTACTGTCCGTGAAAAATGGACAATCATAGGAATGGGGAAGGAAGAAGAAACAATGAATAAAGACATTTTTGTCTATGAACAGTATTCCTTAGAAGTTTACTTTTGTGGAGAAAGCCTATCAGCTTTCCCAAAATTTAATAGAGAATCAAAACCTTTCATCAACTTGGCTAAATTGACTTGACCTTCATATACTTGACTAAATTGAGTGTTCTTAACATTAAGTCATAATTATAAATAAATTAATGTGGTTTTCTAAATTTTAAACACTTTCATTTGTCATTAAATATAAAAACAAAATAAATATTCAAGTAAATTTTTCATGAGTAAATAATTTCTGAGAGAAAAAAATTAATAGGTGGAACTGCGAAGAAAGATAAAATTAGCTTTTCCAAGTCAAAAACATTCCAATATTTTATGAAACGATAAAAAACCCTCAAGTAGATTAATAAAGTTGGTTTTTTTTTGCTAGACTGGTGTTTTTCATAAGAAAATTGCCTTGACTTTACACACCAAGAAAGAAAATGCATCTTAGAAAATCTTTGATAGACCCCCAAATATTCCAAAGTAAATTTTCATTATGTTGGTAAGGATTTTTAATGAATTGGAAACAAAAAACCCACACTGCTTGAAAAGGTTAGCAAAAAAAGTAAAAGTTATATGATGCATGGAAAACTTCCTGATTGGCATTATCAAAAGAAGTTGAAAAACATACTGGTGGAGAAATGCTAATGAGTATCAAGGGTATGATAAATGCTGTTCTGAGACACATGGTGAGAAAAACAAGAAAAAAAATCAATACATATAATTTTTAAAACTCTATGCCTTAAATAAGAGATTTAAATGGTACCATCATAACAACGTAAGTCCTTGAAATATCCTACAAAAGCCTTGGCTTTTCAAAAGAAATTTAGGAAAAATAGTTTAAAAGAAATAAATGTGATTGCTTCTAAATATTATAATCTGTCATGGTGACACAGATGCACTAATACTGCCTAAAATTATTTAACTAGACATGATCAGTGATACATGCACTTGAAGTAGCTGGTTTTTTTTAAGAGTAAGCATTAGAAATAGCTGAGCATTGAAAAGATTTAATTACCTAATGAGTTAAATAGATTTTTGAAAAATTATCTTTTAATTCAGCATAATGGTGTTATGAGATAAATATATGAGTGCACAACAAATTATTAATTATGTTTTGTGTTGTTTTAGAAGTTCCTCTGACCGGCTTTTTTTATCGTGTTTTCTCAATTGTTTTATGTTTCAAAACAAGTTCAACATTGTCACAATTGAAATCTAGTTCTTTTCCTACGTGACTACAGCTAAAAATTTTGAAGAATTTACTTGGTAGATGTAACATATACACCTTTCACTTTCTTTCTTAGGGATTTCATAAATAGTATGTCTTAGGGTAGCGAAGCACACAAAGTAATTTTCCAAAGCAATCAATCCAATCTCCAGTTCTCATGTGTGTCTTCTGAATGATAGTACTATGAATTCACATAGATTTGATCAGCCTTCAGTCAAATTCACTTAGACCTGTGAGTGAATATCAGTTAGTATTAGATGTTATATGTGAATAACAGGCAATAGATGAAAAATATATCTGTAGGGTTTCAACAACACAAATATAGTTTTCCTTGTATCCGCAACAGCTCTTCAGTCAAATGTTAGTATTTCCTTTCCTTTTCTCTACGTAATGCTTAGAATGAAGAGAAAAAGTCAGAGAGAAAACTCTGAGTGGGAACTGAGTTCTCCTTGGCCTGTTCCATGACAAATTTCCTATGATGTTTTAAACTGAGAGATTCTGCGTTCATGCCAAGCATGCCCACACTCCTTCAAGCCTGCAGACTTACAGGTTTGGGTCTGCTATGAAAACTCTAGCTGAGGGCTGAAAGTGAGGAGTTTGGGAAAGGAAAGGAACAGAAATGTATTGAAGTCCTTTTGCTGCTCTTAATGGTTTTATACTTATTTTGTTAAGGAGATACTATAGCATAAAAAAAACACTAAAATAAAGACCCTTGTGCCTTGAAGGTTTTAATCAAAGTGGTGTTGGGGTTTGTTGTTGGGTTTTGTTTTTCTCCCTTTGTTGGGGAATATTAGTACAAATTTTTTAACTATATGGAAATTTGGGAAGAGGTTTATATTTATCTAGAGAGCTAGGTCCTCAGTGTGGGAAAAAAAAAAGGGGGACACATACCCTTTTGATAATATTTGAATACCTTTTTTATGTAACTCCTTAGTAAAAGTTACTGGGAAATTGTCTACTATTTTCTACTAAAATCCCAAATAATAATTTCTGTTGTAGTCCCACTTCTAATGCCATAAAAAAATAAAACGCCTTAATATAAAATGTCAAAAACTCCTGTACTGTAGCAAACACAGCAGCATCATGCCACAGGGATCCAACCAAATTCTGTTGTTTACTGTTAAATTCTTTTTACTGAAAAACTTCCTGTTTACCATTTCTTTTCTGAAAATAAGCTCTGAGATCAAAGTATCAGAGCTTAAATCTACCACAATTTGATTGAGGTTTTCTTTCTCTTTACTTCCATTTTGCTGCCATGCTCAAAACACAGAAGTATGGAACTTTCTTTGACCTGAATATAAATAACAAAAAATCACTGACCTGCAGTCTGCTCTTCTCCCTTTATCAACATTAATGGAAAGTGGGGGAGGGAAAGGGAAAATGCTTGCTGTTAGCTATTATCTTTACAAATGACTTGCTAGCCTTTTATTTGTCTTTTTTTTGCTTCAAACACTCAAAGGATATTATCGGAATTTCACTAGATGGAGGTTCAGTCCTGAGATGACTTGACAAGCTGCATCTTCCTTAAGAGATTTTGACATGATATTAAGCCATAGTTACAAGCCAATACTTGAATGTGGAGCCCTGGGGAAATCTTTCCAAAGTGGAACACAACATTTACAGCAGGAGGCAGGTGTCTGCACCACTGAAGCAAACAACAATATGATATATTTAGTATCAAAAATGGAAGCAAAACTACTGTCTCTTTACCACTGGGGAAAATGGAAGAGGTTGAATGAGGAAAAAAGCATCCTTTTCAGCTCTGGAGAATTTTAATTTACTGACAGAATGAAATATAGTCTCATCACGGCAGGTGCAGCAAGTGCCAGGTGCTGTTCACAATATTGTCTTTGAATTTATGTGTTTTCGAAACATTGAGAGGATGTGAAGCAGCTGCCATGGCCATGTGGAGAGAAAGCAAAGAGCTTTTAATTAGCAATAAGAGAGCTGTTAATTTCTTTTAGGAGCCGACTTTACTTTGCACTCATATCAGAACCTCAGCAGGAACTCTGTGCAGCCCCAAATGCACAAAGAAAATCAAGTAAGCCATGTGCTACAGCAGATTTAAAGCAGAAGTCAAATAAGGCTCTGGCTAACAGCTAAAGAAATTCTTGGCAATTTCGATTTCCAAATTGAGAAATGAGATTCATAGATGAGGGACTGAACAAAGATTTAAAAATTTCAATGCAATTGCTAACCCAAGTGGTGAATAATAAAACACTCAGAGATCACAGTAAAAAAATGTATCAGTCCTGTTATGGGACTCCTACTGAAACCTAATACAGGAGTTGTTTGAACTGAAGTAAATGCTGGAAACCAAATACTGAGATAAATCAGAATCTGAGAAATGTTACATGAGGCTACATCTGAGATACTAAACCACTAGCACTAATACCAACTATGACTTGGATGAGGAATTTAAGGTTTTTGAAGTCTGACACCCAGTACTACCAAGGTCCAGTCTCTCTGGGAAACATACGGATGACTTGCAGTTAGAGAAAGACTTCTCGTTAGAGAAAGACAAAACTTGCACTGATTTCAATTCTGTCAACCTCAAAAAGAACAATGTAATACTATTTTTTACAGTATATTGTTTATTTCTATGCTAAGAGTACTAGTGTGTGGCAATCATAGCTTTTTATCATTTAAGAGACATCAGTGATCTGCTCATCTTTAATTTAGGAATTTTTCTCAAATGAGTTTGAAAGATTTGAAATCTGAAGTAATATTTCTTCTCCTACTGAGATTAATGCTAAAATTGTGCAATGTGTGAATGACAGGTAAAATGAGTTATCAATGTCTAAACAGTCTAAACTCATTGCAGTAAGTCGAGACTTTTCAAGCAAGTTAATAAGTTTGCTGGTTTGTAAATCTCAGTATGCTCAATAGTTTCTACTTAATAGCCAACAAAATACAGAACCACTTACTCTATATAGGTGATGTCTACTTGGTATTTTCTTTAGATACTATTTTTAAATGAGATTTATTTAGATGCTTACCTTTATGTTGCGTTAAAAATTACTGAGGTTAAGAAAGTTAAACATTTCCATGAGTCTTTACAAAGCAGATTATATATTAAATTCATGCAAATTAGAAGGGTACAATAGGTCAAGACCACAGTTTTTTTAATTTAATCTTTCATTATGCAGCATAAATTGGCATGATTAATTTATGGGGACACATAAAAATTAAAAGGAGGACAACTGATAATATATCATTTCCCCAAAGACATCCTTTCAAGATAAAACAAGACTCACTCTACTTTGTCAAGTAAAATGTCCACCTATCCTCACATTCTTATCTAGTATATAGTAGTAATGTGCTATTTAGATTTAGTTTCTCTCTGTAATATTAGAAGATAATAAGCAGTGTCATGTATTGATTTGAAACCTGGATCAAGTACGTACAGGGATAAATGAATCAGGGTCAATTAGCTGGCTTCCTGATGTAATGTAAGAAATGTGGAGTTTTTAATTAGTGAAATTGAGCACAGGAATACAACATTAACTATTAAGTGTTTTTGTGCTGTTATGACATGGTATACAAAATATTATATATATATAAACAGAACAAATTAATTAGCGATTAAACACTATTTGTGTGGGAAAACTCCATTTATTACACCTACTTTTGTCAATCCTTTGCCTGTTTTAAGAAGTAGAGTTCCTGAGTAGAGGTAACACACTCTCACAGCCATACTTGAGCCTCCCTGGTTGCTGGGATGATCTGAGTCCAGCTAAGCCTATGTGCCCCTGTGAGTCTCTGCTTCCTGGAGTTGTCAGTGAGGTAATGAAATAACTCTGCTCTTTGCCTTCCATCTGTGGTTTGGTGGTTGCCTCTGGTTACCTGTGTTTGTCAATTTGCACACTTATCCATGTATTGGTAAGACTTGAGAATACACAGCATACCATTTCCTACCTTTTTAATTTTAACAGTATTTGAGCTAAGGTATATATAAAAGAGTAGGGCTTATTTTTATAAAATATCATTATGTCCTATATTTATATTTCTATCTATTTTTATGTCTTTTTCTTTTTCCCAAAATGGCTGAGAACAATCCAGTCATTTATTTATATCCAAATATATACAGAGATGGAAATTTATGCAAAGTGCTTTTGATTATGTACTTGTTTAGAAATCAGAGAAATAACATTCTCAGTGGCAACATGCTAATTCAAAACTGTTTTTCAGTATTACAGACCAATCAGTTTCACTGCTGTCTCATTTCTCAATATTAAAATCCCCACTTGACTCACTTCTTCAGGCTGATCTTCTAAACGGATCACTGTAATGATTTAACATCTGCTAATGTTTTCAACGTGTGCTCACATGATTATGATTCATCTTTTAATAACTACTGTCTGTTATGAGGAAATCACACTATGACTAGTTAAGGAAGTGACATCTTTCCTTCACTAGGTGAACCACCTCCATTATGAAAGCATAGGTCAATGGTTTGGGTAGGAATAGGAAGTTTGGTAACTAAACAAAAATTTTCATGTCCTTCATCTCAGCACATCACTCCCTGTCCAATTTATATGTGACGAAAGTGCTTATGACATAGCATCTCAGAACATACACTGATCACCTCTACTCTCATATACTGATATAAATTATAAAAGAAACTCTATCACTTTATATTTTTTCATATTTCCTGTGTTCCTTTTTGTAACAAGGGGTTGAATTTACCAGAACATATGACACAAGACCAAAGTGAGATCTTTCAATAATTGTCAGTGTCTCTAGGCTCTTCTCAGAACGTGGAGACTGCCAAAGTTAGCATCTTCAACTATCTGAAGACATTTCTAAGTATACAAACCATTACTGTAGTCATTAAATAGAAGGAATTCTTAGGTATGGAGCATGGAAAGTATTCAATCAAGGTAGGTCTATTGTTTACTTATAATTTTGTATTTGGTTCATGGATTGTTTATTTTTAACCCAGAAATAATTTACATCACACAGTGATTCTTTCTGCATTCATTCACTGACAGCCGGGCAAGTGAATACAGCTCAGATTTGCTCGCTTTGTTACTCAGCCCTCCTGCAAGAGAACACTTATGTTCACCAAGTGAATGCTGCAGTTCTGTTTATTCTGCTTCAGAAATGCAAGATGAGTGTAGTCACCCAAGGCTCCATTTAATCAGTAGAAGGACGGCCAAGGGAGATGGTGCAAGTGTGTGGCAATTACTGCTACTACATTACAGATATGTGGTCACCCACTGATTTAATGGCAACTGTACGCAACCTTAATGCAACAGCTTGTCCTAGTGAAGAGGTCACATAAATATTAATGTGATTTCTAAGCCATAACCCATATACATTTTTTTTTTAAATTAAGTGTATATACTCTCTGTGTGCTGATGCTGAAATATACTTATTATATGGTTAGCTGCTGAAACTCTATTGTAATTCTCTGTGGCTCAGTTAATTTCAGACATTTCAGCTCATGCTGCAGTAATCTAAGGCAGAGGTGAAATTCAGGCCAGAGAATTCTTAGTGGATGGTAAAACATCATGTACTGTTCACTTTACAATTAACACATCTTTCTTTGAGCTGGAAGAGATAAGTTGGCCATGACTCTGTGGACAGAAATCACTGACCTATTTAATAGTGTGGGATGAACTAGAATCACTTGTTCTTGTTTTATTTTTCAACTGTGTTCTATGGGATTTATGCCTATAGAAATATGCACTTTTGTTTAATTCAGTGTCTGGCAGCTTCATGTGCTGATTTCTGTGTTTAAGCTACATCTTGACAGAATTAATGTTAAAGAATTCCATGGAGGCTGGAAAAGAAAAATAAGAAATTAATTCCTTCAGGCTATAAGGGAACTGTGCTGCTCTTTCTTGTCTTTCTTTGCTTAACATATCTTTAATATGCCTTTGAGTGTGAGCTTGTAAGCACTATATTTAATCTGGATCCTAATACGATATGTGAATTATTTAGAACCAAATACTTCTGTTATGAAGAAAAGTGAAGACAGTCTGTAACCTACTGTGGTAGGAGTAATAGTTTTTGGTTTTGGGAATAATGCTGGTAATTATTTGTAATGAAGCATGCAAAAATTAATACAGACCTTAGATACAGATGCAGAATGGCTAAAGGAAGAAGGACTCAGACCAAAATTGAAGAAAAGGATGTTTAATGTTACTGTATACTGTTTCCTCTTCATTACATACTCACTTGTATTTGTATCACAGGTGTCTCTAGAGCTTTCACCAAGATGAGTCTAAACCACCCACTGTAGTCCTGTAAAGGTAAATATAGCACAAGTCGCAGCAGTTTAAAAGACTGATAGTTGTGTGTGTAGCTGAGAGAAGCAATAAAAAGACAGTTTACAAACAGCTCTTAATCATGTCATAGTCTATATCAGTTGATACACCAAAGGTTTATATAACTTCTTGTGGGTCATCCAGCAAAACTGGAAGTACAACTTAAATGAACTGATGGGAGAGAATTTAAATTTTAATTTGCTTAATAGATCCATGATGCTTTTGGTCCATGGGTCTTGTGCTGCATATGGCTTTTAAATGAGGGCTACTTCTATCTTCTATTACTTTTATGGGCAGGAATGATAGGAGCTTTCCCTCATATAGGATGCTGGATAAACCAAGTTTCCAGCTTTGGAAGATGGTGAACTAGCCAATAGTTATCAAAGAGTGAAACTGAACTGAAGTATTTGTTTTTTTCCCATATACTAGATATTGTCATAATTTTAACTGTTGTCTATTTCCACTTTTGTTTCAGAGGATAACACAATCAAATTTATTCCATCCATTGTATAATGAATGTGTCATAGGCTTCCATCAGACTGTTACATTTTTCTGGCCTGAAAGTGAACAGCTAATGCAAACTAATTTGGAAGAATGAATAAAGGGCTATGAACCTTTCACTTCTACACTGGTGAACTGAGACCAAGCCAATCCAATGGAAATTGATAGTATTTTCTGAAAGAGACCATAAATGTGGCATCTCAGTCCCAAAACAAGTTAATCTCCATTTCTTTAACATTCACTGACTCTGCTGATACAGAAAAGATTACTGAAATAAGGAGAGTGGGCTAAGCAGCAGTTAGTTCTAACATTTAATTCTGGTAGGAAAATGTAAGTACGAGTATTGCTACACATTTTTTCACGCATACAAAAATTAGGAAAATATGAGAGAGCAATTGAAAATATTTTCAAACTACAAAATTTGATCATGCAGCCTAAAACCCTGAAGTCCCCCAAAAGCCTCAATTTTAACATTTCCTTACTAAAATTGACTTCTGTGCATGTTTGTCTCTGTCTGTAATAGTCTGCTTCATTATCTGAATTGATATTTCCATACCAGTGTTGTGTTTCAATATAGAATATATCTTGAGGCCTAAGCGGATAAGGAGTATGAGAGAAATAACTACTTCTGGCTTCCTTGTTTTTCTTTTCACATGGCTTCCTTGGGATTTTGCCTATCCCCAAAGAAAATTCTCTAGTCTGAGAAATGTAGAAGTATCATCAAGGGATGTCTGTGCAGCATTTCTGATTGACACAAAAATATCTCAGGTAACAAAAGCCAACAAAGACTTTGATAAGCTTTCCTCAAAGCATAGTCCTGCAATAGATTAACCCTTTAATGTCCTTGCCTTTTTCCTGGTCTTCTAATTCATAATTGGTTTGGTAAAGAGATGGATGGATGGATGGATGGATGGATGGATGGATGGATGGATGGACGGACATAGATAGATAGATAGATAGATAGATAGATAGATAGATAGATAGATAGATAGATGATAGATATTTTCCTAAATCAAACATGTCTTAAAATTAGGTACTAGTGCTCTAACCAGCTTTCTAGCTTTCCAAAGGGAAGCCTTTTTACAGATGCAGGGAAGACCACTGGAGCCATTGGACATTACCCTACTTTGTAAACAACAAGAAATTGTATGTTTTAGACTTAAGATGTTTTCAAGAAACATCCTCAGTTTTAGAAGTTATCTAGCTGCTAAATAATGTTTACTAAATTAATCTATTCAAATATTGATCTGATTTGAAAAGTTCTCTTGTGAACCATAAAATACTTACATATCTAATTTCTTCCTCCCTGTGAAAATTAAAACTCCAAGCTGTATAAGGAGGATGTCTCTCCATCAGTGTTTTCATATGTAAAGTTGAATTCTAAATCTGTAAAGGAATAAATTAAAGATGTTAATTAGTATTTTTTAGCATGCAAGGCCCGTTGCTCATTTAAGAATTCAGTACTCTTAATTCGGGAACTTGCATAAACTATTAATTTAACCAATTACTGTAAATAATTTGAGCTACAGAAACTGATGATGAAAGAAATAGACTAGAAATCAGTGGCAAATATCTAACCTGACACTGATACATGTGTACATCAATTTTGCATCATTCCTGGAAATGTCCTCAGGTAGTTTTGAGCTCCAGATTATCTCACCTGGATGTACACATATGTAGATAAGTTCAGGTCATCACACTCAAGGGAAAATGCAGTTTACTCTGAAGGCTCAGTTCAGGTCAGGCAATAATAGAGTTCCATTCAGCTGCTTGAGCAGCTGACAGACAGACTGTTTGCACCTTTTGGGTTGACCAGTGCTGCTCCCATCCACCAAATCAAAAAGATGCATGTCTTCTGTGCAACTTGTATCATATCTATAAGATTTATTCAGAAAATTAGAGCACCATAAAACATCATAAATGGTACTAGAAACCTAAGTTTAAGCAAATTAGTTTAAATATTTTGTGAATAATCAGTTGGATCACTGCTCACACTACTCAAACTGCCTTGTTTAGAAATCATCACAGAATGTAAGACTTAAATAGGGATATTTACACCTAAATGCCTTATTAAGTCAATGCTGGATAAAAAAAAAAAGTCTAAGTATCTCCTAAAATGAGCTATCTGCAAAATCCATATAGGTTGGAAGATATGATTTATGAAGTTCTCAGTACTTCTAACTGAACTGACACCTTCACACTCGAACTGAAATTCAAGTCTCATATGTGGCAAAACTAATATGGGTATCTTTAATAGGTAGCTACAGATTCGTCTCCTCTGGCACAAGAAAAAATCTGGATGGAATTACAATTAAGATTAAACATTTTTTACAAAGCTGAAAAAGGTTATTCTCTTGAATCTGGAACTTTAATTATTATTCCCTTCTGCTAATTTTTATACATAAATATACAGACATTCCAGTACTTATTATTTGTATGATGCATTTTTAAAGTTAATTTTCCCTGGAAAATACTTCAAAAGCTGCAGTGCAGACTAAAGTGTTGATTTTCCTTGTATGTGATAGAGAATTTTTTTAGGAATTTCAGAGCCAAAAGTGAGTTTAAAGTCACAGGTGTAGAACTCTAGAATAGGCAGTTCTTCAGCAGCACTATGTATGATAATTATTGAAATTGCCCGAAGATATTTTGTTAATCTGTTTATATATTCCCTCTTTTTAATATTTACACTGATAAGAACTTCAGAGATGTGTATAATTATTCTCCATGGAAATAATCAAGATAATGAATATACTTACTTGAAAACATGCAAAAATGCATTGACAAATGCTTCACTAATGTTTCTATCATGACTTTATGTATCAGTAATGTATAACAGGCCTGGTTCTGCCTACTTTGAAATCTGTGGGTTTCAATTCAATTCTAAATTCAGTAGAAAGAACATCAGGTTCAAGAATGAATATTTGGGTATTATTTTGGAAGTTTAAATCTAAGTACTCTTTGGTACTCTAAGATAATACCTTATGGTATTTCTAAAGGGAAAAAAGGAAGAACAAAAAAAAAAGACTATTTTATCTGTTTTCTTACTCCAATATTCCCTTTTTTCAATGTTAGAAGTATTGGCATTGATTTGCTTTTTACATTAAGCCTTAAAGCTATTTTCAGTTTCTGCAAATGTGAAGGTGAATGAACAACAGATTTTTTCTACTGAATTAATCTGATGCATTCTTGAAGATAGAGGAAATGAACTTGCTGAACATCCTAGGCTCAAAACCTAGGCATTTTCTGGGCAAAAAAAAAGAGACTTAAGGACAGGTATCTATCAAATCCTTCTGATTTCTAAACTTATAGTATGTTATCTTTGAATGCTCCATAATGTAGTACCTTGCTAGGTATTTATTTTATTTTTTTCTCTCTGTTTGGCTTTTTGGTCCACATTTTCTCTGGGGAGGGAGCATTTATTTTCCAAATCCAAGAGCTGGGTTCTATGGCACTTTTGACATCACTCATTCTTGTTTCTTGCTAAGTTTTAGTGCATTTTTCTCCCTGTCATGATCTTGTTTCTGGATTTACCACTGATACCTTTTCACCTGTTACAAACTAAGATTTATCATATATTTCTAAGATGTCTTAATGGTTTCGCTGATCCTATATTTTAAAAGTAACTTTTCTAACATTTATTAGGAAAACCATATAATGGAGACACAGATGAAAATGACTAGATTTTTATTGAAACAAATGAATTGTAGGTTGGTCCGTCTTTCGAACATTGTACTTTTAAAGGAATGCTTAGACCCGGAACACTTTTACAGCTCCAAAAACTCTACTAACCTTTGTGTGCATCTACTATGAGAAAAGAACTAAATTTTGCTCTTATTTTAAGGTTCCGGTTGGGATTTTTTGGGTGTTAGAGTTTATTTGTTTGGTTACTTTAAAAAAAATATATTTTGGCTCGGAGTTTTTTGATTTGTTTTGTTCTGTTTTGGGGGTGTTTTATTACTTGCTTTTTGCTTAAGCATAAAATTACTGAAGTGTACTACAACTTACAAAGGACATCAAGTAATACAAGAAAATATTCAGTTCTTAAGCACTTCTTAATTATCTAGCTGAAGTCAGTACACTGACTGTTCACATGAATAAATCTACCCTATGCATGCTGCAGTGTTAAGAAATTCCAAGAGTAATGTCCTCAGTCCCAACAGAGATACATTTAAAAGCTGATCTTTCCTACTCTCAGACAGATATTCACAAAAGCATGTATGAGCACACACTTACCAGGCAACCATATTTGCTCTTTTTCGAAGTACTATAGATTTTTCCTTATGAAGACAATATTTCCTGGTATTCTGGTGGCAAAGAGCATTTCTAGATATTTTTTTTGGCACACATTTAATAAAATTAATGTCATAATCTAGAATTTATTAAATATATTTTAAAAATCTGGAGTATTTTAAATTACCGTGATCCATGTCTCCATACTCTGACAGGAAACAAAGTCCACAGTTTTATATCAAGGATCACATTTTGTAAAACTTGTCAGAATATTCTTTTTCATTGTTTACATGGACATGAGTTCTTGGAAATTACAGCTTTAACTTCCTGTATTTGCCAGTTTTGAATGTGATTTATAGAATAATCTGCTGTATTTTCAGGGTGAATTTCTTGGTCAAAGTGATGATGAAAAATATAAAAACAAACCAACAAAACCCAGCAGAAGATAACGTGGCACTTCTATCTTCCTCTAGATGTTGCCATTGTCCCAGTCCTTCAAATCAAATTATCCAGTGGTTACTTATGGTATGGCCATTGTAAAACATCCTACCTATTTTCTCTTTATAGCAACAAAGTGTTTGGGGCAAAAGACTCATATTTTGTCATATATTCTTGCCATGCTGCTTAAACGAATGTAATGTCCTTTGTATTTTAAATAAATACTTATTATTTTTCTTATTTTTCTTATTTTTCTTATGCTCTCCCTCTCTCTCTCTCTCTCTCTCTCTCTATATATATATATATTATTTTTTACATCATGTAGTCAATGCAAAGATTTGGCTCTTGAATTACTAAATCCCACGAGGTTTCTTTTATACCAAGTAGTAAGCACACAGATTGAATACTCACAATTCCTCTTGCAAAAATATGATTGTGCTGTATATTCTCAGGACATCATTGACAATAAGTTAAAAAAAATCAATTTACTGTGTATATGTATCTCTAATATCTTGATTTCTACTCTCCCTGGATCACAATCAGGAAACTGCATTTTGCATCCTCTTTTTGCTTGTCATATGTAGCAACAAAATAGTTAGAATTTTACAAGGAAAAAAACAACACCACAAAACCCCAAAACAAAACAAAAAAATAAAACCAAACCAAACTAAAAAAAAAAAAAAAAAAAAAAAAAAAAAAAAAAACAAGAAAGAACAACCAAAAAAAATAGAATTGCCATGATTACTTATTCATAATTTCAATATTATCTATCAACTTTTTATATTTGGTGTCTTAACCCATTTCATGATAGTTTGCTATTTTACTTTCCCTTGTTTTCTTATTCCTTTTTTCTTTTTAAATATTTTAAAACCTGTTTTTGGTTTTATACAATTTTTTAAATTTAGTTTGTGTTTTTTGTTTTTGTTTTTTTTTTTTATACTCTTTCTGTCATCGGTTGCCCTTGTTATTGCAACCTTGTCTGGAAACAAGCTAAAAGCAACAGGATCTAATCTAATGACAGTCTCTAATCTAATGAGATAGGTGTCAGTTATGAAAGGTTTGTGTTGAACCACACTTGGATGTCTAAAATGCTCCTAGCTCTGTTGTGCACAAGTCATACCATTCGTTTGATCTAGACATAGTATTTCTGACAAAGTCTGAGTAGTTTTGATCAGAGGAGTGCCCATCTTTTCATCCATTTGAGCCATCTTTTTCTGTGACCTTTTAAGTTGACTTGATGTGTTTCACTGTTTTCTCTACTTCTTGGTAAATATTTACAAAAATTTGTACATACTTTTTTTATTTTTATATGAGTGTGGTGTGTATGCATGTGTTCATGTAAGGGCTCTGTTACATCTATCTACCTTTGAGGCAATTATGAAGTGAAAGACAATAAGTTATTTTTATTTTAAAATTTATATTGTTTATATTCCCTCTTTATGTATCTTGTTGACATTAAATACTACAGGTCCAGCTTCTTCATGAAAAGACCCACTAGAAATTGCTTTCCAATACAGCTAGTGATATTGTCTAATTGCTTTGAGAGGATGAAGTCATGAATCTTTGAACCATTCTTCAGCCTTCAAGTTAATATCAAGTGTTACCAAAAATTTAACCATTGGATGAACTAATCTGCTTTGGAGTTTTCTTCTAAAAAAGAAATTTCAAAATTGAGGTTTTGCTTTCTAATCTTAACTGTAAACATTTCACAGTATTTGCCACCATAGACTGCTCCTTGTTTTCCTCCACAACATTCCTTCACTGCATCTGTGACTACTGAGGCGACAAAAGAAATAAGAAAAGAAGAGGTAAAAAGAAATTTCTCCCTTCCTGTTAGTAAGAACATCTTACATTTCAAGACAGCCTTTTCTTTAACTGTGTATGAAAGGATTCTTAAGGAATGTACTAACAACATTTGATTTAAACTTCTGACAACTGGACTGATTAAAAAGATTATTGTTGTGTGACTTTTATGATAGGAATTTTTAGTAAATAGTAGATTTTTATTTAGTTGATTTTTTAATGTCAACATTCTTACCTTTTTGTTTTTTTAGTAGCTTTTTATATGGGAAAAGCCTTTGAGGACAAATGATATGAAGAAGAGATTTGAAATGAACAGATATAGTAAATATAATGTATCTTTTTACAGCAATATGGATACTTTCAATGTTAATTAAAAAACCCCACAACAACCAAAAGGACTTTTGTAGCACAAACAAATATCTAAAGTGCTGTTTTATGCAAATAAATGGAAAATAAGCTAAAATAAGGTTACAAAGCCACAAAATTTTAACAGGAAAGTATATGGTTGCATTTTTATTTTTTTCATCCTTAATGAGGAAACATGCCAGCTTAATAAGGCCAAATTTAAGAGGCAATGGATTGGCAAGCGATAAGCTGTAAAAAGCAAGACAACATATCAGGATAGCTGTAATGCAGTGCTTTATTTAAATGGGGAATTGCACAATCTCATAGTGCACTATAGAGATTGCAGCCATGAATACTAAGAAGTTAAATCCTCTCCTGGATTACAGTGTCTCAAAGGAGCAAGAAGAAATAAATGAATACCATGTAGACAAGTGCTACATCTCTCATGGGGCAGAAATGCATGTCTTGTGATAAAAGATAACACAGCGCTCAAATATTCCCTAGTACATTTTGGGTTATTTAAGAAATCTTTGGTATTTACAACTGAGAATCACTAAACCATAGGGAAAATAGGATAAAGGGTGGGAGGGAGCTATGCTCACTGAGAGTAGATATCTTTTTAAAGAAGGTGTTTGTTATCTCTTCACAGATCTCTGAGACAGAAAATGTGTAGGACATGTCTCACCACATTAAAGAAACAGGTGATCTAATCACAGATGTGAGGTTCCCATTTAATCCATAAAATATATGTCCACACCTGATTCAAATCTAAAGTTCTGCAGATTCAGTGTATTAGGTCCAAGACTCTTATGGAAGTGGATCAATAAGTAGCTTTTAAACCAAAAATTGTTTGTTATGAACATGGCAGAGAGATGTAGATTACCAGCTAAATTTCTTCCTTAATTTCAAGTGGCCTGATAGCCACTGTCAAACATTATACTGTTATGGAATGAATGAAATGATTTATGTGTGTGTGAAAAAATTATCCTGCTCAGTGAACTGCTTCAAATCAGAGGGCAATGGATGTAATGAGAGATAAACGGTCTCATCTGATCTTGGGTTAACAAAATATTGAAGGCAAAATTTGAGAGAGAAGCTACAAAGCCCAAGGGAAGATATTAAAATATTTTCTTGTAATGACAAAAAGCAAATAAAAAAATTAAAAAGAACAAACCCAAATAACACAAACCAACCACAAAACAAACAAACAAACAAAAAAAACCAAAAAAAAAAATAAAACAAACCCAAACCCAACATGAAGATAAATAGGTCAGAGAGGAAAAACAGGACTTCTTCAGTAGAAAAGGTAAATTAAGAGTTCCATGGTATTGCTGCATTTTAATTTGAATGTTTCATAATCAAGACCTTTTCTGTAGTCATTGTTTCATATAAATAAACAAAAAAAGAGTGATTATTAAAAGCTCAATGCATTTTCGTCCACAGATTTGTAAGAGGCTTGGCGGAAACTGTTCTAAACAGAAACAGTTATTACTCAGGTATGATTGCAAAATTTTAAGAGAAATATAACTCACCCACATCATAAATCTGAATTGACTGGTAAAAATACTGGGACTTAATATAAACATCCTTCACCATCTAGCAGAAACACTTCAGAGACATGCTTTTCTTTTAGGGAATAACTAAAAGAAAAAGTTGCAGATCACCAATAAAAGATACTAATATGGATATATTTTCCCTGTCTTTGGTGAAAACACAAAAGAAATACTAAAAGGAGATTTTTTTCCAGAGATATTATTAAGAATATAGACAGAAAAAAATAAATCGTTTTAAAATGAGAAAAGAAGGGGTTTTTTTTACTTTGTAAATTAATTTTACATTTTGACATTTCTTGCAGGGCGTGACTGAAGATTGCAGAGTAATATTTTATAGATTCAGCATATTCGTAAAACACATTGACAAAGTTTCTTTCTGTGGATTACGTGAGTAATTTTTAAAACAATATAACAATGCATGTATATGGTGGCATGAAAAAGAAGCTTAAAAATAAACAACAGTTTTAAAAATAGCCAGCAGTCAGTTTCGTTAGGTATTTTAGAATTTTAACAGAGAAATTAAATTAGTAAATCTATGTCTAGACTTTTTCTGCTGGAGTGAGCCCACATAAGGTCAGTATTTCTGTTCAAATGCTCATATAAACAGTTATTGTTCTGTTAATAACTAAGTACTTGTGGCTTCCTCTGTTAACCTCTACTCACACATTCACAACCCTCAAGTGTTAGTTGGAAAATTGCAATAATTTACATGGGAAAGAGTGACCTCATAAGTAATTCATCTCATTGCTAGAACTGAGAAGCATAACCAGAGTTAGGCACTGGTTTCCATGCTACTGCTGTCAGATCAGGTGTCCTTTCTAGATGAGTTTGGCAAAGAATTGACTGGCATACAGTTGACTGAACGGAATGTCAGGTGAGCTGGGAAACTACTAAAAATATGCTATTTTAATAAGAATGGTGAAAGCCTTTTAAGCCCTAACAATGACAAGTATACAAAGCCATATAAATTTTTTTTTCTTTCTCCATCCAAATGGATTGTAGTACAATACATGGGATTCTGCAAGAGCCATCAATTTTGCAGTTTACCTGGTGTTACACTTTCATGAAACATTGTCAAGGAGACATACCACTTTCACCATTTCACCTTTTCTGTTCCCAAAGAGAAACATTCTTATTTTTTGATCTCAATTACGTTTAGATACTCAATACTGTCCTATTATTTTTTTACACATTGAACTAGTATTTTATTATTTCTTAGTGTAATTAGATATTTTATGAATTCAAAGTTACTATTATTTTACCTTGTAGCTTAGCAAATCCAAGGTTGACAAATTCTCATTTTAGCTAATCTTTCACTCCTGAGAAAAGTCTTCTAAATTGAAATGATCATGAGATTGCTCAACATTAAGTACCACAGCATCCAGTCTTACTGCTTCTGCTGATAATCTTGCAATTCTTTCTCTACCTCTGATGTTAATTCAATCTATATATCCTGAGACACACCTTTCTTTTTGTTCTGAGTAATTTTTGAACAGAAACTGCATGATCTGTAAAACATGGCCAAATTGCTTGGTTTAGGCTGATTTCAGTCCTAGTTTGAAGGCTTTATTGAATTTCCACTCAGTGAGGGAACAAGAAAATGAACACATTTTTATTCTGGCTCAAGATCTGAGATTTAAAATGGAAAAGTAATTTAACAATTCTAACATTTCTTAGCTTTTAATTTCCTCCAGTTAGAATCTGGTCATATTGGCACAGGTTTTCCACAGAAGTAAAATGTTTTGTACAAAATAATTATATCAGTGGGCTAGCTTCAATCCATCATTATTTTCAGATGAACCTTGTAAGAAATTATCATTGAAACTGGATCATCCTGTCTGCTGCAAAATGCTGTGGAAATCACAGGCCCATTTTGATTTAAGAATAACTGTATAGTGAGACATATCTACAAGTGTTATGTCTTTGTAACAAACAGTAAGATACTTTCACCTAAAGTAGAAATTCTGTGAATGATATAATTTATCCTCTGGTTTATTTCTTTTTTCCTGGAAAAAAATGGAAGAATTAAAAACAGTACAGTAAAAACTAAACTCGAAACAAGGAAAGATAAAGAACAGAAGAGATGATTATAAATCTCAGAAGAGACTAAACAATTTACTTATGTTAATATTTAACTATACATAGACACACACATTAATGCATAACTGTATATGTACATTCACTTACTTATGCATGCACATACATATGCACACATGCATGTGTGCCCAAAAAATATTACTGACACAATGAAACAGTGAAGTAATACACAATCCTCTTCCTGCTTTTTGAAAGGGCAGGGTTCAAATACATTTTCCCAAGAAATCTTTCTGGGTTTTTTTGCTTATATTGGAAAACAACCCCCAGAATTACTTGTCCTCAGGGAAGAAAAAATAGGGAGATTTTTTTAAAGAAAGTGATTCAAACTGCATCCTTGTTCTCAGTCACTTCATAGAAAAGAGTTAGGACTGTTAAGGGACCAGTATGCTGGTCAAGTCCTATTCTAGAAACCAAATCTTCACATGAACAGTATGGGAGGTTGGGGGTGATATCCTCTGCTTCTGTGACCCAGAACTAATTGCAGATAAATTGAAGTTTCTTAACTTATGTAATTTATGAATTTAGCATTGACTCTTCAAAGACTACAATGAATCATATTAGCTACTGTAATGAAGAGATAATTTTAGCTTGTTTCTTTTTAAGAAAGACTTTCAGTTACATCTGTTCATCCGTCTATCTCATCTTCAAAGGCTTTTGAACACATTAGTCAAATGTAACCTCGTTTGATAAAGAAGTATGAATGAGAATAACTGAAACTGTGCTCTGGTTAAAAGAAAGATCAGACTAGTGATCAAACAATGGTGTGAAATTAGAAATAATCTATTCTCTTGAAGTCCAACCAGTGACATAAACTTGCCCTTGGCCAGTCCATACCCATACTGGAATCAGTTTATGACATACACAGTCTGCTGTCTATAGTACAGATTAATATATCCTCCTCCTATTGCTGTCTTTCAGTAAAGGTTGATAACCTAACATATTAAATAATAGGAAGAGTTGCATGGCAGAAATCTGGCAGTTCATCTTCATTAATTCTTCTCACGAAGAATGTGTTTGGAAATTGAGATATACATCTAGGACCAAACCTAAAAAAAAATGTTGGCATTAGATTTTCAGCCACTGGTGTAGGAGCCAAAAGTCTTCCTGTTATAGTTTGCTTATCCTATACGTTGTCTATTACATGATAGAAAGGGTTTCTAAATACAAAGAAAACAAAGAAACAAAAGAAAAAAAATACAATGAAAGTTTCAGCAACAAAAGCGTAAAGAGACATGTAGTATTTCACTCATTTTTTCTTATGTTTATTTTCTTGCTTCACCTTCTTTTTCTCTTTTAAATAGCATATTTTAAGATAAGACATTGTTACATATTTAGGAATTTCTCAGAGAGAAACATGTGACTAAAACTGTATTGTTCTTAAATAATATTCAACATTTCCTGTCAGGCATATCTTTCTCCTGGTATAGCAAAGATTCTGGATGTCCATTTTTGTCCTTATTCCTGTGAGAAAGACAGAGTTATTATACATATATATTTTCAAACTTACTCTGAACATTTAAATTGATATTAGCTCTTCAGATACATAGACATTAAAAATCTAGACTGTGAAAAACATTTGTAGGCTTCTAAAAAGCCTCTTAAACTAAGATGTAGATATAAAGTTAGGAGCATATTAAAACCTTGTAAAGGTTTATGAAAAGGAAATTAGGTTGGTCACTAAACTGCAAAACCTTTTCTGACTTACTGCTCATCTTCTTTATGCCTCTTTATGCAAGAAAAATCTTCAAGACTGCTTGAAGAACAAACAATGTGTGAACAGAACAGGAAAAAAAACCCAACCTGTTTATGACTTTCCTTTGGAATGAATCTAATGAAACCTTGAAATCTGCAAGGGTTGATGCAATTCTAACCCTTTAGAAAAAGAGAAGAAAAATATTTGTGGTTCATGGACACTTTTTATGATTCTAGAAGGTTGCTTTGACTTATAAATATCAAATATTTTAGTAAACAAGCTTCGTGTCCAATGACAACACATAGTTAAAATATATTCAGGTTATAGAGAACCATAAACCATTAAAATATCACACTAAATCTAATATTCTGAGAGAGAGGTGAGGCAACTGTGTCTCCATGCCCCTATTTTCAACCAGTAGTGAGACAGAAGTTGCATTTCCAGCAGGTACATGTACACAGGGCACACATGCAACACATATTTACAGATAGCCTCAGGTGGTGGCGGCACAGATCACAGATGGACACACTCATCAGTCACACAATCACCAACCGATGGAATTACCTCATCCTGCTGCCTTCTCTGTCTGAGCAGGATGAAGATAAAATAGTGAGGGGGGGAAAGTATATGTATATGTGTATGTATATGTATATGTATGTGTATGTGTATGTGTATGTGTATGTGTATGTGATGTATATGTATATGTCTTATCTATCTATATCTATATCATCTATCTATATCTATATCTATATCATCTATATCTATATCTATATCTATCTATATCTATCATCTATATCATCTATATCTATATCTGTATATATATCTATATCATCTATATCATCTATATCTATATGTATGATCCCTTTGTCTATTGATTTCAGACACTCAGTTTGTCCAGTGAATGTTCCTGGTTTCCAGTCTACCCAGTTTCTAGCTTCCTGGGTCTCAACAGCCAGACAAGTGTACTGACCAGAAAAGTGTTTGCATTCAACTGTTGTTTTTTTTTTCCCCCATATCTCTTCAATTTCCCTTGTTCTTCCTCAAATCACCTAATCCCCTCCCTTTAACTGCTTTTGGTTCTTCCCCTAAATATCCCAGAGTAGGTTCTATAAAACCATGAACTGCTCTTCCCTTGCACTCCATAACATGTCCCACACCCCTGATATCCCATACTTAGTCTGACAGGGATCCGGAGAGTTACTCCTGATGACTTATCTTGATGGATTTCAGACCTGAACAACAGGGCTGGTGGCTGTCATGGGACAGTTCTAGGAGGGGTCTGGACAAGGTGTTTGTTCATCCTTTATGAATCCTTTATATGGGATCCTGCAGTTGTGCATTGCTGAGCTCCTCTAAGCTTGTGGAGGTGAGCCTTTGACAGCCTTCCCATGATAAAAACATGTGTGGAGTCAGGTGAGGACATTATTTGGGCTCCCACTCCTGCCATGGTTTATCTGAACTCCACTGTGGGTGTGAAGGTGAGTTTTTGAGCATTACCTATCACTGTCTCACATCCAGACCTATCCAGAGAGTACCACATAATACTCTGCCCTTGCACAGCTCTTCCCATAGATCTGTTTCACATCCCAGCAGGGTTCTGTTACCAGAGTAGACATTCTAGTGCTCTCCCAGATACATCCCTGAGGACTTGTAGGTCTGTGTGGCTCTGGTCTGCTGAAATTTATAGATTGTTTATACTTCCTACTTCTGAAAAGAAGGGAATCAGAGACTATAAACAGAGGTTTATCTCTTTCAATGAAACACTGTATAAGAATAGAATCCTATATTTGGGTGAAGTGAATTTAGTCTGTTCAAAGCTGTATTTTTAGTATGGTGAATGGGAATTTGACATTAGGTAATGCTAATATATGAGCTAGTTTCTATATACCATGGTGAAAATGTTCCTACCAGTGTCCCTAATGACTGTGAAGATAGTCAGCTCAATCATTAAATGGTTTCTATTTCCTTTCCTGAGAGATACTGGCCATTTTTGCTTTAATATCACAATAAGCCTCTAGTTTTGCTACACCAAATCATAATGGATTATGTTGTTACAGTATCTGTCTGTCCAAGAAAAATGGAGAGTACATTAAATTTTACTCAAAACTATGCTGTTCTTTCATTTCACTTTTTCCATCAGTACAAATCCAAATTTTAGATTACAAGGCAGGTCAAAACAAAGAACAAACATATTTTGCGATTTTAAATCATTAGTTCCATCAAATTTTGTCTTTAAGGTGCTGTTGAAAATTAAACTACAGAAAAAGTGAATAAAGAAGCCAGTACTGCTGTGTAGAATAACATTCAGTCTTCAGCTATGAATATATGAACAGTATCTTTCTGTTATTTCAGGATGTTTCCCCATTTCTTCATTTTGTTGTGATCAAGACCAATCTTAACTTCTTGTGTCTACAAGTATGTGAACCTTATAACTTATTTAGCTAGACATATTTTTCCTAAGGCAGTTCTGAACTTTACCATGTTAGAATAAGTTTTTTTATCTATTTGTGTTTGCTGAAAGAAACCCATCAAATGTCAGTGGCTCATGCCAATATGTCCTCAGAAAACAAATGAAAAATCTTGAAAATAACTTCGTCATATTACACACCCTCTCGATATGATGAAAAGGAAGAGTTTCTGTATCTTTTAGCCTCCAAGCCTGTGACACCGGAAGGTCAGATAAGCAGGAGGATTTTTTACTCTCTCAATAGGCTGCTGAACCAGTCGGGTAGCTCAAATGCAGCACTTGCTACTAAGCAACCCCCCAGGTCCAAGATTAATTATCTGAGAAAAGAAAATGCTACACTAGCTCACAGAAACTGATCAAACCCACAAGACTGCAACTACGTGTAACTTACATTTTTAGTGACTTATATTTCCCCATTTTGTGATTCTGTAATTCTGTCATAGGCTACAAAGAATTCTGCCAGTTGAGACAGACCTTATGCTGGGAGTGAAAACATTATAAGCGACAGATAGATAGATGTAGATACAGATATAGCTTATAAATATTTTTAACTTATGCCAGCCCAAACCATTAAGGATGCCAAAGCTGCTCTAGTGAAATCTTTACCTTCCTTTTAGCCAAAGGGAGAAATTAAATGTTTCACTGTCTTTTTTACCAAAGTAGTAAATTTCAAATCTCTGTTGTCATGCTATATTTGGATTTTTTTGTCTGTTTTTGGGATTTTTTAAATTAGCAAACAGACTGGGCAATGTTAAGGACAGCCTGATCTCACATGTAAAATGACCATCTCTGCACGATACAACATCTGCATGATGTTTTCTATTGTCTTCAGCTCGGAGATGGGGTAAAGTCTCCTGTGGGGACCAACTGCAAGTTTGTCTTTGTCTGGGAAGTCACATGGTGCCTTGTCTTCATCCCAGGATCCATGTGGAACTAACTTGAGGTGGTGAACACCTTAATTGTGTGTAAAGCATCTTCTGGTTTTGTATACCTTTGATATTATTATTAATATATATAATATTTTAATTTTAATACTATAGTTATAATGTTATTAATATTGATGCTGTTCCTTTGTGTTTCTCATTCCATTGCTGTTTGTTTTCAGTAAACTATTATCTCAACCCAAAGTCTCCACTCTTTTTTGCACTCTTGATCAGGGACCTGGGGGGAGTTGAGGGGCTTATTTGGAGTTTAATTCCCGATCAGGGTTGAGTCATCACCACATGCTACAGTGCACTGTGCTCTGGAGAGAGTATATGTGCAGAGACGCCTTGTGATATGAGCAGGATCATACTTGACTTTGAATACATCACAAGTCTGCTGTTTGTAATTGTTGTAGGACCTTGTTCCAAAGCAGAAAGCGAGAAGTCAAGATGGTAAATGACATTTTTAGTGGTGAAGACACTGTAAGATATTTTTAAATTAAAAGCTAATTTTTTACAGCCTATAGAAGCCTATCAAAATATCTCCTCCTGTCATAGAAGCAGTCAGTGTAATAAAACAGAGATAAGCTGAATATAATGACTTTATTTAGGCTTTGGAAGAAAAGGGTGCAAATGCATAAGCAAACAGAAGCATTATGTTTAATGCTATCACATTTTGTCACAATGAATGCTAGGGAAATATAGAACAATTACACTCTAAAAAAGGGAACAGAACTGCTTCTTCTGAAGTACTGAGAACAAAATTGTGTGAAACATTTGCAGGTTTAATTAAAAAATACTATAGCAGTCTGGATGACTATAAAATCTAGTAAGATTTCTTATTTTTTTTTCCTATTATGCAGCCATTGTTGCATGTTGTACTCTAAACAAGCTAGAAAATTCAACATAGAGAAATGTAAAAAGATCCTTTGAAGACAAACATGACTTCTATATTATATATAAAACTCTATTCCAGTATTTATAAAACAGCTCCTTACCTTTTGATCTGCTATTATACTCTAGCTTTTCTTTCAGTTCAGTTAAAATAGATTAAAACTAGAATACGATATAGTGTAAATTTTTCTGAATAGTTTAATTAAACATTTTTCCTCTTAGTACTGAATAGATTCCAAGTGATAAAAGAGGTTGCAGAATAACATGAAAATAAGATTCAGAGAAGTTCTGTTTTCTTGTCTTTATTTATTCAGATGTGTCCTACTATTCACGGGTAAATTCTGTGTGCAAATTTTGATGCTCATTCCAAGTCTGTTTAAAATTTCAGAATATTCAAGTTTTTTGTGTGGTTACAGAACCACATACAATCCCAGTCTGCTGAGCATTTACAGAACTGATTATTTTGACATTATTTTCCTTCTTAATGTTGACTGTGTGAAATATGTTCTCCCAGCCATCTGCAAATAGTGTTTATGCTGTAAATTGGAAATATATTTTACAAATTTACTTTTAGGAAATGTATTAAATAACGGATTCCACAATTATTTAAGACAAAAATAGTCCTTATTAGGATACATATTTTACTGTGGTTCATACACATACTCAGGACAGAAAACAGAGCAGATTTTGAGGCAGAAAAATATATTTTGTTACAATAAAGATAGCTGATAATGCCAGTTTTTGTAATTCAGCAGACTCCTCTTTAGAAGAGTCTGAAAAATTTCTACTGATTATCTTTTCCCTGTTTTTCATTAGGAAAATGATAATTCTCTCTTTTTTATTACTATTTTAAAAATATTATTTTACTTTCCATATATTTCTGAAACTTTATCATAAGCAATTACTAGATTTCTTCCCACAGGACTTAATCACCTATATGGAAACTGCTGATTTTAGAGACTTAACTAAAAGAAAAAAGACATGATACATTTATTTATTTACTTCCAATTCATATATAATATTTAAGTAAAAGGGGCAGTGAAGAAAGAATACCAGCCCCTTTAATGTACGACACAAAACTAAAAGCAAGCTTGCAATTCATATGCTTCAAAGGAAAATTAGACCATTGTTAAAAAATTACTCCATGTAACACTACCTTTCTGTTACTTACCAGTACAGATTTCCAAATCTCATCCAGTTTATGTCAGGTTATTTTTATTTTCAGAAAATAGTCCAGTTACTCTAAAATGGTTCTCAATTAAAAAAAAAAAAAAAAAAAAGTAGGACCTGCACTCCTATTCTTGAAAATCATTCTGCACTCCCTGATGCATAGTCTTGATGGTTTTTGTGCTAGAATAATGAAGACATTTTGTGCTGCTTTTTTTTTAACCCCAGTTACCTTTGCCATGTAATTGCACGTGAAGAGAAATATAAGTCTATTGGTTTGTGCAAGCTACACTTTTATGAGGCAAAGAAATGCTATTTCATGTAATTTCTGTTCCCTGTGGAATTTAACCAAAGTTAGGTGGTGAGAAACTAGGTCCAGCTATACCTTATGGGCTGAGTAGTTTAAAACACTTGACTCAAGTAATATTCTCAGAGTTTGCCTCTAACACACAATTCTGGACCATAAAAAACCTTGTCTAAATGTTACTTTTTATCAAAACCAAAAATCAGGAGTGCCAGCTTTTGGGGTTTTTTTTTGTACATGTAGTTAGAACATCCCATATAGATGTTTATATGTGCAGAAACTTAAAACTATTATAGAAAGTGGCTTTTAGCTTCAAATCCTGGGGGTTCCTTCCTTTGTTCAGAAGGTCCAGTTAGAATGCATTGTTTTCCATGTTTTTTTTTCCTGGGTTTTCTTTTCTTCTTCATGCTCCAATATTTGCCACAATAGAGCTGTGAAATTATTTTTCTGGGAATAAAGAAAACATCCTCTCCAGAAAGAATGGATGCGTTGTTATGGCAACAGATAGGGAGGGATTTCTGGAAAACTGTATGCAAGAAGCTCTCACTGAATTTCTCCTTGATGTCAATAACATATTGGACTGAAGTCTCTGGGAAAGATAATAAATTAGGTCAAAAAAGGGACAATTGAAAGACATAATTTAAAATAGAATAAGGATGTCTGTGTTACCAATTTACTGTTTTGGTTAATACTTATTTAGCTGTTGGTTAACTTTATTAATGCACTTATTATGTGATTATTTTCATATTTCTACTCAGGTTTTCTTAGCTCTAGGCTGACTACTACTATAAAAATGTCTACCAAATACCTGTACACATTGCTCAGCTACTGGTATAAAATTGCTAATTAGGATTGGAAGCAGGCTAGTAATGAAAGATTTTTCTGCCTGTTTGAAATACTCAGTGAAGCAATGAAAGATAGCTCTGCATAAAATCTAAAATGGCTTCTGGCATGAATTTATACTTAGGTTTTATGCTGGAAGAGAAAAAGAAAGGAATAAGCTTTGTTGACTTAATTTCTGTGGATAATTCAGTGTTACTGGCACCAGCAACTCACCAAGAAAGATATTGTCCCAGAAATTCTCTATAAATAATTTACAAAGCCATACTTAGCAGTATGGCTTTTTAAAAATGGTCCTTGCAAAAAAGTTGAATTGCATCATTAAACAGAATCATTGAGAGTGGTCAGGGTGCTTTTTAAGCAGAGAGTTTTCAGGGAGTGCAGAATAAAGCAGTTAATCTGCAAAACTCTCTTAAATCATTGCCTTAGAAAGGTCATGAGCGCATAAATATGATTTAAACATGCTTTTCTAACACCTAGAAGAATTACTATTCTACAGTAGCCTATGCATTATATCCATGCAAGGAAATTATTTTCTGGATGGGCTGACGTCAAATAGAGACATTAAAGAGAGGTCCAATCTGGTTTTATAACGAAAATTAAAGAGCAGCTGCAAAAAAAACCTTTCATTTAAAATAAAAATTGGTACAAGATCTGATTTAGTTTTGTAGCAAGCAGTTCTCACAGTAACTAATAAAATGGAAGGTGTTATTCACACAAAAAAAAAAAGCAGCAAAAAACACCACCAAAAAATAAAACAAACAAAAAAACCAACCAAACAAACAAAAAAAAGAAATTAAAATCCAACATTAGTTTTCAGGGAGCAACAGCGAGTTCAAAACACAAATTAACATCGTAAGGTCCATCCAAAAGTAGCTGCCCTCAAATCTCCTGTAGACAGAATACATTAGAAATGCACTAGTAAAAGGCTGATAACGTTTTAATTAATGGATAACACTTGTGGGCCATTCATTGCTGCTAAAAATTAGGCAAGCTAATTGATCCACTACAGGTGCATGTAATTGAGAGATATGCCTAAGATTCACGGTTAATTTACTCTGGGAATTTTGCAGATACAGTGAAAATTTAGTTCACAGAAGTCTTTAAAAAGAAATGGGTAAAAGACAATAGCAGTAGCTGAAAGAGAAAAAAGAACAGTTTGACTAGGAACAATAAAACTAGGAAAAAGGTATGTAGCAAATTCAGTTAGAAAACACCATGCAAGCTAGAAATAATCTTTCTTATTTATTCTGTATAATGGGACCTTGAGGATTCAGCTAAATACTTTCATAATTTAAAGAACACTAGGATAGGGATACACAATGCATTGTTAGCAATTTTAAAATATGCTTCCAATTTAAACTTCTTGGCAATCAATATTTTTATGTGAAATAAGGTATGCTCCCTGCTTATTTTCCCTTCAGTAACTTTTTTTCCTTTTGTTATGAGTTTCGTGATATTTACCTTTTGAAATAGATATAAAAGAGTTTTAAAATTAATGATTTTATATCAGATTTCTAAACACAAACCCACGGTTTTAAAATCATCAATTCTGTACGTGTTGACTTTATTGTTAGGTATTTCCACTGAATTCCTTAGCACCAGTAGCTCTTGTCTTCAGTAGTTACACACGGAGTCTGTGTTTAGGAATTCTTTCTCCTCCCCATACAGGACTAGGGTCTAGTGCTCTTACACAATATCTAAGGAAGCTACTTACAGGATGTTGCAGAGGTCAACCTTTATTTATTTTGGTAGCTGTTTGTTTTCCAAATAAAATCTGTAGGCTCCTAAGTGGTAAAACAGGAATTTAAAACTGCATGAAGAAACCTCACAATCGTCGGTGCTTAAAGTAGGCAACATAAAATGCCCAGGAGAGGTGTACATATTAAGCCCCAACAGTTTGGAGGGCTTAAGCTCAGATTCCCAGTTACAGTTAAGCCTGTAACTTCAACATGGATCAATGAAAGAGAGGGACCTAAATCCCTCATGGCTTTAAGTATCAAACCTTATGAAAGATATCTTCCATGTAAGACCATCAATGCAAGTTACAAAGTCTCCAGCAGTGAAAACCATGCAGCTGCTATAAACCTTTTTGCAAGAAAAATTAACTGACAGCAAGCTCACCTACAAAAATCCCAGAGCTTGATGCTAATATGCAAAGAGAGGTTACAGAATCAGGCTAAGGAAATTAAAAAGAAAAACACAGAAATGAAACATGACTTTAAAACATTCTGCTGTCTAATATTTGGAAGAGTAAGGGGCATCCCTTTCACATGGTAAGAAGGCCTTTTTTTTTGTCTACTGGGATATAATCTTATGAACTGCATTTAAAAACCATAGAAAGGGGTATCCAAGGTCGACAATTTACCAATTCTTACTGAATGGCAACCAGTACAATAAATTGATGGGGATAAAGAAAGACAATTCTTTACACCAGAGTAGAACAAATGTAGAAATAAAGGCATGTAACACCCTCAAACATAACACGTACTACAGCTCTGAGCTATAGCAGCTAGTTCTCATGGTTTCAAAGACTTTTTCTGTTAATTTTCCTGGAAGTTAATTTACTATCCTTATGAGAAAATTTTGATCAACATGGACCATTTAACACTGCTCTTGCAAGATTCTGAAAGCAGATTTAAATTGTCCCAGAACTTTCTCCAACTTTTCTCTCTTACTTAGCTCCAGGCAGCCCAGCCCTGTGCTGAGAGTGTCATTAATTAGTTCCCTGCTTAGCAATCTATATTTTATTTGATTCTGTTTTATGACACTTTCTTCTTAATTGAATAGCAATGCAAGACACTTACCTAAGGTAATATTTAATCAGTGCTAATTTTTTGTCATGCATGTATCATTGCTGCAGTAAGCTCAGCTTTTCTCAATATCTGCAACAGTTTGTACTCTTTGTCCATATTGTAACTGTATTGGGATATACTAAGGTAAAACCAAATACATCCTACACCTGGTTTCTTTCCATACATACCTTGTTTTCGTCAGAAATTTCAGTATGTAAAATGCAAGGGAACCTGTAAAAGGCTCCTTATATATATAATAGCATATCTAGGTGCAAGCAGAAAAACTTAGCTGCATAACAAGGGTTTACATACCTTCTTGTACCATTAAACATATCATTAGGGGTGTTTCTAAACTTAGGTGTAAGCGGTTGACTCAGTATGATGCTGATTTAATGTTTGAGGCCTTTTCATTTACTTTATAAAATAATCAGAACAATTTCCATGTTACTAGGTTTTACTCTAATGTATGGTTTTAAGATCAAGATTTCTGGTGGGTAAATTTTTCTTTGCTTTTTCATCTTGCAAACTTTCTCTGGTATAATCTCTGTATGAAGCAATCTGTTGCTGGGAGAAGCAAGATATTGATGAAAATTTCAAGAAAATCTCTGTGCCATTTGCAATGCTTCATAGCCCTCAAAGACACATGCAGCTCATAGTACATAACAATAACAAACATAATTCATTACCTTGCAGTTTCTTTAAAATAAGAGAGACACTGTGGGTCAAATGTTAATGTGGAAGGTATGTCTCCACAGGCTACTAAGATGTATAAGCCAAAAATTTTTAGAAGCACTTTTTCTTTATAGACCTCCTCTATTCTTGACATATTGCAAGTGCCTTTTTAACTTTTAATGATAATTCAGAATTATATAAGGCATTAACTCTGCTTTTGTTATGATTGAGAACACCTTTCTGTTTAAAGGCCAACCATTCTGAATGCTCTGAAATTTGCATGTTTACTCAGGTTCTTCTAAAACTTTCATCACTTGATTTAGCTAGAGGAAAGAGCTGGCAATCAGATTTGGAGTCATTGAGGTTAAAGTCCTTATGCTATAGTGCTCTGAATAAATTTCTTTCAGTCCTTGTATTCTATCAGTGATCTTATAATGAATATATTGGGCTCAAGGAAGATCCTATGGCAGCTGATCTCAGATACTCAAAGTACATCTCTAATAAGCATGCAACTTAGCGTCCCTCAAGCAAAAGTAGTATTGCAGTCATTTCTGTAGTAATAGCTATACTTGCCAGATCAGTGCATGTCAAACAATCATACCCAAGGCTGATGGCTATGTATTTGAGAAGACACCCTTCAGAGAATTTCTGGCAATTCAGATTCCTGTGTTTTGAGCAGTGAAATAGATGTTTTGTTATTGTCATAAATCTACAACTCAAGTAGTGATCTTGAAGGTCTCTGACTGTACTGTCTACTATGGCAGTGGGATTCATTTAACCAATGCTTAAACTTGCAGTCCTGTCATAGTTTCATCAATGTTTGTGCAGTGAATCAAATCTTTCAATCTAGATATGTGGTCAGTGCCTGGATGTCAGACAAGACAAGGGTTTTCACAATGGCATAGTCAGCTGGTTCAGTGAGGCTTTCAAAACTGCTATTTTACTGAATTATGATACCTGGTTGGTCAGCGCAGTCCAGAATTTGCATGACCTGTTGCTATATATTATTTAAAATTATATAAAAAATATCTTCTCATTATCTTACTTACCTATAAGGCTGTCTGATACAATCAAGCCTACATCTTCAGGGACAGTTTATACATTTCCTGAAGACTTTTCTTCTTTCAGAAAAGAGACAATGTTTCTATGGAGGTCAATTTTGCAAGCCTGGGGAGTCTCTGCAATGACCAGATTAACCTTGCAGAATGCTAATTAACATATGTAAGCATATAGATTAACCTATGTACATCCAGAACTGCCCGGGGAAATATCCTAAACACTCAGAAGCTCCCAACTGGAAAGTTCCTGTAGCAATTAGTCAAGCACCTACTTTAGAAAATGGTTGGGAATTCAATCAATGACCATGTCTCAGGCTCTTAAACTGATCCATTACCTCATCTATTTAGATGACTGGATAGGGAGTATGACACAGGGAATAAGTGACTGAGCACCTTGGGTGTGCATACAGGCAGGCTCAGGTGCAGCATGGGACAATCTAGAGCTTATACATTAAAGTTTCATATCTCTTGCCACACAGACTCTCCTTATCACCAGGAAACCTAACTTATCCTACTCAAATATAATTTTCCTTATCTTGATACATAAACTTGCATTTCGGCTGTGGAGTTTAAGAGAACTCTTTACTAAGAATAGCAATTTCTCTCCAGTGGCTATAAAAATCTACCAGGTTTAGATTGGATATGTCCATCATTCTGAAGAGTACCTTTCATAAATAGAAATAGGCTGAAATTAAGATATGGCAGTACTGACTTAATTTAGAGATGGCAAGTTTTAGATTTACCATTTTTTTAGCATCTCTGTTAGTCTTTGTTAACAAGATCCCCCACAAGAGAGAGACTAGGACAGAAATCTGGAGCAATAGGACAAGGGGTTAAAGTTTCAAATTAAGAGGGTTTAGAGTCAGAGGACGTATAGGTAAGGCATATCCCTGGAAATATTCAGGTCAGGCTGGGTGGAGCTCTGAGCAACTTGATCTAGTTGAAGATTTTCTTGCTTGTTGAAGGTGATTTGGATGAGATGGCCTTTAAAGATCCCTTCCAACACAAACCTTTCCATGATTCCATGCTGCTAAGATGTATTCTTGGTGGAGGAGGATCAGGTCAGGGAATACTTAAACAATCTGGACATATATAAATCCATGGGCCCTGTTGGGATGAATATTTATAAATTGGCAGATATTCCAGAATATGCCAGGTGGCCTCATCTTTGGAGCATAAACCAAGAATGAGTATTTCATACCAATGGAAATGTAGCAAAAGTAAAAAGAGATATAATTTTAAGGAACAGATTATACATAGCATTTCATCTTTTATATACTCCCAAGCCCCCTGATATATATTACCATCTTCCTCACCTCTGATGAAAGAAACAAAGGAATGTAACTGTACCATTTATCAAGAGGATGCAAGTTACCTCTCCAAACATGATGAGCCAGCACAAGGAATGTTGCAGCTCACATTGAGAGAATGTTGCCATGTGTTGGAGAAACAGTTACCTACAGTAGTCTCAGAATTATAATGTTTTAAAATTATTTTTAAAATCAACCCAGTGCTACCATTGCTTCCACATTGTTTAAGATATTTTATGCATATTCGGAGACATAATTTTTGTAGCACTGGTCAGGAATGGTAGGTGATGTAAGACTATGTGATAAATCATTTTGAAAATGTGTTGCACTAATTAATACAGGTGACAGCTATCTAGAGCAAAATAGAAACACATCTCTTTTGCTAGTGAACATCCAGATTTCAAAGTCCTAGCACAAAATACAGAACTGTAAAATAAGGAATAACATCTCAGCACCACTTGTATATTCACAGCAAGCCACAGTCTTTCATCTTCTATGATCTTGCTGCACAGTTCACAGTAACCCTTATCATGTACTGCAAAGTGCTTGTTGTGGACACAAATATCCTGCTGTTTCTTTTGGAGCTAAGATTTCGACTGAACTTCAATATGAGATACTTTTGTCCCATTATCTATCTTTTTCTGCACTATTATAAATTAAATATAATACTTTATTGTGTAAATTTACAACACTGATGAGGCTAGCACATAGTATTTTAAATATGATCTCTACACATGATTTATAAATGTTAAATAGATATGGATGACAATTTATGATATAGAAGGGTTTGAAGGATTAAAGAAGAACATCTAAAAAACCCTAAAATTTAGCAAAATCATGAGCACAATATTTTATTGATATTTAATTTTTAGTAATGCTTAAAATAATCAATTTTCATTAAATATTCATGCAAAGCTACCTTGGATGGTATTCCTCTCACTTATTTTTAAACACAATTACTAAGGTGTCTAGTGAAGATGCTTACTGTGGACACCTCCGTCATAGTCTCTTCTTGAATGTGATTAATCTGGTCTATCATGAGTATATAATTAGGCATGAGAAGAAACATCCTCTGGGTATGTCTACATCTTTCTCCAAGGGGAGAATTGGCTAGTTAGCTCATATAGAAACATTTATCTTTGAGGTGTTTAGGGAAGGGATAATAAATTCCAGCAGATTGCATTCTGCATATATGATATGTGAACAGGGACTTGTAAGCCTACTTTTTTTCACAATAATGTCTTCCAACAGATATTTACCATTTCTTTACTACCTGTGTCTTCAAAACCATTTAATTTCTTTTTGTCTTCTTATTTCATTTTGAGCAAATTTTCATGACAATCCCAAAATATTTCATCACCTGGTATTTATATCAAGAAAATATTCCCAGAGGTATATTCTGTTTAGTAGTTGTTGGCTTAGCATGTAGAAACAATCTCACCATCTTTTATGTTGTTATGTCTGATTTTCCCTCACCTTTATTTCAACTTCTGTGTCATTTCAGTAGCAAAACATCAGGAATGTGCCTACTATTCTTGTAATGGTTTCAAAGGTGTTCATACAGATTATGATATACATTTCCTGTAGGTGCAGCTAAAGCTTAGGTGGTCTATTTGTGCCTTCCTATTACACTGAAAGCTCAATATCTAATTTACTGTCTCCTACCCATCATCTTTAGACCTTTTTTTAGCATTACAGCTTTCCAAGGCTTTCCCTCCCTTTGAATTGTATTTGAGAGTATTTTCTCCAAGATGTATTATCTTATATCTTCTATTCTGAACCACATTTCATTAAGGCTCAGATGTCTCTAACTTCCCTGCATTTGCATTATTTTGTTCCTTTCATTCTTGCAAATCCTGTGTGACCATACACATTTGAATTCAGGAGGTAAATTTAAGTAGAAATATAAAAATGTCTTTGATTACATCTTGTTGTCATGAATATAAAGCACCATACTGCAAGTTCATGGTGCATCAATATCCATGTCCACAGACTGAGTCGCTGTTTTTTAAATTTACTAGGTTGCTGCTTTTTACTTTACATAGGTTCAGGTGTTAAGCTTCCATTTTCTTTGGAGAAGATTTATGATGATTAATTTAGGTTTATGATTTAGATGCCAGAACACCTAGAGCATTGTATCTTAACTCTGATAAATGTGAGAGTGGCCCAAATGACCTTTTTTAAAAAATAAGTATGCTTGGAAAAAGAATGCATAAAGATCTCCGGAGTTACAGGTCAAATTCTCAAAAGGTATACTATTTTTGTAGTTAATCTCCTTGAAATCTTCAGTCAGTGGCATAACTTCGATCCTACAAGGGACTGACAAGAATCAGTTGCAATTTTAGTTTTGTGGGGGAAAAAAAAATAAAAAATAGACTCACGAGGTAGCATCTCTTACCCAACTGTGGAACAAAATTGGGTGATTTCAAAGATTGTAAAATGTTAGGAGACTGCTCATATACTGTTGCTTAATAATCACTTTCTGACAGAGGGGCTAAACCCTTTCTTACAAACAAAATAGCCAAGATGGCTTTGTGGTGAGCTATATCAAAGCATATACTGACTTTCCATCAATTAAAGAAAAAAAAATACTGAGGTTAAGAAAGCAAATAAATGCTCTTAACTATTATGGAGTTTGCTTCTTTGCTAGGGTAAGAATGTAATAGTGTTCCTTTTCCTTCACTTCTAGTTCTCATGCATTCCTTAATCCTCTGGTCACTTTGTTGTTAAGGGCTCCAGGTGAATTTTAGGATTTTAGCAGGTATGAAGTTTAACATATTTCTGTTGAAATTGGTAAAATGAAGACTGCATTTTGAAGGCAATGGAAATGCACACCTATAATAACTCAGAGAGCACACAGCTTAAATGACTGCTGTAAAAAGTGGCAAAATCACATCAAGATAAAAGTAATTGCTTTGAAACCAAGCCCCCAAACATTTAAGGTTTGCCATGTAGAATATGTGGAAGCATGCAGAGTTAGCCTTTTTGATGTTTGCAAAACGCTGTGCAGGGATAATATCCAGAGAAAGGATAAAAATCTCTACCTCCAAGTTGCTTGAAATAGCTCTGTGTATTATATATTTAATAATGAAAAACTGAGGTGAAGTGTATTATTGCCGCAGAGGATTGTGCAAACCCACAGATGCAAACTACGAAATCAAACAGGAAGACAGAAAAAGAGCTCTCTTTACCTTTATAACTTCTGGTTGCATAATGTAGAGTTAGGATTTGAACCAGCATTGAGAGTATTTACAATTTTCAATGTTTTCTATCAATCTCCTTATGTAGGTGAGGGAAAAAAAATGCTGCTGAACAGCCAGAACATTAAACAAGCCAGATGTACTTCATTCTGTTTAATTCTTTTCCCCTTATCTGTGCTCTGTCCATCCCAAGTGACAATGATAGACCCCCTACTTTAAATTAATTTTTTAAAAAGCATTAGAAAACATCAGTGCATTCGTGAGAATCTTCTACTAAGACAAAAAACTGCCAAAGAAAAATATATTTGTTTCATTTTAAGAAAACAAGTATAAGTGGAAAAATTAAAATATTTAAATACATTAAGTGCATAACTTCTAAATTCTTAATTCATCTGTTGTATGTAATATTAAAGCAAGAAAGGATCTTATCATGAGCTGTTTCAGCTGTTTGAAAAACTTAGTATTTTCTCTTCCTTTTATATTATCTGGCTTAACATTTGCATCTGCCACTGACACTTCAGCATCAGTGAAATATAACTCCTTCTGCCTTTCCAGATGGCCTGGCATACGTTTGGATCTTCTTCCTCTGACCATCAATGGCAGCACCCCAAGTTAAAGTTGATGGGGACTTATTGTAAAAAATCCAGAATGAGTCATGATTAGCATCAGCATGCTGGCATTAAAATACTGAACATGTATCATTCAGTAACAGTAAACTATCAAACAGAAAGAATAGCAATATTTAATCCTATGGGATATGCACTGAGAAACACCCCTTGGAGGTTTTGCATCTATTCAGGGAAGGAGTTACCCATATCATTGTTAACAGAGAGCACTGATCCAGTGTACATCTGTAGCAGCAAGTGGGTGGCAACAGCTACCACTAAACTACTGCAATTCCATATATGCATGGATGAAGAAGCCAGTTAGCATTCATAATGCCTAGTGACAGAAGCTTCCTCTACAAGATGTTTTATATGCTTATGTGGTCAAAGTACATAGAGAGAGCCACCCACAGCGTATATTTCATCAATTAAGCGGAAATGTTTTGTAGGTTTAAAATAAAAATCTGACTAGGTAAGAGGAGAGAGAAGAAATAGAAGCAAAGAATAAAGAGTCAAGTACCCTTCTGTTGGAAAGATAAAACAATGGCATTGAAATCAGAGAATCAATTCTGCTATTTTCAAGCACATTGATTCAGTCAGGGAAGTTATGGCAAAGATCCAAGCAGACAAGAAAAGCGACTGAGGCACTGTTGTTCTCTTCTGGCTGGAGCCTGGAGGGAAATAATTTTTCACTGGGGGAATTCTAAGGCTTTGGCAATACAGCAGCATCAATAAAACTGAGTGGTCTGAAGTAAGATATTAAGACTGCAACCTTGCAGCTAATTCAGATCATTTTTTATCAATTATCAGGCTATAATTAGCCTGTACGATAGTGATTAAAACTGCAGCACCAACTCTTAAACCATGAACTGATCCTTTTCAACATATTTTCCTTACATAACAGCCGTTGTAGGGGATTTGCACAATGCATAAATTTAAGCCATTTGTTTTTACTGATTGCCCAAATATTTACAGCATGAACTGCCAGCTTCTTCCCTTCAGATACAGTCATGGAGTTTTCACTGCTTTGTATGCTATTTGGATATACAACAACAGGAAAGTGAGTGCATGTGTTAACAGCTGTTAGAGACATATGACATTTTCAAAGCTGGTGCAAATATTTACACACATGTGGACGGATGAATGCAGATCTTCAGTTGACAGCAGTCATTGCTAAAGTCTACAGTTTTTGTTGTGCAGAGCTTATGTAAAAAGACAGTTTACAGTACACTTAAGTCATCAGAAGGAAATAAAAGTATTCCTTTGTCCTTCCTTTATAGAATTTCTCAGAAATGTAGTATGTCAAGAGCACTGCCATACTGATGTCCCAAAAAATATACTCAAGATTCCAGGTTCAAAAGATACAAAATATCAGAAAAATCTTAATGCAAACATAAACTGAAGCTGAAGCAGCGCTTGTGAATATACAGAACAAATAAAGTAGATCAGTAAAACAATTTTAAAGCAACCCCATAGTAACAATGCTATTAATAGTAGCAACCATATTTACATTGAAATTTTTACTAATGTCTATTTGAATTACTTTTTTAAACTTCATACCATTTAAAGAGAAATTGGATTACTTTTTCATCTTCCTTTTGATGTACCATTGGGATAATGAGTCATGCAGGGAGTTTAATAAGCCTTGCTAATTTTCTGTCAATTCAAGTGGCTATTGGTTTTACGCATTTTACATATTTGGCTCAAATTTTAAATAAGTTCATTTCTGAAACTGAAAAGTATGTCATTCATTAAAGTGGAATGTTAGGCTTCACCCTAAGCAAAAGGAAACTTGTCCTAAATTAACAAGTTCTTCATGACCAAAGTGCAAATGGCCTTCAGATTACACTATAGACAGATTCTGAGGCTTTCTTAGAAATTATATTCATTGTTCATTTCTCTAAAACCAAATACCTCTGTTAAAAAGATAGTATTTTTATAGCCAGAAAGATGATAATATAAACTCAGAGAGTTTATTTGGGCTTTGACATTATCCGTGACACCAGCTGCAATATGATTAGATGTGTTTATCAGCTGTTGGATGTATTAATACATCCCAGTGCAAACTTAATTTACTCACTTGCTGTTTTGGGAAGACAGTGTTTCAGTCTTAACTGGAATTGTCAGTATAGGGCCTGTAGGTGCAAATGGTCCAACAAAAGGGGAAACTTAATCATAAATACAATGTCGGTCCTTTTAACGCAGAGAGAAGACTAGAAACTATATTCTAGTATAAACTTTTTGCTAGCTACACCACAGAAAGCAAAGTCCTGGATATTTCATCTCCAAGAAGGGGAAATAAAAATAGGAGGAGACCTATTTTCCACTGAATCTTTAAAAGGCAGCTCCTTGAGCAAAAGCTTTCACATTAGTGTTTTCTTTGAAAAGAGAGAGAAAAAAAGATTAATTTTTTACAAGAAAAATGCATTAAGTAATTTTGTAAGATGATTTGACTGTAAATGACAAATACATGCATGTATATTGGTATTTTCAAAGTAAGGTTGCAGGGAAAATTTTCCTGAGTGCTCATATCAAATTATTTTAACGGATTTAAGTGGAATTTAAATATGTTAGCTTATGTTTACTGTTTTACTATTACTTTTAATTTTTCTTTGACAAACTGTAGCAAAGTAGATATTTACAATATCCATGACCTCATAGGAAAACAAAGTGAGCCAAATTTTGCCTTCTGTTAATTGCTGAATGTTTTACTCTACTTTAGAAATCAATGAAAATATTGTCAGTTGGTGGGGGTTTTTTTGTGGTTTGTTTCTTTTAAACTTCCCATTATGGAAGCTTTTCCCAGATGTGCTACTTTCAAGTATTCTAGCAAAAAAAAAAAAAAAATAAAAAAAAAATCAGTTACATTACTGGAGAAGTAATGTGTGGAAAGACTAGAACTCACGAGGTTAGTTCTAACAACTTTCTCCACAAAAAGAGTCAATGCTTTTCCAGTGTACTTTACTTGTGGTAATGATTACTCATCTGAATCCAGAAATTCTAAATAGTGTTTAAATTCAAAGTATCTTCACGATTTCTCTGCATATATCTACTTATGGGCTATACAGATGAAACTTGTAAATCACAGTACTGAATTTCATTTGTTTCTAATTAGCTCTTTTGGGTTTTCAGTCTTAGAGGGGTTTCTCTTTTTTTCTTTTTGTTTTCTTTTCATATGGCAATGATATTTACTCTCAAACACACCCTCTGCTACAAAACCATTCTCACAATGGCAAAGATAGAATAGATCAACAATTAGAAACAAAAATTAGAATTACAGTTTTCTTTTTAAAAGAATCTACATCACTAGCATTTTCCTCATTTATTATCATAACTTCTGTGAAGAAAAATTTCCTTCTTCCCTGCTCTTTGCTTCTATAACATATGTGTGTATTTGGTCTCCTCTGTCCATATATTTACATTTTCTGGTATTTTTTTATTTTGAAGGTAGAGAAAGACAGAGTCCTTGAGCCAGTTGAAAGTCTTGCTCCTTTAAGTTGCATTGTTGTACTGCATCTTTTCTGTGCAGAGCTGTCTAGATTTCTTGTTTTAAGTCCAAGTAGGAGAAGACCTTTAAGCAGGACTGGTTTCATACAAAGCTTCCTTCTGAAAGATATATTTGAAAATATGAAGGACAAATTTATTTTTTTCTTCCTCCTTTTTTAACAGATAAAAAAACTTGTTCAGATGGCTACACTAATTGCAAGGTCCATTAACACCATAGAGTGAGGTTATTTTATTCAGCAATGAATAAACATCAGTTTACATCTGCAGTTCCTGATGTCATAGAAACAATTATAGAATATGCATACAGAATAGGAATTCTTGCAAACTGTTTTACTAAAAAGGTTTTCGCTTTTTGTGTGAAAGGATGAAAACTAGACATCTGGAGACATATCATCACCTACTGAATATGGCCAGGATGACATTTATTGCAGAAAGAGCAGAACTAGGTCTTTAATATTCACTACTGAAATGTTTAGATAATGATCACCTCTTATAAAAATGTTTGGCTTCATGTCAGAGCTCTCCAGTTACCTTTTTATTACTTATTTGTAAATCTTTTATAGCCAGATCATATTTTTATAAACCCATGCATAATATCCTATTTTCAAACAAGTGTTTAAAGAAATCCAATTCACTATTCTCTTCTGGTTCCTAAGTTGAACAGAAATGACACATTGAATGCATTCTAAGTGAGAAAACCTTTGAAAGAGTACTATATTTTGTGTAGTCTATTAGTCCCTAGAGAACAGTTAAGATATTTGGTCCAACATAAATGGCCTCAATTATACTTTCCAGCCTGCTTAAACTCCAAAAAACAAAATCCTCATGCTTCCCTGATTACCTTTGGAATATCAAGAACTCTTAATCAAAATGTCTGTATGCTTCAAAGAAAGGAATTGAAATACTTGGCGTCTGCTGTGTGACGTAAGCACATCAACATGGACAGGATATACAGTCATCCCAGCCTTTGCTTCTCCAAGCATTCTTTCAGAAGTGAAAGAGAGCCTTTTCCTTTCCCTAAGTGCTTACACTTGTTCTCTGCTTTTGACAACAGCTCATTTGTGTTCATGAAACGGCAGGGACACAAAGGGAGCTACCTATACATCTTACTGCTGAATTTCTTAAAGGTGAAATATTGGTAACTCTAGGTATTGGTAGGCCTCTGTGGAACAACACTATTTCTTGGGAGCTGCAGATTCCAGAGAGAGAGACTGACTTAAATGCAAATTTATTCCCTTGAAAAGGCATAGAACACCCCTTAAAATTGTGTTTTGAGAGAAAAGATTTTTTTTTTGTCAAGGAAACAACTCACTAAGAAACAAGATAGCATTTATTTTATGAAGCCTTAAATAATGGTCCTTTTATTTGGTAGCTTTCTTTGTCATTGCTTTGCACTTCACCCAAAGAAAAATTAATACATAAAAAGTTTTTTAATTATTCCATCAATTACGAATAAATCTCTATAGATATATAATCATTGGAATTCTGTAGGTAAGATGGGTGAGAGAAACATTGTTAACATTTTGAAATCATTTGCGAGTACCAAAGATTATATTTCTTCTCTCCTTGGGTGTCACTAAGCATCACCTTTGCTATAAAGAGAATAGTTGGTATCTGAATTGCTAACAATAAAGCAGACTCGTTCAGGATATTTCATTATTATTTTCAGACATTATCCCACTCACATTCTCTTGCTTAAATTAGTTGTTCTGGGTTTCGCCTCTACCTATAAATTAACATACCCAATTTTGCATATGCTATTGTGAATTATAGAATACTTAAAAATTATACAGGAAAGACGTTTTTCTTATCTGACTAAATTTGAAGGTATAAACTTGCAAATGAGTGAATGGAAAACTCCCTTCTCTTCCCTTGTGTCTTTTGTCAGATTTTCAGAGGTCTTTCGTGCCTGCTTTTGAAAAAAAATCTTACCAGTAAGCAAGGTAGAAATCCATGGACACTTTCCACAAATGTATTTCAAATGATGACAGCAAATGAAGGAAACTTGTGTGGTGTTTTGAAATGGCAGCGAGAGTCTTGAATATGTAAAGAACTGTGCCCAAAGTGAGACAAAATTACTTCCTATGAATTATAAGCAAACCAGGTTTTTTTCTGCTTTCCCTAGTCGCACTGCTCTTCCAACAGCTATGATCTCATCAGAAGTCTCATTAGGTAGTTCTCATTGCTGAATCACATGAAAAGTGAGGAGGAGTGGAGAAAGATCATCTATTTTTCCAAACTACATTTCCCTGATGACTACCCACCTTAAAGGTTAATAGTTACCATACATTTCTGTCTCATCATGAATCTAAAGTGTTACCTTCTACCTATTATTAAATAAAAACCCTTCACTGGTTTCAGAGTAAAAGAAAAGGTTTAAACAATAGCTATACAACTGCTTAATTGAGGTTGTCAAAGCCTCCACTAAGTTTTCATTTATTCTTGGAAGTATGTATTAGCTACATTTCCCCTGACATTTCATTGGAAGTATATGTTTCTTTTCTTTACATGGCCAGGGGCATACCTGCTTGGCAGTGCTGATCAGTTCAGCACCTCCAGCTTTCTAGTAACATATAGTTGATTTTGTAAGGAAACTCAATCTTGTAGCCACAAAAATGACCTACTTATCAGAGTAATCCCTGCGCAAAAATGTGTCTGACAGGTGTGGCATCCTTTGCCCAAAGCTCAGGAGCTCTCCAATTCCATGTTAGGTCTCTGTGTAAGTGGATTGCAGGAGGAAGATTATTTCTTGTGGGACAACTCCTTGTGCACTTTGTCAGAACAAATGAATCATGGGTTTCACTGAGGAAGAAGAGTGATGTGATGGATTCCCTGATCCAATCAATTGTAGGAATAAACCACTAAAATGTCACCATTTCACAAAAAGGTGAACAAGTAATATCTGTGTCTGAGGATCTTACACGTGATAACATTTATATATTTAGATATATATTTCTTCATAGAAATACGTCTGTCTGCTGAATGAAGAGAAAGATACAGAAAAGGACACAAAATCTGATAACCTGTAGCAGTTTTACCCTGAGCAAAGTTTCACCTTGAGCAAAGCAAAGTAGTAGCACAAAATTCAGGGTTCAAGACAAATTCAGATACTAGTTAATGCCTTATAATTACAGTTAAAAGAATGATGAAAACCTTAACACTGTGGAGAACTTAGATGATTCTTTGTTGATTCTGAAATGTCATTGAATTATTAGCATCACCATTTTTCTTCTGTGCTCAAGCAGTTTTTCATTTTATTGCCATGTGACTTTTTTTTCCATTTTCTCAAGTCTTTCAGTAAAACCTTTTATTTAGAAGAAAGTAGAAAAGCAAAATACTCCATTGCTGACTTCCCAAGTAAAATGCTATTAAAAGAAAAAAAAAATCCCCAACACAAAATATCAAACAAATAATAAAAAACATGAACATTAGTGGATTATTTCAGAAGAATAACAAAAGGAATAAAAGAAGACCATAGGGGGAAAAAAAAAAAAGAAATCATAAGACAAGCTGCAGGTTACTCTGAATTATTTATGCATTCTGAAAATGAATTTACTGCAGAATTTGTTATCTATAGCATACAAATATTCTGTATGGTGAATGCCGGAATTTCTAATATTAAAAATCATCTAGAAACATTAAATCTGAAAGTAGAGACAAAATACACTAAAGCAATTATCTTAAGTTCTTTGTTGAAAAGTTGTTGGAGAAGTATGCCTTTGCGATTATGAATGACATTTATTTTGAATATCTTCTAATAATCCAAATTTACATTCATTTCAGGATAATTTAAGTACAGAAGTCTTCACCTATGAAAGGCTTTGTTTCCACCCTTTCATACTAAATCTGTGTGCTGCTAGATCAGCCACAAATACATAGTTAATCTTCATGTGACATCAGAACATAATCTTTTTGTTCGATCAGCACAGCATAATATCCATTGCAGATGTGACATTTATGTACTATTATGTGTAATGTGGGAAGAGAAAAAATGGCACTGAATACAGCCTGGCTAAAGACATATTGCCTAAAATTAATCAAGTAATTAAACCATTCATACGCTGTGCTAAACTGCACTGTCCATGTACCTACTTTCTGTCTACTCTTTCTCCTGACTGGACTTCCATGGACTCACCGGCTCTGGCCATGTTGACTCCCTTTGTGTTGTCGAGGGGTTTTGGATGGACCCTGTGACCAGCCCCTGGCTCTGCCTCCAGGTGCTTAGACCCTATATGACTCCACATAGCTCTGCCTTGTTGGGACACTGCTGAGATCAGAACTTTACAACTGGAAGTTACCACAGATTCAGGTTAGTTGAGTACACCTTGATCAAACCAAGCAAGATCCTGGTTATATAGAACACGATGCTATGGTGATATCTTTGATGTCCTTAGAGGTACTCTGCAATACCAGCTAAAAACTTTTCATTTTCATAACAATTAACTTAATATGGAGTCTGCCTTTGGTTTCTTCCAGATTTAAGATGAGTATTTGGGGAGAAGTGTTAACACGGAAAGATAATGACAACCTTTATAATTTTTATGTTGATACAGGGCATTTGAAAGGAATGAATAAACAGAGGCCTGGAAACAAACTCATAAATACTATAATCCTTTGTTATTGAAAGCAACAAAGTTATAAATTTCTTCCAGAAATTTTCAGGTTTGATTGATTTCAAACAGCTTAGAATTACAAGAGACCATGGATACAGCACAAGGTAAAAGGATAGAATTTAAAACATGAAATGCGACAAAACATTTTTTACTAGTGTTAGGTAAATCAAAGAATAAGATTAGGAATACACTGAAATGAATTACAGAGAAGCAGCAGACACTGAAGTGTGCTTTGATTTTTCTTTGGTAAATCAAAGTTAAGTATTACTTTCCTTTTCTATATTATTCTTGTCCTAACTTAGCTCAATGAAGAAGGTCAGAACAGAAACATTCAATACAGTGTTGAACATTGAAAACTTGTTGTCACCATTTTCTACATTTAGGTATCTTGATTTATTTTAATCCAGAAGTCATGTAAAATTAGTATACACTAATTTACTATTTGACTCAGTTCTAGACTGAAGTTTTTTAGCTCAGTAAAACAGCAAAGCAGCTCTTCTATCTTGAAATTCCAGTTAATAACTTATTTTGGTTTTTTTACTTTATCAAAAGTATAAAACAGATTAGATATGGGCATTTATAAGAGGACAGTGTATTAGGAAGAATACATATTTTCTTTTAGTCATATAGGGAAGGTCTTACAGAGTATGAAGAAAGTATATTATTGGGAATGTAGTCATGGTAAGTAATACATGTAGAAGATTACAAATAAAATAAAAAGAGACACTGCAGCTGAGAGGTTGTAAAAGTATTACACTTCTCACTTACACATCTAGATCTCACTACAGAATGATATCAAATTAGTTTCATCAATCACAGACTAAAAATATTACACTAATATTATTTCTATTTTTCTTAGAAGGAGTTACCAAATTAACTGCATCCACTTACCCTATTTATAGTAATGCAGCTGTATCTGAGATATAATAAAAGACGTGTTTTACCCTGGAGTCATGTTCTGGCACTCTCCTGAACTTGTTTTAATGCTGATTTTCTTATTTGCAAATGCAAAAAGGCTATCACTTCTAACACAACATCTGAAGCTAGGTTGAATTTTAGTTATAATACTGGCCATCTATTTAACATTTAGTTAACTATTTAACAAAGTGTTAACAGGTTAACCCAAATTTCATTGCAAAGTTGTATTTTCTGTTCACTTCTAGTTAGTTTTTTGTCTTTGCTATCTGATATCCACTATCTGCCATATTTTCTGATTCAGATTTTCAGCCATGCTCTTTAAAAGCAAGCTGGCTTTTTTTTTGCTCCCCAGGAACTCATTCATTGAAATCTTTTGTTTCTCTGTCCTTCTGAAGAACAGTGGCTTCCTTCCTTCCTCCCCACACACATAGGAAGGAAGAAATGAATGCAGTCTTGTAAAGACAAAATGGGAATGACTCCTTTTATGCAGCTTTGTTTACTGATGCACAAAGACCAGCACAAATGCCACTTGTGAAATCATATTCATGTGTCTTTTTAATTATATAAAAAAAAGAAACTTTGAGATAGCAGTGGTCTATTTGCTTGTTTTTTTGTTTTTTTTTGCCCATGCATATTAAAAAATCTCAGAGGAAATAATTTTTGTATGGAAATATGATGACAAGAAAATAATAACATTTTATTTCTGGGGTTTTTTTTGGTTGTTGTTCTTGTTTTTGTTGTTGTTGTTTTGTTTTGTTTTGTTTTTTTTTTCCCCAGAACCTGCTGAATTGAGGAGTTTTGGATGGAAAAATTTAGTAGCCCTTTTTTAGATAATTTCTCTTGTGCATTTAGATGAAAAAAGAGGGGAATTCTTAGACTAGTTACATGGCTCCTGGAATTTCATGTGCACTTTGTGAGTTTGTAAAGTTTTGAAGAGGAGAAAGAAGAAACAACCTGCCTTCTCAGTTATATTTTATTGAATTAAATTAGACAGAAGTGAAATAGTACAGTATTATCCCAGCTTCCATTTATTACAATAAACACACCACTGCTTAAAGACATAGATATTTAATGTATTTCCCAAATAAGCCCAAACAGACTTTTTTTTAGTGAGACTCCTGCTGCAAAGCAATTTCTTATTTCTTGTGCTTTTCAATCCTCACAGTTGACCTAAATCAGTGTATAAAGTTTATATTTCAGTCTTATGTACTGGGGATTGTACCATTCAGCTTCAACCTGTGGAATGTGTATACCCCTCTTATTATGACCATTGACTTGATTTTTGCTATTACATGTATTCGAACAAAAGTGTTATGAAATCCAGTAGAAGTTTTAGAGGTACATTTTAGTGACTGAAAAATTCAGAAACAAAAAATAGTTATGTATCTAATGGCAACTATCCTGTTCCTTCTTTCTGTTTTACTCACCCTGGTCACAGTATACCTTTAAAGGTCCCTTCCAATACAAATCATTCTAATGCCAATCTTAGGATCAACCCTGCCCTTCAAAGACTTAGCTGTTACCATATAAAACACTGGAAACAAACAATGATTATCTCAGCTGAAGATACATACATTAAATTAGTTCTATCTGTGATGTTATAAATCATTAGCTGCCTCACAATGACTTGAATCCTTTATTAGAGATTGATGATTTTGCCTCAATGTATTAAAAAAGGCCTTATAGCAAACACATATATGCACAACTTAAATGTTTTGACTGGTTTGTTTGCTTTTTTTTAATTTAAAACCAAGTAGTGCAGTGTCATCTAATTAATTTCACATGAGATAGAATTAAATTAAAATAAATCTGCTCTGATATTTCCTTTTAATTTTCTTCAAATATGCATTTTATCTTTCCCCCCACAACAAAATACCATTCCTTAATCCTTAATTAGCTGTTTTGAAACATTAATGGAGGTAAGAAATAAATTACACTTTTACTACTTGAATAAGATTTTATTTTGCTGGGGAGTGAAACAAACAAAAAAAAAAGAAAATCATTCTTCAGAAGGAAAGAAATAATTTGGCAAATAGTTTGGAAACAATTACAAATTCACATAAATAGATGATCTGACAAAGTTCATCAAGCTTGTAAATGTGGGGAATATTGAGTATAATGAAGCCACAGCTTCCAAACAACTATAAAGCATCACGTTAATTTTTTTAAATTTTGCAATTTGAGTGCAACTTGACTTTGAGTTTTCAAGAGCAATTGTGGAATGGAAGTTATCTAGGCAGGGTATCAATGCACTACATTACCTCAATATATTAACTACAGGGTACATGTCACTGACAGTACTGGTAGTTTCAGCACAATGTCTTTGTGTTCAAAGGGTGGCTAGAAAGACTGCTGTAAGACATGAAACTATTAACAAGATCTTAGTTTCATAAGCCTGTTTTCAAGTATAAGCAATCATTATTATATGTTTTCCCTGAATAATTCTTTAAGTAAGAAAGACTCAGTAATAATATGGTAGCTGTATCCAGAAGCCTACAGTGAAACGAAGTGGTGCATATTTGCTCCTGAGCTTCTCACACCATATGATGAATAGCAGCAATTATAGAAAAGAACAATATTAGTTTTACAGTTATTGTTATTATCTTAAAGTGCCAAGAATAAAATCCCATATTTCCCTAGATAGTCCAATCACCACCAAAATATGTGACAGAGGAAGATTTTATAATCTCGGTATTTCACACTGGCTGCACAACTAGAAATTGGCAGAGTGAAGTCATTTATATCTTCTTATTACCAGCTTGCAGAAGGCTTTGAGAATATGGGGCTAGTGATGGATATTTCTATAGCAGATGTTGTTTTAGTCTATTTTACCATAGTACATCTACTTCAGATTAGTTCCACTGCAGTTTATTAAAGTAGCAGAAAGAGGTCAACCCTAGGAGAACATGACATACAACTTGCTTACTCTTGTTTTGTAGAGGGAAACATATTTATATCCAAATCAAGAATATTAAGCAGAATCAGAGTTCCATCATTTATACATTTAGGTCTTATTGTGTTGTGTAGTTAATTTAAAGTGATGCAAAACTTGCTTAAATATGGAGCAAGTATCTAAATTGAATATTTCTGTTGTAAATCAGATTTCTACAAAGTATATTTCACAGATATTTTCTCAGAGGGCAAAATGTACATAAATACAGAAAGTCCAATTGCATAAGTGGATTAATGAAACTGAAATACCATAAAGTACTTTCAATAGTTCTTCCAGCAGGGTGAACTACATTTCAAGCAAACAGATTTAACTGAATGGATCTTGTACACTTCTGTGTTGTTTTTCAGGGTAGTTGAACTCTAATAATGATATTCATTGATAATGAACTTCTAAATTAAAAATAACCCACATACTTACAGACATGCTCTTATGAGCAAAGGTTTTTAGGATATGAAGTCTGTCTAAATCACTGTCTGTAGCACAACTGTCTGCATAGAAGCAGCCAATAGGATAAATAGGATATGATTTTTTGGAGGGGAAGGGGGAGGAATGAAATTTAATTTGTTGACATTTCCACACATTTTTCAGCTCAAAATTAACGCGGATTTTGTGGACTCTGCACTGTTACAGCACAGAAGACCAATAGCCTTCTGTGAGAGCTGTGAGAGACTGATGTAGTCAATGGCATAAACATTCTCTTGGGTGAACCTTTGTCCACTGTAGCAAACTGTAAAGAAGCAGCTACTCCTCTGCAACCACCAAATCCATCGCTTCCCAAATATAGCCTAACTGGAGTTAGGATTGTGACAGGAACTTGACATAAGAGAAGGTGGTACTACTGTCCAGTTATCCCAGGTATGGGGAGATGTATCCACAGCTGATACTGGAAGAAAAATTGGAATGTTAATGGCTCAGAGGACAAGCACACCTGACACCTCAGGCTACTGTTGGTGTTGAACAAGATAATGAGAGGGGCAAATCATTCCAGGAGTTGGGTACATCTCTCTATCCTTTCTCAAGTGAGCCAGTGGTAATAACTCCCTTTCAGGGAAGTATGAAGACATTGACACTTTGGTAACCTCAAAGTACCCATCCCTGCTGCTGGGCCAGCATGGGGTATAACTGGCTCACCTGTGCTGTCTTAATAGGCAGTTGCAATGTCTTGAGGGTGTCAAAGACTCCTGAAATGCCCTGTGACTCTGTGAAATTTTCTGTATCTTTTGGTGTGAAACTCCTGGTCCCATGCCAGCTACCTGGACATTTTCACTTGACCCTGCACATATATGACTTGTGGAATTTTTCATTTTCATAGGCTTCCCTCACTCCGGATGGACCAAGACAGTGACGAACACTGATCAACAGAAACTGAACCTGCAACAATTAAGTCTTGTTGAGGGATCCAAGGGGTGGTGACTATCTACTTTTAAATGAAAATATGTATTATTGACTTTGCCATATGATATCGTTTGCACCTGATTTCAGGCAGAGTGACCTCTCTAAGAATTTTAATAATGGGATCTTAACAAAGTCTCAGGGAGCATATAATCCATATAAATATATGACGGGAGGTAGCAAAGAAGATGCACCTGATGCTCCATAGTTGTGCCCACTGAGATGACAAGTGATGATGGGCCCAGTCCTGGTTTTTGGAGAAATAGATATCTGAAACCTGACTAAACATTGTTATTTTCCCGATTGGTCTCTTCTAGCTGACTCTCCTCTGGGCAGGACAGTTGGATTAGATGATTCCCAGAGATTCCTTCCAAAACAACTATTCTATGAGATTCTGTGATTGCTGCATTGACTTTAGCAGTGGCAATATTGGGGAGCTGAAACCATAAGGCCCTGTCTGCAGCATCCATTTTTAAGAGATTCCTCCAAGTCCTTAATTCTACATTTATATATTTAAACAAATTGGAGAACTTGAAACACATACTGACTGCTGCTTACTATAATTCAAGCTAATGCCATAAGAATGTTATGGTTGGAAAGCTCTATAAGTACTCTAAGATTATTCAGCATCCACATAACTTTAGCAGATTGTATCTGAAAAATGTAAATTCAGCAGATACTGCCTACTTAATTCATGTTGGTTAGCATTAGTTTACATACAACTTGAGCAACACATTTGTTGTAAGAGGGAAGGAGTATTTTCACTTTCTTTTTTTCTGTGAAAATATTTCTGTAACCAAAGTTGATGCATTTGAAATAAAAATAATCATGGCATTTATTTATTTTACAAAAATTGCATTAAGTGTAATAACTATTCTAAACAATTGCAGTTTCAGTCAAGTATTTTTCTGATTTTTTTATTAAATTGGTTACAGAGGTGTTATTTGAGCAGACCTCATTTTTTCCCACACCTTTAGTTAAAATGGTAGCTAGAAAGCTAGAGACTGGACATTCTGTGAGATTCTCTTTCTGGCCTGTGAAGTAATAATGAGCTCAGTTACATTCCCCTGTGCCTCCCACCTCCTTCCCTACTCACAACACATTTTGATCAAAGCTTACTAAAGCATGGATTTTTTTTTTGTTGTTTTCAACAAACTTATTGTGCAGTAAAAGAGATTCAAAGGGTAATCTCCTTTTCTGTAGAGTGGCATTTAAAGAAAACACTAAAGTCTTCAAATATTTTTGTTACCTTTAACACAATGGCTTTTGTCTTTCCTGAAAACTGTATTGACTTTTTTTGTTTTCTCACTCTCTCTTGTCTTTAACTTAACATTGTACCTTACATACTATAAACCCCACTATACTTGGGAAGCTCTAACAGGAAGTGTCCTGTTATAACTGCTTTCTTTTTGCAATTCCATTTGGAAGACCTGCACATTAAAATGCTGGTATGTCTTAGGAGAAAATACATTTCTTGTATTTTTATTTAGTATAGTTAATTAAACTTGGCAGTTTACCCACAGTATTTACTACTAAATAGTGCTATAAATTGGTGTTACAAAGCCATTTAGTGAACTTAGATAACTTTAGGTCCTACTTTTGTTTGCTTGTTTTCTTGTGTGTCTTATATATTCTCATTAAAAGATTCAAAATATGAGTTAAGAGGAATTTACAATAATGGTGTTAGCATTTTTCTTAGTTGTGAGGGGTTTTTTTTAAACTCATATCTTCACACCTGATCCCTAAAGAACTCTGTTCAGAATCATTAACAGCAAATATGTGTTTACAGCTAGTTTAAATCAATTGCTAATTAACTCCACAAGGCAAAAATGGATTTCTGTTTAGCACTGAGTTTGCTCTTTTCCTTTATTCTTGGTAGTCACAGGTGTAAGGTTCAAACTACATTAGCATTTTCTCTGTAACTGCCTGATCCAAACCTTAGAGAAATCAACACAAATTTAGTGGGGAAACTTGATTGGAAAATCGTCACAAAAATTCTAAGGTTTATGAAAACTTTAAGCTACTAAATTTCTAGTACTTCTGTAAATTTGCCATTCCTTTCAAATCAGAGTCAGCTTTGAGGTTAGATCAGATTGCAAAAGGTCCAGTCACATTTTAGTACCTCTGCAACACCTTTCACACACCTCTTCAGTAGTTCACAACATTCATTGATTTCCCCCCCCATTTTTCTCTGCCTTTAACATCCTTTCCTGTAAGTTGTGCCAAATGTCTCTTCTTTCATTGTATAATACAATCAAGAGTCTAGCTGTGTTTTCTTTAAAAATTTACCACAGATAATGGAAGAAAGCAATTAGAGTCTGTCTTTGCCTTTTTTTCTTCAGGGTGAACAGACTCTGTTCTCCCAATACACCATGTATATTCCACAACGTATGTATCAGCAACCATTAAAATTAATATGTATCTAACAACATTTTTCTTTTCTTTCTAATAATTAAAAATGAGAACTCAAAACAATCTATCCTTGATTAACTTATTATTGCTCAACTTAAGCGTAGTTAGTATTAGGACAGAATAATATTTCCTTTTGGAAGTTTGTAGCTGATTACTGTCCATAGATTTCCTCTCCCCGCTCTTTGCTGTGAGGGTCTGTGTGAGACTCACACAGCAGCTGATATCCCTTGGGCTGTGGTCTCCACCCTGAAGGTGCTAAGCTTGATCCCTCTGTGAATGGATTCTTCTTCCCCCAGCCCAGACCTCAGTCACTTTATCTTATCTCCATCAAAGAGGACTTTAGTAGGGCTTTAGTAAGGGCCCCATTCAGAATGTGGTGGTCTTCAGCTTCTGTTATACGGTCTTGTTGTAACAGGAAAAATCCTTCATGAAGAAATTTAAGCTATAAAGTATAACATTTCAGTCTCTGACAGTTGGGTGGTTTAGTTGGTTTTGGGTTTTTTTGGGTTTTTTTTGAGTCTTTTGAAATTAATGAATTAGATTCAAAGCATATATAATAAAATAAATACAAGCTTAAGGAGTTTTGGGTTGGTGATTTTTAACACAAAATGGAGAGCATGAATAGCTGGATTTATGATGGGCGAACACAAAGAATTCATTGTATAAAAATAATTGTCAAATGCAGATAATGTATATAAATGCTTATTTTTATAAGCCAAATACTTATGATATGTATGTCTTAAGACCTGAACTTTTTGATTAAAAGTATAAGTCTATAAGAAGCACCACATTAATTGGTTACCTTTGTAATTTTAAATGTTTTATTTAATTTTTAGTATATTGTGGTAATCAGTAACTCATATCCGAATTTTTTCTATTGCATAAAAATGGGATTTCAAGACATTTGTTGAAGAAGCACTTTTGTATGCAGGAAGACATAAAATGAACAGGTGAATTTAGGGCTTGTTGTTTTGAATTTGCATGTAGTAAAACCCTAAACACAGTGATTCCAGTGTAAATATCAAATACAAAAATCTTTCATAGAGACTGAAGCAGAGAATATCAAAGCAGTCTGGGAAAGAAAAGTCAGAATTTTCTTTAAAAACTGTATTTCAAATTAGTCCATGTCCAGCCTTCTAAAACACTTTTTTCTTGTATAGCCTGTAGATGGCAGTCTTGTACCGGCCATGAAATTGTAGCCTTACATCTATAAATACGTAAGAGCCCAGAAATAAAAAATATTAGTAAGGTGAAAAGGAGACAGAGTTTGAGGGGTTTTTCATTTTATTTTCCACATAATGAGGTGGTAATTGTATAAAGTACAAAGTTTCTGTAAATCTTATTTGAATCTTTCTATGGTTTTACATTTTGTATATTTACAGAGACTAATTTCGCTGTCACAATGACAATAACAAAAATAATTAGCTCTTAAATATAGCTGGTATCTGGTAGGAAATAAGTACTCCCGCAAGTGATGGATTGCTGTCATGCTTCACTAGTCTGGATGAGTGTAGACAATTTCAGAATTGGATATCATGCTTGTGAGTAATGGGGAATTTTCATTAATGTGTATTTCTAAAATTATGCTGGTAAGAAACCTTACACTTAGAAATATAAAAGCCCTAAACATAATGAAAATTTTATTTGTATTGCTGTGTGGCACTCGGTTTTAATCTGTGAAAGAGTGACATAAATTTATACATCAGAATGAAACCAAATGCACACACACACACATACACACACAAAGTCTAGACTACAATAACAAGTCAACCAAACAAAAGAACCCCAAAAGTTTCAAAAGCCTTCTGACAGCAATATCAGGAAACCAGAATTGCACGAAAATATTTTCCTATCTTACAGAGTAAAGAGCCACACAGCGCTTTCATGTTTCGATAAGTGGTTATGCCATGACAGATATCATTAAATCACAAATCATAGAATATGCTGAATAGAAGGGACCCACAAAGTTTATTGAGTTCAACTCCTGGCCCTTCACAGTACACCCTAAGAGTCACACCATATACCAAGGACTATTGTCCAAAATGATTCTTGAGCTCTGCCAGGCTGGTGCAGTGACCACTTTCCTGAGGAGCCTGTTCCAGTGCCCAACCACCCTCTGGGTGAAGAACCTTTTCCTGATATCCAGCCTAAATCTCCCTTGATACAGTTTCAGGCATTCCCTTGTCTCCTGTCACTGGTCACACAGAGAAGATCAGTGTCAACCTCTCCTCTTACCCTTGTGAGGAAATTGTAACTGTGATGAGGTCTCCCCTCAATTTCCTCTTCTCCAGGCTGAATAAACTTAGTCACTGCAGATGCCCCTCATACAGCTTTCCCTCAAGGCCCTTGAGGCTGAAGTGTTCTGCATTTAAGCAACCTGTCCACATTTTGCTCTTTGCTGGTGCACCACTTTTGAACCATTACCTTTCACTGCCAAGATATAAACAGGGTGGCAACCAATGAATATAAACTAATTTGCCTCTGCAAAACACAAACACACCTGATATTCCTTAGCTTTCTATTTGAAGAAGGCAAATATTAATTTAACTTTTTCATTAAGTCACCATGGGAATTTATATTGGCCAATATAAATGACTTGTTAAAGAAGTTGTTAAATAAGCATATTGTATTGCTAATTCATCCTCTTTCTGTTGCCTTTCCTTATCCTAAGCAGAGAGCATCCCTTAGTTATAAAATCACTGTCTGTGGATTGCGTTTCATTACAGAATGCTTTATAGATTTCTTTCCTCAACTTAGAAGATAATTTTAGTCAAATTATGCCAATGTCCTTATTTGTCCTTATTTTGTCCTTATTTGTTGTATTTGTCTTTTACGTAGCCACTGGTTACCACACAAGGTACTTGAAATGTCTTGCAAGTGAGGTTACCTTGTTTTGAAGGCTTTCTGGTATTCCTCTATGTCAAGATTTTCCTGGCAGAATAAATTTCTATTTATTTTTAAATTCTATATAAATAATCTCCTTCCCTTTACAACTTATGTGCCCTAGGTTGTGCTAAGAAATACCAAAATGCAACGATATTTGAAGTACTGTGTAGCTCCCCACCTTATTCAGCACACCCGTTTGGCTTGGTTATGTCTTGAACTTGAACCAGTGGAAAAGGTACAGCATAGGAAATAGGGAACCAAGGCTGTAATATTATGAATTTAATATTTTCATGTACAGAAGAGGAACTAAATACTGAATTTTAAAGCACAATTTGACTGAGAGAAATTTTGCACAGCATGAAGCATAAAGAAAGCAATATTCTTGGATTAGAGAAAAAAATAACACCGAACCAAAAGGTACTTAAGGTAAAACAAGGAAGCAATAGGAGGGTAAAACCTGTAACCTTAATCTCTGTAACCTATTACTGAATTGTGAGTTTTGGTACAATCATTCCGTATCTCAAAATGCATTATTACATTCCCTTCACTGAACATTACACAAATTCCCCTTTCTGTACAGCTGATCTTTCAATTGCTTCCACATAACTAATGCAATTAAAGTAGAATAAAATTAAATATTTATTTAAAAAATTATTTTACTAGATTAAAAAACCCTCAAAACTTGGATTTTAACCAATATAATATTTTGCATGTTCAATACAAATATAAAGAAACAAAAAAATGAAACCTTAAGTTATTTGAATCAGAAAAACTAAATTTTCTCTTGTGCTTAATCTATAACATGCATCTTGTAACAAGTGAGAGTTCATGTCTCAGATTTCTTTCTGAGATCATAAAACTTTTTCTTTGCCACTGTACGTTCCATGAGAAAATACATGCAATTAGAGATGTTACAACTGAAGTTAAACAAGCTCAGTTGTTCGTAGAAGCAATGGCTTATTTCTTCCCATCAATCCCCCAAATACTGCAATCTCCATCTAGTCTGTCTGAAGTGACAGCGTACAATTTGAATTCTGGGTGTAGCTACTATATGCAGCAGAAATGAATTTGACCTGAAGGCTTTCTTTTTCATCAGTGACATAGATTTGCTCACTGCTATTCAAAATGAAAGATAAGCACTAAATCAAATACAATCTGTGTCATCTTATGAAATGACTGCCTTATAAATTGGATGGTGTTGGGCTAAGCTAGAAATAAAGAAGGGTTACTAAATCTGCTTATCTGTAATATAAACAACTTGGAGTTCAGCTCTTTTCCTTCATTAAGGAAGAAGATGTATTCATCAGAGTCAGTAAAACAGTAAACACAGGACCGGCTCTGATACGGGACTCCTAAGTCTTAAGGACAAAGTTTTAAGACAATCCAATAATCAAAATCTGGGATGGGCAAATTGAGAAAATTAAGAGAGGTACAGTGGTTTGTGAAGAGTGTCAACAATTGATCATTTATCTTTGTTTGTTTGTTTTTCTTATATGGCACTGAAACAGCTAATCTGATTCACACCAAATAAGTTTTACCACAAATAGTATATCAAATCTTTAAGCAGTTCATCTGAAATTTATTATAGGAGAGTGTGAGAAAGTTATTTTGCCACATCCAGCACCTGGAAGCAATTTCTGAGTAAAGAAAATAAGAAAATTTTGTGCTAAGACAAAAGAGGTTTACTGTTGTTATTTTTGGTACCTTGAATATGGAGTAGAGAGGGCAAGATTTGGTGTTGGGTGAGACTAACCAAATAAACAATCAAAAGACACAGTAGATGGGAGTTACACTATAGAAAGTAATATTGCAACTAATTCTGTTTTTTCTTGTTGATTTGTTGGATTTTTTAAATAAAATATCTTTTATAATATCATCAGGATTTTGAAGCGGGAAGTATACCACTGCTTATGAAGGGACAAAGTGGTTATCACTCAGTGATTTCTTTACTGAGCTACTATTGAATTTTTGCTGGATCTTAATAGAAAATAGTTTTCCATAAAAAAAACCCAGAATTTGTGTATCTGCAGAACTCTTGATATGTGAGTTTTCTAGGCTTTCAGGGGTTACATTTATTCTCATTTAGACAGAAAGTTTTGTAAAGTAAAATCTATTGTCATATTTGTTTTAATGTATATGTGCGCTATTTTAAAAAGCATGTAGACAGTTTAAGATGAGAAACTCTTCATATGAAGCACTAGAAGCAATAGAAGTACATAATGTAAGGTAATTTCAAAATTAGAAACTTGCTTGTACTACTTGATCTAGGGAATCTTCTAAATTGAATAGACAGTGATTCATCATGAACCACAACTTTATCTCAAAATAGTTTCATTATAAGGATAAAAGAAACATTGAATTTTACCAAAATTAGGGTTTAGTATGGCTTTCTTTTTTCATTATTTCAGTTACAGTATTATAGGAGTTTCTGACAAATATCTTGCTCATAATGCATTTGAGAACATAACATTCTTTACCAGAAAAAAAAATAATTTCTTGCAACAATTACATCTCCTAAAATGTAATAGAGAAAAATCACTCATGGAATTAGCCAGGATTTAAGAGAAACTGTTGTAATTCCTTATTTCTACCACAGAAACTGGTCAAATGTTAGTCTCAGAGCCAATTACTAGATTAGCAGTGCTTCTGAGCCCAGCCATATCCCAGATCCATGTAGGATGTCTGTTGCCTGCAAAGCCCTTGTTTTCTGGAGGCAAGAAACCCTTCTAGGGTAAAGAGGCTGGAACTGGATGGCCTCAGTCTGCACCTCACCAGGACAAATCAAAGCCTGGCATTTTGGGAAACACTGCTGCATATTCTCACTTCTCAAATGAGAAGCATCATTAGTAACTACATTTTCTATAAGTAAACAAAGTAATACTTGCCGATACTTTATCAAAAGATTGTAAGGACAAATATACTGATGTTTCATGTAATTTTCAATTGAAAATACCAGCTACCAGTAAGTTCTAACAAGCAGATGCAAGTTCACTGTATGGACCTCATCATCTGCAAGTTAGCACTGTGATTAATAAGGCTTGGTAGTAAAGACCTGACTAAAGAACAGAGACAAGCTTACCTACAAAAGACTGTTTTTGAACCTTAAACCATACACCTTTAAGAAATGTTTCTCATACATGATCCCTACTAGCATAAATCTACTAGTATAAACTACTAATATAAGTAGTATTATGAGCTGGCTAGTTAAAATACCTGCATATTAGTAAGTATATGATTCTTGTTTCTGTTCCTAGGCATGTATACATAAATCCTGAAAAAGCTGAGCTGCCCAGCACTAAAGCCAAGTTATAAATGTAACGCAGCTATCATAGTAAATATGGTCAGACCACATCAATTTATGCATGAAGAGGTTCACAGCACTCATATCAACTCTGGGAGGTCCAAATTAAAAATCTACATCTCCGAAAAATACCCTATACAGAAGAATAAAATGTGTTTTACATTAATGAATATCAAAACCTTTTTGTCTTAGGTTACAATGTAAGATGTACCCAAATGCATGGTATGCATTCTATCATCATCTTCATAAGCTGTTAAAATCAGGTGGGGCAGTGTTCCTTATCTCCTTAATGACTCACCCCTCATAACTCCAGGGGATATTGTCTGTGAATGGGACATTGATCAATAAAATTACATCATCCCACTGGGAGATGTGCTGCCCAGGAGGCGGAACCAAGCATTCCTACCTGGATATAATCTGAGATTTGGAACACCACAGTCAGTTTTATCCACTGAATTCCCAGAGGATGAGAGCCCCATAACCATCACTGGACCTTCAGAGGAAGACCAGACCCTTCTACAGGACCACTGATTCAACAGAGCCACATCTGTCACTTCAGGAGAACTGCAGCCATCATTTAATGGGACTGCTAGCAACACCCTGACTGACAGGGTGTCAGGTTGTATTCTGACTCAGTCAGTTCTTCTGTATTGCATTTAATTTAATTTTCCTATTAAATTGCATTTCTGACTCGGCATCTCCACTGGTTTGCTTTCAAACTAGTACAACCTTCCTGTTGGAAGCACATCCAGTTTAATATAAAAAAAGGGTCACACAAGAAAATCCCAACAAAAAATGGAATAATATCTCTGATTCCTTCCAAAATATGGATTGTCTAAATTTTGGCTAACACATATATTCAGATATTACAGAACATAGTTGTGGTGGGTAACATTTCATCAAGAAGAAGTAGACTCAGGTTCCCTCTGAACACCTGAGTGAACATGAATAGGGCATCTCTTCCTCAGCTGTAAACAGAATGCTGAAAGAAGCCTGAAGGCCTTAATCAAACAAAAAGTTTATAACTCAGGATTTCAGCCTGAAAGAAGCTCTTAAAATTCTGGTACCGAGGGTGTGTGTCCTAGTCCATTTCATAACACTTCTTTTCTAGGCAACTACCCAGCTCCAAGATGTTGTTCACAGATTTTGCAATAGTCAATAGTTTATTATTCATGATTCAACATGATAGTCAGGGAAACAGGTGTAAGAGATGAAGTGGAGCTTCCCTATCAGTGCGTGATCTTGCTCTTTGTATTGTTTTAGTTTAAGTCCAGGGCCTTGCTTGCCAGTGTCTGCCCCATACAGTCTCACTGCCCATTTAATACTAGCACCCCAGCTCTTGACTAACCCCCCTTCAGTACAAACCATACAGGATTGTCAGACTCTCTCAGAGAATATAGACCATATCTCCTAGATTTTATCTGTGGAAGAAGACCTGAGTGGCTTGGCCATATGAACACAGAAGGGCTTGAGTTAGACAGCTACTTGAGCTATCATAAACAAAATCTCCCTAACTAGTGAAGACAAAAATTTACACCTCTAATGGGCAATTTGACCCAATAAAATCCTGACTTACCTTGCAGTGGCCTGAGAACACCTTTCAGTGACCATTAGATGAATCCTAAAGAGAATGTCTTGCTAACTAGGGTAGTTCAGTGAAATGTCTAAAATTAGATGGTCTAAAAACTGAGTAGAGCTGTGAGTCAAAAGTAGTTCTGTTCCAGCACACACCAAAAGTCTAAATCACAACACCTTTCTAAAATAAGACGTGTCTGCTCAGGTGGTAATATTTACATAGTAATTAAATTGATAGTAAGTGTACCTGTGTTGTGGTGAAAATGAAATATTTTACTCTTAATTTGCCAAATAAAACTGGGCTTTGTCCATCTAAATTAAGGAAAAGCAATAGCCAGGAATGTTGAAAAGTGCATCTTTTATCATAAAAATATCATACCCCAAAAATTCTGTTTATCTTAGAGCATTTGCATTTTGTTCATTGAACTTCCAAATTTTTTTCCTGCACTGACTGAAATAATTTATGTTTGGTATTTTTTCTGATTTGTTTTCCTCACAACAACTGGGCTTATGACAACTCACTTGTCACACTGCCGAATGATTATAATCGGCTGATAATTGAGGCTTAGTGCTGGTTAGCCTTTTCAAATTCAATTTCTTTAGCTGTAATGGTATAATTAAAACCAGATTTATAAATCAGTATTACATGCTAATTACCAATATCAGAAAATAATAGCCAAAATACTATCCTTAATAAACTGAATGTTAAACATTTACAGAATGCATAAATAAATTGCTCTGCTTTTCCTCTCATCTCAATTTTTGAAAAAAATACCTATCTGTTATTCAATCGCATAATTCCTACATTTGGCCAAGTTGCATGTTTTGGTTTTAATTTGTTTTTACATATGTTGGGGTGCTTCTAGCATATTAAAAGGAGAGATATTAAAGAGGAACAGCCAACAGTGCTGTTTAAAGACAAGAAAGTACTCAGGTTGGTTGTTTCTTCTTTCTCACAGAAGACAAATACTGGCACCTAATCTTGATTACAATCACATTTTAATAACATTCCTTATCCTTCCCAATCTTTCAGTTTATAATTCTCTAACCTGCTAGGGAATTCAAAGACAGAGAAAGAGAGAAAGACACTCAGTTTGGATATGTGGTAATTGGCAAAAGGAAGAGTCAATTATCACAGATTATTAACACAGACATGCTGCATCCGGTAGTGACTGAGTCTGTTTGTCTAGAAATACCTATCAAACAAATAATTAAAATCAAGTGTTGGCTAATGTGGATCTTACCTCTCATGATTGCTTCTTCCTGATGTACAGAAATTGATAAAGTCTTCCAGTTTAATTTCTGGGTTGTTGGGTTTTTTAAACATTATCTTAGATGTTCAAAAGAACGTATGCACAGTACATGGAAAGACTACCTAGGAAAATTAGACATCTGTCTGTGTTTATCTTGATTTTCCCAGTTGTACTGGCTTAAGCTCTCCTAAAAGGACGTGGAAAGTAGAAACAATCTGTGTTCTTATTGTGCTCTTTCAGCCCTACAGAAAAATCTGCTGGGATTGGCTGCAGATGGCTTCATCTCACAAGAAGAATGTGCTTCCTAACAGTTGCTTGTTCTGTATGCATGATCAAGCAACAGTCAATGGTTTCCTGTGCCTCATTAGCTGTAGTGACAGGAAGAAGTATGATTCTCCAAAAATACCTGCCCTTCCTCCAAACTAAGGTAACTCTGTACAAAAGAAACACCAAGAAGCTTGAATCTTGTGTTTGGCTTTCTTTTAATAGAACAAATAAACAACAAGAATTACTAAATTATGCTCAAATTCATGACAAGAATTTCACATTAAGTAAATAAGCTTAAGCTTTTGGTATGTATATCACAATCTTCTTTCATTAAATGAAAAGAAGGAATTATTTTAGGAATTATTTTGTTTAGGCCGAAATGCTTTTTTTTTTTTTTTTGAAGTTACAAATGTACAATTCAAGCATTTAAAAATTTTTGCTGCAGCTGAAGATTCTCAAATCTCATCGTATAACTCAGTGTGCATGTAGAGCAGTATTCCTTAAATACCTATTATAATGTCATATGTTTTAAACTGCAGGGACGAAGGCACAGCTGAAACTTCTTGGATCTCTGTTGCAGCAGTGAGACCTCTGGACGACAAAAGAGGAATCAGCAGGAACACTTAAAGTTTTGGGGTTTTTTTCTGAGTTGTTTATGTAGTTGTAATCAAGTCACTCTTTCTCCCTGTAGGTTTGCTACCATTTCTACCATTTTTCTATTTTCACTATACCTGCTAAGATTCATATCCTGAAAAATGTATTTAAAACCGGTGAGCTTGTGTGTATCTTGAGAGATCCTCTCTATTGACTATAAAGGAAATCTTTTTATTCAGTTGTGACAGCTCTGCTAAATTCTACCCAGGCAGTTTCAGTCCTTGTCCCTAAACTAATATTTCCAAGTTTAAACACTTCTTTCTCCTACATCTCCCAAAATGAAACATGAAAGTATGGTAATAAAATGACCATAAAAGTTACTGCAGTCTAATGCAGCACATTTTTTCATATTTGTGAAAGATACACCTATTTCTAACCTTGAACGTTTCTGAGATAATAGACTCAAAGTCCTGACAAGCTCAGTACTGCTTATCTAAGCTGTGATAGTTCCCTCTGTAAAACATACAGCTGGTGACCAGTGTATTTAGTTCATTGAGGAATTATCATAACAAATTAGAACCCCCAAATTCTACTTAAAACAATTATAGGATGTATTTAAAGGCATGGCCAGCAGGTCGAGGGAGGTGATTCTCTCCCTCTACTCTGCTCTTGTGAGACCCCACCTACAAGTATTTCATCCTGCTCTGGGGTCTTCAGCAAAGGAAAGATGTGGATCTGTTGGAATAAGTCCAGAGAAGTGCCAGAAAGCTGATCTCAGGGCTGAAGCAGCTCCTCTCTGGAGAGAGCTGGGGTTGCTCAGCCTGGGGAGCATAACTGCAGCCTTACAGTACTTAAAGGGAACTTGTAAAAACTATGGAGAGTGACTTTTCACATGGACAGACAGTGACAGAACAAGCTAAAAGAGATTTATATTAGATGTTAGGAGGAAATTCTTTACCATGAGGGTGGTGAGGCACTGGAACAGGTTGCCCAGAGAAGTTGTGGATGCCCCATCCCTGGAAGTGTTCAAGCCCAGGCTGGATGGGGCTTTGGGCAGCCGCTTCTGCCGTTGGTGGGATCCAGGCGATCTTTAAAGTCCCTTCCAACTCAAACCATTCTGTTTGATCCTATGATTCTATTTATGCTGTTTTTTGTTTTGTTTTTTTTTAAATGGGAAATGTGCCCCCTGTAGAAGAGATGATGATATGGTGTTCTGCACAGATTTTGTCTCAAAATAAACTGTGTAATACATGCAATTTCCATTCACTCTTTGATTTTATCATTTGAAACTCTCTGCTGCATTTCTAATAATATTACTTCTAGGTAATTATTATTCCTATAATCAGATTTACTTTTCTTCATCTTTATAGTGGTGTTTTTTCTCTCACATGCATATTAGAGTACACATTTATACAAAATTATTAATTATTCTAGCAAGGTAGATTAAGCCCTTCAGTCAAATATATGTGCCTAACTTAAACCTCACTTTGAAAGTAATCAACAAAATAGATGTACACAGATTTTTGAGAATACTGGCAAGCTAGAATTTCTCATACATTGCAGTTGTAGCCAATATTTGAGTCTTCAGGATGTCAATTAAGCGCTCCAGTTAAGTGCCTTAATGGAAGCCTAGAAGCCCAATATTAAAAACCAATTAAAAAATTCTTGGTTCTCTTTAAGAAAAACCTGGAATTTCAACTTTGGTTACATATGTACCAGGGTCTATTTGTTTCATGCACTTGGTCTGTAAATCATAAATGCATATGTTAGTTTTTTTAAAATGAGAAATAATATCCTTCTTGTCATATGAACACCAGACTAATTTTTATTTCTTTTTAAGGGGCTACTGCCTGCCACACATGGCTATATTTGAAACAGTTCTAGCCATTACAGCTATTTTTTGAACTTTTACATATCCCTCCACTGGCAAAACCATTCAGTGATCAATTACAGTGGACTGAGCAAAAGTCAATAGACTAAATTTTTCTACCTTCTCATTCTTAGAGTTATCTTACATTAAATGAGGCAGAATAAGCTTAGTTGTAAATTAGTAATAAGTACAAACGTGTCGTAGGTTTTTTTTTAAGTAAAAGTAATCAGGAAGGGTGGGTTTGCTGATAAAACTGTGTTTAACTATCTAAACAATGTTCAGCTGTAAAGTTGTGTTTAGCTTCATAAGCCACAGATGATATAGCTTTATCCTTTCTCAATCCAGTGAACATGTGTGACAGTCACTAATGGGACAGAAATTAATTCAGATTCCAAATCTCAGAGGCCTTTATTTTTTTTTCCAGGTATTACTTATTTTCTGAGGTGTAGGTAAATTATTTACTTACTGTAAAGTAACAAACAATTCTAGTTTTTAAGGAAGAATTTTCTTTTCAAATGTCTAGATCATAAAATAAAGAATTAAGAAATAAGCACCTATATTATTATGTCACAATAGAAGCAGAAAGTAGAAGTTTTTTGGAAATAATTTGGGTTTTGTTAAGTAGGAGCCTTTATTAAAATCCTTCCCTTATACACTGCCCTTCCCAGCTGTCTTTCTCTCTCTCTCCTTAACTTTAAATTTGTCTGCAAAAGGCATCAGTCACTTAGAAGAAGTAGTCACATTGGGTGGCTTTGCTTTTTTCCTTTCTCTGGCTCTTCTCCAGCAAAAAGACAAGATGTGGATCTGGATAGTCCGAAGTGCAGAACGCTGCAGAACGCACACTCATTTCTAGTTCTGTTAGAGGTCTGGAAGGGGCTGCTGCACCAGTGAGCCTGGGAGCTAGTCAAGGAGAAAACGTGGGTAATAGTGAAAGAGAGGGAATAACTTCAGGAACACATACCTGCCTCTTCAGCCTTTTCTCTGACAGGAGTGGTAGCAGCATGAGCTGGCAGGGCCAAAGATCTTTTTTGTCTTTCTAACTTGTATGGCTTTAAACACCATTGACTTTTTCTGCTCCCTTTCCTGAAGTGTTATGGGTACTGCTGTCAAATATATTGGTAACTTTCTTCACGGACGCAGATAAAAGTAGTAGTGTTTCTTCTGTTATAACCTAATGATATGAGAGCAGCAAAGATTGTAAGCAACAATAAAATTCCTTATGACACCACTGATGTAGCAGGAGGACAAGATGATTTCTTATTCAGCATGCCTTAAAAGACTCATCTGACCTTTCCCATTACTCTATGGTAAGTGTAATGGGAATTGTTAAGAGCACTCCTCTCTCTTTGTTCCGCAGAGGTTAACTGCTGCTCACCTCCTTCTGCTGTCACCCCTTTACTCCACAGGTGCTGACTATTCTTCCCACTAAAGTGTTCTGGTAGATTATCATAATTATTCCCAGAACAACTGTAAGTGGTATTTGTCTGTATTTGTTGCTTGTTAGACTGATGAAAGGATTCTGTGTATGTATGTGATTATGCAAGCATATGCGCAAACATTGTAAAAACGTGACAGCTAGAAAGTATCAATGCCTAATAGAGATTGGTTTAATTATACTACCTTCTGTTTGCAGTGTTTGCACATTATCTGTCTGTGTACCTTCTTTCTACCTCTTTGATCTCTTATCTGCCATGATAGCATACAATAACCTTCAACATTTATATGCTTTACAGTGTTTGTGATATATTGTAAAATGTTGTAAGTTACTTTTCTCCTTTATACCTTACACAAAGCAGTTGTCTTTGATTCTTCATGTTGTATAGTTTTCCCTTTTGATTTCCTCCAGCCACAGAAACAGCACTGGAAATTCTCTGTTTCAAAGGTATTTTTATTGTATAATAAATATCCATGTAAGTATGGCATATTAACACAGTGGAGGGTGTTTTTTTCTTGAAAATATTGCTAGAATGGAATAGAAGGACACAAGAAACATAAGTGATCAATTAGTTACATAAACAATTGACAATTATAACAAGTCATTTTGAAAATGCATCTCTTCCTTTTCATATACCTCAAAATAAAAATAATGTAATGTATGCAAGCTATGTTATGACATGATAACAGATAAGGTCATACTTCCATGTAAAACTGACATAAGGCTGGATCGTTCTTTTTCCCCCAGTAGAGTTGGGAATAACTTTTATGAAAATAAATTTATGTTGAACAAGAAACCAAATTGAAGAAAATACAGGCATGAAAACCAATCTAGGCAAGTGACACTCCAGAATGTACACACCTGGTCCTTTACCAGAGTAGAAAATTTGAAAGCATGACTACATAATATTTGTGAGCCCTGTAAAGATACCCCCAAGCCAGGACTCGGAGTACTGACACAGTTGAGTTTTTGCTGTACGCCCAGGCCAAATTGCCAGGCTGAAAGGCAGGCCATAAAGTTTATACCCAGTGGGATGTGGATGCCGCCGTACAGCTCCTGGGATCAGACTACTGTGTCTACATGTTGCTGTCCCAGCCGTGTTGTACTGTGGTTCCATGTTTAAAAGAAAAAACGTAAGGAAAAGGAAAACAAAAAACCCCAATAAAACAGAAGAGTAAACGGAGGCACCAGGTAAGTTCAGCATCGATCTAGTGATCATTTGCATTGTTTAACTACTCCTGATGTCATTGCATTAGCTACTGTGTATCACCACTTTGAGGAAATATCTAGACCTATTTCAGAAGAGACCTCTGTCTGCAGATAAGGCTGGTATGGATTTGATGGTTGTAGTTGAATATTTAATAGGTATTTTCCAGCCTTAACAATTCTATATGGTTGTGCCAGGCCTTAAACATTTTCCCAACAAAACAAGCTTGGTGTCATCAGAAATCCATCCTTGTCCCAAAGAAAAGTCAAAAATCCCTGTGATTTCATGTTATACAAGCACAGAATCACAGAATAATTTTGGTTGCTAAAACATCTCTAAGATCCTCAAGTCTATCCTTTGACCAATAACTACCTTGGCAACCAAACCAGACCCCTAAGTGTCACATTCAGTCATTTCTTAAACACCTTAAAGGTGTGTGAGAGTAGTATTAATTACTCATTATATAAATACTCATAAATAAATCAGTATTAAGAATGATGTCTTCATCGCTTCCCTGGATAGTCTATTCTAATGTTTAATAATCCTTTCCATAAAGAAGTTCCTTCTAACCTCCCTTGGTGCAGCTTGTGGCTAAGATCTCTCATCCTGTCAGTTGTTGCCTGACAAAAAAGGCTGCCCCCACCTGGCTGCAGCCTCCTTTCAGGTAATTGTAGAGAGTGATAAGGTCTCCCCTGAGTCTCCTTTTCTCAAAGCTAGACAACCAAAAGTCCCCCAGCTGCTCCTCACAGGTCTCACTAGACCCTTTGCCAGCCTGATGTCCCTTCTCTGTGCTCCAGCAGCTCAATGTCTTTCTTGTATTGAGGGGCCCAAAAATGAGCACAAGACTTGAGGTGTGACCTCACCAGTGCCTGGTACAGGGGAGCAATCCCTGCCCTTGTCCCCCTGGCCACACTATTGCTGATACAGGCCAGGATGCCACTGGCCTTCTTGGCCACCCAGGCACAGCTGGCCAAGCATTGGCTCAGCCAAGTGTCAACCAGCTCCCCCAGGTCTTTTTCTGCTGGGCCACCCTCTAGCCATTCTGCTCCCAGCCTGTTGTGCTGCATGAGATTGTTGTGATCAATGTGTAGGACCCTGGCTTTGTTGAACTTCGTACTGTAGGCCTAGGTCCATTGATCCAGCCTGACCAGATCCCTCCACAGATCCTTCCTGCCCTCCAGCAGATCAACAGCCAGCTTAGTGTCATTTGCAAACTTAGAGAGATTGCACTCAACCCCCTTGTTCAGATCATCAGTAAAGATGTAAAACATGACTGGGCCTGATACTGAGCCCTGGGGAACAACACTCGCTACCGTCCACCAACGGGATGCACCACCATTCTCCACCTCCTTCTGGGCACAGCCATCCATCCAGTTTTTTAACCCAGCAAAGAGTGCACAAAAAGAGTGCACATGTCAAAGCAGAGGGCTGCCAGCTTCTCCAGGAGAATGTAGTGAAAGCATCAAAGGCTTTGTTGAAGTCCAGGTAGACTATATCCACAGTTTTTCCTCATCCACATGGCATGTCGCCTGGTCAAAAACAGAAGTTAGGTCAGGCATGACCTACCTTTTCTAAACCCATGCAGGCTGGGCCTGATTCCTTGGTTGCCCTGTTTTATTCTGGGATCACTTATGGACTAGAATTCTCCTTTGGAACAGGTGAGTCCCATGTGTCTCCAGCAGACCTGGAGCCACATAATCCACCCCATGATCGAAAAATCCAAAGTACCACCAACAGCATCAATATTTAAGCCACAGATTGATTATGTGGGTTCTCTTATGACCTTTTGATGCTCTTCCCTACTACCAAAGGAATTGAGGAAAACATCACCTGTGTGTCTGACCCTTGAACCAGTCTCCCCAGTGCCCTGAAGTCCGTTTTGGTTCCCCTAGGACTTGTCTCATCAACTCCTTGCTGCCAACCTAGACAACCATCAGTGAGCAATAATCAGAAGGCTGAATTTGTCCAGGGAGTCTCTTACCTGAACCCCAGGGAAGCAGAAGCTTTTCCTGTGGGACAGGTCCAGTTGGCTACAGAACCCTCATTTGCCTTCATAATGGAACTTTCTACTACAATTATCTTTTCTTTCTTAACACCTGCACCTGTGATCCATGTTGTTGACTGACTTGTTCTGATCAATGCCCCAGAAAAACCTGCATCACCACTGTCATTTGCCTGACCCTCAATTTCCAAAGCATCATACTTATTGTGTAATGGCACTTGGGAAGATGAGGGAGGTCAGAAGAGCATAGAGAGTTTCATATCATGATACATACCAAATAAGTTGCAGTGCTGGAAGGTTTCTTTTTAACCTTTAATATATATATTCAATGAGTTTGAAAGCAATTACTGCAGACAAACTAGATGTCACATGCTAGAAAAGTAGCTTTTATCTAGAATGTACACTATCCTTCCTGTAACAGCAAAAGTTTCTAATAGTGTTCTAATACATTTTTAAATGAACAATTTATATTTAGTTTGAGACCTCAATATTGCTGTCAGGGAAAGAGAGAGTAGCATCCTAACGGGAGATTTTTTTAGACTGACAGGGTCTTATAAATTTCTATTGCTATTCATAAACTCAAGAAAATGTATCTCCTAGAAACTTTATAGAAAATTCTTTTGAGTTATAAAAACAATAGTAGAAAATAGGTATTATAAGATCTCCTCTCCACTGATCCACAGAAAATGGGTCCTTAAAGTCCTCAACTGAAAAGTCATGGATTTTCACTATAAGGTTTTAACACAGGAGGTCTCCAGTTTGATTCTTATGTGTCACCCTAGCCTAAGGCTATCATGAAGATGCATTAGTAAAAGTGTACAAAGCAATGCAAAGAGAAAAGCAGTTTGAAGAAAAATCAAGTTAGTTGTTTCAGAGAAAAAGACGACTGCAATAAGTCATGAAGAATTAATATTAATTTACAACTGCATGGAAACAAAATAGAGAAATCATGCCAGAGGTGATGACCCTCCAGATGCACTGTTTATTTTCAGAGCTGTTTTTCTTCCTGACCTCTGTCAAGATATTAGAAAAATATTATTTATTTATGTTTCTTTTTACCCAAGAGATATTTTTCGTGATTTCTGGGAAAATTATTGGTATTGTTTCATTCCTTAAGTTTATGAACAGTGTTTTTTTACCCTGTTCTTCTCTAGGATTTTGCCATTGTTGAATACTGAAAGTCCTCAGAGTACTGGATAGTTATTTCTTTTCTTGGAAAAGATACACACACATAAGCAGAACAGTTTCAGAAAACAGGAACATTTATATTTTATATTTTGTGGTTCTTCATGGATCTGATTCTGAAGTAATTCTGTCCTGTTTGGCTCTTCTGCCTCTCTTTGACAATTTCCTGTTTTGACATATATTATAACTACATCAATGTATTGCTTTGCAGAATATCTCTCCTATTTGGAGGTGCATAGTCACCATTTTCTTCCTGCAGCCATGATGATGGCTGGGATTTTATCACACCATCTGTCTGAAACTTTGATTTTCCTTGAAGACTGGAGGAAAAATATACTATCATCAGAGCTGAAATATTTTTCAGGTGAAATGAGTATTATTAAGACCTATGAGGCAGAACCTGACACATCATCCAGAACCTATTTTTCAGCAGTAGGAGCTAATTACACTGATCCTTCAAGTGAGACTCAAGATTCCTAGAGAGAGTACACATTTGATTGTTTTCATTGGACAACACTGTAAGAAACCCTTAAACTTGATATTAAAGTAATGCTTCATAAGATCTATTGTATTGGATAATAAATAAGAGGAAAATTCTGGTGGTCCTAGGAGGTGGGATTTTATTAAGATGATTATTTGGAGAGATACTGCAACTGTAGTGAGAATTGCAGCTCTGGGCATAGTGACTAGCCACTGCTGCTGGTTGTTCTATACTTTTGCCTTTTGCTACCTGTTCCCCATTTTTGGAGCGCCATTCAATTTGGCTTTCTAGAAGAGGAGAACACCTTATTTAAATGCAGTCTGTTGCTGCAATTTCAAGACCAGTTTTTCATACATTATAATCTTTTGAAATTTAAAAACATTTGGAACAAAATTCTGCAACTGATTTCTCTGAATATTTTTTACTTACAAAAAAGGACAGGTTTATTTTCACTCAAAACCAGAATAGAAGAATTTCTGGAACTCACTTGATTTTCAATTCTTTTTGGTACAAAATTTGGTAAAAAAATGGATAACATTTACATTATTTCTGTATTTTTCTATGCAGTAAATAACCCTGGTACTGATTGCAAGATCCATTCTGTACTCTACGTGAAGCATGAAGTCTATGAAAAGAGATTATTTATTAACAGGTACTGAGTGTCTATGTACCCTAAAGAGTTGCACAATAAAGTTATTGAAACACTTTCAAATCTGTCATTTCTTATCATCTCAATAACTGGTTTTGTGCCATCTTCAATGTAGTGTCATGGTTTCTGGGGAAGCCTGCACGTATTTTTAATATGCACTTGATAGCTACAAAGATTTATATTATATCTGTAATGGGAAATTGGTATATTTCTCATTTCCTTTGAAACCTGGCTATCACTTACCCTGACCCTAAAGAAGGAATTCATATTACCTATTTTAAAAGTTGCACAGTGTAAACATTTCTATCTGAACTGGTCACTATATGATCCTTTTGTAGTTGTTGCTCAGTAAAGACAAGGAGTCACGGTTATGTTTTTTCTACTTTATATGTCCATTTTGACCTGAAAAAAATTATATTTAGGAAGTACATACTTTTTCTCTATTAGCTTTAAATGAAATTTAGGATTACTAACTCGGGCATATGAGTCTGCAGTTTGTACAGTTACACTTGATACAAAGTCCACTAAAGGAAACTTCTTCACTGTCTTTGCACTTAATAATTTCATTGCACGGACCTCCCTTTGAACAAGTTCTGTCTTTCTTGCTTGCTTCTGTGGTATAATCCAGAATGATGCAGTAATTAATGCACCAATTCTATTATTAGCTTCGGTGTTTCTCCCTTTTGTATGTTTGCTGCTGATTGTGAAAGAAGGTGGTAAGCATTCATTTCCTAATTGTCTCTTATTAATAGCCAATCCTATTAGTGAAGGAAAACAAGCATTTCACTTCCTCAGTTTTATAATTTTCATTTCCTCCTCATTAATGCATTGCTCTTGTCACTCAAAAACCTCTAGATAAGAGTTAAAAACAGAGAACTCCAAGACTCTTGTTTTGTAGAAATCTCTTCATATTCCCATATGCAGTCCTAGATGTAAAAGGTTTGGCAAGGATGAGATATTTTTGTCTTTTTTTTTTTCTTTTTACCTTGAGGCTTACTACAAGAAAACAAAATCTGGAGTAAAGAACAGCCACAAATTCTCTTCTCATTTGAAACCAAGAGAGCTTAGCACTTCTGAATTGTTTAGAGTCTATTACATTTCAAACTTGGCTTCACTCCCTTCTGTATATTGTTTTAGGATATGTATCTTTAAGGTCTTGAAATATGCTCTGGCATCTGAATCTCATTACAGCAAAGGAGACAAAGCAGTATTTGAAACTATATCTCAGTTTCTTTTAAATCCCAAGATATTCTTATTTTAAGTCTGGAGCTGGGACTGAGCAGGGGGGAAGATATATGACAAACACAATAATGACTTCACCCCTCCATTTGAAAAGTCTGTATTAGCCCAGAGAGCTATAATTGGATCACTCGTAGCCAGTCATGGAGTAATACTCATGCAGGTCAAGTTTCAGTCTGAGAAGGATTTTTGCACCTAAGAAGGCACTGGCAACCACAGTCTTCTTGGAAAGGTCATCTGTGGCTTAATTGCAGTGAGATAACAAGTTTTTCTATAGCTGTCACATTTTGGTTCACCCTCTTGGAAGTAGGTAGCAAAAATGTTTTTTGCTCACATTTTTCAGAATGCTGCTTCAATAGACACCACTCCTGTCTTGAGTCAAGATAATTTGTGCAAACAGAAGAGAATTTCTAAGAAGAGGAACTTAGAAAGTTCAGAGGCAGGGAGGAAAGACAATTTTGCATGTTCAGATAGGTTTCTGTTGAAAGGAAATATATAGTGAAGTGCTGATCAGCTGGGTTGGCTTGCTAGATGGTCACTAAATCTTGGTTCAGAAAGTGAGTCAACAACAATTGCTTTCACTACAGACTTCTTGCCTCTGGGAAACATTTCAGTTTGAAAACAAAAACGTTTGCATTGAAGGATATTTTATTTACAGTGTTTAAATCCATTCCACATTTTAGTGGATTTTCAGTGGCAAGCTAATAAATTTGCAAGTGATAACAAAAATGAAAGCTATGATGGATTTCTTTTTCTAAGTGGTAAATGATATGCATACACTTAGATACTGAGGAGATATTAGTATATGTTCCAGCAAGGGATGGACTCCTCTGAGAAGAAAACACTAATCACGTTAAAATGGTTGAATTAATGCTACATTATAAATTGGTAAAGTGAAGTCATGAGATTCACACAAACTATAATAATGAAGATTTTTTTGAGACTTTCAGATCCCACATGCTCCCTTTGCATCTGCAGCATCATAATTGGAATGGGGACTTATTTAACATTATTTTAATGGTGCTGAATATTATTTGAGCATAAGAGTTATTCATCACAGTAGGGACGTCTAACATAGCATGAACTGAGACCATTAAGGTTCCATGATTAGGATACTCATTTTAGGTCTACTGTAATGTTTTAATGTCATATTTATCAGAACTTACAGTGAAGGCAAAAAATATTTACCTGAAGAGTTTATTTACAATTTTTTTTTCATATCGTCTAAGTAAAATAATAAAGACAGGATTAATTTATTTATCTTTTTATTTAAATAGAGGTTATCTAGAGGATTTTTTTATTATGTTATGAGAAATGTTAAGTATGCATATAAATCTACACAGGAAACCTATTGGAGACACACTGCTCATATATAGGCTCAGACCACAAGCAGTGAAAGAAAAAGAAGAAGAAACAGTAAAAATGTAATTCCCCCTGTTTCTTCCTAAACCCAGTGTCTTTCACAGAAAACAAATGGATTCTGATTTTGTCTGCACATTAGGTCTTTCCTGTTTCTTGATCTGAGTTTCATTCTATGAGAATGAGAGACAAATCTTCTTTGGTCCTCATTTTGCTGGAAATACATACTGATGACTGGAAAATGATTCTCCTTTGTCCATTTAAAGCCCTAGAAGGGACTCCAACAACTTCAGTGTTCTTGGAGCAGCGGGGCTGATTGCCTGACTGCAACAGTTAGAATGTTTCATACAGCTACAGGGAAATTTAAGGGATTAATTTGCTTAGATACCAAAGATTTTAATTCTATCTTCAGAATTCTGTGGAAACAGAAGGGAGTCAGAATACATTTGAATTAAGTCCTGAGATAAACTCTTTTGTGCTTCAATTTTTGATACAAGTAGAAAGCCTAGAAATAAAATGCAATGAAGTGAATGTATTCTAATAATAGCAATGCATAGAAATAAAAATATTCCATAGTATAAGCAGTGAGATTCTCCTGGAAATGGATTGAGAAATGTGTCTGATTTTAGTTATCTGCACAACTTTCATTAACCACTACTAAAAAACAGCAAACACTGCACAAATACCATAAACATCACAATGAGGTACGGATGTCTTTTTCTAATTTTATGAACTTATTTCAACCTGCTACATTGATTGAAAAGTATTTGAACAGCAGCACAGTAGCAATTTGTCACTATACCTTACCAAAAGAAAAGAAAAAAATCACAGTGGTGCAATTTACCAATAAAAGAATAGCCATTTTTTTTAAAGTCCAGTGGTAACTTTTTTCTATTACTACTGAAACTTGTTTCTAAAATTTTGTATCTATTGTCATCTCCTTCTACAAAATGAGTTTCAGTTACCGCATAAAATTGTATTTCTCCAGCGAGTGGTTCCAGAACCTTTTATTTCATTCAGATGTTTGATTTATCCTTTCCTTTCCTTTCCTTTCCTTTCCTTTCCTTTCCTTTCCTTTCCTTTCCTTTCCTTTCCTTTCCTTTCCTTTCCTTTCCTTTCCTTTCCTTTCCTTTCCTTTCCTTTCCTTTCCTTTCCTTTCCTTTCCTTTCCTTTCCTTTCCTTTCCTTTCCTTTCCTTTCCTTTCCTTTCCTTTCCTTTCCTTTCCTTTCCTTTCCTTTCCTTTCCTTTCCTTTCCTTTCCTTTCCCTTGCTTTTTCCTTTCTTTTTCCTTTCCCTTGCTTTTTCCTTTCTTTTTCCTTTCCCTTGCTTTCCTTTTTCCTTTCCTTTCTGTGTTAAATAATGCATAAAATTGCTTTTCAAAATTATTTTTCATATTTTTTTTCTTAATCTCTAACACAAACTTACTTGACCTCTGGCCTAGGTGCTATACATGGCTCCCAGGGCAATCCACTTCCTTTGGATTTTGGTATTGCATTCCTGTCTCCCAGCTCACATTTTTGGGTCCTGATTTCAGTGTTATAGTTGGTAGGTGATTGGGCACAGAGTAACAGAGAATGGGGCATTCACAATATAAGTCGCATTCTTCATCATTCTACTTCAGGAACTTTATCCAACACAAGAAATGAGCTAAGAAAACTAGAATGTGTATAAAAGTTAGATGTATATTGTAGACGCTGAATACTTTGTAGTTTTGTAAAGTGGAAGAGCAGAACTCCGACTTCCTCTCAAGGAAAGAGAAATCAGGTGGTGCGGGGACACAACACACCACAGGCCCTATTTTAATTTCTTTATAAAACATGAGGCCAGTTTTGTTAAATTATTCCTCACTTGAAACAATAAGAAGAAAAATAATAAGTTTTTGCTTTCATTTTTTTGCAGGTCTCACAGTATTTAGCTATTTTCTAAAGCTGTGTTATAATTTTTCACTTTCAATCTGTTTGTTTTATTAAGTTATTTGCTGTAAAAGAAAAGAAAACAAATATTCAACAACAGAATGGAAAATGATAGGCAGACTTTTTTATTGTCATACATCATGTGACTTTAAGTGATTCTGTCTGGTCTCAGCTATGATTTCTCAATGTGTGCAATATGTTCATCTTCCTTTCTAGACATATTCCAATCTATGTTTTTAGAGTTTCACTTCTGCTTTCTGAATGCTCCTAGTGCATACCATTTTCACTGCCCTTCCTGCAATAATTCTACAATTAAAATGTTTTCTTTAAATTGTACTGGGTCCACTATGGTGAGTTTTTAATCATGCCATTATTGTCTGCTCTTTTCACAGTGTCCTCTTTATTTCCTGCATTTTTTACCTCACTCTATTGTAATCCATCAGTACTGCTGTCTTTCCCCATCCTATTCCATTACTTTAAGCCATTTTTCCTTCTCTCTCACAAGCTAAGTGTATAAAACATCATTTGTCTTATCTATCTCTTAGCAAAAAAATGTTTGCAGTGTTTGACTGGGAAAAGATTCCCCATGTCAGGGCATATTCTTTTGTAATCTTTTTTTCTTTCTTTCTTTCTTTCTTTTTTTTTTTTTTTTTCTCATTCAAGATAGCCTCACATGCATCCAAGGACTATATGAGGGAAAATTTATATGAGCAAGGTCAGTCAGTCAATGTTTTATGATACTATTGGAATTCATATATTTTTTGTCAGTTTTAAAATGTCTCTTGCACCTCATTTAAGTTTTGTATTAATACACTGAGGAAAATATCGCTGGTACTCATGTATTAACAAAGCTAATTAGGTGTCCTTATGTCAATTTATCACATGGATAGGGTGAGAAAGGAAAATCAAAAACAGGGAAAGGAAAGGAAAGGAAAGGAAAGGAAAGGAAAGGAAAGGAAAGGAAAGGAAAGGAAAGGAAAGGAAAGGAAAGGAAAGGAAAGGAAAGGAAAGGAAAGGAAAGGAAAGGAAAGGAAAGGAAAGGAAAGGAAAGGAAAGGAAAGGAAAGGAAAGGAAAGGAAAGGAAAGGAAAGGAAAGGAAAGGAAAGGAAAGGAAAGGAAAATCAATTTTGCAGCAGTAAAGACACCAAATAAGAATCCAACACAATCTGAAACAGCTGTGAAAGGAAGGGAGTTATTATTATCCCTCTTTTACTAATGATATGTATTGTGGAGAAGTGACTTGATTTGCAAGAGGTCACACAGCAGTCTGGTTGAGATGCAACCTTGTCTTCCTGACTGCTGTTAACACCAAAAAATTACTTTGATAATGAAAGCTCATTTTTCTAGTGTGCATAAAATTTGTTAATAATAAATTGTAAAACTATTGCTCAGTCAAGCATTGCCAGAAATCCCTGCTAGTAAGTTTGCAAGTTAGTCTTTAGCACCATTGTCAGATACATTCATTTTTCACTTTGTAGTAAAAAGGGATGGTATGCCACTTTTCTTTCCACATTCAATCTCCAACAGATGACAGATAATAAAATATTTATATTTTAAATACAAATTGTAAGATCAATGTGTTTAGCCTGATTTAAAGTCAAAAGACTGAAAATTAGTTCTGAAAGTCAAACATCTTGAACTTTTCCTTTGATGTTCTATGTCAGTCTGTCAGTTTTGCAAATCTAGTAAGCATTCCACTACATTTACATAGAAAGAAACTGTAAAAAACTGGTGTTTCTTTCCTGTTTATTTTTCATATGATTGTTTATAAATACTGAACTAATAATTCTGAACTTAGATCTAAGTAGGAGAAGACTAATAATTTGATTGTGAAGGAATATCAATAAGCCAGCAATTACCCAATAATTGATTTGTTGCAATTAATTTTTATAACTATTCAATTTCTTTTAAGTGATATGTAGGCATTCAAAAACCCAATATATGAATTCCTGAGGGGTGTTTGTGGGAGAATTCTAGTTTTCAAACATGAAAGCAACTAACTACAAATATCTGCATCACTTAATAGTTCCCAATGTAAAAATTAGATTAATGAATTTCCTAATCAATATCAAGTCGTTTGATGGCAAAAGGGAAATTTGGAAGGATAGACCCCTAAAAATAGTCTTCTATGCTGAACTAATTTCATAAATCCAAATGCTTGGATTACTGAATTTTATAAAGGTTTCACAAGTAATATATTATGCTGCTTAAAATCTTTGCAAGATTAAGAGATTAAGTAGTAAACCTTTATTTTAGATATCCTGCCTTCCATGTGGGTATTTTTCTTTTGAATTTCTACTTACATTCAAATTTGAAAACAAATTCCTGAAATACATCTTATCTCTTTGCCATAATCCATGACTCCTTCTGGGTTTCAAACAGATTCAAAAAATAGGTGGCAAAATATTACATAGCTACATAACCTTTCAGTAAAGCTCTTGTAATGTAAATTTGACCTTGGATTTATCTGGTATCCACATAATGAAAGCTATGAGGTTCTGTGCAAGAGAATAATGAAAAGTAAAGAAAGTGAATATAATCCAGATATAGTTCATAATGTAATTGTACCAAGGCAAATGTCTTCCATGGTGTGAGTTTAAAACCTCAAATCAAGTGAAGGTCATTAATAAATTATGGACAATCCCTAAAAATATTGCAACTTCTATGGATCATTAAGTGAAACATAATTCTATGATTCCTTCTTCTTTTCAAAGTTATTTTTACTTCTAGTTAAATTCTACTTGAAATATTCCATACTATAATTTTTATTATACTTCTATGACTTCTAGTTTCCTAACAACCTGGAAGACAATGAAAAATGTACTTAAATTTGTTCCAGAAGCAGCTATGTAAAATCAATTTCTATTATGTTTATACATTCTCTTTTGCATCATTGTATTTTGCAGAAAAAAGATAAAATATGTTATACATGTTCTTTTCATATGTTCCTGTACTCTCTGCACATATATATGTATGTTTTCATATGTGTGTGTTTTTCTAAAAATGTAAGTGTTTTGCTTTTGTTAAGAAAAAAATCAATCCTCATATATATACTAGCCATATTAATATAACCTGTACCCATTTATAAAAAAATTGCATTAATGTATTTTGTAAAACAAATTGGGTGACTAACATATATTCATTATTATTTATTAATATTATTATTTTCCAGTGCAAAACATATCATTCTAGGAAAGACAAAATTTTATGAAACTGATTTAGGTGGAATTTGCACAGATCACATTGGGTTTTAATTGAAATCCTAATTATTTCAAGAATAAACACAAATACGTGGGGAAGTTCCCAGTATGCACTAACTGCAGAGGACTTTGAAATATGAGGAAATTGCTTGAAATGTAAAGTGTAATTTACAAAGAGATGTCACTTACATTGTGTTCTTGGAGAAATGAGCTACAGTCCGTGCTGTCCCTCCGTGAGACTACATAACAGAAAGAAAGATTAATACTGAAATAAAGCAGTTTGAGATCAGGTAACCTTGGATATGCTGGTCTATCAGATATACTAGAGTCTTAGTCAAGAAATAGAAAGAAAGAAAAGAGGAAGTGTTAATGGATGGAGCTCAAGGATTTCAGTCCGTAAAGTTATATTTAATAATTATAACGTAAAGTTATATTTGATAATTACAACTTCATCAGCAAAATAAGACAAAATTTTGTTGTCAGTTTTATTAGAAAGTTTGAAAAAAACAAAGAAACATAACCAATGAAAACCACTTTATAGCATATATTTTTTTCAGATTTTTGAAAATAAACTAAGAGTGACCAGGCTGGATGGGACTTTGAGTCACCTGTCTGAAGGAAGGTATCCCCACCCATTGCAGGGGGTTGAAATCAGATGATCTTTAAGATACCTTCTGAGTCAAATCATCGAGTCATTCTATGAAATAATTTAATTCAATTTATTTTAACTTAATTTCTGAATAATTCATGGAAGCCCAAAAAGCAAACTATATCCTGGGCTGCATCCAAAGCAACATGGTCAGCAGATCAAGGGAGGTCATTTTCCCCTTCTAGTCTTCCCTTATATGAGATCCCACCTAGAAAACTGTGTCCGATCCCACCTAGAAAACAGTGTCCAGGTCTGGGGCCTCCAACAAAAGAAGCAGGTGGACATGCCAGAGCAGTCCAGAGGAGGGCCATGAAGATGATGAGAGGGCTGAAGCAACCTCACACAGAAGGCTGCATCAGAAATGCTCGGTTCCAGTAATGGGGTATTGGCAGTTTCACTACCTGTTGCTAAATTGCCTGAAGATTGAAACAACAAATGTGAGAAGTCCTAGCAGCATTCATGTTTTAATTATTGGAATTGCCTTTTCCAGAAAGAGTGTCTTCCTTTTCCATGTAACAAACATTATGATGCAGTGGGAATGTTCATAATTTGGCATGGGTGATCTTTGTGTATACATATGCTGTATATGCTGTATCAATTATCACCTGAGAAAATCTGTTACTTGGTTTCATAAATGACTTTTTGCAATGGACTGGCTTCTGATATTGATTGTTTTGTGTATTGTTTTGATGGAAGGGAGGCTAAACCTGTGTTTAAACATGACAATTGTCCCAAAAGACACAAGAAACTGTAAATTACTAAACCCTTGAAAATAACATGTGACCTGTTAGGAAAGTACAGACATTTGTCTTGTGAAACATTTCAGCTTTTTTTAGAGTAAAACAAGGTTAGCACGTATATGAGACTTTATATAAATTTGGACAAATATAAATCCATATGCTTTCTAAGAAGAGACACTTTATTACAGCAAAGAAAAATGTGTGGATCTACACTGTAGTGATTAAACCATTTGTCAAACACTGTTACTGTTTGTGATAACATTTACAGGTCACACCAAAAAGTTTTCATCTCCCAACAGAATCAGGTATGTGAAATGGAAGTTATCCCCCTAAATTCAGGAGACTGATTGAAATGATTAAATTTGTCAAATTATATTAAACTTTTCCAAATTACAATATTATTGCCAACCCTGCCCCCTCAAAAAAACAAAACAAAACAAAACAAAAACAAACAAGAAAAAAAAACCCACAACAAAAACCCCAAAAAACCAACCAACCAACCAACCAAAAAAACATAAAAAAAACCAAAAAACAAAAAAAAAAACCCAAAAACAAAACAAAACAAAACAAATTGAATCATCATAGAATTATGAAACATCCTGAGCTGGAAGGAACCCACAAAGATCAATTAAGTCCAGTTCCTTGCCCTGCACAGCACCATCCCCAAGAGTCACTCTGGGTGCCTGAGAATGTTATCCAAACACTTCTTTAACTCTGTCAGGCTGGTGCTGTGACCTCTTCCCTGGAAAGCCTGTTCCAGTGCCCAACCACCCTCTGGGTTAAAAACCTTTTCCTGTCCAAACTAACCTGGTAGCTGATTGTATTGTATTTTTCAGGTCAATATACATGTTGTTGACATGTTGTTGTTCGTACTCTTCCTCTTACACTAGCTTCACTTTGTGAGTCAGAAGAAAGATAAGCAGGTGTGTTAGAAGTAGGTACCACTTACCCAAACCACTAAATTAGGTGCATCACACCCACCTTGAACCTCTATATCTACTTTCAGCAGGAGGAATATTAGAGAGTCAGGGTGATGAATCTTGGCGCTTAACTTTCTGGAACTGCAGTATCAAGTGTCACAAAATCTGAAATTCATTGCTGGATTTAAACTGTAACCTTTAGAATGTCAAATGTTCTTATAGTCCCTGCTGCTGAGTGCATGAGCATAAGCTCTCTGATGAAAATGTGGTTGCCTGTAGTTCAGGGTAAAACTTGACCTCTAGTTTTACTGTGACAAGCTTGATGCTCAGTTCCAAAATTCTCCTGTGAGACTTCTGGATTGATTATCTTGTTTGTTTTAGCAACAGTTGAATGGACTTCTTCAGAAAAATCAAAAATAGCATTTTCTGTAATATACTAGAGTAGGAAAATACCAGATATTTTATAAGAGTAAGAAATTTGATTTATATTGAAGCAAACCAAAACAAAGTGTTCTACTAATGTGCAAAATACTTGCCTGATGAAAGTAATTAAGAGATTTGAAACAATATTAGAGAATACAAAATACTGAAACATTAAAATTTATTGCGATGCTGGCTCCCCTATTTATTACTATTCCTCCAAAAAAAAAAAATCCTGATATGTTATACGTGATCCTGATATGTGCTCCATTTTAGATAGATGACTGAATCTGTAACAGGTTATAACTATGGAAAATTACCTAGCACATTTGCTAATTAAAAGTAGTATCAGCATGAACATTTATCATTTTAGGCAACAGACAGTGCATGACTGTCCACAACCTGTAAGGCACTAAGGTTTTGAAGACTAAGAACAATCAGTACACAAGTTCAGTGGCATACTTCTTATCCATCTGTAGACATTTCAGTGTGGTCATATCTGTCTGATGGATATATGTCTTGTTGGTTTTTTTTTTTGTTTTTTTTTTGTTTTATTTTTCCCCCCAGTCAGGAGTACTTTTGAAATTCTGTTTTGGGATTTATAGTTTTTGTTGTGGTTTTTGTTTTTGTTTTTTTATGGGGGGGTGGGGGAGGGAGATGGGAGGAGGTTGGTTGTGGCTTGGTTTGTTGTTTTTTTCAATTAAACCAGTGTATTTTAGATGTCTGCTTTAAAATAATACATTTTGTGCTTTAGTGGTGCCTATTTGTCCTAGTAGCTGTAAAAGTAAGCTGGGATACTACCTCAGATGTCAAAATGTGCATTTGATCAGTAAATTCCTAACAGAATTTTAGGCAAAGAGATACATGGACTTATTCAAGGAAATTTTTTTCCCTTTCTTTCCTTTTTTTTTATGCTGTGAAAGACCAGTGCCCAGAAATCCTGGACAATTAAGTATAGCATGGATATAGATCAATTCTTTATCACATTTACAAACTCTGATTAATAATAGTCAAACCATGCCAACATGGTGACCATTCTGTGCATTCACTGTGGAATCAGTGCATCTCAGACATTCTGGAATGAATGTCTTTTCACAGGTGAATCCTCCATGCACAGTTGATCTCTCTGAAGTGTCAGCTTCTACAGCTTTTGTAACCACCTAGTAAGGTCAGTCTGGATTTCATGAAGCAGATCTGTGGAATTTGGTACCTTGTGGACAAAAGACAATGTCTTTTCTTTGCCTTTTGGAGTTATGTTTTATTATGTCCTTTATTCCAGATGTTAAGACACCCACAAGAATACACTTTTCTTCCAAGCTTTTTCAGTATGAGTCAGAGTTTAATGATGACAAAGATAAGAACCAGTCTGCAAAAAAAAAAAAAAAATGTTACAGCAAGCAAAATTTATGCTTTAATCAGCATCTCCTTCATCTGCTGTGATTCACACATTTTGGTTCTGCAAAGTGCAAAGCAGTTTTACTGTAAAAAAAAAAAAAAACAACTGTTTTTCACTAGCTGAAAAACAAGTGTAGAAGCATTGCTGAAGAGTGCTCCTCCCTTTCCCCAGCTATTTCATGATACCAGACAAACAAAACAAAATAAAAGAAAAGGTGAAAGAGATGCTTATATACTTCCCTTCTTTCCTTATGATAACAATAATTCTGTGTAGGATTCATGGCTGATTCCCTCTGACTTGCAATGCTGTGTTATCTTAAAACATGTTCAGGAAAGTTAAAGGGAAACCAGGCTTTCTGTTTGACATATCAGTTAAAGCAAAAACACAAGACTGAGACAATCTGGCTTTCCACATATTCAGATAGTTGAAAAATTAATATGATATCAAATGAGGAAATGTGTGTTTATTTATATAAAGTTGTTGTTTTCTTTTCCCCCAGGATCTGCATAAAATGCAACACAAGTGGATTAGAAGTTTTCTGCCTTTCTGTTTTCTACTGCTTCCATACACATAAAATGTTTACTGTGTCAAGTAATACCCCATTAGAATCACTACACTCCATCCAACTTAGTTGAGTATATCTGGGCCCATTGCAGACAAGAGTAAATTGAACATGCAGGGAATGAAGGAGTATAATCTCTGTGTGAATCTATGCCCTTTCTTTTAACAACCTGAAAACTGCTTTAAAAAATGCAAGGTTTCTTTTTTTTTTTTTTTTCAAATTGATTGAGGAAGATTGGCAGTGGGATGGATTAGTATGTATAAGATAATTAGGCTTTCTGCAGTGCTATTTTAAGTGCTAAAGTTCTGGCTTATTAATCCAGAATTGTAGGTAGCTTCACTCTTGCCTTTTGTGTGTTGAAGTTAAGGAAGGGAGGGAGGAGTCAATAAAGCTTTATAGGTATAAATCCATAAAGATGACAAGATAGTAAAATAATTATAGTATCCAGTGGCTATAGTTAATAATAATGACACTAATAATAACCCTTATGTCTCTTAAACCGAAAAAAGGTTCGCGTAGCATGAATCTTATCTTTGTAATTGTCAGTTAAGTAGATTAAGACAGGTATTGAGCCAAGCCTCTTTCATATTCCCTCCAAATGTATAATTATATATCCAGCAGAAATATATAGGAACTAGGGTTAAGATTTAAAGACAATTTTAAAATAAGATTGTGATTTTTTTTTTTTTTTTATCTAACTGTGGAATAATGGTCTTTCCTGTGACAATTGCCATGAGGTTTCCTTGTTAATACAAAATATATTATCAAGTGGTAGGTAATTAAGAGGGCCAATCTTTTACTAAAATGGACCAAAGCTGAGTTTTTATCCAACTGGAATATAACTCCTTCAAAGGTAGAATTTAGAGTATGTAATCTATAATGAGACAGTCAAACTATTATTCTTAAATACTGGATTTCAGTTTTTATGTATATTTCATCCTTAGGAGCATGGGAAGCATCCTACTGTGCACTGGTCTCTCACAAAGCTGGTTGACTTTATTGGTTGACGGGTATTCAACAATAACGGTGTATCCAAGGAGAGCAATATTCCAAGATATGTACAAAAAATTGTATTGGTTGCAGGGGAGGGTTGAGTGAGAGGATTAATATATAAGAAGTAAAGGGAGAAAGTGTTTTAAGTTCTCTTCAAACAGTTGCTTTAACCTGAGGCTTTAAACCCTGAGGCAGGATGCCAGCTATTAACACTGGCAAAATGTAAATCAGCTCAAAGAAATTTTGATAAGGTCCTAAAAATTGCACCTGTTTCACTTGTATTTTATCTCAATCACAGCATCTCAAAAAAATCATCTAGCAACACAAGCACCTTTTAGCTTTTCTGAGCAGCATCATTTACGTGAAGGTTGCAAACACAATTATAAACTATCTTAACTACAGGTATTAAGAAATATTAAGAAACCTCTCTCTCTTTACTTCTGTGTTAGAATTAGACCCACAGGGGGCACAGAAAAAAACCTTACATTTAAACAGTTTTCTGTCTAATTTACTTTTAATCAGAACCAGGGAAAGCAAAGGAAAGTTATTATTTTCCTTTTCTGGGCACAGGTTGTACATTTTGTGATATAGTGATTTGGAAAGGATGGAAAAAACACTTCAAAACTTAGTGATGAAGGATTTTCTCAATAGGTGGGATGCAGGAGACATATAAAAACACTTCCTCTCAGGCATAGAATGTCTTGGGACACAAAGTGTTATTGAGATTCAGTACAGCCTTCTGATCCATAGGAAAATTCAGGAAAGGCATTGCAATGCTAATTGTCCTTTACAGCAGTTTGTTTTTGGTGGTCTCAAAGGTATCTTTGAGCTAATCAACCCCTTCACACTTCTGCTGTATCTGCTGGTTCATTCATGCCTGTTAGAGGTGCAGCACTGAATTTCACATTTATGCTTACAAGGTCAACAGAGTTGTTATCATGCAGACAGTTCATTAGACACTTGTAAAATCTATTTCAGAGTGTAATCCAAGGTAAATTCACTAAATACAAAAGATTAGTGGGGAGAAGGAGACATATAGACACAGGAAAGATGGCATTATGAAAAATTAAGCGCTGTCATGCTGTGGACCAAAGCTGTTTGCAAGTGAATCCGGGCAGCAGCTATGGGTGATAGCCTCTAAAAATTGAGAGGCCAAATTAAGAATAATAGTTCATCTATATAAATGCATTACTAGCCAAGAAATACATTGCAAATATTTTAAAATCTAATGCAGGTCGTTGAAGTCATATAAAGAAGTTTATGATTTTCAGTACTTTTATCCATATTTATTTGACAACCCTGAAATATTTTCTTCTATCACAAAACATATTTAATTAGAGTTGTGAAACATTATCAGATGCTTGTCTTCTTTTAAAAAAATCTTTCTTTTACAAAATATCCATTCTCAATAATTCCAAAGTTATTCATTTTAGGAAGATATGCAAAGTCAATTTTTGAGAGAACTTGAAATAAATCACTTGCAATGAAATTTCAGCTCAATATTAATAAACTGTTGGGATAAAAAAAAGTTTTTTGAAATGATCACATTGCCTTCGATATATTTTGAACACATTCCTGAATGGATTGCATGAAATTAAATGTCTCCTTTCTGAACAAAACTTTTCAGTTGAGTTGGCTTACTGAGAAGACTAACTTACTTTCACTTTGGAAAATACTGGATCTTAAAATTTTTCTAAAGGCGTACTAATTTTGCATTCTCTAAGAAGTGTATTTATAACAGAGTACTGTTTTAAGATTTTTTTTTTCCTACTTAAAGGCTCAGAACAGCTTTCTAACATTATCTAATCAAAAGCTCTCAGTTCCCTTGTGAGAGGTAAGCATTATATTCTAATTTTACAGATGTAGATAGTGAGCACAAAAACCTTTGCTTTCTCCCAGGGCCACTGATGCAGTTAAAGAATAAGAACAATATTCAGAAGTTGCTAGTCTCTGACCGTTAAGTTTTTTATTTTTTCTTTTAATGACATGATGACCCAGATGGGGAAAAAAAGAAAAAAATATCTTAAAAATAAAACTGCTAATTTTCTTTCACTTTAGTGGTTAACATTTAGTTAATTTCATAGGAAGTTTATAGGGAGCTTATCACTTATAAAACTAGTTTACATATTACCTCACAGTTTGTAATTTCACCGAATTGTGAATCTTTGTCTTCAACAGGGAGGGAAAGATTAACTTTTGCTAACAGAAGACATAGAAACAGATTAAATACTCTGAATTGTATATTACCAGTAATCTGCTCTGTCTGTCACATCACTTATTGTTCTCTGTGACACTGGTATATAACCCCTTATGTCTGAAATTCTGTATGGAAGAGAGGTCAGGAAAAAAGAAAATACAAGAAGCAGGGAGTAACCATAACATATGCATTCTTCTAGTGTTTTCTACTAGCTCTGCTTGAAAATAAGAGAATGTGACAGATCATGAGAAAAGCAGTCCTAACTCTGTTCACAAACTTGCTGGAACCCCAAGAATATTAGGAAGCTGGAAAGATATCCTTTTAACGGGTTTTAAAATTCCATTTTGCAGGTTGAATATCTTTGAACAGCTTGAATGTCTGAAAAACCCCTCCATTAAATCCTTTTTATATGCTAATAATAAACAGATCAAAGCCAAAATCTTTTTATCTAGGTGCTGTCTGGCATAATAGACCAACACAGTTCTAGCCATCTTTAAATTTCCTCTAGGAAAGAATAGCCTAATCTAAGGTACAAAAACAAAAATCTAAAGCAAATGTGTCTCCAGGAGTTAGCTCGCACCTGTAGATGGCAATGTTGATCTTCCACAATTCTGCAAATTGCCTGAGTAACCCAATATGAAAATGCACATCCACACACTCAGAGGCAGCTGGGCAGAAGTACCAATACATAGATTAAAATAAAGATCTACAGAAACAGTGATAATGGCTAGGAAAAAAAAATGCACTAAAAATCTGATTGGCATGTTAGTTAATTAAAATTAACAAGAAGGAAGAGCTTAAAGTCACATTAGGGATTACTTTCTGTGACAACTTTTCCAGAGTATTTCACTGTGGGAGGAGGTTAACACCCAATTTATTCATAGTCAAATAACTGTATTTAATCTATTGATGACACGAGCTAATGAAGGACAGGGTGACACAGCAAACTGATGAATGGATAAATCAGGTAAATGCATGAGGCTCAAATTTAAAGGCATACAGGTCTTGTAATGACCCTGTATACTGCTTTGTGAGTACAGCAGTTAACAGTTTCCTCTTTCTCACTAGTAATCTGACAAGGTCGAACCTTGATTACTCTGCTTTTACAAGTTTATGCTGAGGGAGATGTTAGCTTGCAGGAAATTCAAAACCTGGAATATTTGACACTTAACAGTAGTCTTAAAAATCCTGACTGGTTCCATCCGTTCACTATTTTACAGCTTGGCTCACTACTTCACACTATGCTGGGCAGTTATAAACTGCTTAAGAATCAGGGCTGCAGTATCTACATTGTCGTAAATGACTGCCTATCAGGAGGCAAGATGTGCTGTAATGCATCTCTCATCCTCAAAGCATCTCTTCAAAAACTTCACAGTTAAGAAATTGCCTTTTTTCCTTTTTTTTCCTTTTCTTTTCTTTTTATTTTTTTAAGATAATATCCCCACGTTTAAATATTAGTCTTTTTTTCTTGTAGCAGATGATATTTATTCCCTTATCTGACTGAAGGAAGTTGTTTCTGGTTTGGATTTACATTGAGAGTTGCTGGTTTCTTACGTTTCAGGATTTCTTCTTTTTCAATATTTTATCTGGGAGCAACTCCCACTAGTTTCTAGAAGACTGAGACAATTGCATGCCTCAAAAGCATTTTTGAGGTAGATATTTCAGTAATTAGTATTCTACCCACACTGGTATTGAGAAGGAGTTCTTTAAACAATACTGCTAATGACACATAAGACTAAACCCAAAAATAAATAGAATTTTATTAGACAGTTCACTACATAAATATAATTTAGATAAATAGGAAACAATATAGTTGACTTTGAAGAGCTAATTTTGCAGTGTGATTTGAAGAGTAAATTTTGAAGGGTTATTTGACACTGAAAGTCTCTGAAAGCCCCTTAATTCTTAGAACTGCTGGCATATACTACAGAACTTGCAACACTTTACTTTTTAGGTAAACAGGAGAAAATGACCGCACTACAGAGAATAAACTTTACCTGAAATTACTTATCATTTGAAGATAACTTTTCTCATGATTTAGTAATTTTTGCAGAGATGTAGAGGCCAAAGACATAGACTAGTACTATTCAAACTGCCTGCATTAGGTACATTCCTGAATATACAAATGGATTGCATAAAGGTGCCTTGAATTTTCGGGGAAACGCAGAGGTACGTGCATCTCTTATTGTCTTTAGCTGATTTCCTTTATCCTTAGCAAGAATTCTTCATTAGAAGAGAGGCAGAACTGCTGCGCTGGAAATGTCACTGGAACATAATGGTTTATTTTTCTTTGGGAAGGCTCTCAAAGAACCTTATTGATAGATTGCACTGTAAAAATATAATGAAGAAATTCACCAGGTTGTTCAGTCTCTGCTAGTTGCAGATTTATGCAGAGTCACTAGTGAAAGGGTGGTTATGTACTATCTGTCTTTTTATCTAGTCTTGTTTGGTACATGGCTACAGCCTTAAAATAAATCAGGCTAATGCAGAGAATCATGTTTCAGGTGAATTTTGAGAAGCTTTTGGCATTTTAAATCAACACCTTTGTTGACTCTTAGGTGAAATCCTGGAGCACATATTTTAATTGGTGGGTGAAAACCAAAGAATACTGATTTGGTAATCCCACTGTACAATTTCTAGATGCCATTCAGAGAAAACATTAGACATCCATACACACCTTGAGACACAATCTCTCTTAAAAAATCTGGAAAGGTTTTAGCTGAATAACTTTATAGAATTTGAAGTGCACATTACAAATGCAGCGCAGTACTTTGTAAATTCACTTCTGAAGTGTAGTGACAAAAGGCAGAGAGTGAAAAAATTAGAGCAGTTTAGATAATTTTATTTTTGTCACTTTAGTTAAAACAACAGCACATATGCTGTGCTTTGGACATGAAAAAAAACTGTTATGTATTGCTTAGCCATGTGGGGAAAAAGCAGAGCTTTAATTTGAGAAGCAGATACTGTAATTTAAGAATGTATGATGTTGTTACCAAGGAATGTAAGCCAAAAACTGCATAGTACAGAAATTGCTGCTATATCATGCATTGCTAGATTGTTGCTCTAAACATAAGGTCCATAAATTAGCAGAAATTCTAAATGTTTCTTCAGTGTTTATTTAGGTTTCTAATCAGTCATTTTTGCAATAAAATAGTATCAACACATACACCACTTTTCAATTTACTGTATGGGTACATTCTACTGATTGTGCAGCTCTGTGACTCTGCCACTCTGTACTGCCAAGAATTTCACTGTGTGGCTCATTTAAGGGACATGTCTAAATAGGAAATTTCTGCTGTTCCACTTTATGCTGTATCCCTTTAGTATTAACAGTATTACTTTGTCCTAAAAAAACTCTGAGTGATAGATTGTCTTGCAAATAAACAGCAGAACAGAACAGGACTTGCAATGAGGAAATAGAAATCCAGGTTCAGAGCTACATGCTATTAAGCTTCAGCAGTTTAAGTTTGAATGCCCTGTTATTCACAAATTACATTTCTATGTAAATCTTTCCAAGTGTCTCAGGTTTTCTGCAGTGCCTGTCCACACAGTCTAAAAGCTCCCTGCTTTTTCTCAGGGATGTAAACTCTTTATGGCTGATTTTGAATACTTTCTTTGGAGAAATCAGTTACAGAACTTGTTTTTCTGATGCCTTCACATTTGTGACATGTGACATTTAATAACTTGACTGTGGTTCAGCCTATCAAATGTGCAGCAAACCACGACATAGCATCAAAACATGAAGCTAAAATTTAAAATGTTATTTGTTTGTTACAAGCTGGACACAAGTATTGAATTCCAAAGAGTTGACAGTAATACTTCTTTGTAGTCACTGCAGTACTTTATAAATTCTTTATTTGGATTATTTAAGAAATTTAGGCAGGTTTCTGTAGAATCGGTATCTCTTGTTCCCCAAGGCAGCAGAAAATAGCAGTGTCAATATTTGCTAAGATTTCTTTTTAATATCCTGATTTGCATGCAATTGCTGAAACAGATAATGAATTTTAAAACTAAGATAATCTACTGGCCAGTGCATGTGAAACAGTGACAGCCTTTTCAATGTTTATTTTGCAGCACTCCTTATTGTAAGCAAAATATAGCCAGGAAAATTAAAACCAAAACAAGCAGCCAACCAACTAAACAAATCCACACAAAACCTGTGTCCAAAACAAACTAAAAAAAATTAGCTGAAAAAAAAATCCTCTTATACCTGTGGAGAACCTTACATATATTCTAAATCTCACATGCAACTAATGTGTATATATATATGTATATAATGATACATGAGGTACAAGCTAATGGCACAAAAGTTCAGGACTGAAAAAAAAATATCAGTCTGTAGTGAAAAAGAAAAAAGATTCTTGCATTTAGAACATTCTGAAATTATAGATTTGGAAACTGTAGTCCTTCTTTGCCCTACTGCCTGGTGTAAAGAAAATGATCTTGTGAAGCTTAATCTTTCCTTTTTACTTCCTTTGCTTCCTACTGTCCCTTTAAATATTTTCCAGAACTTTGGGTTTAAATCTATCTTCAATAAAATACTACAGACTATTCTTTTTAAGTGGTGGTTATGATCTCATGGAATTTAAGTCAGGATATTTCAAAGAAATTATATATGAATTTAAACATCAGTCCATCATAGAATTAATTTTCACATGAAAAAATGCTGTTTATTAAACTTTTGTAACCTCTACTTCCCATAAAGTAGCATTTTATCTAGTCTAAATATCTCCATGTTATCCAAATTCCTTAACAATGCCCCATTTCTCTAATGAAAGTGCATAATGTTTTTGAAAATATTTATCCCATCTCTGCTCATGCCTGATACAAATATTCACAGCTATTTTCTCCTCAAATGAGTTTGACCCACATTAATTGTCAAAACTTTATATTTACAAACTAGCTAAGATATTCTTTTCTCTTTTCTCTCTTTTCAAGGTTAGTCTCTTGTTTCCCTAGCATCCCATTTCTTCAGTGGTGGCACCACATCCCAATGCTTATTTAATTTGCCATAAATTCACAGAAGTTAATGAAAGAAAAGATCTATCAGGTTATTTTGTCCACCTCTTTGTCTGTTTGGGATTAATCATTATTGCTCATTCACAAATATTTTGATTAGTTTAAGATCAGTTAAAATGTTCCATGTGCTGGGGTTTCTGGCATTTATTACATTTGGGATGGTTTTTTGAGTTGTTGGTTTGTTTTGTTTGTTTTTTTTTTTTCTGCTGTCTGATAGATTTTTCTTTCAAGAAGATTTATTAAATGTTCTTGGTTTCAAATTGGCATATTCCCTTTCACTGAAATGTGGTCTTATTTTTCTCTCTAGCTTTAGTACAACAAGTTAAATCAAGTCAAAGACTCTGAGTCACCTCATTTCCATTTAAACACTCTGTTTCCTTTGAACACTTAATAGTCTGAATTACAAAGCCTAGATCCACGGCTTTCATTTTTTATTTTGTAATAGAATACTCTCCTGTACTTTCTTGTATTGTCAGTTGCTCCAGTTATATTCTTTACAAATGTACTGTCCTTTATTTTCATTGATTTAACAACCACTTTATCTCATATACCCTCTGCAACTGTTTGAGTTACTCAGATTCACAACTCCCAACTGGACTTTGAGAGTAACCACTTTTTCAGTCAGTCTTAAAAGGAAAAAATTGAGTTCAAAATTCCAGAAAGTGTTAATAGGACTTTCCAAAGGCCTTGTGCTGAGCACTCTGCAAAGGCTCTAAGTAGCTAGTCTAGAAAGCTAAAAATCTGGGGACATTTTAACAGCAGAATATAAATTATATTTATCTGTTGAAAATTAGTCCTTAGTTAAATCCCTAAGGAGGTTTCAACTGTGCAGTTAAACTGAAAAACTTCATTATCTTATCTCAGTCTGTGCTCCTTTATCTGGGTATAATTTAAAAGGGACAATACAGTTATTCCTCAAGAAAAATTGAGTGACCTCTATAAACATAGGAACCAGGACTAAAGAAACCTCATAAAGTTTGAAAAGGGAATGTGCAGGAGGTTTTCCACCATGTTTCAGAATAGGCTATGAATCAAGAGGCTGAGTACTGCTACTGGTGTTGGTATTCACGGGAGGTTTTTGTGGATGTCAGAGTAAATATGAGCCAACAATGCGTCTCACAGAAAATAACACAAACCACAGGCAGCATTTCTTTGGTAAGGCTGTGGTTTTAACAGTAGGGCTGTGGTTATCATCCTTCAGTCACTGACAGTGAGGCTGCAGTAGGAATAGTGGTAGGACACCAGTTGAACAGAAACTGGAAGGAATTGGATGTAAGAATAGCAAGGTATTTAAGGACCTACAATACATGTCTGATGGAGACACGATGAGAGGGCTGGTCTTGTCTAGACTGACAGAGAGGTGAGAGGCTACAGGGTGATCTAACAGTTGCTTACATTTACTTAAAAAGTTGTTACAGTAATGATGGATCAAAACTTTTCCTAACAGTATCAGGTAAGAGACTAACCACAGATTATTGTTTGGGAGTTACAAAGAGGACATTAGGAAAAAGCTCACGACCAAGTGGATAATGAAATAGAAATTGTTGTCCTGACAGGTGGGAGAATCAGGTCCTGGAGTTTTTCAAGGCTCATGTAAACAATGTTGTAGCTCACCTATCATGTCATTTGCAATAGGTCTCTTTCAACTAAAAGACCTCCTCATGTCATTTTTCATCTAACTTTTTTGTGATTTTGAGGAATTCTGAAATCTGTAATTCTGAGAAACCTAGAAATCAGAATGCTGAAAGAAACAAGATGATGCTTCCTGAGCTCTTTTTGGAAAGTATTTTCAGTGTGTTGTCAGTACACTTCTGTCCTGACTTATGTCTATCCACTTCCTGCCCTCAAATAATGTCCTGAAGTCTCTGTATTGCTAAAGTGATGGTCTGTCTTGGACGTCAATGGACGTGAATTTATTTGTGCTTTATTTGTGCACAGAGTTTGACTTAAAACAAGTCAGCAAAACATTGATGCCAATGTGGACCTTGACCTTGAATATAACCTACTTGTTCCTGTTGGTATCTTTAGCTTTCCACATAATTTTACAGGAAAATGTTGTAATTGTGGATCATAACAAATATTGTTTGTCAAAAGCAAACTGATTTAAGAGACTACTTGTCTCACCAAAACATTTTAAAGAACACTTTGCTCCCTCAGAACTTATTATCCATTTCTACTACAGACATTAAAGGTAATATTCCCATTACATCAATAGTTTAGGATCAAGCTTTTCTTCATTAAAAAGTAATAATAACAGATGAGGAATGGGCCAACAAAATTTTGCCCTTTAAATTGCTTATCCTCTGTTTCTTTTGTAGCAATAAATGATATTGAATTTCCTAAACACAACCCCAAATGCAAGTATTATTTTGCTTTTCTTATTTGAGGCAGGTATGAACTTGCATTAAGCGCTACAAAACTGAGGGCAAGATGGTCTCACCGATCATCAGAGAAGTCATACTCTGAATTATTTAAGACTAACACATATTTAGAACCCAGAATCTGGAGAAAGTTCTGTGATGAGCTGCACAAAGCATTTGGAAGTCGTAAACATCAGCTTGCTCAAGAGCAGAAAAAAAGGCTTGGATTTGATAAAGGATATTTTCTGTAGTGAGTTTCCAGATTTTTAATATCATTTGGAGAGATTAACAGGTTAGCTAAAATCTTAATTTCACTGTTTAGTGAAAATTTTATATTCTTGCTTAATGTCTAGGAATGTAAATTGCATACCTGGGTATCATAGTATAAAAAGAAAAATTGGATTTTCCAGGCAACAGAAGTATAACATATTCTATAGTCACAAAAGGTTCTACAGGCATTGGGTAATTAATACACAGAAGAGACTTGTAAGCTAATGGCAAAATATAAATCTATCAAGGCAGAGACTCTAAGTCACTTTCCATAAACTGCAGAGAAAGTAACTTTAAGAGCCAAGATTAAAAATGTTAAAAATTTGGCTTTTTGCCCCGTACTCAGTGTACAGACTACATAAGATTTGAAATTCAACTAGAATTTTACAAAGAAATGAATTCTTCAAGGTTTATCATAGTAACTGTTTGAAATTACATTGATTTAAAATATAATGCAAAATATGATCCCTATCACATAATTATTTTGAGCAAAGCTTTAATAACTATAACAGAAGTTTTACTGTCTTAAGGCATCTGGTAAGAAAACACAGAATACAGGCAAAATTTTAGACAATTTCTTTCCTTACACTTGTCTCCATTAAAATAACTCCTTCTTTCTAAGGAACTTTTTAGTAACACTGAGAGCTCTTAAGAATTAGAAGATGATCTTTGAGTTTTTTAAATTTATTAGACATGTTCTTTAACATGAAAAAAAAAGCCCTGTGTAGACACTGTTTATATCCACTTTTCATGCTTGTTGTGGAAAAGAAGTGGATGAGAAACTACATAAAACTGCTCCAGCATGATTCCTTTCCATGGGCTGGTTACAGAACCACGGAAAGGAATCCTGTGCACAGGATGAGTACAGTGTGTCCTGTACAGAGTGTGGGCCAACTGCGTCTAGGTAGCCTTATTTGTGGAGGAAACTTGGAACAGCTGACCTCCAAGGTGTTCCTTTCAACTCCAATCATTCTGTTATTCTACAGAAATGCAATTATTTTATGTAAAACTCAAATAACACCAAAATATCTTTGGCTTTTAGGGAGGGGGTTGGGGTGGCATTTTTGGGGGAGTGAATTCTGATAATTCAGAAAAGACCACTATCATATGACTTTGTTTGCAAAAAAAATATTTTATATATGCGTAAAGGAAGTTGAGATTTGGGTTGGTTGTTTGGTTTTTTTCCCTCAGTTGGAGCAGATGTTTAGAGTACATTTTTATGTAGATGTAATGGGATGAGGTCTAAGGAAAAAGGTAAGTGACGAAGTTCAAAGAATAATTCCATCCTGAAATGAGTAATGCACAGATCATAGATTCCTGTGAAAGAAGGCAGTCACTGATTTTGTACTCTGAATGTCCTAATATCCTGGGAGAGAGGTGTGTGAAAGAGAAATCAATCCATAGCCTTTGGTATAAAAGCTCTAGTTAAAAAGAACATCAGACAGTACCATTAATCTTTTTCTTAAAACCATATGGTAGTATATTTCCATTGCCATAGAATCAAAATTTAATTGGAAAAATTATTAATCAGGTTTTCAAAATTCACCTTTCTAAAGCGAATCCATAAATCTGACATCTATGTTTACAAGTTTTGCCTTTCTTTATGACTTTCATTCCTCTTTACCTGGTGTAATTCAAAAGAACCAAATATCATTTATTTATTTATGGTTACAAATAAATGCTTGAAAAATTGAAATTATAGTCTTTCCTTTAGAACAGATTTTCATTCTGGAAGTTCCATTACATTTTAGGTTATGTTGTATTCTTCATGGGTTTTATATAAACAAAATATTTGCATATCAGACACTTTCCCTTTTTTCGCCAGTGCATGGACCTGAATGTGAAATCAAGGACAGTATTTAAAACTGCAGTTAGAACTTCTAATTATTTTGACTTTTTGCAGATCACTTTTCAATTTTGTCAGACCAATTTCTTTCTATACTCCTATTTATGAAGCTACCTGCACCAAAAGTCTGCAAGCTCTTTAAATGATAAAGTTTCCTGTCATTTTGATTCTTATTTTATGAGCTTTTGAGACACTATTCCCAGCAAAAAAGTTACATGTTGCCTACATGTCATTTGTAGTTTAGGTTCTCAGTGCGAAAAGTATCTTCCACTAGCTTTTAAATCAAAATTACCACCAGTGTCAGATTCCTGGCAATCACAACAATTCAATTATTTCCTGATAGCAGAATGACATATTCTCCTGAGTATGTTTTCATTAAATACTTAAAAGCTATAAATCTCAGCAATTTGTCATTCTCCTGGGTAATAATCTATAGTATGTCAGAAAGCTTTTAGTCTTTTGTTATAATAATAGCTGTATTTATTTTTCAGTACTTCATAGTAATGATCTATATATAATGCCCTCCAACACAAAGATTCAAACTTGGTACAGTGTAATTGTAGCTGTCTTGTATTACTTAGGCACACTGATAATTTATTATCAATTTCTATTCTAAACATCTATGTATGATAATGTGCCTCAAAGACTCCTTTGGTGAACTTCCCAGACTGATGAGACTGGCAGCAAATATTGGCTTGACAGAAAAAGGCCAAGGATTTTGCTTGCATGCATGGTGCCTTTTTTTGTTATCACTGAACCTAAAAACAGACCATGGCCACTCACCTGTCTGGTCCTTCCACACATATGCTTTGCAGATGTGCCATTATCCTATCTGCCATCTGTTTTTCTATTATGGAAAATGAGATATATTGACAAAGTCCTGACTGTAGCCCCTATTAGACATTTGAGAATATATAAAAGGTGCTTTTTATTTGTGTATTAATTTTAGTACATCTAGGAATTTGGCCTGTCACATTTTTTTTTTTGGTTGGGTTTGGTGACAGTTGCAAAAGAGACAAATTATGCTATTATCTAATAGCCAATTTCTTTTCCAGAAGGTTCTCTTATTACATGTCTTTTTATATTTATTCATAAACATTTAAATTTAATTATTGTCAATATTTTCTCCAGGTTTTCATCTTTGTAGCTGTGCAAGGAAATGTTGCTTTTTAAATTTCATTTCTTAGATTAGTGTTTAAAACAGCATACCTTTATTTATGTATTTATTTCTAAAACACTCACACTTGTCTTTGACAGTGAAGTAATCTTAACTTGTTCATTTGTTCTACTACCAGCACACTATTGTAATTCAGCTTCCATGGAGTGTCAGCAGAAATCTAATTATCAGCTGCATCTTCTTCAACATACAATTGCAAGATTCCTAAACAGCAACAAAAATCACATTCCATTACATTCTGTCAGATATTCGCTGGTTCCCAGACTGCAAAAAAATTGGTTTTGTGTCACTGTCTGTGTCTTTCTCTTCTCTCACTTTTACTACCATATGTTTTTCTTCACTTTTAATCAACTTCAGCACATTCTAAACAAGCAAAATCCAAATTTCTTTTTACCCCCTACAGCCTATTAATGAAGTTCTCCTTTCTATGTCGTTTTTTCCTATAGCTTAGCTGCAAAGAAGTAGTTCTCTATATATATATAAATATATTGTACTATTTGTTTATGAAGGTATATGCTGCAGGAAAGGAGGAAAGACATGGAAGAAGAGCTTCAAGTACAGAGAAAGCCATAAGTATGAAATTGAAAGACAGGAGCAGGCAGGTATAGCATATAGGCACATATAGCAAGGCAGATACCCTTTATGAGACATTGCACATGAGTCCTAAACACATGAGTATGATCTGTACTACCAGTACTTCTGTCTGCAAAAAAATCCTCAGTAAAGAAAGTTTCAAGCAACATCAAACAGAAGGATGATTTCAAGAACAAAAAGTTATAATCAGCATATTTAATCAATGCTTCTGAGTGTATTTGCAATAAAGGACTCTAACTGTTTGGCACAGACAGTGAGAATACTTTATCCTACATGACTGAAGAGTCTGTGTGGCAAAAGGATTAAATTAATTGGGGAGATTCAGAAGAAGAAAATCTCCAGGATCAGGCAGGATTGAAGCCAAGTTATTTACAGGACAACAGAATTAGCGTCATTCACAATGGAGGGAGATCATAAATTAAGGTCTCTAAAGACAAAGAAGGTGAAATAAGGAAGCAAACACAGTACTGTAACTTTCAGCCACTCAAATATGAGTCTGATGAGCAGAAACCAAGATTGCGACTGTCTGCAATGTCCAAAAGGAATTTTATAAAGGAAAACAAAGTAATATTGAGGTTGGAGTTATGTTGATTTCCAAGTAGTGCACTTCCAAAAAGAAATAAAGAGATTGCTTATTTTATCCTATCTTATTATTACTATAAGTCAGATGACTTGCCTTTGCCTTCTGGTGGAGACAATGCTAATGTGCACATGGAATGTGCACTAAAATTCTCTGCATGAAACCTTCCATTTGCAAAACCCAGGAGTACCTGCAGACCAACCCTTAACACCATTTTGATATGATGGACATCTCAAGCATTCTATTGCATAGGATCAAGATCTATTTTTTTAGGCTATCAGTAATGTTTCACAATAAGCAACATATAAGGTATTACTTTTAAATTTCAAGCCATTTGATGGAATTATTCCTCAAGGAAATCAGCTGCTGTTACTATGCATCACCATTTTATTTCAAATTCATAAATCTCTATTGATTTTCTGTGGCATATAATATTTGGGTAATAGCTCAAACAAAACCCATCTGGTATAATCAGCTGGGGATGCTGAATTTAGTAAATCAGACCGAAAAGTTACAATATGCTGTGTCAGAAACAGCATGTCAGCTATTCAAGAGGTAATAATTAAAGGCACGATAGGGAAGAGGAATCAAATAATAATTTAAATAGAAAAAGAAGAAACAAAATAAAGTAAGAGTTTACTGCACAAACACATGTACACAATACAGGTCTAGGTTGGAAGAAGAACATTTAATAATTAAAAATTTATGAGCTAACACTTGATTTACACAGCCAAAGAAGACATTTGTTATATCATATAAAGCAGGGATATATTGCTTGGATTTCTTAACCTATATTCTAAGTAGCAAGGTGAATGCTGCAGATACGTGATATTAATAAAGTTCCTGCACTGGAATATCACCACATTTGCTTATAATTTAATGTTTAGTTCAGTGCAAAAGGCAGCAAAATAAAAGTACATCTAGAGCAGTTAAAGAACCTTCTATTAGAACTCAGAAAAAATATATATATCAAGTATCAGAGTCTGTCTTCTTTTAAAGTAGGAGTGAATATGTAATCTTTAATTTCTAGGTAGTTTTTGGCAAAATTAAGTTCAGCAAAATTCATCTGTTAGTAAGCAGTGAGTAAAGAAAAGTAAAGTACTTTTAATTTCTCCTCTTTTAATACAAGTGGCACACACCCAGTTAATCTTATAGTAAGGCTGCTGTCAAAAAAATAGGTAAATTATGGTTTGGAAAGGTATAGTTAGAGGTACGAAACAATGGCAAGCATTTGATCAGTCTCTTGTTCTGGGCTAGAACTTGTATATAACTGCTGGTGTTTTGTAGTGTGGAACGCACCTCCTGGTATCAGAATTTTATTACAATGCGGAGAGAAATTAAGTACTGTATGTGAAACAATGTATAGTTTCCTTTTGTGTTAGATGAGACCTACTCTGTCAGAAACATGCTTCTAATACATCCACACATAACAAGTTTGGTTGTTTTTGTTGAAGTTTTTGGTTGGTTTTTCGGTTGGTTGGTTTTTCTTTTTTTCTAAATAGACAACAAAATAGAGCAGGGAACCTAGAGATGGTGGGAGCTTTTTGAAAGCAATTATTTAAGCTGTTTTAAACACTGCATAGGAGACAGGCTATATGCCTGAGGTATATGGCAGTTGAATACAATGGGAATTCATATTATTGATTGAAGATAAAGAGATATTTGGGAAAAAATGGCCCATACTTCTGCAGCCGACAGGAGTACATATCTTACCATGACTTCACTGAAGTTAATAATTCCAAGGTTAGATAAAATGTTCAAATTAAGAAAAGAATAAAAGTGCCTCCCAACCACAAATTCTAATCTTAACACTATAAGAGCTTGAGGTATTGGTAAAATAAGATCACTACTGGCACAATATTCCTGTGCTTTCATCCTAGCTCTCAATTTATAATAATTTTATAGATTACCCATATGGTAAAATAAATTTTTCAACTTTGTAGCCCAATTAAATTTATTTCTGTTCTTTTTAAGAGATATCCTAAAATTGCTATTCAAATATTTTCTACCAAAAAAGAAAGAAAAGAAGAAAAGTGAACCCAACATGCATTATATTGCAACATTTAAATCAGGAAATAATATTTAATAGTGTTAATTTTAGCATCATGGCTGGAGACTGCCATCTGTACTCTGTTTCATGGGGTTATCAGGAGCTTTTGAGAAAATATGAAAACAAGACAGAAGCATTAACGCATCTTCATTCTGAAATAATTTTGCAAGTAAAGAGCCATACCGTTTATAACTTCTGAAAAGTCAGTTTGGTTCATTATAAGTCAATAACAGGTAAATGAAAAGCAAGTTAACATTGAATAAAAATTATATTTATGTCAAAATGGAGCTTTACTACTGACTGTAACAGACATAAGATTTAACCCACTAGAAACTGGGTTTCTCACACTGGAAGTTAGTGTGAGATTTTCTGATGTCTTGATTTTTTGTTATTAAATAGTTATGCAAAATTTAAACCAGAGCCTCAACCTTTGAGGATGCATACTTAGGAAGAAAATTTTGTCACTTTAAAGATCTACTTATTTTCTTTGCTGGAATGTTTCAATTAAAAAAAAAAAAATATAGAAAAAATACAGAAATTTTGTTTTAAAATTTAAGTTAACTGCAGGAATCCTGAGTACACACAGAGAGAAATATGAAATGTTTGTTGAAACCAGTGTGATAGTTCTCAATTATTACATTTTAAATACACATCTTTGGTTCCGAACATTAGTTCAAAACTGAATCTTAACTCAAGGTCCTGTTTCCCCCATATAATTTAGTAGTATGTTTGAATTGCATAAAGAATTTCCTAGCAAGCTGGTATATCCACATTGAATAGCAGTGAAATAGCATTCAGAGGCAAAGACAATTAGCAATTCAGCAACATTGGTTTGCTTGAAGCTTTTTAGTATTTTGTGATGCTTCATTGGGCAGGCACCAAATACATCCTAAAAAGGTAGCTTTAGAAAAATAGGGTTCTATATAATTCTTGTATTCTTAAGCTAAAACTAAATGCATTGCTTGAGAACATACTTAATTTACAGTCATATTTAGAACTCTTTTTTTTTACTTTTCCACTTTGCATTTCCTTTATTTTAGAACACATCTTCATGTACAGAATTGGCACCAGAATTACAGTGTTAAAAATGAAACACCAAAAGCTCAGTCTAATGTACTTGCAAATGAGCTCCCCCTCTGCTTAAGCCCAGACAAGTCCAGGTGATGGCATGTGTTTATCATATCTCATGATTGGGTCAGGATTCTACCTAGATATGGGTCCAATTAGAGGGGATAAGAAACTCTTCTGGGCTCAGCTTTGCCACAGAGCTGCTGAACTGAGAGAGCAATGTTAGCTCCGTAGCCTAAAATTTTGAGTGATCAGAACCATCAGATCCCTAATTTCTGTTAATGCGTCCCTGTTTAGGCACTGGTCTGACTTAGGTACCTGAATTTTTAAGGGGGAAAGTTAAAGTTTTGTCATTTGCTGTATTAATTATTTTACTATTAGTTACTTTAATATTCTATCTATCCATCTATCTATCTATCTATCTATCTATCTATCTATCTATCTATCTATCTATCTATCTATCTACCTATCATCTATCTGTCTCTTTCTGTCTCTTATCTATTATCTATCTACCTACCTGTTTACTTGCTTATTATTAGTAGCACTTGGTGTGAGTGTTAATGGCACCATACCCATAAGGCTCCTAATTTTTAATAGTTTTTATTATTTTAAGCTTAGAAGGAATATATGACACACTAAAAAAAACCCCAAAAAACAATTATAACAAAATATTAAAATTAAACATATATATACATACATGTTAAAAAAGACAGATAATTTTTAATGCAAAGGGCTAGACCTTGGGAAGGACCTGGGAAAGACTACTATTTTTTGAAATCCATGACCTTGATGAACTGAAACGACTTTTGGTTTTTTTTCTCCTCCTGTAGCAAAGTCAAAGCTACATATTCTCCTCTTTTTGTTTTTAACTTTTCTTTTCTAGACTGCATGTAAAATTACCCCAGTAGATCATGGCCAATGAAATCTGAGGTTGAAATACCCCTATTTGTCAAGATCAGGAGTATATTAATTTAATTGATGTGTACAGGCCAGACACTTACATAATTTCAGCAGCTCTTATGGTTTATGAGGTTCCTTAGGAATCTAGTTGTAAAGTAAAGCAATGAGAGATGAAAAATTATTGTAAATTCATGGCATTAGCAAAGGCAAATAGAAATGCCATGTACTAGGCATAATATTAGAACTTTTACATAAAGAATTTGAAGCTAGGCTAATGTATTTCTCTACTCTTCCATGAATACAGGGAAAGATTTGATTTTTTTTAAAATTTCTCTTTCTATCTCACTTAAAATTACCTTTAAGAGAAGAGCAATGGGAAATCACCAAATCAAGCTACTAAATGTATTTGAAAAGATATTTTTTTATCAGAGATATAGTATTCAATTCCACTTCTGTTGAAATGAATGAGTGATACGACATGGCAATAGGATAAGGTGTGAAATTCTACAGCTTCATATTGTTATTTTAGATTTGGAATCTAAGTCAGATTTTTGTAGAGAATAATTTTTAAAATAATTTTCTTTCTTCCTGTTTGCCTCACTCTTTTAGAATATTCAAGGTCTTGTGACAGATAAAGAGATTTTAACATTTCTCTGCAGGCTAAGATAATTAAATACAACAGAATACAGATTTTAATGGTAATAAATCTGACTGTATTAAGACTGTCACTTTTGTCACTCTTTCAATAAAGCCAGGAGGGATTGATCCTAAAGGCTTTTTAATCTGTGTACATGGCATTAGAAATATTTTTTTAGTCCTAAAATATCAAACTGACTTCTTAAACCTGAAAATCTATGTACCGTGTATTAACCAATATGCATTGGTTTGTTAGTGCAAAAGAGAATTTTGATGGACTGTCACATAAGCAGTTTCAAACGATAGACTGGATTGCACTGCTGAAATATTAAAAAGATTATGAAATACAGTCACAGTATGCAACAAAGAAAATGGTGCATCAAAATATCCTAAGGGTTTTAGGATATGACCATGTTAAATGTATCCATGAACAATATTTTCAGATCTAGGGGCTATTTATATACAACATCCTTATAGTATTCTTTATGAGCTTAGTGATCTCAGTGTTGTATCTGGAGCAAAGCAGTGACTATAATTCCATGTTCATTTTGTTTCTTATGAGCATGGCAGGTGCTGCTTGACACAGATCTTCTGAAGATTTTAGTCCTTTAAAATCTAGATCCTGTATCTGAAGAACTGAAGTCAGAGCTATGTATTTGCATCAGGTGAAGTTATCTTTCAAGTCTGTAAACCAGAGTACCGAAGATTTTTTTTTTCCCAGATGTTTATCTGGTGCTGCTCCATGTGTTTGGAAGCTATACTAGCAAGTAGGAATTATATTCAGGCTGCTGAATCGATACTATTAACAGTTCTTACATAATCCTGCAGGTCACTTACTATAGAGGACAAAGTTTTAAATCTAGTGAGGATCCTTTAGACACCAAGTCAAAGGTTAAAACAGGCTATAGAGAACAAACAGCTAAACTGCTCCCATGGGAGCTTTCTATGCACAGTATGTTGGTGGGATATGAGTTTCCACAGCAACCACAGGCTCAGGATCAGAGCATAACCCTCCTAAATTATGCAATATACTTATGGTTCCTTAAGCCTAGCTGGTGTATTTGTATGGCCTCCTCACCTATTATGACAATGAATATATTTTTCATCTCTCCTTGCTTTACTTTAAAACTAGATTCCTAAGGAACCTCATAAGCCATAAGAGCTGCTGAAATTATGTAAAGTGTCTGGCCTGTACACATCAGATAAACCAATACACTCATGATCTTGGCAATTTCAGGACGTGATCTTTACACAGGAATTAACAGATTGTCACTAATTTTTACCAGGTGCTATTTTATAAATAATGGTGAGATAAACTGGGAAAAGTTTCATTTTATTTCCTTTATTCTCATTTACTTTGAAATGAATAAGAAATATTATGTGTGGTACTATAAATATGGATTGTTATGGTAATATATCCTCTCCTATTTCTCCATATGTGTAGGGGAGGGTAGCCATATATAAGCAAGTTTAAAAGAGATATTTCTGGAAATGCCATTGCTTATAATATTAAAAATATCAAGATCTTTTAAAAAATTGTTTATTCAAGCAGTATATAATCCCAGAGCCTTCATATATAATTTTATAACACATCAGTAATAAAGCTAATGACTTATTATTGTGGTACGCTATCACATAAAGTCCTATTGTCAAAGCTGCTTTGACAAAGCTGAGGAGTTGGACTTTTAACCAGAGAGATTTCTTTCTAAATTAAAAAAATATAGGTGTGATTATTCCTGGAGCACAGCTAAGTGCAGGAAAAAAAAGAAAATAGTTATGGTCTATCTTGCTCCAGATAGCAAAACAAATATATACTGAACTCAAACAAAATTGATTTCTTATTAAAAGGCATTTCTTAAGATATGACCTTGAGTGTGAAGCTTACTTCACTTGCACAAATCAGCTTGATGCTCCTTGTATAACATAAGTTCTTGTGTCAGGCTGGTGTGTACGTTATAGGGTTTGAACTGTACAAATCTCAACAGTCTATAGGAGACTGGCATTGAAACCCTTACTGGGATCTGTAGATCCTGTATCAGAGCTTTCCTTCACAGCTGCATTTTTGGGGGGCAAAGAAAGAAGTAATTCCCATTCAGCTGAAAAACTAAAAAGGGTACCGGAAGCACTATATGACAAAAAAAAGCACAACAAAACACAACAAAAATACTAATAATAATGACAATGATAATAATGATCAAAATAAAATGAAACTAAATACTTTTAACATGAATATTGGAAAAAATCAAAATAAATAGGACTAGGGGTTTTTGGTATGCTCAGTGATTTTTCTGACAACTTGCTAAAAATAAAAGCAAATTATGATGAATAAAAAAACCCAAACTATCAAAGCCAAAATTCTGTTCTATGTTTCCAGACATGATTTAAAAGGCTTATATCAATAAAACAAATCAGATAAAACCTTGGAGGCAAGAATAAAGGAGATTCAGTCTATGATTTCTTCCAGAACTAAGGAGCTTATTAGTTTGGGATGTTTAAATGGTACCTAATTTAGGCTGCAGCTGACTTGACTTCTGAAAACTAAAGCACTGAGCTTTGGTGTGTTAAGCTAAGTTTGTGAAAAAAACACACAAATGATGTAATGAAAAGATAGATCTGTGAATTCTTTCTCTTTTATAAATCCCACGCTATATTCTGTGTTTTAGAAAGATAAATATATCACTTAATACTGCAAGCATTAATTTATTGAATACTGTACAAGAACTTATTAAGTCTCATTTGTAGATGATACTGATAGGTGCCCATCACTAAATGAGTCCATTACTATAATGCAATAAATGTCTTATACTTTAAAGCCACTTTTCAAAATGTCAGGCTTTCAAGCATTTGTGCATATGTATTAACTGAAATAAGTTCTTCTCATTTTCCAAACTGCTGAAGAATCAGTTTATTTGATTCGTGTTCGTGAAAGTTCTGTTTTGCTAGGAAGGAAGGAAGGAAGGAAGGAAGGAAGGAAGGAAGGAAGGAAGGAAGGAAGGAAACTTTCTTGCTTTGTACAGATCCTAAATTGAGTTGGAATAAAATTATATTGGTCACAGACTGCTCTTCATTTAGTCTTCATTGTAATAATTTATCATTGTTCAGATTCCTAATCTTCTAAACAATGTGCTAAATCCATGTGCCCATTTTATTGGACACACTATATAAATGAGTTTCAGCAGTTAAAAGATAAAAATAGATCTTATTGTATATAAATAAAACTTCTGTCACAGACTTTCTTTTGAGACTTGTAAAACCCCTTCTAATGCCCTTGTTCCATGCTCACTGGTTCTGCATTATCTGACTTTTCTGTCATTATGTCTTCATTTTTCCAATAAAAAGTGTCATTTCCTTAGGGCGAAGGTTACTTTTTGTTCTCTATTCATAGTCAGTTCTTTTGACTTATGTGGGTTGACCTGATACAAAAATTCTTAGGGCAAAAAGCAGAAAAAAAATAGAAAAAACCTACTACTAATAATATAATAATAATAATTACAGAAGACAATGAAATGAAAGGAAAAAAATAAAGTTGGGAAAGGATTAGAAAATCTATAAGAGGCCACAGACTTTAAATGACCATGAAAATACAAATTATGCAGACACTATTCCAAAAAAATTAATGAGAGCCAAAACACAACACAAATCACCAAATATTACTATAAAGCCATATATGACAAAAGACACCACATAGAAAAAAAACAACAGAAGAGTTCGACAATTGGTAAAACAAAAATTCACCTCAAAAAGCTTAGAATATATTTAGAAAAACAGAGCTTTGGCAACAAACCTTCTAGAAAAGTGCAGTTAATCCAAAGCAGAAATATTTCTGTAATCCATGCATGAATATTTTGTGAGTTTTGTCCTCCATACTACAAGTGAAAAAAGCCCAGTTTGTGAGAAACAGAGTACTAAATATGACTGAGGAAAGAAGTATGCAGACAAGCTTTTAAGCCTAAGTGAACAGAGACATCAGATTCAATTGAGAAATGAAATGCAAAAAAAGCCAAGAAAACAGGTCTTTCAAACCCCATGCATATAATTGAAATACTAAATAGACTTTTCTCTTGCCTTAAGTAAAAAAATATAATTTTTTAAATAAACGAACCATTTAGTCCAGATCTAGATTTGTTGAATTATTGAAACTGCTCTAGATGTTCTGCAGCATTCATCTCATATATTTCAACAAAATATTTAACATCTGAGGCCAATTTTATTAAATTTGGGGAGAAAAACAAAGGTTTCAGATGAGACTAAAATATAAATAAATATGTAAATCATATAGACAAGCTGGGTACATTTTAATATATAAATGTTTGAATTTGGTTGTATAGATATTTTTGTATAGAGCATTCAATTTATGTACATAGATCTTATAATCTTTTAAGGTTTTTGTTTTTTTCATTGAGTGATAATGAAAATAAAAGTAAGTTTTCCTATTAAAAGGCCCTTAAGCCTTCTGTCCTTGAGATGATGTATTTACAAAACTGACTTGCACACCATACTTGGAAAACTCTGGTTAATAATAAAGTTTGTCTCTATGATTAGTCACATTTTTTTCAGTTCTTATTTGCAGATGAATTTTAGGTGCCTTTTCAACTGTTTATATAACAAACATTTTATTTGTAGAATCTGTTCAAAACAGTGCTGCAAACATTCAGGTAAAAAATGCATTTTTCCCCCCTTCATTTTATTTTGTCAAGTTTGAATGAAACTTAAAAGCAAATTGCCCTGTTCCTTAAGACACAAAGAACTGCAGATTTCCAGAAATGCATAGATCAGATCTGAAAAAATAAAATTTTAAACCATATGCCTGCATAATGTTCAGTGCCTGGTACCATATTTAAACAGCACCTTTTGTGATCAAATTTGAGTAAGAGATAATCTTTGTGCTTGTATCAAGGGAGTGATCAACTGGTGATGCCCACCCACATCTGTACAGTTCTGTATTCCCTACAAAGTCTGAGCCAGGCAGTGTGCAGTGCATACAATCAGAGAAAGATAAGCCAAGTGAAACAAAACTTCTATTTTTCAAAGTCTTTTAGAACCGGTAAAGATTTAATCAACTCACATTGATTTTATGGCACTGTGTCCTGCTTCTTAATGACTAAGTCTGGTAGATTTTCACTTTTTATCAGTCCAGACAAAGATGGGTGACATTAAAAATAAAGAGAAAACTAGTTTTTATTTTTCTTTACATGGATTTTTTTATGGAGAAAATACTGCAAAAATATTACTTTGGAATTAGAGGAGCAGAAAAATCAGTCAAATTTATGGTATTCATTAACAATCAAATTAAAACCAGCATCATTATAAAGTAATATATAGAATCCCAAATGTATTGAAAAGTTCTAACAATTACTGAAATTTTAACCCCTGCCTAGAATTTCCTTTATTTCACTGGGAACAGTAGCTACTGAACAGGTAAATAAAACTTGCTAGGATCTATTGCATAAGATTTATTTATTCACTTTTAGCAAATCAGCAGGAATATACGCACAGTTATTGCCAAAAGGATTTTAAACTACAGTCTCCTGTGACAGAATTCAATTGCAAACTTTAATTATCTGTTCTGAAGTGCCATACTATCAACAAATATAATTACAGTGAGTAAGCCAGTAAGTTTTCTTAGCCAAAGTTATTTTTCTCCAACTTCTGGCAGTTGGGACTACTGACACATTGCTCCATGCTCAGACAAAAGTGAAATTCAGTCAGTAAGGCACAAGTGTTTTCAAATTTGGCTTCTAGGTGTTCCAAATTATTAAACTATAGGTAGTAGTTGCTCTGTCAGATGTTCCTGGAATCTCAAATGAAAAGTATGCCACTGATGTCTAGGAGATTTGACATTTATATTTTATTTTTACATATTCCTCTGGAAAATTATATGTTGCCCCTTGATTTCCTCACATAGTTTCCTTCACACTGATTAATTTTGAAGGTCAGCCTTGGAATAGTCATTTCAAACTCTTCAGATGAGATAGAGAAAATCTTGAAAGGGCTTCTTTATACATTTCAGAATAATTTATGCTGTTCAGTGTATAGGATGTCCAAAGGTCTTTTGTGTGGAGTAACTCTCAGTTGGGAAAAATCTCAAGGAGCAGTAAAGACATCTGAGCTCAATTACACACCATTCTCCATAGCATCTAATGGAGCTAAAATACAGCATTTTCCAGAAATCTTAATTTTTTTTTGTTGGTGTGGAGTGTTCTATATCCCGCTGACACATACCAGATAACTTTCAAAATCAGCAAAGAATTGTCTCTTTCCTTGTTCAGTCTGTTGTCTGTATGTCTGTATACTTTGTGGAGAGCTTGCAGTGTTGTAGGAGGCTGAGTAGACAGGATGGGGCAGGGCAGGGAAAGTGATACTGCTTAGTTCTTTTTACCACTGAATGGAACCAAGGGAGGGTAGTGAAAGCTAAAATGTGCATATGCATAAGCTTGGTGGTGAATTAAAAAAAAAAAAAATTCAGAACAAAAGGGACTAGCTGTTGCTATTTCATCCCTGAAGTATTTCTTTGGAGAGCAGACTGCCTCTATGCATGTACTAAATTCTGAGCGCCTCCAAATAGTGTTTGCATTTCTGGCCTTTTAATGATTTTTACAGTACAAACCTGCTAGTACTTGTTGTTTGTAACATGTATTCTGTTTCATTTGTTCATATCACATTAATTTAACAGGATTTACTTTCAGTTAAGACGTTGTTTAGGTAGACTATGAATGGTAAAATTGTCCATGTAGCAGCAGCTGTTCCAGTCAGGGATCAAATATATCTTGGATGGACAGTGCCCAGACAGAAGTGACCTGGGGGCACTGCTCCACAGCTGGCTGAACATGAGCCAGCAGTGTGCCCTGGTGGCCAAGGAGGCCAATGGCATCCTGGCCTGGATCAGGAATAGTGTGGCCAGCAGGAGCAGGGAGGTCATTCTTCCCCTCTGCTCGGCATTGGTCAGGGCACACCTTGAGTGCTGTGTCCAGTTCTGGGCCCCTCAGTTTAGGAAGGACCTTGAGATGCTTGAGTGTGCCCAGAGGAGGGAACAAGGCCGGTGAGGGGCTTGGGACACAAACCCTGTGAGAAATGGCTGAGGGAGCTGGGGTTGTTTAGCCTGGAGAAAAAGAGACTCAGGGGTGACTTTATCACTCTCTATAACTTCCTGAAAAGTGTTTGTAGTCAGGTGGGGTTGATCTCTCTCACCAGGCAGCAGCTGACAGAACGAGAGGACACAGTCTCAAGCTGCGCCAGGGGAGATACAGGTCGGATATTAGGAAAAAGTTTTTCATGGAGAGAGTAATAAAGTATTGGAATGGTCTGCCTGGGGAGGTGGTGGAGTCACCATCCCTGGATGTGTTTAAAAAAAGACTGGATGTGGTACTTGGTGCTATGGTCTAGTTGAGATGTTAGGGCATGGGTTGGATTTGGTGATCTTGAAGGTCTCTTCCAACCTAGCTATTCTGTGAATTCTGTGAATTCTGTAATTAAATCATTATTGCAATTTTACAGTAATGAGGATGGAACCCCCAGCTTTCTCAATTCTGTTCTAATATATAAGCTCACCTCCCAAGAGATTTTTTTTCTTAAAAGTGAACACATAAAGAAGAGAAAATTTAAAGAGAGTTACTGTAACTGTAAGATGCAAAAAGGTGTTTGTGTCTACATATGACTACAATAAAAATGGAGGAATTCTGTCCTCTCAACCCTTGACTGGTCAAATTTTAACAGTATCAAACAGCCTGGTGCCTATGTTGAGGAGCATTCTCTCTAGATATGTAGTGACTTGATGATCTTTGTATCCACAGCTCTCTGTAGAAGAGTGAAACCGTATCTAATTAAACAAATGAAAGATTCCATCTGAAACTGAGAACAGCCATCTGGGTAAAAGGAAAAATGAATCTGCATCTTCAAGATGGAAGACCTAGACAATAAAACAAAACAGGAAAACAACAAAATTTTCTTAATCTATTGTACCAAAATGGTAATCAAGTAGTCTCTGGTCCTGGGAATAAGGGTTGTCACATGGACTTTAGATTAAAACATTTCAATTTCCATGTTTAATCAATGTCTAAATATTTTTTATTAGGAAATCACTGTTGAAAAAAAACAATTTAATCACCACACTTCAGAATGTTTTTTCCAAAAATCAAGCATATATAATTGTTCCATGCAAATTAGTAAAACTATAATTATTGTAATTGTGTTTCACACAGCTGGCATTAGTTATGAGTGGAAACTCTCTGCGAGCTTTCCAGCTGCAACTGATGTGTGCACTGAATAGCAGAAGATTCCACTGAAGAGTTCAGCAGAACCACATGCTAAGCAGTCCAATTATGTGACCAAAAGTAAGATGTCCTAAGGAACTCAAGTTACATCCTTTCTGTAGCATTGAATCATTGGAGAAATCCAAAGAAATTGTTAAGTATTAACAGAAAAGAAATACTTTTCCTAAGGTTAAATGAAGTTGGTGGAAAAGTAAGGAGTAGATATTTTTTAAAAAAAGGTGCATGACTTGCTGTTTCTGAGGGCTTATCAGGTGGGGTGGATGTGGAACAAAATTGCAGTGAAAAAAATAAAGCACCAACAAAAGTAGCCCTATGTGAGGGCTCCCTGTCTTTCCCCTTAGCCCCCTTACTTCTTTTTCCCTACACACTTAAAATTACAAAATGAAGTCTGCATTGTTGAACTGGCATTTGATCTCATTTGCACCTTTGTTCTGGCAGAGGACTTCAGCATCAAATTGCAATGCTTGCCTTGCATTCCTTGTCATCTTCCCTCATTACTTAAAATAGATTAGTTGTGGGACTCAATCATTTATGGTTGATTGCTGCCTGATCTTCAATTCCTAACGATTGTGCTGCACCTTTTGAAATTTGTTTCCATCTTGAAATTGAGATAGCTGATAAACCTTTTGCTGTGTCAGCCTTGTATATGCATGAATATGAAGGGTAATGAATGTTTCAGCCTTGCCTCCTACTCTAGCTTTCCTTTATGGCTGATCACCTTATTTAACTCTTACATAGTTACCTTTTGGTTTGATGACATTCTTTTGTAAAATTGCCTTTATTGTTTCAAGTTTTAAGTTATTTGATAAAACAGAGGAATTAATTTTGTTTTTTAACTTGTATTTTAAATATGTTCAAGAAATGCTGGTTAAATACAATACGAAAATGAAATATTATATTTGGATTTCTCTTATTTGTATAGTTATTAATTGCCTTGTCACTTTCAGATACTTTCAAACAAGCTTTTAGCCTTTCTGAAATTTAAGTTTTAGTTGTCTAGTTTCATCTTCATTATATTACTTGTTTATGTTTTTGGTTCTTTTATCTTGAAATGAGAAAAAATTATTGCATTAATCACATGCCATATTGATGAAGACAATTATTGCATACATAACTGCATGTATTTTAATGACATTTATAGCTAAAATAACAATTTATATTAAATTAACATCTTGAAAATTCTATTTAGAATAGGGATTCATTGCAATGAATCATTTTCTGCCATCAAGTGTGGGAAGGTATTAATATATGGAAATATCTTTTGATATGCCCAAGAATATCAATGCCACAGCATGAATGTGTTCTTGATTTACTTCATCTGTTTTGTTATGTTTGCATATTTAGGAGCCTGCCATTCCAGAACTGGTATGGGGAAATTCTGTGGGGAAGTAAAGAGTTAGCTTAATTTATACCAAATTTATCTTCTTGTTAGTTATTTCCAGAAACAACCATCAAAATACAGACAGGATAAGAAAAAATAAATGTTCTCTCATATTTTATTGGTAGCCTTCTCCCAGCACAGTGGGTTTACGTCCAAGAATGTGCATGTTTAACAGATTGCTTCAGACTCTAAGTCATTAATCACTTCCTAGGAAACCAATGTGCTACACAGAATTTAGCAGTTTAATACTGTAACTGAATTACATTCAATTTCTTTAATATAAGATGATGGAACCATCAACACTGTGCTCCTGTTACTGTTATTTCTATTGACTCCTTGACCAGACTCCTTAGGGGATGCTTAATTTCTTAAGGCAACCTGCATTACATTCAGTGAAAAGGTGTACTTTCAATGCAATCATAACTAGGCAAGGACTGAATTTGAGGATCTGATCCTAAAATTTTCCAAAAAAGAATATAATATTTTATGCCATCATATGTTTCTGCATATGATACTATCTAACGTACATAGTGATAGATAAGGACGTTGATAAACAGACCATTATTTATTTTCTAATTTAGGCAATTTTTCTAGGTTTTATGACACACTTGCTTACACGCTTCTTTTGTTTTTTTTTTTTTCTACCACCAGCACATAAAAAGAAAAAAGAATCACACTTGACTGCTGACACTTCATCAAGGTAAACTTCAATGAACTTCTCTGAAAAGTCATGTCAATCCGGAATATGTAGAAAAATATGTAGTTATCTCTATACTGAACAGTTTTAGGGGAAAAAAATGAGGTCAAGTTGGCAGGGAGAAATAATTTCTAACAATTTCTTTTTATTATTTTTAACATGCTGTAATTGCAAAAAAATTAGTGAGCCACTCTAACGATTGGAAGAAGAGAGTAACCCCAAAATCAGGGGTGCTATTTGCGACCCTACTTCTTGAGTTTATGCAGTTATGCACCTAATCTATAGCCTAATCTATTCCATTGCAGTGGAATGTTGCTGTAAAAAGTCTCAGATTTGGTTCTGCCTCAGCAAAATCAGAACTGACACTTTTGTTTCTTTTTGCAGTTTATGCATGGACCTCTGTGGTGTTTTCTCCAACTTCCACCACTGAGAACATGTTGACGCATATGCTGCAAATTATATTAGCCTTTCCTTACACAATAAGGTGTTTATTTTATGAGCATTCTTTTGAGAAATTAGTCACACTAAAAAAATCAGCCATTAAGGATAATAACGGTAGCTTTATTATTAGACAAAATATGCTTTTTATTAACACAGAAAAATAAAAAACCCAACAGGCTTTCTTATTAAGTTGACGTAATCATTGATGAAAACTCATGCATCTAATGTATCACAAGTATTTTTTCTTTAAATATTTGACAACTCTGAAAATCTGAAATTTTTGATCAGATAGTCTTTCTGATCACTAAACATTCTTCACAAGTAAAGAGGTCCATCCATCAAATGCTTCCCACATCTCTTTTGGTTATAAATTTCTCATTGACTGAAGCTCAGTAGCCAAATAGCAGAAGAAAGATTGTGCCTCTCTTGTACACCATTCAGCAACATTTCAATGAAAGCAAGAGACACAATTTAAGTTTGCGTGGCTTTTTTTTTTTTAATTCTTCATAGTTTCCTATTATAGTGGGCTGAAATTGTTAACATGGAGTGTGCAGGTAAGATAGGACAGAAAGCTCTTTGCTTGTCAATTTTGCCATTCTAGCCATAACTCATTTATGCTTTGCTTTGGCAACTTAATTCTCAAGCACTAATAGGAAGCCAGAGACAGACCACAGGAATTGCACACTGCAGTTTGCCAACTGACAGAGGAGGAGCCAGAAAGACATTAAAGACTAAGAAAACAAAAGAAAAAAAAATCTCTGGTGTAAGGAGCTTGAGCACTTGGGTCAGCTACAACCATAAATTTAGCTTCTGCAGAGGTTTGCTAAAAACTACAAAGACAAGAAACATTCAGGGGATGAACTCAACCTATTTCAAGCCTTTGAAGATTCTCTAGGTATACCACTTTTATGACCACCAGCTGAAGCACTGTCACTCACCTTGAAACTGCCAGCCAAGCTTGTTCCACTAAAGGCCTTGATGATGCCCTTTTATGCTCTATTCCAGCTTCTCTTACTTTTTTTTTTTTTTTTCCTCACATGCAAAGGTGGGAATTGAATGAATTCTTTGAGAGCATTGTTGAGAAAGAATTTCAGATGATTGGGAAGTATGAAGAAGAACTTTCTCCCAGGCTGTATCCTGTCTAACTTGTATTTTAATTTGATATTAGGTTCAATGTCACATCAAATAACAATTCAAAACTGCTACTAACAAACTACAACAAGTACTAACTACAGCAGTTCACTTCTATTTTTCTTTAGACAGCTGTTGCAGTGTTGTATGAGGTACTGAGAATGCATCATATATTCTATGTTTTCTATTAATTTTGAAAACCAAAAGGTATCATGAATTTCTGTCATTTTCTCTCTGTCTTTTGCAGTGGTTAGACAGATAAAGAAAAATATTGTAGAACTCCCCTTCTCCCCAATATATTGTATAATTTCTGATACAGTTTTTGTTGTTAATATTTTTACAGACATGAGAGATAACTGTAATTACAACATAATATGGTTTGTTCACTTATTTTTTCTTATTAATTTATCATTTTTATTTCTGTCTTGGAGTGATAGAACATGTATAATATACATTATTAGTACCTCCACATAATGTATTATTTTTGCTATTTCTTTTACTGCTGGTTTAATATTTTGCTTTTTTATTTCTTTTTCTCAGTAACTCCTAAACTTTTGGAAAGATTTACAGGGATAGAACCAGCTTTCTTTACAATAGACTACATTTAGAAAAGCTATTAGACACATGTCTACATTGCTGCATGGTGGAAGGGGAGATGAGAGGCAGGCAGATATGCATTTGAAAAGAAGAGGAAAGGAGTAAAAAAAAATTAAAACAAAAACAGACAAAGAAACAAATAAACCAAAAAAATATACTGTAACACAGATACTCTAGCCAATCACAAGGTTTGGAAATATTTTTAAATAATGGGCACTGAAAAAGAGAAAATCACCATTGAACATTGAAAAGGGAAATGAACAAACAAAAAGAAAACGTCTCTCCTTTTTCTTCCAAGGAAAAGCTTATTCCAGCATTATAATTTGTGTGTTACTTTTAACAATCCCGGATCTGGCAACTGGTAACAAGCCTTCTTACTACAAGGCATGCACCTGAGAATGCAGAGCTTATAAAACAGAACAGTACTCGTTGAAATGAAGAGTTTCAGACTGGCAATGCTTTAATTTTTTTTTTTAATTCCTCTTTTAATGTGCTTGCTTTATATGACAACATGGAAATGTGATTCTTTAATGCATCATGAATATCTTTGCCTGAAAAAGATTAACCATCAGCTGTTGTTGAAGATGTCTGAATGCTATTAATGATAGCATTCTCCCACTACTTTTCTAATACCTGCAAGACATTTACATTCATGAGATAGATACCATTTCTGGTCAGACCTAGAAAGAAACTTGTCTCAGACATGTAAAGGCAATAATCAAGCATGCAGACAGCAACAAAGACTCATCAGTCACCTCCCATTAGCAAATACCTATAGACCACATCTGATTTATTAATCCAGGCTCATCTCCCAACACATCTAAGCAACCACACTCCAATTTAATTTCAACCTGGTAGCAGGTGATAGTCTGAAAGATGATATGGGAAAGCTATTTGTAATTCTGCCAACATGAACAATGAACGTAAGTTTATTTTTTTCTCTTTCTACATAAGGACATACCTAATCTTTCTGACCTTCCTAGACCATTAACTCCACTTTAACATCGTGGCCCCTCTGAATAAAACAACTTTTCACATTCTCAAAATGCAATCAGATTTCTTCCACTAATAATAGTACATGCTTCATAATGAGGAAGTGTTGACTGATAGAACTGCTACTAATATCTAGTGGAACACAGAGGCTCAGCAGACAGCTCTGATGCCTCTCCCCTTATGAATGCTTGAACCTACCAAAGTACTAGCTTGCCTTCTCAGGGGAATTTAAACATTGCCAACAAATTATGTTCCCTATGTTGTATCTCAGCAGACAGGACAGCTCCTGAGAAAATAAACCAAGAAAGATAGGTCAAGTGGGGAAAAAAAAAAAAAAAGGAAACATTAATAGTTATTTACACTTAATATATCAAAATATAGACATGACAAATAAAAGAAAAAAGAATCAGGTGTTACAGTATATTTAGTGTCCTGGATCCTATTGGCCTGGTCATCTTGTCAGAGTGGCTGGTGAAACACGGTGTTTCATTGTTGCCTGACTCTCCCCACCCTCCCCAAATGTAGAAGCTCTTTAAGCTGCTCCCAGCTGCTGCAGTGGCAGTCTTCACTCTGATGAACATTGTTTCAAAGCAGCTGTGGGATTTGTGCCGGGGGGCTTTTCATCAGCCAAACATGTTCTAGATGGAAGGATTTCAAATGTCATGTCTGTTCACCCAGGACTTCATGTAGTAACTTCTGCTGCAGGCTTGTGTCCTGAGAGCTGCTATGCTGTGAAACTGCCAACATAACTGGAAGATGAAATCTTTACATGAGCCCAGCTGAACATTTATCTTGGAAGCTTGGTGCAGAGAGCTAGTAACCCCAGGCATTTGAACACCATAGAATTAAAAACAAAACAAACCTAGAACATTCAATAACCCCAGTCGGAAGGAAGGAAGGAAGGAAGGAAGGAAGGAAGGAAGGAAGGAAGGAAGGAAGGAAGGAAGGAAGGAAGGAAGGGAGGGAGGGAGGAAGGAAGGAAGGAAGGGAGGGAGGGAGGGAGGGAGGAAGGAAGGAAGGAAGGAAGGAAGGAAGGAAGGAAGGAAGGAAGGAAGGAAGGAAGGAAGGAAGGAAGGAAGGAAGGAAGGAAGGAAGGAAGGAAGGAAGGGGAACATAGTGTTTAAGAACATATTTCAATTGGCTCATTGTCCCATGGAGGGTTAGAAGTCATGGAAAAGCAATGAGGGATTTCATGGTTCATAGAAGAATAATTTTACTGGAGAAATTGATGCAACAGCAGTATTACTTCCTGTAACAGTGACATATATCATCCTGGTTTTCTTCTGGAAGTATGAAGATAAATGGAAAAGAAAGTAGTTGATGACACTTTGTTACACTGATGCTTTTATCTATGAAGTATTTGCAATAGCTTTGCTAGAGATCTGGGAGCTGAGACTGCCCTTCTTTTCCAAGGAATGGTTATGTCCCATTAAAATACCTCATATGCCATATGAACCTTAACACTCTTTTCACCTTCAGTCTTTTTGTAGTCAGCTGATGATTACACAGATAGGTTCAGAAGTCTCTTGGTCAAATTCTCTTTTAGTGTCTCTCCAGAACCAAACTTGTGGATGGGATTGATCTCCCTGCAGTGTTCAGGTGGCAATCATTTCCCAGTTCCCTTAGCTTTGACAAAAACAAATGCTATCATTGTATTTGAAATTAGTAAGACAAAGATGATGTATTTTACCATCCTAACAGTCCATTCTTTCAGCAGATAAGACCCTGTACAATTTTGAGGATGCTGTCAGAACAGGACAGGATCATTTGGATATCTTCATGTGTCACAAGCCATGGGCTGGAGCAAAGATAGGACTGCAGTTCAGTGAGCTTTAGGGGCAGCACTGAAGGCAGAAGGATGGCTGCTATCTTCATTCAGCCTTGAAAGAACTCACAGTCCTTATTCCTTTTCAACCTGTCAAATGAGAACGGAAGACCCCAAACCTTCTAGGTGACACCTGGAACATGTGTGGTAAATCATGAGGGAGAAAGGTAGAGGGAAAAAAAGAATTTATTTTGTCCTCTGACGAAGTCACGTGCTAACCCAGAAATGTGCCAAAACTGGCTTTGATCTTCTTATATTTTGTTGATATACACATCGCAAAGGTATTTGGCACTGTTGTCTAACTTAATTAACCTGGCATACAGTGCTTTCTGCTGTCTTTCCCTGTGTTTTTTTGGCTTTTTTTAATTTTTTTTCCCCATTCTCTTTGATCTATGTAAGCAAGTGGAATCCCCAAAGCAGTTGAAGAATACAAATGTATACACATATTTCTTTCTTCCTGCAATACTATGAGATCTGTTCCCAGTGGCCTTTTATCTCTTCCTGCTTTTTCCTCAACATAAGAATTCCTCTCTTACAGCAATTATACATGTGTTTCAGTAAGTAAAACTTGTGGCTGTGCTGTCTGGCACATGAACAGTAGCATATGAATAGTAGTTGCATTCACAGAACACCGCTTCTATCCTGACTGTCGAATGCGCTGTAAGCATGATTGTTGTTCAATTCCTTGAAAATTGGGAAATTTTGCCTCTGTTTTTACGGAGGACTCATCTAACAAAGGCATGAACAGCTTGTGGATACTTGAGAGTCTCAATAACTACGTTAGTTGCTAAAGTTTGAATGCAGCAGTATGCAATATTAAAAGTGGGGTAAAAGCATGGCAATGTAAAAGTAAATGTTTAGATGAAAAGTTTCACTACACCTAACTAGGAATTTAACATTTATATGTGCACATCCAAGATGAAAATCCAAGGTATCTTGGAAATATGAATTACCCACCCCAGGTTCTGGGCACCAGAATACCATTTAAAATATTTCCAATTCCACTCTTACTATTTAGAAGTTGATAATCTCTGTATTTATACTATCTGACTCACTCCTCACCTAAGACTTTCCACTTTATATGCTAAGGATGCATACCTCCATTTTTTTGTTGTTGTTTATTGTGTGGTACTTTATACTTATCAAGACACTATTTGCAAGTGGTAGTTAAAATTCACGCAATGGCCCTTCTATTTACTGATCTAAAATGTGGTTACATCTCAACATGCTCAGTTAATGGAATCAGAAAGCAAGTTCTATTTGCTCATAGGCTTTATGTTTACACTAAATACTCAAATGATTAAACCATCCTTTATAAGTGCAAATCCATTCCCTTTGCCCCCCTGTAAAGACAGTGATATTAATAAAAGGAAAGGTGAGAGGAAAGCTTACGTTTGTTGACTACTAATTCAGCAGTATAGCCTCTGGAAAATTTTGTCATTTATTGCTGCTCAGGAATTTATAACCTGGAGAAGCTGGTGATAATGGGCTTTAAGCCTTACAAACTCCCCAAACCACTGGATTAAAGAATCTGCTGTATTCTGTGTAGTCCCTGAAGCACACTTTAATGGTTCTGCTGAAAGGGTATCAATCATACAGGAACAGTTCCACAAAGTTACACTGAGGCACTCCAAGATGGTTAAATGTTTTCATTTTCTGTAATGCAATACATTTGTAAAACTCTGTCGAGGAAGCCTAGCAATTAGAATCTTGGCGTCAAAAATCATACAATCCACTTTGCTTTGTTTTTAATTCCTGTAGCTTTGAACTCCTAAGTTTTATGGAGCTCTTCTTATTCAGATATTTTTATTCCAGCTTTTTTTTTTCCTATGCTGTTCTATTTGTAGGTGGGAATTGGAAAGCAGGTATGATTTTCTTTTCATTTTTAGGTGTGATATTTTGTTAGCTTTTTTTTCCAGACATACTCATTCATGCTGGTTATTCCTGCATGCTAGAAATTTTTCTGCTTTTGGTTAACCATTGGAAAATTTGTATGTTTTCACAGAAATAATAGTAAGATGTTCTCTTTAAGAAACTTCCCTGACTGGGAAAGTTAGTAATTTTTATATATCATTAGCAGTAATAAAACATTGCAAAATTATAAAGTCTAAAAAATTAAATCTGTCAGTTGATCCCAATTGCAATTAAGAAAGGAATGCTCTTTACTCCTTTAGCCCTTCCAGAAGCCTTTTCTGCAGTTATTTGCATAGGCTACTCAATTTAAAATTGTCTAATTAATGACTGTCAACTGGTATCACAATCCTGGCAGTGAGACTATAATCAACTATAATATGTGAGGGAAAGAAATAAACTGTAAACACTTAAAGTAATGTATTTTGGGAAAAAAGTTGAGAGATACCTTGTTTTTCTTCTCAAAGGCTTTTTACAGTGTATTTAAATAATATGAGCAGATCTAATAGTTTGCTTAAAAAACTCAGAACTGGAATACCAATTTGCAATCACTAAAAAGGTGAAAGCCTTTACTTACTTCCTAAGGGTTTCTTGAAAGTCAAAATGCAGTATTTTTTGCTGGTTTTTTTTCCTAATAAAGGATTGCATAGGTCTGTTCAGACAATTCAATGAAACCAGAAATATGGTTTGTGTTTTGTTTTGTCCCTCTTCTCATTCTGCTTTTTACTTATGTATTTTGCTATTGTTTTAGTCAGCTTTATATATACTGAATCAGGATTCATTGGTTTGTAATTCCCTGAATCATCCCAAATACCTCGGTAATAAAATAGCTACATTGTTTGAACCTACAGTTTCTTTCTCTACTGTCATAACTGTGTGACAGATTGCACATCTTTTTTAGTAACTAAGCCATTTCATTTTAAGTTCCCCCAAAGAACTCTCAGGTGAGAACCATCTGCTTCTTTGAATGTTTGTTCCTTAATATATCACTTTGAGCTCCATCCGACTTCTCATTATCTGACAACAACTCATCTTCATTACCTGACAGAGCAGTTCCAAATCACATATCTTCTCAACTTTCCCATGCTGGAAGTTGACACAAATCAATCATTTCACATCCTTGCAAGATGTTTCTGCTTAATTTGCTTGTTTTCTTTTTTGTTAATCCAAGGAATTCAGAGATGTATTTCTTTTTCCTAAAATGATAGATTCAAATTATTCTAATTTGGGATTTATAAAAATCTTTAAATTCTCTTCCTTCATACTTTCTATTTCAATCTTTGAGGTGTTTTTCTTAATTATTTTTGGTTGGGTGGTTGGGTGTTTTTTCTGGTAATATCAGTTTCAAATCAATATGCATGACAAAACACAGACACTGAACTCGTATCAAAAGACAAATATCTACTCTCTGATGGCTATATTTTACTTTCTACAAAAATACCACTGAGGAGCTTTGGCAGAGTATCTCTCCAAAGCAATTACAAATCTTTATGTGGTACATATAATATGGTGACAGATCTCTATTCATAAAGAAAAAAAGGAATAATTTTACTTTTTTGTCCTTTGGTCTCCAGGAAGAACAACACCATAAACAACAAAATTGAACTATCAAACCGTAAAGGTTATTTTTTATCATCCATAACAACTTAGTGGAAAATCATGCTTGCCACATATGTATTATTTCTCACTTAAAACAAATACTTTTCTTGTTAATACATATCTAACAAAATTTACACCTTTGGCTAAAGCCTCTCATCCATTATACGTTTTCACTATATGAGTCACAAATAACACAATGTCAATCTCTTAGCTGAAGAAAAAAATGCTCCATATTTTGAATTCCAGTAATTTGAATTACTCCAGGTCCTTTAGTATGCTGAACTATCTTACCAGGAATTCCGAGCATAAATATAACAAGAATGTACTGTAGAAATTTCTTTCTTTTAAATTGCTGACATTTGGCAGAAAGAATAGGATGTTGAATGTAATAGACTGAAAAGAAAAAAAAAATTAAATGTGGAGTTGTTTTAAATTAGATTTCTGCATTCAAACACTTTATTTACTGGTTTGAAATATTCATTGATCAATGAGATTTGCTTGTTTGTCTATATATTCCAGATTTTTCCACTCTACATTTTTCCTTCTGAGTTATTCCAGCTACCTGTTTGTAATTCCCAGTTTATTTTCTGTCACCTTCATGTTCAAGATTTTATTTGCCAAATTGTCTGTATCAGGAACATGAGGACGTATCCCTAATTGTATGGAACTCCTTTTGTATGTTGTAAAAACACACGTAAAACACATTGTAACTTTTTTTTTCGATAAACAAATGATGCATATTTTTATATGAGAACTTGGGCAATGTTTGGTTTGGGTTGGTTGGTTGGTTCCATTTGTTGCCCTCCCATTCCTCTTCCCCCCAAGGTCAGCTGTTTAGTTGTTAATCCTGGGTGATAAATCATTCTGAAGTTTTCTAGTCTCTAGAGAGAGTCTTTCAGTTTGGCTGTTACCTCCAAGAAGGACATTTTGTATAAAAATAAATGAAAGTCAATGCAAGCCATTTTTCCAATAAAAGCAGCCAACTTCTATAAACAATCTTCCTTGCATTACTACTATGAAACATTTGGGATACAGCAACTGTAGCTAAATATTGAGGTATTGCATAGCTATTTGAAATATGAAATTAGTATCATAGATATAAGGTATTTATAAAGCTATAAGATATAAAGGCAGTTAGCAGACATCTAAGCCACAAAGAGGAAAGCTGTAAGTGAGCAAAGAGTGGAAACTATGTCTGTAAAACCTTGAAGAAATCACCTTACCACTCTATGATGATTCAGGTAAATATAAAAATGTAAATATATTAAATTTTAATACCACTTTTTAACTCTGATGTACAATGAACTATTCAATACCAGGATTGCTTGCTTATCCAAATTAAATTTTGATCATACCTGATTGAGGGCAGCCCTGATGTAAGTATGAAGAAAATCTTATCAGTTGACCTTCATAGGTCTGTTCTAAATTCAATTATTTTTGGCTTTATAACATAGCTTTACCTTTTTCAACACCTTTTCAATGACAGTGTAAAATCTGAAAATATTAATAATATCTAATATTATTAACTTCTCTTGAGTTTTTCACTGCTAATGACCTCTAACATTTCACTATTTTTTTTTTCTTGGCATCAGCTCAAAAAGCAAAGCAAAATCAGTATCTTGTATCTCTTCAGATAAAAAATATAAAAACATTGAATCATGTTGTATATACATACATATCTTTTGTTAAAGGAGACTATATGTAAAGTCCATTGCTATGGGTTCAGAACTTTGACTGCAGATGTCCTAAGTCACACATGATTTATAATGGAACAGAAGAGAACCCAGAGCTGAGGGAAATGATAAAATCCTTACATGGGAGATATATCTTTCAGGAGGCCAGGAAAGTATTTCCTAAAACATTTCAAATCACCACATACGTATAGTCTCAGGCAATTGTGTCATACCCATGCTACATAACAAATACTTGTGACTGAGCTTTTACCCACTGTTGAAAAAAAGAGGCTGAAAATCTTTGTCTAAGAAAAGCAGCATGTAACTCACCTAGTAGGTACTAAGGCTGTTTTGTACAAAAGGTATTTGTTTCTGAATCCAACTAACAGGTGCATGCGAACTTAATAGAATAGTAAAACAAGTAAAATAGCTTCAGGTCTGAATACAAGAAAAGACTTTATGCAGTATTTTTAAAAACAAACAAATGAATAAATCAAAGCAGAAATGTTAAGATACACAAGTTCCAAGTGTCGTCATGAAAACATTAGACAGGAAAGACATGATTGGCAAGTGCTTCAAGTTTTTGCATGAAAACTGATTAATCCAGTTTCAGTAACCACCTTAAATCAGGTAGATGTCAAGGAATCAAATCCATTAATTCTGTGAGTGTTATATTCCCTTTCAACTGCATTTTTGGTAAATTTGATGTGTAGAAAAAGCCCGAATAACTCTCTCCTCACTTTGAGGTAATAGATTCACTCTGTAAAAGCTGTAAAGCTCATGTAATATATTCAATAGAGAACTAACAATTTGGGAGGAGAATAATTAATATACCATGCTTCCTGCAACCGCCTATATATGCAGGAAAATAGAACATACTAGTTCTGTGTTGCTTTGAATCTTCTGGACTCCAACGCAAATAGATAATTTTTCTCCTTTCTTCCATTCCTCACTGTGCCATATCTGACAGTTCTCGAATTTCTGCAGTACCCTCACACTGCCAGAATTGGAAAAGCAGGAGTGTTACTCACTCTACAGAGCTTACACTGCTTCAATTGCTCTGGCGTATTTTGAGAATCATTTGTCAGCATGTACGCAGATTTTCTTATTGCCTTTGCTGATTTCTAATGACCTGACCCAAAATCAAAATGCAGCCTGAACATTAGGCTAAATCCATTTGTTTCATGCTTATGCTGTGCTGAAATTACATGTGGTTGCTCTCATTTTACAAGTATTGCTCCAGTGAGCTTCAGTACACTTACTGCTCAGTAAGTGCAATTTTCTACCTTTCTAAGCAAAAGTAATCATGTACCATCTCAGAGTCAGCAAAGATAAAATACTTCCAGTAAAAAAAAGAAGTACTGATTACCTAAAATCATATTTTCCGACTATTGTATGATATCCTGCAGTCAAAGCCATGTAGGACTAAGTGATAAACAAGGTTGAACAGTGGTAAAGAGCATTTTACTTTATGCGAAAGTAATTTTCCAATTATATATTTCCTTTCTCATTCTCTATTGTCTTAGAAAGCTTTGCAACAAAAGTGTTGTGTAAAGTTCAAAAGAAATTCTTTTTGTGACTGATTATTAAATAGCAATAGGACAAGAGGAAAGTCTTAAGTTGCCCCAAGGGAGGTTTAGGTTGGATACTAGGAATAATTTCTCCAAAGAAAGGGTGATTAGATATTGGAATAGGTGCCCAGGGAGGTTTTGGAATCATCATCTGGGGAGGTGTTCAAGGAAAGACTGGATGTGGACACCCAGTTGGCCACATGCCATGGTCTAGTTGACATCATGGTGTTAGGCCATTGGTTGAATTTGACAATCTCAGAGACCTTTTCCAACCTAAATGATTCTATCATGATTTAAAAATACATATTTTAGTAAGGATATATTGCATAGGTTAAGCATTTAGATGTAAGGACAAGTTATAATTCAGAGAAGCAGTTCTAGCAAATATAAAAAATATATACTACTGTTGCTACAGTAAAATTACAGTTGCAGAGTCAACACTATAAAACAATATATGCTGCACAAATTTATTTTTTCCCTTTTTTTTTCATTTTTTTCTTTCCAGAATATCAGGCTTATATGATATCCATGTGTCTTCCCCATTCCCTCATAGCCAAAGTACACTTCATGTCCCTAGCTCCCTGTCCATACAAATCTCTTCTTCCTTATAATCTGAAATCTTCTATTGCACTCAAATGCAATTTTTCTGCACGAGGGCAATAGAGACAAGCAGTAATGACATGTGTACTCAGAAGCAATCAAGTATACAGCTTACTAACTGAGTCATGCCAACATGTCAAATCTACTTTATCTCTTTCTAACACAAAAGGCTCTTCAATTAATGTGCTTGTTACAGACATTCGGAATTGGATATTGCTATTCCTTGATGTGAATCAGGAGGCAGTCAAATCTCATCTGCACATTTGAGTGATACTTAGCTAAACCATCTCATTACTGTGGGCTTTTAAACCATGCATTTTTCTTTCAAAATTTTGCTTCAAAGTAATTAATTCAAAGGGGACATAGGTAGCATATCTGTCCGTGGCTAATTCTAAGAAAGAGACTTACTCAAATCCTAAAAATTCAGATTCAGTTGCTGCCTAAGCCTGCAAACCTGCAAATACTGAAATATCTAAACTCATGAGTTCTGTTTCCCTTGTGATTATAGTGTGGGGTTTTTTTCTCCCTATAATCTTCCATATTTCTACTCCTGGAAAAGCTCATTATCAGCTGATCAGTTTCCAAAACCAATCAGGACTTGGAAATTCACTATTTTTATTCCGAATCAGACTCCAATGTAAGTTTTCAATGTCTAACTCACATAAAGGACAAAGACAAGATGCAGTCTAGTAAGTAGATGTTGATAACAGGTATTAGAAAAAAAACAAAAAATCCCAAAAACAGATTAAAATTCATGTGGTCTAACTAGATGCATCCAGTACTTAATAGAATCTAGTCAATGGGAGAGAATCTTCTTTCATAACCAGTAGAGTTCTCTTCAGTTTTAGAAAGCAGTTAATCTGATTCAGTTTAGATGATCACCTTTAAATTAATGTAAATTGCTCCTTTGAGAAAAATATGAGGTTCTGATATGTTCTGAAGCTCCCTCTCTAACAACCCTACAAACAGCAGCCTAAAGTAAGATCCTTTTGAGCCCTCAGTTCCTAGAAGACAAGGAGCTACTGAGTATATCTCAAACACTGTTAACCAGATAGCTGTGAAGCCAGTCAAGGGCCGTCAGTAGCAATAGTCAAGAATTGTTGGTAATAGTCAAGGACTGTTGGTACTAACCTGCTGTGAGAAAGAACAAGTTTTGGCTGGAGAAGAGAGGGCAGGTGGACCTAGCGCAGCACTTTTCCATAAGAAAGAAAAACACAGCACAGCCTAAGCTCAGGAATGGCTGGTGGAAGTAGATAGCTACTATACAGTGGGACTGGGACCACCAAAGAACCCCAAAGCCCTCTGACCCCTGTCCAGAAAGCCCTAAGAGAACAGACTACGTATGACAACTAATTAGCGTAGAAAGCAAGAAACCTGTCTTAGTGTGGAGAAATATAACAGTGAAAAGGTATCCCTCATGGCCCAGGCAGTTCCCCTGGACCCTGAACATCTCATCATCTGGACCAAGTAAACTGGATTGCTGCTTATCACTGGGATCCATGCTGAAAACAGAACTGGCATCCTTTTACTGGGTCTGCTCTGAGACCAGGATCATCAGCTGTATTGATGTTGTAACAAGGGATAGTGATTTTTCTTTTTAATATCTCTTTTTCTTCTTCTTTTCCTCTTTTTTTTTCTTTTTGCCTTTCTTTAATTCATCTCTCCCTTTTTAATTAATCTCTTTAATTTCTTCTTTTCCCTTTCACTGTTCCCTTTTGTTTAAAGCCCACTGCCATGTGCCTATATCGTAGATCGGAGACTAAGAGACCAATTTCCACACCATGTGTATAATTTGCTAATTAAACACTCTGAGTGTTTATGGACCCTCTGACCTTCATAGTTCCTTTTGCCTAATGTACATTTTTGAATTTTAAGTGTTTAATTCCTTTTAGGGATGGGTCATCACACTATGGTTTCTAAAGAGAGGTGTAGAGGTCAAGCTTGTGTTTAGAAATCCAAGTGCATAACAAGGACCAATGTATTTCACCTCTAGGTTTTCTTTCTTTTCTGCCTTATTTGGAACAACTGAGAACGGACATCTAACCCATGGTGCAGATGGTCTATTTAACATTAGTGTCTAAGGTAATAATAATTAAGTTGTACAACTTTTCTCTAAAGAAAGACATACAGACTGGGTAAAGTTGGAGTGGTCTTGCTGGGGACAGCATGAGTGGTTCCATAGTCTGATAGTTTAGATAACAACCAGCTGAACAACTGGACCAATTTCTTCATTTTGGTACTCTGGTACTTCCATTCCAGGGGAACTGCTTCAAGAAAAGCCATAGCTTAAAAGATATTTGGTTGGGACAGTTGTTCCAAACGTGGCAATGGAAATATATGCTCCTATGTCTCCTATTCCACGAGACTGTTGTTCAATAGGTAAAGCCTCAGCCTATGTTTTCAGGGGTCAGAAGTCTGACCCAAGAAAAGAGACAGATGAATCCCCATTGCTGCGCACAATTAGATGCCTACTGCTGTAATGAGGTAGAGAATAAGACCTTTCCTTCTCTTTGGCAATTTATTTCTTCAAACTTCCCACTGTTTAATTTCATATTTTCTGTGAAATAGACAGAAAAGTTTTCTAGAATATGAGTTGGTATTGTGTAGAAGTATTAAGTACCCCACTAGAGAACTGCATAAACTCCTGAAGAAGCACAGAACTTGTTAGAGCTTTTCCACCAGCCTCAGTTATCAGTGTACATAGAAACTGTTAGGAGTTTAATTTCTCCTTCTATAGAGAGTCACTGATCCTTGGCAGCTTACTGCTGGAGCAGCGTACAGCTTGGGCAATAGATTTCATAAGGTGAAAATATGCCCAAAAATTAGGCTCTTCCACGTCTAAAATCTTTCATGGAATTAACCAAAGCAATTTGAAACTGCTTTGGTTAATTCTTCCTATGAGGGGAAACACCTTGCAGCTTAATGAGGTATCAGGGGAACCAGGCAGATTAATTTATTATTTTTCAAAAGAGTACAAAGTGCAATTGAGAAAAGGGTGGGAGGTCTTTCAACCATATTTTATTTATGGTTTTCATCAATAAGCAACTTTTTTATATCAAAGGGTCATGCCTCAAAGCATAAGTAAACATTTCATTAGCAGGTCTTGTGTAATGTCACTTAAGATATGCATCACGCAGAAGCGACGGAAGCAAAATGTTCAAACTGAGGCTAAAGAAAAACTATTTTTTCTAAAACTGCACAAATATACTATTTTAAGTTGCCTTTTTGAAACTTGATTTGATAAACTTGTTTTAAGCAAATACAGTTTATTTTATTGACTGCTCAAATAAAGCATTCTAAAATACCAGCCTGTCCTTGCAAGTTTCAAGGTTACCTACAACAGATTAGAGCTGTCAAGCTTCGTGATGCTTATTATACAGTGTTTCTCTTAAGGTTTCCTATGAAACTGTTAGCCTTTTCCTTTGACATTTCCTGTTCTGCATGGCTGAACGTACTTATAAGCTACATATTGCTTTGAAGGTAGTCTAAGTAGTGCTCAGGTTAAGTTAATTGCTAACAAGTTAAACTTATTGAACTGCTTTTGTTTACACCGCAAAAGAATATTGTTATCCTTGGTGGTTTCAATAGTGTCCTTTCAAGTAGCTCATGTATGAGCATGTTAATTTTTTTCTTCTTAAAAAGAACATTGAAAAATTGTGTTCCGGATGCTAATAATGTAGTTAATTATTTTTATACATTAAAAATAATAAAAATAGATGTAAGGAAAATGGTTTAAATATTTGTTTAACTGAACAGGGAAAAGATATTTCAAAGTAAATTTTGCCTGACCATTCTGTAAGAAAGTGTATATAATCTACAGGGAAATGAATGCATTTCTACAAATTACTTTGCAAAGAAAGGAATAAAGTAAGCAATCAGGAAAAGAATGGGGGGGGGTGGAAATAGTTAAATCTAAACAAAACAATATGACTGTTAATATATACTGCAGATATATAAAATTTTATGCGCTTTTATTTTTAAGCCCATATTTACAATTGTCTCATTTTTACTATTTGCTAGGCTAAATATTTTTATATTTCCCCCTTACAGCTAATGAAATCTTCAAAGCCATGAAAATGGTGTAACTGATGTATTAATTTTTTGAAAAATAAAAAGTTGCATAAGAATTTTCCATAGAATACTATAACTGTAACAGTTAAATTGAATTGCTATGCAAACTATATCTACAGAATTTATGCTCCTGAGAGAGAGTATCACAGTGCAGATACTCAACTTCTAAACTGAACTACAAACCAAATTTCAGTAGTTGATAGTTGGATAGCAATTTACTTGAATCAGGCATCAGACCTCTCCTTGTCTAATTTTCCTGATATGAAAGCATGTAATCTGCCTTGCAGTATAATGAAAACACAGAGATATTTCTATTAAGCATTTACATTACTTGGCTTCAATGGCAACAGTGCACTAAATAGGTTGTTAATATAGTAAAAGAAAAGCAGTGTATTTGTTGCTTTCATAAGGCTTTATAGTACATGCAATACTTTTGTATAACTTTTATAACCCTCCACATCTCTGCAAGAGGCCAGTTGGCTGATATTAAAAGAATGCATAAATTTTCTACATTACTTCCCCTAGAGTGCGTGGCAAGAGTTCAATATTTGCAGCTGACTCTATTTAATAGACAATAAATTAGAATGGAAAATTACACAATATATACAGGTTGACACAGTTTAACATAATTGACAGTTTGCTGAGGGACACCCCAGTTGGATTAACTTGCGCAGGGAATAGCAGTCTGTCTGAAGGGTAGACTAAGGGCACCTATGAAGCCATGATATGCAAAGGCACAGCAGCTTTGCAGAGAGATTGCCTCTCTCTTGACCTCATTGCAATAAATACAGAGTGTCCTGCATTCACTCTCTGGGCACTTAAGCAGCTTAAAAATACAAACAACAAAATGTAAATGCTCCTTTTATTGGGATATAAAACTAACTTGTGAGATATTAAAGCACTCATAATATATTTGTAATGTTTCGAAAATGCTAGACTGTTACTCAGAATTTGACAGCTGGATAGTGCAGCAACAGCAAGAACTGAAAAACACATAGCACCTCTTGTTCTACGTTTATCTTAATAATATATGTACACTGTTCATATATGAGCTTTACTGCAGTAATATTTTTGTGCCTTTTGACAGTGCATAAAAATGGTGAAAAGAGACGTAAAAATCTGAGAAACAGAGCAAGTGCTATAATTTTGAAATACATTGCTGTATTTTATCTAAGGAAGGAGTGTAGAGAAGAACCTTGGGCCATGGTTTAACAGCAGCCTACAAAGAAACCAGCTGTTATAACAAATATGTCAGGAATTATTTAGACTATGTTTTTACAGAAATTCTTAGCCTGAGATGTTTGATAACTACATAAATAGTAAATCTGTGTGGATGAAAAGCGAAGTTGTTGTTGCTGCCCTTTTAATATTTTAGCAATATTGTCAGTTTCAGAATATTCAGTATGGAAATCCAAATGTTTATTTAAAGAAATAATTCACTTGATATTTCCAGTTATGAGCTGAATCAAGCCCCTTATTTCATAATACCTTTATTTCAAAGAAATAAATGTATATTAGGGTCTGTCTTCTCCGAATAGAACAGTAGTTCAAGAAGTATAAAAGATATTGTTGCAAATGTCTTACTGTTACTTACTTTGAAATCCACAGTTATCTGAAATGTTTGCACATAACTTGTCTAAATACAGCCAAATTAAAAAAAAAAATAGGTATCTTGATATAGACAAAATTTGTGATAACAAATTCAGGGGAACATAAGTAATTGCCCAATAATTAATTACTTCAATAATTTTAAAGGAGTGTTTTACTGAATTATGGTTTAGGATCTTTATTTGTTTTATCACTGGTTTATATGTCATATAGTGTCAGGGATCAGATCCATAATTAAAATTCTTAAACAGAAATAAAACACCAAAAACACAGTGCATCAATGGAAGATAGAAATTAAAAATAAAAGACAAAAAAAATTAAAAATTAAAAATTGGGTGTTTAGTCTCCTGAAGCAAATAGTACAACTTCCAAAAATTTAAGTTAGACAAGAACCTCACTGGCTACACTATACAGGATAGTCAATTTGGCAGAACTTAAAAGCGTTGATGTAATTACCAGGATGACTCAGTGTAACTGGCACATAAAAAACAAAAAAGTTTTTTTATTTTCACTATACTATTGTATTTAACTCAGTTCTCTTAAATGTTTTCCAGTTGCATTTTCATAAAGTAGCAAGAGATGTTTTCTTTCCACATTAATATAAATTTATTTAATACCTCAAAATTGATTTTCTAATAGAAAAACTATTTTCTTATGCACAAAAAAGGATATCTGTAATCATTGCCACCTGACAAAAATTGAAAACTCAAAAAAAATGAACAAAAATATTTTTATGTACATGTCAGTGTTATGCTTCTAGTGCAGAAGAGAGAAACAGTATATGCTTTAAATATATGAAACTGTGTTATGTAGAATGTTTTATTTGAACCAACTAAAATATAGAATTTCAGATGTTTAAACACTTCCAGTACATGAGATAAGCTAATAATTTAGGAAGTGTTCTTAAGAAATGGGTTGTGTGTGTATAGAGAGAAAATTAAAGGGATCTTATTTTCAAATGCTTTCAGTGACTGGAAAAAAAAAAAAACAAAAAAATGACAATTGAGGATTGCAGATCATCCAAAAGACCCTTCTAATCTAAATTATTTTTCAAATTTTTAGTTCTATGAAAATAATTCAGTCAAATATTTAATAACCCCTCTACTACTCAGTTTCATGGAGTCCTAATGACAGTTTTTGGAAAGTATGACTTGAAATTTAATCAGGCCACAAGAAAAACATGTTTATGTGAGTCATTCCTTCTTAGTTATCGGTTATCTGGCGATGAACTATCTTGGAGCAAGGCCCTTGTAAACTGTTAGGACAAAATCAATAGCTGAGGAATACATTTTCTGTATTGCAAGATTACTCAAAGATGTCTTGAGAGATCCAGGGACTAATTCATTCACCCTCTGCTGTGGGAATATAATCAGTTACTCATAATTGCCAGTCTTATGAAATTTTCCTCTCATACTGAATTCCTGACTCAGCTGTAGTATTTATTCAACAGAAAGATAAGTAGTAAGTTAATCAGCTCTCTCCAGAAATCTCTAAAGCAATTACATAATTGTTTGATATATTTGATATCTCATGCAAACAGAAGTGCTCAACTCTAGACAAGCAAGGCAAACTTTGAAATTTCTGCAGGTTATAGGTGCTTTCACTACACTTCAACATATTTCCAGTAGAAGAGAGCAATAAGGAGGAATTAAGAAAATCGAGAGCAATCAAAAACAACTGAAAAATTTCACAGGCATCTAGTAAAGCAGATTTTTCTGTTAGATTACCTATTTTCCATTTATTTATCTCTCCTTTTCTATATTAATTGTGTAGGATCAGTCATAGACATTCTGCAAATCAAATGCATCATCTACCTACATTGTTGCCATTTCTCACAGAATTACGTCTGTGTGTCTTAAACAAAGCAACCAAAAAAGCCCCCCTACTTGGTGGAAATGTCCTTTACTTGGAAAAGTAACATAAAAACAACCCTTTCCAAATATTAAAGCATGAGGACAAGAAATGTTGATAAAGAATAAGACCAGGATCAGCAAAAAAACAAAAATTATTTTTGCCTGTAATATGAAGTTAATTGGAGACTCTGACATTGAGGTGCAAATCAAAGTAGAGCGCTTCAAGAAACAAGGTTCTTCAGAACAAAGTAAGAACCCATACTGGAAAAAGAATTTCACAGAAATTTTTCAAATGCCTTTTAAGCCTGCATGATTGACTGCTTTTTCTGCCTCCAAAATCCTTTCTCAGATTACTAAAATAAGCATTTAAAACTCTGAATATACTCATAAGGAATCAGAACAATTAAATTATTTTATAAGATCAATTACTTTCTTTTCAGAAAGTAATTTCTCTTTATAGAAATTTCTGTTCCTGAGCACTACAGAGGAAGCCTCTAGGTTAGCTGCCATGTTGTCTAAACAGTCCATTGCATTTTTTTAGGAAAGACATACAAAATATAGGTATAATATGCAAGATAAAATAAATAATAAGCATTGTTACTGGATTGAGTGAATCTACAGCATAGATATGTTGCATTTCTCTATTGCAAGCTCTTTCCAACATCACCAGCATGATAACTATGCCTGAGTACATGCAGAAAAATATTCCCTGATTTTGACAGCTCTGTTTATGAAATCCTATCCAATACTTTGAAATATATTTTTGAGGACACGTTGACATGGCTTCCAGAAGTATTTTTTTCACAATGTCAGGAGCAAAGTCACAACCCTTAACCATGTCTACACAGCAGAACTTACTGTTTTATTACCTATGAGTAGAGTTTTGTATTTATTTTTTTCTATTTTAAAGTAATTTTAATTTTAATTCCCTGAACAGAATTTCCATGTGGACACCAACTTCTAGACTGCTAGAAAATCAATATTATATTGATACAATTTTTTCCATATAGACGCAGATATGTATATATTTGTGTGTGTATGTGTTTCTGTCTTCAAAACATCACCAAGGTGGTTCGGATTTATCAGTCACATTTTTCAGTGAAGCAAAAGTGCTGAAAACCTAAGGACTTCTATTGTAGTCAGGATTTCTATTTATTGTCTTTGCAGAAGCTATATATATACTTGAGAGAAAGTATGAGTGGATTATTTTTTCATTCTAAAAAATATAAAAACCAAAGTATTGTAGGAGTACTAACATTACAAAGTCAAGCTCTGAAAAAAACATGCAGAGCATATGAATGGCTGCTTATCTAACTAATAACCTCCCAACTCCTGTCCTCGTATATCCATTATGATACATATTCTCTTTGCATGCACCTTCTATTCCCCCAGGAACCCAGCTCCATAAGTATTCAGGATAGTCAGTGCTCACTGAGTGTGTACAAGTGATTCTTTAAATCCTCCTCTACAGCTTCTGTCTACAGAGACAGTTTCTGTCTATACAGTCTCTGTTTACAGAAAGCTATCTCAAAAGATTCTCAGTTGTTTTACTACCAAGTGTTTAAATTCTTCTCTGAGTACAGCTTTTCATTTGGTTGCTGTATTTTCTCTAGTAGTCTTTGCATCAGTGTGCTGGGGTAGAGATACTTTGCTTCATAGTGGCTGGTAAGGGGCTGAGCTTAGATTTGTATTGAACACAGGGTTGATAGAAAAAAGGTGAGTTTTTTGTTATTGCTGAGCAAGACTCACACAGAGCCAAGGCCTTTCCTGCTTTTTGTACTGCCAAGCTGGCAAGGGGTTAGGGTTACCTGGGAATTTGGGAGGAAACATAGCTAACCCCAACTGACCTAAGTGACATCAAGCCATAAGAAGTGGGAGAAAGAAGAAAAAAGGGGTGGATACTCAGAGTGACGGTGTTTGTCTTTGCAAGTCACCACTGCATGTCATGGGATCCTGCTTTCCTAGAGCTGGCTGAACACTTGCCTGCCCATGGGAAGCAGTGAATAAATTCCATGTTTTCCTTCACTTGCATGCACAGTTTTTCTTTCCCTATTAAACTGTCTTTGAATTCAACCCACAAGTGTTCTTACTTTTCCAATTCTCTCCCCAGTCCTGCTGGTGGGGGAGTGAGTGAATGGCTGTGGGGAACTTGGTTGGTGTGTGGGTTCAAACCATGACAAGAGACAAGCTCCATTCTTCCTTAAGAATCATCTGTCTAGCAAAAATCAAGGAGCATATGGACGGGTTAATTTGGGGTTGTAAGAAAAAAATATAGCAGGTTTTCTCCTCATTTTTGAATAACAATAAAGACTGCAAAACAGAACTGGAAATTAATAGCATGGCCAGCTCCTTCTGAGACACTTTTGAGGCAGTTCAAGATTCTTTCAGCTTTTCTCAACTGCTTTAGCTTGCCTCTGTCCACTTTTGAGCTGGGCTGTATTACAACTAGAAACTGGGGAAGAAACAATTGAACCAAAACACATTTAAGAATGGGAAACTTGCTCTTAGAAATCATAGATACTACTGCAGGAAGATAACTTCTCCAGGACCAAGAACAGATCTTTGTTAGAGGAGCTTCCTATGATCAGTTTAGTTAATTGATTTGGAAGTTCTTATGCGTTCTGTTAGGACCAAGAAACTAGATTTTGTTTCACAATCTGGCACCTTAATTCTAGCTCTCATATTAAACATGATGTGCATATTTGTGTAAACAAGCACACATATAAACATAGAATATGTGCATGCATTATGTACCATGTTTAGTTTCATTTAATGAAAATAAAATAAATAATCCTAAACATCTATAGACACTAATCTGTCTCAGTGTACAGCTACATAAAATCAAAAGCTGTAAAGATGTATATAATAAAGCCATATTAAAAGTGTCTAGTTCTTTCTTCAAAGATATCAAGACACTTGAAGTACAACTACAAGCTATAGTGAATTGCTTTCCAGAATTTGAATGGTAAGGAGCTGTTTAAATACATGGCAATACTGCCACAGGAATGTGGCTAAAATGCTATTCTTCCCATAACTTTGGAAGAACAATACTAGAGCAGGTGAGCATGTACCTGTGCTACCACTCAGAACTCGTGTGCTTCTGGCTGAAAGAAATACTCAGCACCATATTGTGATGTTGTACTCTCTTTATATTTACAACATTGAGAGGGATCTTTGATTTTATATTTCAAAGTTGCCTGTGGCAGTAAGCTTGGAAAACACAGTTGTATCAAACATCCAAATAGCTGCAGACCACAAGAGATTTCAAAGTCAGTTATGGAAACCATATCCGAGAGCATTCCTTGTTTTTAAACACTAGTCTCCCAGCTGATTATTTTACCTTATTTTGGGTAGTCATATTCCTGTGGTCACATTATTCCCATTATAAATTTATTTCATGTGTCCAGACACATAATGATAAGTTAAAGACTCAGATAACAACCCTTAGGAAAAACATGGTAATTTGATTTACATATACACATTGAGCTATCCGTTCTAGGCAGTATGGGTGGATGACAGTAATATCTTCTTGAGCTGGGATGACTCTCAGGGTTGTTTTTTGGGTCAGAGAGAACTTCTACTAACAGCATATCTTTGGATGAGCCAAATTTGAGGTCTTGAATTGCTGCTGGATTGCACACCACGTAATTCTGCCCTTGAGCAAAAATACTTTTGAGTTTCTGTAACTGAGAGCTAGAAAACCTTATCCAAAGCAGAGATAGAGATATCCCTTGTTTCAATGTCTTCCTTACATATAAACCATTGTCCAAGTCTGAGACTCACCCACACCTAAGCTCTATCAGGAGTTTAGAAATTTGACAGAGTCCACTCTGAATCTCACAACTCAACAGGAGTGTGCCCTTTACCCTTTCTTGTCTTCAGTCTCTACATCAAACATTCTAGCTCAATTCTAATCCAGTTTTCCTGTGTATGTTTCTTCCATGCAGTAATAAAGTGAACCTTTGCCAAACTTCACTTTGACATCATATTAAAATGGCTTTTGCTAATACTTTTGATGGCGATCCTTTAAGCAATCTAAATCATTCACTCCTGACAAACTGGCATAGTCATCAGGATCCTAAATTAGGACTAATGTCATGAACTAGGAGAGCAGAGGTATCACAGGTATGTAAACCTGAATTGCAATGGATTGTATTTGCATGTGATGCATCTTCATTTAAAACTTGGAGTCAGAACCCATTACCTACCTTACTACATTCATGCAGTCCACCATAAACTCCTCCATAAATGCCACAACAGGGCTATAAAATTGCCTTGCATTTACCAACATTTTGGTTTAGTGGAAATATTTTAACTGAATGTCTTTCTGTAGGACTTAGATTCAGTATGTTCTCACTTTCAAAAACAACACATATTTGACAAATACAGAATCACAAATTACCACAAAAAGTTAAAAATCATTTTTTCTTAGAAAAGAAAAGCTAAAGTAATAGACAATGCCCTTATTTTCTTTTAATGAAGAACCTGTTACATAGATCCTGAAAAAGATGAAGCACTGAATGAAACAGTTCAGCATCTAACTTCACCCTTAAATCTGATGTGTGTGAAGTTTATTAGGATATTATAGTTATACAAGAGCCTAGAAAAAGAAATCTTTTAATACTCACTGAAGTGGCCTGAGGACATAGCTATGTAATAGATTGAGTTTATGGATTATTAACTGAACAGAAGGTGAAAATAAATTGGAAGTCCAGCACCTGTTCATTTTGTATTTTTATTACAGAACAATGCACATGCTATACCAAAAATGACAGCTTAAACTTTACAGTGGTGGTTTTATTTGTTGCTAGATTGAGAACTTTTTTCACTTCTGTTCTGCTATTATAACACAGCTGATGTTGATATTAATGTTGATTCAAGATTTACTTAAGTAGCTGAGTATGAAGAGAAAAAGGAGGACTTAATATATATTTATCAGCTAACTATCCAAGGGCTTTTACTTTCTGCCTTAATGTATTTTTCAATTTTAAAATTCTTTGCTGATGCAAAGCTTTCCATATTTATATAAAAGTTGGATGAATAATTGATATTATGTCATCTGATTATTAATTTACCATTTTCTGAGGTTTATCCATTAATCAGCACTTAATACAAATAACATAATATGTTCTTGTGTCATGATTGACATTGTTATAGAAGGAGGAAACCAGAAGTACAAAAAAAAGTTGCAGTTAAAACAAAAACAGTTATTGAAAATAACCTTGAACCAAACCCTTATGTAGAAAAAGAAATATGAAATCTTAGATCAGAATTACTCACTATTAATCTTTTTACTTCAGAATTTCTTTTCAAGTCAGTACAAACTCTTGTGAACCCAAAAGTTTAAGGTCCTTTAAGCACCTCAGTACATCAGACAATTCAGTATTTGAGTACAGCATCTTATCCATTATGTCATCACCACTCAGAGCTTTCAAAAGCATACATGGATTGAACATATACATGGATGTTTACATATTCTAACTATGTTTACCTCATGAGATGAAAATGGTTCTTTCTACTTTTGCAAGAAAAGGGGTGACAGGTAGTTGGTAGTAGGGAACTTTATGTAATTTTTAATGCAAATATCAAGAAAATAGTGTTTAAATTTAAAAAATCCTCTTTATGAAGAATTACTTTAAAGGTCAGGAAAACAGGGAATGTTGAATAAACATTTTTTGCACCCTAGTCATTTAGCCAGTAATTATTCACAATGGCCTCTGAAGTTCTATTTGTTTATACTCCTACTCTGTGCATTTAATTTCAACTACTATGAAATAGTATATGATTTATTGAATTGAACTTTGGAATATTTTCCAGTGAATTGGCAAACGTATATTGTGAAACAGCTCCTGACCTAACCTGTCAGGAGTCTGATCTTGACAGGAAGTTGAGGGTACACTCAATGTCCCTGCCAGTGTCATTGAAGCTATTGAAAAGCACGGGTCCCAAGACAGAGCCCTGAGTAACACCACTCATCACCAGCCTCCAACAGCTGTGTCCATCCAGCTAATTTCTTATCCATTGAGTAATCCACCCTTCAAAGCCTTCTTCCAATTTTGCGATAAGGATGACCTGTGGGACTGTGTCAAAAACCATACAGAAATCTAGGTAGGTTACATCAGTTAGTCTTCCCTTAATGACCATGCAGTATCCTTTGGGGTTAATTTCCAGGATTCCATGATCCCAGGATCCCATTTCCATGATCCCATTTGCATAGAAGAATACAAACATAGCTTAAAAGGAAATGCAATATTTTGAGATTAATAGATCTTCAGTTTCTTGCAGTTTGCAACTTGCAGGAAGTATGAAAAAGAGCATAAACTTGTAATCTCTAAATTGTTTCCTGTGGTTCAGATGACTGTGCATAAATTTCCTGAGAGAAAATTATTTAAAATCTTAGTAGACATCCAGTATCTCTAGTACCTTTTAGTTGCTTTTGAAAGAGAAAGAAAAAAAGGATGTAATATGAATATGAACAAAAATGGTTTATCCATTCAACTTCAAAATAATGGTTATATAGGATAACTGGTTTTTTTTAAACTGGAATAGAAATACCTGTTACATAAGAGGTGGTTGGAGTGGTAGAATATTGAACCTCTTGCTGTTGTTGAGCATGACCTGATTCGCTATTTGTAAAAGTGGGATTTCTACACTTTGACTGTCATTAAGTTGTTCCTCACTCAAGATAGATATCTCACTTGAATTTGGCAGGAAATCATTCCGCAGGTAGACAGATATCCATAGCAGAGAGTTATCACCAAGGTTTTCCAAGATCTTAACAGAAAAATATTTATAGGTTTGGAGGAAAATAAAAGGAGCCTAGGTCTTGGTGAAAGAGAAGAGTATACCCAGGATGAACGATACTTGACCATGGTTTATATTTTGCTGCAGGAGGTCAGTTGGTTCCTTAGATGAAATGAAGTTCAACAATGACTTCCCTAATCAATGTATTTCTGAACTAAAGAGAATATAATAAATGTAGTTTCATTTTTTGTCTGATTGAAATCTTATGCTCAGCCGTAAAATCTTCACAGAATCCGATAGAAAGCAGTCTAGAATATTATGTTTCTCCCACTTTTATGAAACATTTCATGAAAACAATGTCAGGCTATGCTAAGAATGGAAATACATCTTCAGCTTGGAAATTGCTTCCTTTTTTTCAGAGTAAATTCTAATCTTTAAATTTTAATAAAGGCTTACCCTTTAATTATGTAAAGCCATTACAAAATATGGTGCTTTGTGTTTCAGGAAAAACAGAGAATCTTTAGTTTATATTGTTTGTAGTCAACAACACACTACCTATTTGGATACTATTTTCTTAAACTGAGAATTGATTTTCTGGTTTTGTACCAAGTATCACCAGATATCTTCTATTAGTAACATCTCCTTTCTGAAGTTAATGGAATTCATAAGAGAATTTATCTTCATATTACAATATAATTTTCCACAATGCTCATTATTATATCGGAAAGTAATTCAATTACAATTGTACCTTTGATACAGCTTGAAAAAATGACTTTGATGTTCATATCACTAACATAGCTATGTATTTGAATCTCAGTTTCCTTATCCCTTTCTGCTTGCTTTTTCACAGGTTTTTGTTGTTGTTGTTGTTTGCTTGTTTGTTTCTTTATTTGTTGCTTGTTTTTTTTTTAAAAAAACACTACATTGCGGGGGACAAAGGAGAACCCGACAGTCTATCTACTGTCAGTACAAAAAATAATCAAGTTAGTCTGTGAGTTCATGACAATGTATTTTTGATGATTACTGACTAGATTTCTAAAGAAGAGAAAAGTTTTAGGTTGGGAAGGGTTCATGAGCTATGACTGGACCTTTTTTCCTATAGTTTACTTTGAAGTAACCACAAATTCTTTATACTAACTAATAGGTCACAAATTCATAGATTTTGGAATTACGCAATATAAACATTTCATCTATTCATTTTGGAATACAAGACATATATTAATTTTAGCTACTTCAATCTTTACTGAAGTAAGGGCCATTGTTGGGATTTTAAGCACTTGCAGTCTTGTGCATAGAATGAAATTCTATTTAATAGCTTACCTGGTCAGAACTTGATTAGCTGTTTGAAAAGAAATAACTAGAAGGCATCTGGGATATCTAGAAGTAGAAAAATATATTATGTTTACAAACAAAAAGTAATTTCCTTTTCGGTTTTTTTAGTTGAGCAAAAGGCCTCAGGTTAAATTAATCTGCTGAACCAGAGTAATGTTCAGAAAAACACCAATCTAATTTGATTTTCAATACTGTAAAGAGCATGTATTACCTGCAGTGGTTAAACTGATTATTTCACAATGAAATTCATAAATACTATTGTTGAGAAATAAAATTGCTCCATGACATCTCAAATGAGAATCTGAGATTACAATGAAAGCATGTTGTGCAGAAAATCAATAACGTGAACAACTTCGCTGCTGAATGAAGGTTTAAAAAAAATCTCATGAAGGATCATCTTGTAAAGAGTTGTGTGACATAAATGAGCTTTGTTTTGTAAATTAGTGGATCCTCAGGAAGAGGAAAAGCCGGGGCTATGCTTTTCTATGTACTGAAATTCAGCTGAAATATTTTATTGAATTGACAGTTTTGCTGTTGTTTCTGTTTTCTTTGTCACTAGAATATTGGGACATTTCAAGAGTACTTTGGTAGTGTACGTGGTTTCCAAGATAAATTTATCCATTCACATTGTAATTGCATCATACAGCTCATTTTAACGTAAATTATACTATGTTATCTTTATCAAAAGTAAATTATTTATCATTATTTCTGCATAGTAATTTATAATAGAATCTACAGTCTCCGTTTTGTTCTGTGACTCCTCTCCTTCCAAAACAGGTATGAGATAACATTTGAGTATGTTACTCAAATGTCTTAATGATATTACTGAAAGAATTAAACTAGAATGGAACTGCAATATTAATTTTATCTTCAGTGCCTTGCAGTGTCTTAGAAGCTAAGGTTTGCAGAAAAAACTGTTCTGTAAGCTTTTTCCATCAAAAGTTAAAATTCCAAAAGTTACGTTAAGAATGCTTCTTAAGAAAGAACTTCTTTTTCCCAAATACATGGATATGGAACTTCTCTCTCTTAATTTTCTAAAACACTGATTACCAATTCTAAATAAGCTGGTGAAAAATTTCAAATATTGTGACAGTTCTAAAAACAAAATATGCCGACTAAGTACCTGCATCATGAATTCCAAATGTCTTAACACTCATGTTTACTGACCTAATACTGTCAAAAGAGAAAACTAAGGAATGTCTTGATATGGTCAGAATCCCTTTCTAGTCAGAGCTCAGTGCAAAATCTCAGAGCAAGGTCTTTACATTTTTCTTCAGGTATATAATATTAAATTCCTAGGACTAACTGCAAGTGAGAGTACTACAGGTTTTATTTGGTTTTGTTTGTTTGTTTGTGGATTTTTTGTTTTTTTGTTTTGTTTTTTACATATTTCATCATCAATATTACACTCTTAGAAAAAGAATCATCAGGTTGAAAGGTGCTTCCCAAGATGATTTAGTCCAAGCCTCCTGCTCAAGCAGTAACAGCTGGAACAAATTGATCATTCTGCCTCTGCCAAAAAATTTCTTGGTGCTCGTTCACTGAAGTTACTTGGATTTATATAGAAGTAAATAGCAATAAGAAAGAGAAGATCATTTTTCAAAATGCAAATCCTGATTTAACTATGCAGAATGTAATCTATGTTTTGGTTGGAAAATATTATTTATACAGACATTTTTAATTTGTGCAAATCTCCAAAGAGGAACTTCCTTTCTGGGAATATAGATATCCTTGTGTGAACAACTGTATTTATTCTGGAAATGTCCACCCTCTTGTCCTAGTTAAACAGATGTGTGGCATTTAGGAAGCAAGCAGACAACAAGAAGAGAGTGTTTTAAATTCATTGACTTTCTTGGATATGAAAAGCTACACAATCACTTAACAGAACTGGAAGAGCAGAAGTGAGAACTAGAAGGAATGCTTAAAGAACAGAACAAGTCATGCCAAGATACACCTTCTGGAATTTAAAACATGTTCAACTACATGATATGTGGAAATCCAATGTCTGGGTAAATATTTAAGGTGGTTTTAAGCACTACTCCAAATAGCTATTTCTAAAGTACTGCAAGACATGAATTTAAATTTAAAGGAGCTCACTGTGACCTTTACAGCTAGGACAATACAAATGAATTTGGTATATTTGATTTTCCTGGCATGTTTCATTTGTGCTGTTCTTTACTTTGTTTTGTCAATTTAACATCACAAGGAATATCTATGTTGTTTATTTCCTTTTGTCAAGCTGTGCATATATCGGCATGTAATATTTCACAGATCTCATTCACCATACAACAGTACATGGAATCAGCTGCTCTCTGGAATTTTAACTACACGTATGTTCACTATACCTTCCAGATAAAGGAATTGGTTGACAGCTATAACTTAAAATGTCAATGTAATGTATGTCAAAATTCCGATGTATGTCCAAAAGTCCATTTTATCTGCTTTGACTTGATTGATCAACAAAAGTAAGAGTTAAGTAGTTCAACAACAAAAAAGATAATGCAGAAAATATTTTGAAATTGTAGGAATGTAATAATTTCTAAAAATATGATATGCATGATCAACAAACATCCTTACTAGTGTCTGGGAAGACTGCTAAAATCACTGTGGTAATGATAATATTAGCTTTTATGGATACACTCTTTTCTCTGAATTTCATTTTTGAAAAATAATTTTGAGTTAACTTCACCTCTTCTTTCATCTCTAGAGGAATCTATTCTATTCTGTAAATTATGAAACTGTCCAGGGTTCTGCTTATTCAGATATTTATAACTTCTATTGTGGTGTTTCACAATTCATAATAGTTAATTCTTACAACACCCTTTTATCATTCTGATATACTGCTCAAGACTTCAGATGGCATAAAATAAATACAGGAAGTCTGAATAGGTTCTGCCTAGGAAAAATACATGTAGCAACATGTTCTGGTGTTACTTAAAACAACAAACAAGCAAAAAACCACAAACTAACCAAACAACAACCACAAAAACCCCAGCGCTTTCTTTTTCTAGATTACTTATGTTTTTCTTTCTGGAACTTTCATAATGTCTTGTAACAAGATTAACTTTTCTAGTCTTCACCAAGTTATGTTATACATGATGGAGTGCTACTAGAAAACACTTAATCAAAACTTCCACGAGAGGCAAGGAAATACTTTGTAAAATTATCTCACTCAAGGTGTTGCATTTAGTTGGTTTGAGTAGTTTTTGGTATTTCCATTACCATTTTAATTTGTCACTGTTCATGGGAACAGATGTCACGTTAAGAAGGATGCATTGAACAGATAATAACCACACAAGGAACCTATTATAAAACCAATGAACTTACCTTCATTATTTCATAATCTCCACTTCTCTCTTATCTGTCATCTCCTTGTAGTGTTAACAGCCGCCTCTCCCTGGACCTCATCCCTCCCCTGCTGCTCTTCCTCTGAAGCTGAACAAGGATGGCTGTGACCTTTAACTTCCCAAAACAGGATTTAACATGACCCCATACTTCTAAGTCTTCCATACAATGTCCTCTTCCCAGGAAGCTATACTTTAGCTGCTTCTGTGTGGCCTGAGAAAGCCCACTGATGGCCCACAAATATTACTTGAATTCCAGCAGATTCCTCATGAGACCAGATCTCTCTAAACTGCAAGCACACTCTGCTTTGGGAAGAAAGGCCTGGACATGGATTAACAGACAGTGTAAATGCATTTGAATGCACTAGATTGAAGATTGTCTGTTTCAAGTACTGTTAACAGTCCTCATTTTGTGTTTTTTTTAATTCTTGGTGCCAGCCCATTTTCACAAGCGGAAAAAAAAATCCTGATATCTGCAGAAAGAAACTTCTATTTCATAAGTTACCAGGGTGTGTTTTCAGAGAAGAAAAGAAGGAAAAAACCCCAATACAAAACACTACTAGCACAAATTTATTGATAGCAAGACACTGAAGGTAAATCTCCCTTTGATTATGCAAAACACAGTCTGAATTAACACCTTATTGATTAGTTGAGAAAAAGGAAGCTGCCAAAACTAAATACAAGGTTCCCTACAATAATTTAAAAGGTAATTCAAAGTAATCCTCAAATTTCCATTCCTTCCCTTAGGGGACTGTCAGAGAGTTCTCTAGTTGCCCATCCCCTCACGTTGACTACACATTTTCTGCCCTACATAAATCAGTCAGCAGTCTGTCAAAGTTCCTGAAGCACGTGTGCAAATGTGTAAACTTTTCTCCCCTAATGTAATAATTCCATATATTGAATTAGTCATCATCATCATCATCACTCCTTATGATCAATAAATAAAAAAAAATACTTCTGAGGAGCAATTAGTGTACCATTTTTCAGGCAGCTACTTTAGGATTAAAAGAATCACTCCCTTAATGTATCCATATTTATCTCTTGACAGTAAAGGGTAAGTGACTATAATGATAGCCTGCAGTGCCTAACTCAGGTGGCTGTGTGCATTCTAAGCATCTGGAGTTAAGAGGTGGATCCTATTTAAATTCCTAGAGAGTTTGCTGAGCTAAAACCAGATGTATGAAATGAAAGACCCCAACCTCTAATGTGGCTGATTTCATTCAGTTTCCAAGTGAAGCTGCCTCATATCTGATTAGTAGCCACAGAACACTTCTGCTGTTTTTGAACCAGTGACTTGTCAAATAATCATAGGATTGTTTGGGTTAGAAAAGATCTCTAAAATTATCTGGTCCAATCCCCCCTGCAATAATCAGGGGCATTTTCAACTAGAAAATTGCATTTATTTAGCAATAATACTAATTTAGTTAGTCTTTCTGCCTCTGTGGAGTAGCTGTTTGTAGATGCTAGGGTAGTAGAAGTCATTATTAAAAAAAAAAAAAACAAACAAATCTAGCTTAGATGCTCAAAGTGACTGTAGGACAAAATGGTTCTCAGATACAACTAGAAATGTGAAGTAATAGGATAAATTAGATATGTAGTCGTTGTAACTGATGTTGCACACAAACTTAAATATGAATTTCAGGAATATAGTCAGGCAACACTATGAATTCAAAATTGGAATCTAAAACTATTACCTTTTCTTTTGCAGTCCCAGGGTTATTTTTTTTTCCTTATTAATAAATTAATAGTCAACAAGAATCCAAATTAAACTCACCCTAGGAGAGCCAAGTTCTCTCCAATTATTTTAAATAAGATTTTGAAGTATAGAAATCTGCATTGTTTCCATCTATAAACCTTTTTGTCATACTTGCCAAAGTTCAAATGCACATAAAAACCTGGGTATAGGATATTGTAACCTGTCCAGATACCTCAAAAGAGACCTTGACCATAACAGACTTTTTTAATTAATGCATGAAATTCTGTAATTTTTTTCTTTGCTTGGGAAGATTAACTATGGGCCTTTCCAGATGAAATATTAATGAAGATGAAGAAGATAGTTACACAAATTGTATCCTTCAATACATCACTTACTGAAACATGCTTAAATGCAAAATCACTCTTCACTACATGGGAGTAGTAGCTGGGAGAATGTGTGTTTCTTCTTCCCTCTTCTTTTAGAAAACTGTATGACAGATACAGCAAGTCAATACTTAGGATGCCTATGGCAGTGATATCACAATGTATAGCCTATGTTTACTATCCTTAGAAACAGAATGTGTTACCAAATTTCCTGCAAGTAACTCCCAGATTTTCTGAAAGAAGCTTAAGACTGAGCAGTTTAGATTGAATTTGTTTATGGCAATAAAGAGCCATTATCTACCAAGACCGACTGTTTCTTTTATTTTGTATCTACTTTTTTCTAGTGTACTTCCTTTCCTACTTAGTAGCACTATTAATTCTGCTCTTTTCTTTTCTTTTCTTTTCTTTTCTTTTCTTTTCTTTTCTTTTCTTTTCTTTTCTTTTCTTTTCTTTTCTTTTCTTTTCTTTTTTCTTTACTTTTCTTTTCTTTTCTTTTCTTTTCTTTTCTTTTCTTTTCTTTTCTTTTCTTTTCTTTTCTTTTCTTTTCTTTTCTTTTCTTTTCTTTTTTTTCTTTACTTTTCTTTTCTTTTCTTTTCTTTTCTTTTCTTTTCTTTTCTTTTCTTTTCTTTTCTTTTCTTTTCTTTTCTTTTCTTTTCTTTTCTTTTCTTTTCTTTTCTTTTCTTTTCTTTCCTTTTCTTTCCTTTTCTTTCCTTTTCTTTTCTTTTCTTTCCTTTTCTTTCCTTTTCTTTCCTTTTCTTTCCTTTTCTTTCCTTTTCTTTCCTTTTCTTTCCTTTTCTTTTCTTTTCTTTTCTTTTCTTTTCTTTTCTTTTCTTTTCTTTTCTTTTCTTTTCTTTTCTTTTTTCTTTTCTTTTCTTTTTTCTTTTCTTTTCTTTTCTTTTCTTTTCTTTTCTTTTCTTTTCTTTTCTTTTCTTTTCTTTTCTTTTCTTTTCTTTTCTTTTCTTTTCTTTTCTTTTCTTTTCTTTTCTTTTTTCTTTTCTTTTTTCTTTTCTTTTCTTTTTTCTTTTCTTTTCTCTCCCTTTTCCTCATTTTATTCTTTTCTTAACACATTCAGTTCACATAACTTTTATGCAAGTTTAATTTAATTGTTAGCAATTATTAAAATTAAGCCACACATCAGAAGTCCATGTACTCAAGTTCAAGTGTTTTATCAATTGTATTAAAAAGATAATATTCTGGATTTATTTAAATGGCTCTAGATGTTTTTCCTCATTAAAATGCATTTTAACTAACTTCATTCGTATCTCAAGAAATTGAAGGGTGAGTATAAATTGTACAATGCTTCTCATTTCATCAATTCTAGTCAGCATTGATGTTTAATGTATAAAGATAGAATTTATACAGCTTATTTTTCTCCTCTTTCTCTTTATGCATCTCACAGTTGTCTTACAATTGTTTCTCATTAAAAAAAAAACTGCACACAAATTGAATTCAGTACCATTAGAGATGAACTTCAATTATGTCAGAATACCTAAAGACTGGGTTTTCATTACATGCTAAAAGATCAAATTAAACTGTACTAGCTCACAGATCTCTCATGAGAGCACAATCTTTATTGTATGACAATTAAAAGAAATTGAGACATGTATTAACTTTAAATACCACTTGCATTTCAAGTCTATATATACTAAAAATGGAGGTATGATTTGTCCTATCTGTTATCCTGTACTTGGCTTTGTAAACGCAACAGCTGTACCATTTGAAGAAAGTCATTCTTCGTTTCTTCAGTATTTTCCAGGATCATCTGTGTGTCAGACTAACCCTGGAAATTCCCTAGATGGATGAAAATCATGGTAGTGTATAGGATGTAAAGGTCAAAAATGATGTAGCTTTTGGTAGCCTTCATTCAGTCTTTGTCAATGGTCTCATGTGGCCATAATCAGAATTATAATATTTATGTATATGAAAAAAATAAAAATAACAAAAGCTAATATGAGCAGATTTATTGTTGATACAAATTAGTGGACTTTTAAAAAGTAGTCACTTTTTGGTCAAAGCCGAATAGAATGCTGTGTTATCTGTCCTTGGTAGTAAATTCAGAAGTTGAAAATATGACCAGGAACATAGAACTAGAAATAAAAACTACACCAATACTATCAGACAATACTATCAGACACTTTACTACCACCCAACCTCTGCAAATAGAAAAAGCATTTTCATCCCTTTCAGAGACATTTGCTCTTGATCTCAGTTTTCATTGTAACACAAGTCAAGAATCTGAAGAACCTTTTCTTATATATATCTTCTCAATTTGTAGAGAAGTTAAATCATTAACATTTTACAATGCAGTGAGACATATTATAAATCATTGTGGCCTTCAATCCACTGGGATTTTAGAAACACCTACTGATTTCATATCATATTTTCACTTCAATTCACTTTCTCAGTCTCTAATCTCCAAATTGGTGATAGAGGGGGAGCGTAGGCAGGGGAATGAAAAAAGTAAGACCTGCAATTCTATGTCTAGCTCAGTTGTTTAGAGCATGGTGCAAATAACACCAAGGTTGCAGGTTTAACCTCTGTATGGGTCATTCAGTTAAGAGCTGGACTTGATCCTTGAGGATCCCTTCCAACTCAGAATACTCTGCAAAACTTGCAAGCTTAATTACATGCCCTTATTTAAAGTGTTGGTTGAGAAGTATTGTGCTGTTGAACTAATGCTCTACAGAAACAGCTTCTCTCTCTCTCTCTCTCTCACTGTTTACTCCTTGGTGAGTCATTGTGGTGTGGTGTACTGTACATTGTGGATACATGAAGAAGAAGGATGATTCTTTGAGAGTGCTTTTACTTTACACTGCAGTTAACTTGAAAATACATGAAACCCTTATTTCTCCTGATATTCCTCTCTCTTCATAACCTAAGTTTAATAATTTCTAACACTATCAAGATTTATTTTAATTAGATGAAAGAAAATTATTTTCCATCATTACCACAAACAAAAAACCCACCTTCACTTCCAAATCCCACCACACTCCCATTATGCCTATAATACTTATCTAGGTTATCCTTTAAAGAGAAACATAGAATGATACTCAAGTCTATAGTGATCGTACATTAATTTACATTATTTTCTCTATTTTGTTGTTAAAACTCCCAAATCAGAGCTGTGAAGGTTGATCACAGTGAAAACCTGTTCAACCTTTATCGCCTCCCAGTCACCACCTAGGAGTTTTTCTGCTTTCTTTCTGACAACAGTTCTTTTGTCTTTTCTCCTTCCAGCCTTTTCCAATGCTGTAGAGCATTCAAAATCCCTGCACAGATGATGTCAGAACCTGATAGCTTTTGAGTGAGGTGATCCCTAAAACTATCCAATGCAGACTTTGCTTTTTCACTCATCAGCATAAGAAAGAAGAATACAAGGATATGTAGAAGACAGATCTGGCATAACTCTTATATGAAGACTAATTCTTGAGGACTCTATAGCTGCATGTAGCCTATGAATCCCAAAGAAAATGTGGTTAGATGATTATTCAGCAGTCAAGAATGAAAAGAAATGGAAAAGGCTTTCTCCTCCTTTTTTTTTTGTTTGTTTGTTTTTGTTTTGGCTGTAATGTTCTGTTTTGTTTTATTTGCAATTTTTTTTTTTTTTAGTATGTTTGGGTTCTATAGTATACCTATTATGAAAGAAAAGTGCTTCCTTATTTTCTCTTAAAAATTACTATTGCAGGAGACTGGAGGAATGGCTGACTGGCAAGTAAAAGTTGGTTTTGAACATCTGGAGGTTTTTGTAGTTTCTCCTCCTTACTTCCCAGGGTAAATCCAACTACCTCTCCCTAAAGCTGCTGAGTATATTGGGGCATTAAAACTATCAGGAAAATTCACTGCAGTTATATTCATGTTGGTCCTAAGACAATTTTTTTTCTCCTTTATTTAAATGCTATGATATCAAATAAACAGAAATTACTTACACTATACTAAACTAACAAACAAATACATTACAATGTACTAGTAATCGAAAAGGGAAAAAAATATAGACAGTTATCTATATTATTAAATTGCTGCACACAGTCTGATAGTCTGAAAATTCACTGCAGTTATATTCATGTTGGTCCTAAGACAATTTTTTTCTCCTTTATTTAAATGCTATGATATCAAATAAACAGAAAATACTTACACTATACTAAACTAACAAACAAATACATTACAATGTACTAGTAATCGAAAAGGGAAAAAAATATAGACAGTTATCTATATTATTAAATTGCTGCACACAGTCTGATAGGTTTTGGTGTGGCAAACAAATTCCCAGGCAACACACACAGGTGAGACTTTTAGTTTGGATGTCCTTGAACTTATGCTCAGATGTTACTGTCTTTGGGCTGACACTGCAATAGCCTTCAGCAAATTTAATCAGTCATTGAATATAGCTGTATTTTATAGAAATGAATTTGAAACAGCAATTTCATTTTTTAAAAAAATACATATAAAGGAGAATGAAATAGTGTAAAGAAATTAGCTTAACCTAGCTGTTAAAAACTTCAATGTATATGATCAGTCTTGAGGTGGAGATAATACAGATAAAGCAAAAAAGACAAAATGAACAGTGTGGTACATATTGCCATCCAGTAACTAGACAAATTACACTCTGAAAGACTATGAAATAACAGAACTATGAGTAATGATTCAGTTTCTTGAATTCCAGAAGTTTTTTCTTAATGCTGAAGAAGGGAGTACTTAAATTATCTAAATAACAAAACAGACGCTTATTAAAGGAAAGGGAATTGTAAGGTCGAAATTTGTATAACACTGAGCATCTACCTCCATGAATACAACATGTTTGTATGTATTGCCAGTGACTACAAATCATGCATTTTTCTAACTTCATTTTGATTTGGATTGAAGGAAACACATCAACTAACAGATAATGAAAATGTCACATCAAATTCTTCACCTGTTAAAGTTCATTTCTCTATATTGCCATTAATTCATAGTGAGATTTATTTCAGGAAATTCATTATCAGTTTGTTTCTAGTATTGAAATTAGGATTACTCAAGTGGCATATCTGCCAAACTTTTATTTTAAATTCTAATTGTTGTCTAATCTTAAGAATACTAATGAACATATAGCAAGGCTGTAGTAGTAATACAGCCAATATGATAATGCCTAATTCAATTGGGAAAATAGATCATTCTGTGGGCAACAAAATGATCCATGAACTTCTGTTAATTGATGAAAGACTCCCAAAGGAAACTCCTCGGATATGAAAAAAAAAAAAAAAAATATCTGAGTGGAATCAGGACGATGCATCTTCCTCACTAATTTTCTTACAGAGCTGTGTCATTTTATTTTTTGCAACAGACAAGAAAGTGTTAAACAAAATAAGAGGCATATAGCTAATATCTTAAAATGGTTATTATTCCACATTAAAAAAAAAATTCTGAAAAAATTGGGCCAGGATAATGAGAAGCAAAATAGGACCTTAAAACAGCTTTCCCCACTCCCCCCTCCTTCCTAGCTCTACCTCCTTGTATCCCAGCAGCACAGGGAAAAAGTGAATGGGGATTATGGTCAGCTCATCACACATTGTTCCTGCTGCTGCTCAGGGAGAGGGTTCCTTCCCCTGCTCCAGCATGGGGTCCCTCCCATGAGGGACAGTTCTCCATTAACTTCATGGGTGCGAGTCCATCCCATGGGAGCTGTCCATAAACTGCTGCACTGTATGTCACTGTTCCACAGGGTGCAGTCCTTCAGGAATAGCCTGCTCCAGTGTGGGTCCCCCACAGGGTCACAAGTCCTACCAGGAAACCTACTCCAGTGTGGGCTCCTCTCTCCATAGGTCCACAAATCCCTGCCAGGAGTTTCCTTCACCATGTGCCTCCCATGACTTCACAGCCTCCTCTCAAGCATCCACCTGCTCCAGCATGGGTATCCTCCATGGTTGCAGGTGGATCTCTACATCCCTGTGGTTCTTCATTACTCCAGATGACTCTCCTAGTCACAAGGAGTAAAAAATACTGTCTTTAAGCTATATATGCTAATGTTCTATTAAATGGATTTTCTAAACCTGAACTGTCTTTTCAAATTATTAACACCAACCAGTTTGGCTTTTACCATTTCTTATGAATACCTCTGGGAGAAGTGCACAGATAAGATACAGTAAAGCATGATTTAATTTTATTCTGATCAATGTAGAAACAAAATCATGTTGCTATAATTTTGAAAGAAAGTGTCGTAAGCTTAACTACTCAGAAACATTCAATAACAAAACAAAAAAAAATCAAACAAAATCAAAACAAACAACTAAATAACACACAAAAAAACTTGTTGAATCTTAATACTGACTTAAGAAAATATTCTGGTAAGAAATATGCTCCCTATTGCAAGATGAAACTACTTCTCATACTTAATCTTGCTTGTTCAGAAACTTTATGCTGTGATAAGGTTCTTTAAAAGTTGCACTTACAGTACAGAATATAAGAAAAAAAAAAAATCTTTAACCTTACTTGGTATAACACCTTGGTTGTATTCCCAGATGTGAGCTGCTGTTTCTACTCATGTGGCTATACTTTTTTTTAAGCACAATACCATTAATAAGGATATTATCAGGAATATATAGTGTGTATACACATGTACATTCATTCAGTTTTCTGAAGAAAGTTTTCCAATAGTATAAACTATAGTTTGACATTTGATACAGTTAAGCAAATGACACTGTGTGATATTTTATCCTCAGGAATGACCTTGCTTGCAGGAAGGGTTTTATTAGCTTTTGGAAGTCTGGCTATATATCCTATTGACTTGCTGGAAATAGAAATGATGGTAAAAGAATCCAAGGGCAAAATATGTAAGGAAGGGACAAATAATGAACAAAATGCACTTGTTGAGACATCTCATTTTTATGTGTCACACATTTTAAAACTATTATATAAGATATTTCCAAGAGTTCCTACTAACAGGTAAGCTTCACAGAATGGAAGTGAACATAAGGATACAAAATAAATATCATCAGAGCTGGGTGTTTAATTCTTATACATGTACACAATTACTTTTATCTACACAAAGAAGAATTACTAATACTTGTCCTTTTGTATGTGATCTGCAATATAATGACATTACAAGGGTTCCTTCTCCAAAATGAATTTTAGTTGTAAGATTAAACGAAAATAGATTTGCTATATAATTTGCTTTTTAAAATCACAGTGTGCACAGGAACATTTGTATCCTGTTTTGAAAGTTAAATGGAAACAGAAACTTTTTAATAGGAGTTAAACACTATTTTTAATTGGAAGGTAGAAAAGAAGTAGAAAAAATGTGGTTATATATTGTATGGAAGAAAAATATTTAAAACATTAATGAGTGAAGAAATTATTTCTTTTTGATGTATGCAAATGCCCACAGAGATCTTCTATACATACTTGATTTAGGTACTGCATTGATATGGCTCTTTGATAGCTGTATTATTGATGCACTAATGACTTTTAGAAGAGTGATCTTATTCTTTTTACCCACTACACACAAAAGTAGCCTAAAGACAAATGGAATAGTTATTTATAAACACCTCACAAGTTATGAGACTTATTCTGCATAGGAAACTCCCAGAAAGCTCAATAAGGTAAGTTGAATTATTTGTTGCCTGCTGCATGATAATATTTAAGTACCTGGCTTTTGAATATATACTTACTCTGTTGCTAATAAGCAAGCTGAAGCAAGGCTTTCATTAGCAAACCATTGTACTCTTTCATGTTGTACACAGTGCTATATTATACATGACGAGGTACTGAAGAATTGAGAAAACACTTTAGATGCTCTTTTTTCTGGGAAAAAGTAGAAGGATATAATCCACCTGAATTTTCCTGATGGCAGAAACATCAAAGGTATGAAATAAAATTCTGATAGCCATAACTCTGATTTTAGTGGTGTATATTTTTCAGTCAGAACTTAAAGCACTGGGGTCAGATAGCAAATACCCTACAGGTTTGCTACTGTAGATGAAATAGTAAACATAATTATCTTTTCAAAGTATTTCAAATATGACTATTATTAACTTTGCGCACTCAGCACTGCATGTTAATCTGACAAGATCAATATGTTGCCTCAAAATTGCAGTGCTTTTGCGGCTTATTTTAAGGAAAATAAATCTCACAAATACATTCACATTTCTAGAGTGTTCCATGAATAAATGTAATTAAAGTTAACAGTAAATATTTCCTACATCTTAGTAATTTAATACAGAAAGTTAATTCCTTTTATATTCATAAGGCAGTATACATATCTAGAGCTGATAGAAATAAAAATAAAGGTGTAAGCTAAAGAAGTGTGGTTAGGTATACCAAACAGTGACATGTAAAAATTTTCCATTTATATTCTGAAGTTCTTGCATGGTATGCAGTTGTCTTCCAGCAGAATCCTGACACCAGTTTCATAACAGTACAGGTGAGTTTACAAGTTATGAAGAGGCTTAGAAATTTCCACAAGGGCTTCCGTATGCCTTGTAATCTTTTATTCATGCATGTAAAGCAAGGTAGAAAATAGACATCTGAGTTGTAAGGCATTTGAATATTTACTATTGTTGAAAATTAATCTATTTCTAAAAACAAAATGGATTTTGGTACATTATTATTAAAATACCACATATTCCACTAAAACTCTATAAGTGTATCACATTTATGCTGAATTCTTTATCAAAATTTCAGTGATGAAAGTGTAAATTCTTAACCAAAACCAGGGACTTTTTCAGAAAATTCAAAACAATGTTGCAATAAATTAGTACAGAAATTGAGAGAGTTTTTTTTCTAATTCAAATTAAGTAGAAAACAATGCTGAACAATACAAAATCATTTTGCTATTACTGGCAGCTTTTCATATCATTTATCTTTGTATTTCCATTCTTGAATAGCTTGATGTTCAATTCATTAGAGCTGAATTAGTCCTCTCCTGCTTTGTTTTTCATTCATGACTATTTATACCAAGATCAATAAATTCCATTTACAGAGATTCTGAGTATCAGAGTATCAAGGTTATAAAAGACATATTTTGAAATTGCAACTCATATTTCTTTTCATCCAACCTTATTCACATATAGGAGCTAATTCCTCATCTGCTATTGACTTTGAGACAGATTTGATTAATGCTTGTACAAACAGTTCTCCTACACAAATAGTAAAAATTAGACAAAGATGCATATTATTTTTTTTTTGTCAGTTAAAAACATGGGTAAAAATTGCAGATGAAGAGAACTGATTTTTACTGTTTTCCAGACACTTTACTACCAGAGTAAAATCAAAAGATCTTAGAATGAACAAATAAAGTACATGTTTATGAGGGTGCAGCAACAATTAATTAGCTGAAGAAATATATACTTAGAAACATTCAGAACTACTTTGACATGATATTTTGAGCTCAGACTTAGCTGAAGGCCAGAATTCCAGCTGAAGTGGTTGATGATATTTATTATACTCATATCAAAATACTTTAAAGAAAATAAAACAAATGTCACACTAACACTAAAAAGCTGAAAAAATAATTTCTTTTCTTTGACCCTAGTATTTGATACTCTGCAGTTAAATAATCATAGGAATATTGGTGGTTCAAGGCGAAATGTGGAAATCCTCATCATAGAATTGTAAAATATTTTGTTTGGAAGAGTCCTGTAAAAGATACCAAGTCCGACTGCTGCTTGTGTGATCAGGGATATCTTTAGCTAGGTCAGGCTGCTCAGAATCCTCACTGTCTGACCTTGAATGTTTCCAGGGATGGAGGAAGAATGACTGGAAAATGGCTCAGCAGAAAAGGACGTAGGGTTGTTCATTGACACATCTGAACATAACTCAGTTTGTGCCCAGATGGCCAAAGGGGCCAATGGCATCCTGGCCTGCATCAGCAACAGTGTGGCCAGCAGGAGCAGGGCAGGGGTTGTCCCTCTGTACTCAGCACTGGGGAGGACACACCTTAAGGGCTGTGTACAATCTGAGCCCCTCACTGAGAGAAACATATTGAGGTACTGAAGTGTGTCCAGGAAGGGCAATCAAAGCAATGAAGAGGTTGGAGCCCAGCTCCTGTGAGGATTGGCTGAGGGTGCTGGGGCTGTTTAACCTGGAGAAAAGGAAGCTCAAGGGAGACATCATTTCTCTCTACAACTATCCTGAAAGGAGATTGTAGTGAGGTGGAGGTCAGTTTCTTCTGCCCGGCAACCAGCAACAGAACATGAGGAAATGGCCTCTGTACCAGAGGAGGTTCAGGTTGGATATCAGGAAAAAATTCATCAAAGAAAGAGTTTTCAAGCATTGGACCAGGCTGCCAATTGAAGTGGTGGAATCACCATCTCTGGAAGTGAATGAATGTGGCACTTAGGGCTATGTTTTAGTTAACAAAGTGATTTTCAGGCATAGATTGAACTTGGTGATCTTGAAAGTCTTTTCCAACCTTAATGATTCTATAATTCTATCTACCACCTCTCTGGGAAACCTTTTACCACCCTCATCACAAAATATTTCTTCCTTATAACCGGTGTAAATCTGCTCTCCTTTAGTTGTCCTGCTCTCCCTTGTCCTGTCACTACATGTCACTACATGTCATAACAAAATGTTCCTCCCCATGTTTCTTACAAACTCACTTTAAGTAGGAAAAGCTGCAATAAGATGCCCCCAGAGTCTTCTCTTCTCCAGGCTGAACAAATGGAACTCTCTCAGCATTTCCTCAGAGAAGTTCTCCAGCCCTCCAACTCTTTTCATAGTCCTGGTCTGGACCTACCCCCGCAAGTCAGTGCCCCTCCTGTGCTGATGACCCAAGGGTGGGACGCAAATGGGGTCTCACCAGAGCACAGTAGAAGATGGTTAGCTCATTTATTTGGAGACTTAAAAAAAAAAAAACAAACACCCCCCCCCCCCCAAAACAAACAAAACAAAACAAAACAAAAAAAACAAACACAAAAAACCCCAACAAAATTACATGCAGAAAATGCTGATAAACTTTCATACTTCACAATCTGGAATCACAGGGAATGTTTATTAAAGAAGAATAGCATCAGCTATGTCTTGAGAAATAAAAAATGATTTTTTTTAAAAAGTGGTTTCTTTGTATGGAACAGATTGCTTTTATGGGATGTAACATAATTAGGTACAAATCAAAAACATGTGACTCAGTATCTCCAAATATATAAGAAGTGTTTCAGATGTAGCACGGTTCATCTTGATCCAGGTTTTATAATTTATCTTTAGTATCTAGTCTAAGTTAATTTTTTTCTCTACAGTTTGTGAAGAAAAGTCAGAACCTGGAAATAAAGTTCATCCTGATTATGTCTGACATCTTACTTAGGAAGAGACAAATCACTATTGACAACAAGCTTAAATTAGATACTATCTGTTGGATGACCAATATTAAATGAGATTCATCTGTCCTTTAGTCTGTGATGGTTCAATGAGGAAGAGACAAGAGTAAAACACTGATTTACTGCTTTTAATTAAACAATACATTTCTATATATGAATGAGAATAGATCTTCCATTTGCTGAAGAACAATAAGATTAAAAAAAAAAACAAAAAAAACCAAAAAAAAATAAACATCCTCAGCTCTAAGTCACCTATTGAAATACCAGATGAATGTGTTTTCAGGATCAAAATTTAAGTGTCTACATTCCTTTTTCCTTCTAGTTCTGAGAATGAATTTATTAAATCCTTATAGGATTCCACCCTTTTCCTTAAAACATTTATCATATGAAGCCATTGAAGCTATTGTTCATTAGTTTCAAACTAACTTAAATCCCATTATCATCCTTTGAACCTCAATTTCTTCTTAGAGTTCAGAAGAGAGTTTTATAACACAGCAATGGCTAAGTGCTTCCAATTTACTTTTATGTCTTAATGTACTTCAAAATGTTCTAGTGTGACAATACTAAGAGAAAGTTGAACACAGAAAGACAGAAAAGGAAGAAACAAAGTTTGTCAAATACAGGCAGGATCTTTTATGCTGGAAAGTTCAAATACATTTACAAAAGTAATTTTGCCTCTGTGTCAATTTCTTCCCTACTGTCAGACTGACAATTTGGCTTCAGATGTGTCACTGTCATTTTTCAGCACAGAAAGTCTAATAGAGGAAGTACAATAAAAAGGGGAAAGAAAAAGAGAGGTCAAGAAAATTCAAGAAAACTAGATGTTTCTGTACCTTTGGACAAGTTTAAACATACTTTTATCAGAGGTGATAGGCAGAGGTCCATTAAATGGATATGTACTTTTAATAACTGAAGCTCAATGCACATCTCTCTTTTATTCTAAGGTGATATTTTCAGATAAGTAATAAATAATTTCCATGCATTTAAAAAGAGAATATATCACATAAACAAAAGTCTTCAAAGTTTCACAGTTAATGCATATATACTTTATGTCTTGCTTTATAGAGTTTCATAAAAATTAACAAATTTTCATTGGTACAATGAAAGTACTGAAACATGAAATAACAAATTCTAAAATACTTTCATATAACTCTTATTTTCAAGTAAATATAGGGAAACATAGTGAAGATGTGATGGTTTGGGGATTTTATCTAGACTTTTCACCATCATAACAGGGAATCTGAATTTGTTTGCTGTTACTCACAATACTTCCAAGCTATCTAAAAGTATCTATTAGCATCTGAGACAATTATGGTATCTAAGACATCCATAATTAACAGAAAAGGATGTGACTTAAATGAGATCTGTGTGTTTCTGGAGCATATTCTGTAAAGAATATAAGATACCTCAAGGAATCTTACCTAGCATTAGGCAACTAAGTTTAGGCAAACAAATTTAATGTCCATTTTCAGTGTCACATATTTTCATACTGGGAGATGGGCATCTCAGTGGCTCTAATTAAACCAATTATTTTCCTTTGTGATCAAATAAATGACTTCAGGTCTTTCAAGGGCAGTTAAACTCTCAAGTTAGGCATCCAGTCTAGGAATGAAGCAAATTACAAAACAAAACAAAATAAAACAAAACAAATTGCATTTCATGCATTCAAGTAAAACAATGAAAACTAAGGCTGGCTTGACAACAGAAAGGGCTTGACAATAGAAACTGTCAGCTGTAAACAGAGATTTGTAAGTCTTGAGAATATTATTCAATTTCTGACTAAACTTACATATCACGAAATGTACAAGAAAAGCCAAGAGTGACAGAAAAGTAAACCAAAATCACTTATTTATGGCATTGTATTTATATTTCTCAAGCCCCATATGCTTGCTGGTTAAATAACTGGGACTACAGATCCACCTCATCTTGGCTGGTCATCAAAAAATCTCTTTAAAAGATGTTAATGTCGTAGGTGTTCAGTGGTACATGTTTGAACATACCTTACATTAGATGCTATTAAAAATGCAGTTAAATTCTGCTTTATTCTCAAAATATTACTCATTAGAAATTATGGTTTCACAGTAGATGATTTCAGATGGAGAAAAATCAGCTTCATTTCAGTATAAGGCGTCTCCTAGGTATGTAAAGTGCATAAAATTCAGCTTTTACTTTTCTGTCATGAAGAAATTTACTAATATCTTAAACTTTTTTTTTAACAAGAAAAAAAAACATACAAAACCAAATAAACATTGAAGGAAAATGCTAGCAAAGCAGCATGACTCATTTTTTAATTAAGAAACTATAGTAACTGTATCTCAGTGATGTAAACCCGGTTTGAGGAATGCTTTGCATCAGTTTTACTAAGGACATTTTTCAAAAAAAGTTATTTTATTTCATTAATACTCTGGTAGTATAAGTCATATTCATTCAAAAAATGAATGGATGGTCAAAATTCTGGATGTCACATTTAAATCTTCCTTCTTCAGTGAGACAAAATAGCAAACTGCATTGATAGCCCTGGTTCTAGAAACATTTTTGTACTGTGAATTTCTCAACAGATCTCTGAACTGACAATTCAGTTTATTTCTTATCATGCTTATTATTATAGATATTCTATTTTAAAGTATTTTAAACATTAAGATAAATCTTTACTGAGCTCAAACCTAACCCATTTTTTTATCTTGTAAATACATATCTTGTTAATACAGTGATTTTAGTTTTTGGACAAAGCGTCACAAAATGCATGTAATGTAATATTTTAGAATGGAAACTTTTGAAATATAAAATTTATTAATTTAATTTACACATAGTATAATATTGCCTGTCATATTTTGTGCTGTAGATCTGCTTAGAATAATTTAAAATAATTTAAAAAAACTAATAATTTAAAAAAACTAATATTATGAGGGACACAAATATTTAAGAAACTCAGCTCAGCAAAACAAGCAAAGGCCCCTAAAGATAAAATTAAATTAGTAAGACTGAGAAAAGTAAGAAACACTGAAAGAGGAAACCAGAAACACTGAAACAGACAGTGATATTGGAGCTCGACTTCAGGTTTTTGTGAGTTTCTTCCATTTATCTGTTAATATGTTCTACCAGGCATCTGCATCTAGGCTCTCTTCCTCATTGTGCTGGCTTTGCACAGTCTGGATTTTGGTAGCAGGGAGCCACAGAGGTGACTTCCATGAGAAGTCATTTCCATGGAAGGTGGCTTCTGTGGAAGCTTCCACCACTTCCAGCAGAGTCAATCCCTGATGACTCTGAAGGTGGCTGTGCCACTGGCCAAGGCTGGGCCAAGTAGAGGTGCTGGTGATGCCTCTGTGATAGCATATTTAAGAAGAAAATCATAACAAGGCTTGTTGCACAGTTTTAGTTCCAGCTAGAGAAGAGGAGGAAGTGAGAACATGTGAGGGAAACAACATGGAGACACCAAGATCAGTGGAGAAGGAGGGGCAGGAGGTGCTCCAGGCACCAGAGCTGAGATTCCTCTGCAGGCTGTGGTGAGACCATGGTGAAACAGCTGTGCCCCTGCAGCCCACGGGGATCCACAGGGGATGCTGAGATCCATCCACAGCCCTTGGGGGAGGTGACCAGGCTGGAGCAGGTCATGCCTGGAGGAGGCTGTGATCCAGTGGGAGAGCCAGTGGAGAGAGGAGCCCTGCTTCCAGGCTGGAGAAGCCTGTCCTTGGAGGACTGCACCCTGCAGAAGAATGACCCATGCCATAGCAGCTTTGGGATGACTGCTTTGTGAGAGAGAACAGATGATGGAGAGGGGAGGGGAAGGAAGGGTACAGCAAGGGAGAGCAAAGTGAGGGAGGGAAGGAAGGAAGGAAGGAAGGAAGGAAGGAAGGAAGGAAGGAAGGAAGGAAGGAAGGAAGGAAGGAAGGAAGGAAGGAAGGAAGGAAGGAAGGAAGGAAGGAAGGAAGGACTTCTAATTCATGTCAGTATCAATGTAGTGAGACATGAATTTAATGAATACTGTATTATATATATATACTTTTATTATAGTCAAGAAGATAATGAAATTAGAAAACCTTTGCCAGCAGGAAAGGAATCTGACAATTAAGAGAAGTAATACAGCTATGAAAATAGATGTGAGAACTCCAATGAATGGTGATTAACAACATAGCTGAAACCTTGGTTTAAGCCTACCTTCACAGGTAAAAAAAAAAAAAAAAGCCTTTCAGACAGATGAGTACTAATCTAAGTGAATCACTGCCATCTATTTATTGCTTCCAAAGATCAAGGTTTGTTTTAGAAATCTGCACAGTGTTTGAACTGGAGAGCTACAGGTGACCAATGGCACTTTAATTAGTTCAGGCTCTGGATCAATCAATTCTTTGCTGGTGCCTGACAGTTCACATGCTTTTGACATTATTGATCTTTGTCCATTCATTCATCTTCTTTCCTTCTAAGTTGTTTGGATTCCTTAATTCTTTGTATTTTTTCTGTCATTTTTCTAATCACATGCATGTGAGTCATTGCAATAGATCTTCATCTGTTTCATTTGTTTTTTCCATGACATTCAGTAAATTCTCCTATTAAAATTTTATTTTAAAGATTGTTTATATGTGACATTGAGTTATTTTTGTTGATCTGAGATAAAATCTTTGTTCAAATGTTCACCATAGCTGCTACATATCTGAAGGCATGCAAAAAATACTTTTCTAACAGCTGGTGCTAGAGAACACTATTAAATGATGCCCTAATTTAGGAAAAAAATCACTTTCTGAGGAATCACTAGATATTCGGTTTGAAATACAACTCAAAATTATTTTTTTTTAGTAAATCCTGATTCTTCTTTGCTATTTTTGAATTTTAATGGAGTGATCAGAAATTATCCACCTATACTGCATGTTAGCGTTTGACCATCTCTTGCTTGTCATTAGAGAGTGTTCAGTACAGTACACATGAGCACTGTTATGAAGGAATTTGTATGTGGATATAAAAAAAAACATGGAAACAGTAAGTTAAATATTAATTGGAAGAAGACCAGCTAATACTTGTTGCTGAAGTCAGAATACCTATTATCTATGCTCAAAAATAAGTAAAATGTTGAATGCCTATGTTAAAACTTCGTAAACTAATTAGAAAACCCCAACTGCAATCCTTGGATAACACATATTTACTGTGTATATAATGATCCCATATGGCAATGGCACTTTCTATTTAGTTTTATGAAGGAGGGAAATTACCAGTATTGATGATGGGAAAAGAGTATCATCTGTGACAGCAGATCTCTTTCTGTTCCTGATACAAGAGAGTATTGCCTTAATGTTGCTTTTAGGTTGTTCTGATATCACACTTCTTTTTCTTGCTGCTTATAATTTTCCTATCTATTCTCTTCTGTTATAAATTATTACATGCTCAATGTATAAAAATAACAATCCAAAGATGGGGAAGACTTCAATTTGTATCAAAATCAGAAGTACTATTAATAATGAACCTTATTAGGTTACACTCGAGCTTTCCTTAGCTACAGAGTGCTACAATATAAGTCACTGGAAAAGCAAAGAAAATAATTATGACTTTATCAGTTCCTTCTAGCATGACTTTCATCTGTGCTTTTATTTTTAGAAGACATGGGAATGGATTCTGACATTTAAAACAAATATTGAAGTGAATTTAAAAGGATTGAACAAACCATTCTATAGTTGGGATGGTGGAGGAACACACAAACACGCACACAAATTAAAAATATTATTAAAAATACTAATGGTAAGCTTGAAAGCTAGGGGAAAGGAAAATCAGGGTTTTTTTACTGTTTTTACAACTGTTATGTCAATCTCAAAAATGGTGTTAGGTTTCTAATATCCAGTGGAAACCTTAAACAATTATTGTCAGTTCTTTATATAAGCCACATTTTTACTTGCCTTTATTTAAAACATAGAGAAAGAAAGAGGAAAAAAATCAACACACACATAGTTGCTTTATTATAAAAATGTAATGGCTTAGACTTCATGCACAAAACAAAAGGCACCACCTTGCAATAAAATTTGAACTTTGTTTGCATATGTACTGAACTGTTTTTCTTTCAAAGGTAACTAATTTAGTTTGCTAAATTAACTATTGCACTGGAAAGAATTAAATTTCACAGACCTCAAATGATAGTAGAATTCTCAAAATAAACTAGATATCTTCTGAGAGTATACTTTGTCCTGTTGGGCCTAGGCAATATATGCTATCTTTTCTCTGAAGCTGAAAAGACTGAATGTATTCTAGCCATCCTCCATTTTAAAGAATAGAAATATCTTTAAAGCTGAACAGTTTCTGAGCCAAGGGGAATATTTTCTCAACACAGAATAAACCTGGATCCTTTTTTACTTTTACTCATATCAGCATGTCCTCAAATGTCTCTTTAGAAAAAACCTGCTAGTACAGCAATAATAATTTACTACTCTAGTTTTATAAAGGCATGACAAAGTATTATGGCACCTGACCACTGTGAATAAAAACACAGTTAGACATTAAATTAATGAGACTGGCATGATATCTGCTTCCTACTCACTTTTTCAAATTTGCTTTGTAGTCTCCTTTAAGTTGGTGCAGGATTGTATCTATAAAAGCACCATGCCACAAATATTCTGATAGGAAAAAGAGTTCTAATGCTATCGGGTAATATGAATAATCTAACAAAAATATATCTTATTTTCTCCTTTTATTAATCTTCATCTTCTTATGAGAACTTTGGATCTACAATGATGTTGATTTTAACAAGTGGAACACAGATTTACCATAAACCTACTTGCAGCATTACAAATAAAGCAACCCTAAGATGTTGAAAATAATGAATTAAACTGAATTTGCTTTATCAGAGATGCCATATTATTAATTTCTGTCATGAAGAAGAGAACTCCACTCTGATATCCCAATATAAAATTAATTAATATTTAGCCATGTGGGAGAATTGGGCTGCACAAAAGAACACAATAAATGTTCATAGAACAATCACAAATCCTAAGGTATTCTCATCTTTGTAATTATGAGTGTTTATTTCTATGTTCATGTTTTGGTAAGCAATTCTTCAAGTATTGTATGTATGAATAAAAATTAATATAAAAATATTCTGCATCATTATGTCAACAGCATCCTATTGAAACTTAACATTATGAGATATAGAATAGTAAAAACAAATGGAAAATTGATATATTTTAAATCTAACACTATCAATCTCAGCAGAATGATTAGAAGAAAAAAATCCAAGAGGGACATGTAGTACTGCAACTGCCCAGAGTTAACAACATTAAAACACCTCGCTTTGGTTTTGGGAAAGGAAGTGCTAAGGTTAAAGAAACTGGTATCTTTGGGGACTGGGGGGGGTTCTGTTTTTCTTTTAACATCATCTGATCAAAATTTACATAAAATATATCTAATCCATCCCAAACAAAAATACTTTTAAAAGTAATATAGCAATGGCTAGACATTGAAAAAAATAACTCAAGACACAGAGATAAATCATGGATTTTGCAGTTTTCATGTTTTCACACACTTCATTCCATGAATGTCCATTAACAAAATAATTTCTTAAAAGATCGTTTGTGAAAGGAATTTCTCACTATTAGTATGTTACTTATTGATAAAATAAGACAATACTGCTATTATTATATAGCACACACCCATTAAGTCTTCATGCTTTCATAGATTCAATGAACAAAGCCCTCAGGAAGACAGCAGTTGCAGACTTTGGTTATCCTCTGTACTTTTTAAAAACTTCCCATTCTACCATTTCAAACAGTGGGGTTATATAAAAAGTAGTAGAAAGAGACAGATAACTATGCTTGAATATTAATAAAAGTGTGAGAACTATTCCTGGGATTCTTTTGTCTCATTTGATGAGAACTTCATACATAATAAAGTGTATATTACAAATGTTTATATATTCTGAAGAACATATTAAAAAACACAGTTTCTCTCAGAGTCTGAATATTTTCCTTCAGTACTGCCTTTTCTTTAGTATTTCTGACACTCTTGTGTGCATTCTGTCTAGTTCCATTTGCTTTCTCACACCATCTCTCATTTGCTACACCTTTCACTCTTTAACCGTTGCCCCATTGTTTAGGGAAAGGAACTACCTGTGTAGTGAAAAGTTGGAAAGGAAAATTTACAGCTGCTAAAGTTAACTACAGTGTTCTTTTCCTGAGAGATAAGTCTCATCTATGAAAATCTCCTTTAAGATTTTCTTTAATTTTCATGACATAGTTTTATAACTAACTTTAAGATCTTTGAAACACAGAATGGTTTCAATCGAAGAAACTTTCAAGATCATCTGATTACAGTCTTCCAACATTGGCAGAGACTCCTTCAACTAGACCAGGTTGCCCAGGACCCTATCCTACATGGCCTTGAACTCTTCCAGAGGTGGGGCATCCATTGAGCAAATTGTTCCAGCGCCTCACCACTCTCCTTTTTAAATTCCTTTCTAAAAAAGGAAATAATTTCTTTCTAATATATAATCAAAATCTACCCTCTTTCAGTCTAAAGCCAATCACTACATGCCCTTGTAAAAAGTCCCTCTCCAGATTCCCTTTGGGGACTGGAAATCCACAGAAAGGACACCCTGGAACCTTCTCTTTTCCAGGATGAACATACCCCCAATTCTCAGCTTTTTCTAATGCAAGAGGTGCCCCATACCTCTAATCATCTTTGTGGCTCTCCTCTTGACTTGCTCCAACAGGTCAATGTCTTTCTTGTACTGAGGACCCCAGAGCTGGATGCAGCACTTCAAGCAGGCTCTCACCAAAGTGAAGTAGAGGAGCAGAATCCCCTCCCTGGCCCTGCTGCCCACACTGCTTTTGCTGCAGCCCAGGACAGCTTTGGCTCTCCGGGCTGTGAGTGCACATGGCTGGGTCATGTCCAGCTCCTCATCCAGCAGCACCCCCAGGTCCTTCTTTGAAGGGCTGCTCTCATTTGTTCATCTCCCAGCCCATATGGTTACATATTGCTGTAGCATTTTACAGTTGGACTTATTAAATTTGGATTCCCATGGGCCTACTCCTTGAGCCTGTCCAAGTACCTTTAGATGCTTTGTTTTGCAAGAGAATGAAAAACCAGAGATCTTGCAGACATCTCAACACTGCACATAGGTGCTGCTCTGAAGTCCTTAGGTATTATTGTACACTGATCAGTTGCATCCAATGATGGCAAAACAAGTTATTTTTCTTGAAAGCCTTCATACAATTTGCTTCAGACTCCTGAGTAGCAGTTCTTGACAACTTGATTACAAATTAACACTCCAATGACTATATCTTATCAGGTTTTTTTTATGCGCAGGAAGTGCTTTTATAATGTCCTGATACCTGGAATAACTAATGTCAAAATTTTCCAAATAAGAACAGTGAAATTAATTTCCCACTGACAAGAAAAACTTATAAAGTGGGAAATGCATTGTTGAAGAGCAACTTCAATATGTAGCACGCTGTCTCATTAATAGGCAGCTGAAAGAAGAAAGCAATTCTGCATGTAATCCGTACAGAACCTTATGTTGCTGTTTACATTTCTTGTTCTGCAAGAAGATAAGGCCTTGTTGTACTAGAAATATGATCAAAACAACTCCATTGCAGTGCCAGCATTTGCAGGGAAAGCAGTTTCATGACAGAGAAAAAAAAATCATCTGGATCTTGTTGTTAATAACAGTTGGGAAGAGAATATAGTTCCTTTTATCTCAAGATTTGGGAAGTAGAAAAATATCAGTATTAACTATCATCTTCAGGAGCGAGAACTATTTGAAATAAATAAATTCAGTAATTTCCTAATAAGAATTATCATCTCTGAATTATAAATTCTTATAACTAAGTTTTGTTCTATTTTAAAATATGCTGTTAATATCTGCAACTTAAAGTTAATTTTCAAAAAATATGGAATTCACTCCTGTATCTTTCCTCCATTTCCATGTTTTTCTTTACTTTGCAGGGCAGGAAAAGCATTCCCTGTTTGGAATTCTCAGTATGGGCTGGACTCTGAAACTGTGCCAAGTGAAATCTGAAGCACCTCCTGTCCATGGATAAGACTTGCACATCTCAGTGTATGACAGAAAGATGGGTTATGGTGATATCCACAGTAATCTACAGTCTAGTTTGTCTGGGAACCAGAGATGCAAAGCCTGCCTGAGAATGCACCTCCTCCCCAGTGTGGACACGTGGTCACTTCCTGAGTGTTTAACTGCTCTCAGGAAGCAGCCTAACTGCTGTTTTAATTAACATCAGTTCTAAATAATTAAAGTGCAATATGTGCTAAGAGTTTATTCTCATTAAATCCAAATAAGAAAATAATTTCATTATTAAATACATTGCTTCATTGCAGAGACGAGCAACTTTTATTTCTTCACCTATTCACCAGTCATTTGTTGCATCATTTAATTTGGATATGATGCAAAATTGAAATAATATTCATATTAATATTAACATTAATGATAATTATAATAATAATATAAAGCCTATGCACAAATGGCCACATTTGTGTAAGGAGTAAGAGTTCTTCTCTTCAGAATAATTTCTCCACCATAATGTCCCATTAGCTGCAAGAGGTTTCGTTTTACTTGACCTCAGTGTACTTGTTCTCAAGGAAATTATTACACAAAAAAAACAGCCTTTGGTTTCAGTTTAGTATTTTCTCTCACAAGTAGTTGTTTTATAATTCAATTAAATGATGTACAGGACACATATTAGTTGCTGATAGAGACACTGATCGTGCATATTATAACAAATCTTGACTATGTTTAACTGTTTATTCCTTTTATGAAAAACAAAGAAAAAATACAAGCTTAACTGGTTTTCAGATATGTTCTTAAGACCATGCACAAGTTTTACATTCTCAGAGACCAATTAGAAATCAAGATGGATTTAGATAAAAGTAAAAGTAAAAAAGTCAAAGATTAGTGTCAAACCACCTAAGCTTTGCTAGGATTTAGCAAACTAGAATCATGTATTTGATGATTCCCATCAGTTTCTGGCAGGTTTATAAATGAAGCTGTCAGTGGAAGAAGTATTGTATGAGATACAAATAACAGGAAAAAGCAGTCTGTTTGAAATCTATGTGCTCCACATTCAAAAAACGTAAAAGCCAAACCCTAGACTAGAGTGAAATAATTTCAAATGATAAAGGAGAAAAGCAGTGATTAACCAAAAAATTCAGAGGTCTGACCTATGACTGGAAGCAACACTTCAGTGTGCTTATTCGAGACAATATTTCCACAGGAATTCAGCAGTATAAATGAATAAAAGACATCTCATATAATGAAGAAGAGAAGGAGGATAAAGAAATTTTAGTCTGCATTTCCTCCTTCACTTCTATGAAACTACATACTACCACTAAAATGCACTCTTGTTTCTTAATCTGTAACAGAGCTGAAATTGCAGGAACAAAATTTAACAAAGATATCTCTGAAATTATTTGTTTGTTCATTTTTTTCCCATGTTATTCTAAATTTTTTGGAATTAAAAATTACAGTGGACCACTTAAATGTACTATTGATACCAAAACAATGCAACTTGATTTTTTAGTAGTTCATCACTAATTTCTGCCATAGGAAGATGAGTTAATAGCTCACAATTTTTTTAAGGTCTGAAATTAGTCTTCAGGTAGAAAGAAAATTTCTGTGCTAATTTAATTTTTGATATTCTGCTCAAGAAAATTATTATTTTCCTCATGCTTGACAGATCCAATATTTTTTATTCCATGCTCATGTTTCAGAGTTAATAGATTACTCAACCTTGATTTCTATAAGAATTGTTTTGTCTTTTCCCTTAGTTATTTTTATATAAGTAGATTGTCTAAGAATATATTTGATCTTCCCAATTTTAACACTGTTTTATATCAACAGAAATTCAAATACATTTTATTAGTCCATTGACTTATGACATCTCATATATTAGAACTTTTTAACTTTTAATTTTAGAACTTTTATTTTATTTTATTTTATTTTATTTTATTTTATAATTTTATTTTGTCTTATTTTTTTCTCCCATAACATGATGAGTAAACCATCTAGAGTATGGTAAAAAAAAATTCAGATCTACAGGCACTAGCAATTATTCCACTGTGTGACCTACACACAACTGGCATATTCTTTGGTAGTAATTTTTAGTAGAAATTGGTTTTCTACTCATCTTGCATTATTCAAATAAAGTGAAGAACCTACTTAATTTCAAAATTGTTAATGTACTACAAATTTGAGCAGATGTAATTTCTTGCTTTGTTTTTTCAGAATTCAACCCTTAATGTTCTTAGTTTCTTATTTTTCAAGAGTAGTCCGTGGGTTTGTATAAACATGTTTTCCAATGGAGTTTTGGTTTTTTTTAACAGATTCTGGCGAGATAGGGAAATAAAAAAAGAAACCGATAAAATTCCAGTATCTGATATCCTTGATCACAAAAAGGGTGAGGTCCCACTCAGACATAATTCAGGCTATCAAATTCATAGAATTGGAAAAATGAATTAGAATAATTCTGAATAATTTAGAATAATTTTTATTGGAAGGATCCTCTAGAGCTCATCCAGTTCATACATGCTTAAAATGGAACCAAAATCGAAGTTACAACCAGCTTCAAAGTTTGATGAAGTTCTCAGGGTGGTAGCCAAGAGCCTTGAATATCTCAAAGGATAACAATTCTATTACCTTCCAAATCAACCCATTTCAAAAACTGACCTCTTGCACTATTAAACAAAGAAGTTTCTATCTAGTTCAGATCAAAAGTAGAAAACAGACCATGCTTAGAGAAGGTAAATTAACATTGAATAAGTAGAGGATGGCATACATCGCAGAATAAAACCGATCCTTGCTGCTTAACACATTTGTCCTTTGCTTTAATTCTTTTCAAAGACACTGAGATTTAGGTGTACCAGTACTTAAATACAGCTACAAATGTTTTTCTGCCCCATTTAATTTCATAGTCCCTAGTAATTAAAGGTTAAGAATTTAGGAAACATAATGAAACAAACAATTTATGGTAGACATAGAATTTTTAGGAGTTTTCAGAATTATTATTTTATTTTTAGATATAAATATCATCAATAACAGGATAAACAGAATATACATTAATTAATGGCTTAGTAGAATGTGGGAGCTATACTACTCACATTAAATGAGATGCAAAATTTTACATTTTTTGTAAACATGGACCTACTGCTGGAAAAGTGCAGTCAAGAGAAAATAAAGGTATAAAGAGAAGAAAACATACTTGTGGCTGTACTTAACATTATTTATAAGTAGTTTTTTCTAATACCTGTGTCATGGCAATCATTAGAACTACTGAAGTATTTAAAGTCTGAGTGCTTCATGTTTTTTGCATTTAAGAACAAGCATTAACAGTTCATTTGCTCATAGAAATGGACCAAAAGTCAATTTTTTGTAACTTTGAAAAAATTTCAATATTATTAAGAGTTGAAGGCAAATGTGTTCAGAGAGTCTTCATCAGGATGTAATCATCTCTTATCTACTTCTAGATCTTTCTTAGTTAATGTATGCTACGGTGAATTTTTTTGGGCAAAGCAAAGGAGACATGACCCCAGTAATCAGTTAGTGCAGTCAGAGTACAAGATGAGTTTTTGAAGTTTATTAAACACAAAACTCTGCTGTGATGAAGATCCAGAGAGAAATTCACTTTCTTCCAACCTAATGCATTGATCTCATTAAACCAAAATAAAAGTGCATTACTTTTAAATATTTGTTTTCTTCTCCTCACTGACACCTTTCTACCTAAATGTCAAATTTCCAGGTAACTTGTCATTTCAGTGTGAATGTATACACAACAAACATTCCTTATTTACACTTCCTCTTCTTTCTACCCTGTCTCCTGACTTTTTGTCCATTTATAAGATACATATTCACCATTATGTATATATTTAAGATGTATATGTGTGTGCGTGTGTTTGTTTGCATGCATCACACCAAACTAAAAAATATAGATTGTGTTTCACTGGTTAATCCCAGACACAAAAGCAAATTCTTTGGATACATCAATCAGTAATGCCAAGAAGCTACAAAGATAATCTACTGAAGTATTCTAGTTGCCTTCATCCTGAGACTGGCTGATTCATTACTGCACAGCTGACAAGTGTTTGATAAGTGGAATAAAACTTTAATTAGTAAGAACATGTTAGGTGATGAATATTACTGTGGAGCTCTTTATCAAATTTCATCAATTTGCCCAGATATTGATCTGGTATCAGATGTAAAATTAGTGAAAAACATTGAATATATCAATTCTGTTCATTAAGATGTTTCAGTATAAAATTGGAGAAAACACAGATGAAGCTTATTTGCATGCAAACATTTCTTACTTACATATAAACATTTCCAAATTTGTCATAGTTGGTACACTTGACCTGGTGTTTTTGGATCATTTAATCTGTTGTATACATTTAAAGTAGATATTATCCAGAGCTAAAGATGATGCTCATATTTATATAGATATAGTTTGTACTGTTGAGAGCAACACCGCATGAAAGACATGCTGAAAGTGAGTGGAAAAAGGTTGTATGATATCTTTTACAGGTGTGAAATTTTAGCCCAATTTGACAGTACAAGCAACAGAACTTTAACAGGCTGCTAGTAACTACCTTATGAATCTTACTAAAGAAAATGTAAAGGTCTTATGCATTGACTGTGCTGATTTTGTGCAGTTTGGTTTGCGGTAGTGAGGGAGCCACAAAGACAGCTTCTGTGAGAAACTGCTGGAAGCTTCCACCATGTCCAGCAGAGCCAACCCTTGATGGCTCTTGCCAAGGATGGGCCAAGTAGAGATGATGGTGATGCCTCTATAATAACAAATTTAAGAAGAAAATCTAAACAAAATGGTGGTGCAATTTGAATTTCAGCAAGAGAGGAGGAGGAAGTGTTAACATGCAAGGGAAAAAATAAATCCTTGGGTGACAAACTGACCAAAACCCCCACGTCTTGTCTCCCCGTGCTGTTGGTAGGAAGGACAGAGCGGTTGGGAGAAAAAAAGGTGCTTTGAAGGGCTCCTTTTACTTCTCATTAGCCTCCTCTGGTTTTGTTAGTAACGGATTCATTTTGTACCTCTATGTTGAACCTGTTTTGCCCTTGGAGTGCTTTCTCCTGGTCCTTATCTTAACTAATGAACCCTTTGTTAAATTTTTCTCTCCTCTGCCCAGCTGTTACAGGGAAGCGTGAATGAGTAGCTTTTTTGGCCAAAGTTTGGCCAGTGTCAGACCAGAACAGTGTATAAAAAGTAATGTGTTTTAACCACTGAAATTTGTGAATGTTAATGTTTTGGTGTTGAAAAATCAATCACTAATGATTTTCATGCATTTGATGGTAATACCTTCTGAGGTTACTGTAGCCACAATGAAGTCCCTGTTGAAATAAATGAAAAAAAAAACAAAACAAAAAAATCCAAAAACATTCTATCTGAAACATGAAGAGTAAAAAAATAAATCCTGATTTTAGAAACTCACATGGTTTGGCCATTAAACAGTTGCAATTATATTGTTTGAGTTGGTGCTCAAAGGACATAGCTGAAGAAAATGTGCACACATATTAAGTATGTGTTAAAAATTATTTGTGGAAGTGAAAATACATTTTTAAATGTACCAATCTGGATGTTTCAATAGGCATATTTCTGTTGTAAGAGGTTCTGCATATTTACACACAAAGAAAATCATAGCTTTTGAGTAGTAAGTTCCCTAATGAGATATTTTAAATATCTAAGAAAAGACATTTTTTCATGATTTCTATAAAAAATACTATACTGAATATTTTTGTGGTAACTTATGATAACAGAATAACATATTACAAAGAAAATTACCAAAATGGAAGTCTAATCTAACCTGAAAGTTAAATACTTAATGGATACCTCTGGGTAGTGTCCAGTAGAATTTCAAATATGTCCGAGGATGACAACTGAGGCATTTGGCCTCTCACCGAAGAAAAAAATTAAATGGTAAATATATAATTGGAGTATTTGGTATTGCAGCTGGATTCCTCTTATCTTTTCACCTTGCACCTGTGAGAATAGTCTGGGTCTGTTTGGCATACAGGCTCTTAAGTGGATAGATTGTAATTAGGCTGGTCTTTAGCCTTTTCCTCAGGCTGAAGAAATTCTGCTCCCACAGTTTCTTTTTGAATGTCATGTTCTCTAGCCCTCTAATCATCCTGTTAATTCTTTACTAATTTTGATCAAATATCTCATTGTCTTTCTTAAGATGGGAAACCTAAACTGCATACAGTACTCCAGATCCAGGGTTATAATTCACAAAGGGTAGCAATCAATTCCTCAACTCATTGTGATTATGCTGTCACTAATACATCGATCTGTTTGGTTGGCCTTCATTGCTGAAAGAGTTCATTTTTGAAACATGTCCAATTTTTCAATCTGTCAGGATCATTTGGCCTTTTTAATGCAAAGTTCATTCCAAGCCTGTTGGTTCTCAGCCTGTAATGTCATATGAGGTTTGGGGGTTTTTCAAGTTAAACTTTCTTCAGCTTTCATTCAAGATAGAATTAGCACATTCTTCCAGCCTGTCAAGGTTTATCTAAAAAGCAATCTGGTCTTCTAGAACTTCTTTCCTTATAAAGAATATATTTTTTTTCCCTAGCTAACAGAGCTGCAGCAAGGGAATGAATGACATTGAAAATTTTCTCTCTGTGTCTGTGATAGAGTTTTCATTCCCACTAAAAGCAGTAGAGACCTTTACAAAAGAAAGAGCCTAAATGAGTAAGTGTGAAACTGTTATAGACTGGCAGACTTGACAGAGGAGGTAGAAGATGTGAGTCCTGTTCTTAGACCAAACCTAGAAACTTTCCTCGTGTCTAATTACAGCATACACCACCATCAACAGAAAATAGAAACAGTTGGCAGCAGCATACAAAAGCATTTCCCAAAGCTACTACTAGCAATTTAAATACGTTAACCATGGACAATAATGGACAGCATCTTCAATTTAAATAGACATTTTCTGGGCATTCAAAAAACTCTAAACAAAAATGTTAAATCTACTGAAAAGCTATGAGGTAGAGCAATAGAAGAGAAATACTGAGGGAGATTTATTCTCTCCTTAATTGTCTGTGTATTTTATGACACCCATTCTTTCTATTTGAAGAGGTAAATACTGTGTTTGCTCTTAATTAAAAGGATTAAATTTATAAAAGCCACATTAATTATTTTGTTGTTCACAATTTAAATTATATTTATAAAAATTACTTGATACTACTAAGTTCATGGTAAAATTATGTCAAAGGAGGGTTTAGCTAACCTTGTTTTTGAAGAATTTTTCATTGCAGACTTTGGTCTTTGATGTCATTCTTGAAGACCACAGGAGAAACTAGGAAATTTTCAAGTGGCTGATGGGTTTTAGTGCAAGTTGGTAAGACAATCGTGTCTATTCAAATTGTCTATGCTTAGCAACAGAAACAGATTTGTAATTCAGTTCTTCAATTAGTATGTTTTGTTTTAGCTACAAGAAAAATAGCTGTTTAATATGACTTTTAATAAACAGCCATAACATTTATTCTTAATTTGTGGATATTCTCAATAGCCTCTTTATTTTAGAATGTTTCTCAAAGACACATAATTGTGTATCTATTTCAGTGTCATGTCTCCATTGTTCCTATTTTTCTAGTTATTTCTTCATATAGCTGTAATTTACCTCAATATTTTTGAATCTGGATTATTTTTTGTTGTTTTTTTGTTGTTGTTGTTGTTTGCTTGTTTTTGTAGTATATATATTTTTTCTGAAATAAGTAGGTTATTGTATAAAGCCAGATATACATTAAAATGGAAATGCCAAGCACTTTAAATCTATTTAAAATTTATATGAAAATAAAACCAAACACATATCTCAATATCCTTAAGTATAAATACATGGTAATAGAACCATAGCCAAAAAATCTAAGAGGTTAAGCTTTCCACAATGTCTAGAATGAATGCACATTTTTTCCTGAGCAAAAAATGAATGAATGAAGTAGTCGTGACCATAGAGATATATTTTACTTTTCTGTATGACTTTATATTCAATGGTGGGAGCAGAAAAAAATCTCCTCAGTGGAGAACTGAGACAAAGTAGTTTTCTGCAGAAAATTAATGTCAAGATGATATTTAAGACCAGATAGCCCAAGACTAGAAAACGCATTTGTTTTCACAAGCTGATGAAGCAGACCTAAATATGGCTGAGCAATGCATATGTTTACAATACTGTAGCCCAGTGCATCGGAAACAAACAGGGGGAATTGAAAGTCAGCGTGCAGTTGATGAGCTATCACATCACTGGGATTACAAACTGTTGTGATGCATGGATAGGGGAGCTTTAGAAAAGACAAATGAAGTAGGTATGTAAGGGGGCAGTGTGTGATGTAACTGGTGGCTGGAATGCAAGGGGTTTTTGCTAGAGAAAGGTCATGAGACTGTCAAGAGTTTGTAGGTAAGAATCAGAGGACAGGCAGGGTACAAGACAGGTACTGGCTATGCCTAAGGAAGTAGATGAAGCCTTCTGCAGACAGGAAGAAACCCCACAATTGCAGGGTTTGGTGTTCATGGGCGATTTCAGCCCCCTGAACTGGTTCCGAATGAGTAATATAATTGATCATAAACAATCCAGGAAATTTCTGGTATGTGTTGATGGTAATTGATGCAGATGCTTCATGAGCTGAGCAGAGGGGATTTTCTGCTGGACCTGTTGATTCTCAAAAAAAGGGAAAGAGCATATATATCTATATCTATATCTATCTATATCTATATCTATATCTATATCTATATCTATATCTATATCTATATCTATCTATATCTATCTATATCTATATCTATATCTATATCTATATCTATATCTATATATATATATATATATATATATATATATGAGTATGTATAGGTTTACAGCAGCCTTGGTTAACAGAGATTGTGGACAGAAGTGACCAAGATGTGTTAGAGTCATAACCACAGAATTTGAAAGAGCAGATTCTGTTTTGTTGAATGATCTGCTCGAAAGGATAGCATGGGAGACTGCCCTGGAGAGCCAAGAGGCCTAACAGATCTAGATAATCTTTGTGGTTGATCCCTTCAGAGCACAGGAATAAAGCACAGAAAGTAAGGCTGGCTAGCTGCTATGAACAGGGAATTCCTAATTAGGCTGAAATTTTGAAAGGAATTCTTGATAAGGTAGAAAAAAGGATGAGTCAAGAATTCCAGAGCTCAGATGGGTCAAAAATTGGAAAGGGCGTGAAGGTCAACAGGATAGTTTTCTATTAAGTATCTCAGCTGCAAAAGGAATAAAAAGAAAATTAAATTAATTCAATTTGGATTTCTTTTCTAACAAAATTATCTTCCTAACAGATGTTTTTTAATGCAGAAACAGAAAAGATATTAGGACTAGGAGTTGCTTCTGTTAATAGACATCCTGAATTAACTGCATCTATCCTTACCAAAATAGACAGAGAATAATGAAGAGGAGGTGATAAATTCTTTAATAAAATTACATATAAGAAAAATGGTACTTTTGTTTTATTTCCCTTTACTAAGTACAACAGAGAATGTAGGGCATTTAAGAGGCATTCTGAGAGAATTTTAAGCACATGTATATATAAAGCCTGGTTTACGTTCTTAATCATCACATGACATTCCTTTCATATCTCAGTTGCAATATTTAGAAAGAAAGAAAAAGTCTGTTTTACTTTCTTATTAAGGTGCTTGTCACACTGCTTTAAATATGCAGCATTGGTATGGAACTTTACTAATTAAATGCTGGTTTTCTGTTGATTGCAAAGCCCTATATGTGTAATGTTAATATACTGGAAAAGCATCGGTTTCTCTTTCAATAACCCTGGTTAAGAAAAGCGTGTTTTTAACAACAGAAAGAACATCCCCCCCCCCCCAAAAAAAAAAAACAAAAAAAACCCAAACAAACAAACAAACAAAAAGCAGGAATGAAGTTTTGAAGCATTTCCAAAAGAAAAAGCATCTTAACTATTCTGTAACCATGACTGATTCTGTCCATTTCCTAGGCTGAAAAAACAAAGACGTACAGTGGAAGAAATTGTCCTGTCACTAACAGAATAATTATGGATTACAACTTACTTCTTACCTTGTCACTTTTCTCTTCCACAAAGAAAAAAGGATTTTCATTTTTTCAAAATCTTGAATGAAAATACGGAAAGAAGAACAGCTTCATTTCAAACTATTTGGTGATATAAAACTATGCAAAAGTATCAAAACCCACTTGGCAATATTGGCACTCAGAGAAAAAGAAAGTCTCACCCTGAGTTTATCTGAAGTAAAATGATGCAGATAAAATCATGCAACATAATATATGACATAACATAATGATGAGAAAACCACAAATATTTATGGACTCATAGAATACAGGTTGGAAAAAGACCACTAAGATCACCAAGCCCAGCCTTTAAGCTCACACTTGCCCTGTCCACCACTAAACCATGTCTGTAAGTGCCATATCTAGGTAAAATAAAAATATCATATCTATGTAAGTATGAACCAGTGCAAAGGGTATCAACCACATCGATAAGAGAAATGTTAGTTCATAAGAAACCGTTCAAACTGCAATCTAAGCAGCAAGGGAGAGTTTGATCTTTTGCTTATAAACACTGGTGTAGATAGGAATTTTTTGGGTATCCTTGTCTATAGGCAAATCTACAAGATTTTGAGATTTTTGTGAAGGTGGGGGAGTCATAAAGCTATATTTAAAATTAAGTATATTCAGTTCCTATCCAATTCACTATTTTCTGTAATACCTTTAAAAGTATCTAATACTAAGAAACCCCAGACTGTTAGAGGTGCTCATGGGAGTCACATGAGCAGATTTCCAGAATCACACACAGATTTCTGCCATATATTCTTTGGAAAGCAAAATGGATTTTGGTCTTAGGTCTCCCTTACATACATTCTCCTCCCACCACTATCTCTGATATCATCCCAGTAAAAAGTTAAGAAGAAAACATAATGAACTTTTTTGATAAGGAGCATAGAACTATTGCATCTGAGTTAGGATGCAAGACGTAAGAAGCATAACACTTTTCTGAATTAAAGCTGCAGTTGAAAGTTTCTCGTATGTGATCTAGTGTGTTTCCAGTACGTGATGTGTGTGTAAAAATGCAATGTTCCTTGAATTTTACTAATAAAATTATAATGAAAACAGTATGTATGACTCTGCATTTAGAGTACTGGTCTAACACTGAAAACATGTTTTGATTCTTGGTCATAGATAAAGTGTGCCCTTGAGAAAAGGAGTTTCTGCTTCTCAAAGTAATTAGACATTAAATTGACAGATCTAAAGCCCATGAAATTACTGAGTTCTTTCATGTACTTTGGATCGAACTTTTAACTATATCTTGCCTTTTCTGCCTTAGTTTTTCCTTTTCTATTCATATACAATGTAGGAGGTCCGATCTAAGTGACATTGTATTGCAGAAATAAATCAAAAAGTTAAACTGTGAGAGTACTGTGAAGACTTATGTTAAGTATTCAGTTGCTTATTAACCAAATTTCCTTTGAATGGAGAAATAAAGAGTAGGATAAAAGGCAGAAGCATCTTAGCAGGTGGCAAACATTTATACTTCTAACACATCATTTGTTCTGATTTTAGAAAACAGCACTATGCAGTTTTCTAGTAAAAAATCAAAACTTTCAACTGGATCTGCTTATGCTAAGCTGACTACATAGCAGTGGTAAATAGATTTTAGCTAGCAAGGTTTTAGAACCATCTTATTTCACCTTCCAAGAGAATATCTCATATACCCAGATGCTGTTGTAGCCACAGGAATACTCAGATGGCAGAAAAAACTTCGGGTTTTGTCTCTCTCCTTATCCATTTGTATGTCCTAAAAAACATAAACTCCTGATAGAATCTCTCTTGGAAACACAGAGAACAGTTGCTGACTAAGTCAGGGTTCCAAACAAATATTTGCTTTCATTTTACGCAAGAAATAGTAATATTACTATTTGACCCATAGTTTAGCACCCTAGTGTTGTTTATGCTAATCTGACCACTTAACTATCCCCAGAAAACATACCTGCATAATCTGCTGTGTATGAGTTGCATGCCTACAGCCAGCTGACTTTTAAGCTTTTCATTTACAAACATTGTTATGCCTAAATTATTCTTTTTGGATTTTTGTGTTAGTTCCTACTTCTCAAAAAACCTGCTCCCTGACCAGTGAGAGCTGCTCTCAGGACATTTTAAAATTTCCGGGGTTTATTTTTATTTTTGATGGAGATAAATAAATGTTTTTGCCCATATCCATCTCGGAGCACAAAAGGTGTTAGGTGGTCCCACCTTCAAATTTCACCGAATTCATCCCACAGAAAGAAACCTGGTGTTGCTGACCAGTGGCAAGTTGAACGTGAGTCATCAGTGCCCTGGCAGCCAGGAGGGACAGCCCTGTCCTGGGGGGCATCAGGCACAACATCACAGCCGGGCAAGGGAGGGGATTGTCCTGCTCTGCTCTGAGCTGGGGCAGCCTCACCTCCAGTGCTGGGGGCACTTTGGGGTGCCACAATGTAAGAGAGACATTAAAGTGTTAGAGAGTGTCCAGAGGAGGGCAGTGAGGATGGTGAAGGGCTTTGAGGGGAAGCTGTAGGAGGAGCAGCTGAGGTCCCTTGGTCCGGAGAAGACTGAGGGGAGCCCTCATTGTAGTCTGTAATTTGAGGGGAAGAGGAGGTAAAGGCATTGATGTCTTTGTGGTAATCAGTGACAGGACCTGAGGAAATGGCGTGAAGCTATGTAGGGGAGGTTTAGTCTGAATTTTAAAAAATGATTCTTCACTCAGAGGGTGGTCAAGAACTGGAACAGGCTACCCATGGGAGTGGTCACAGCACCAACTCTGATGGAACTGAAGAGGTGTTTGGACAGTGTTCTCAAACACATGGTGTGATTCTTAGGGATGGTGCTGTGCAGGGACACAAACTGGGATTGATGATCTTTATGAGTTCCTTCCAAGTCATGATATTTTATGATGCTATGAAGGAAACATCCAATGTATTTACTTTTTGTTTTGGGTTTTTTGGTTTCTCTTTGGATTTTTGTTTTTGTTTTTTTTTTTTTTTTTAAAGAAGGAGCAGAGAAGAACTATATTTCAAGCTTCAAGATGTCTTTATAAGTAAGCACAAAGTAATGCACCACAAAAAAATAATTCCATATTTTTTGATTTTTACTCAATCTTTGTCACTCTTTCAATTGAATTCCAAATTATAAGAATACTTTCATAAAACTGTTTTTTTCTTCTTTTCCTGTTTAACAGTTCTCAATGATGGTATATCAGTTGAAGTAATAACCTGTATTGTGCCATTAAAGCCATTTACTTCTCTTGCAATTTGTACTGTTGTAAGTAGGTGATTATGACTAGCTGGGGATATAATATTTCAAGCAGGAAATCTCTTTAGAAATGAACTCTGTTTTCTCAAATATCTGTTGTACAAAAAGCCAATGATAGAAATAAATAGTCAAAATTGATTCTAAATATAATTCTTATCAAAGTCTTTTGTGGACCTGTAAGTAGTCTCTAGCAAGATTGTATACTGTGCTTTATGCATAGTTCTCCCATTGTATTATTTTGGAAGTTAGGAGTTTTAAAAATATAAACATGTTATTTCTATTGACATTTTCAAAGGAAAACAAAACAAAACAAACAAACAAAGAACTTCTTATTAAAAAAGGGGTGGGGCAAGCAACCTCCTTCTAAGAAATACAAAACAAATGTGAACAGTAACTACTGTATTTCAAAATTTCTACATCGTCCCTAAACACATGATAGTTTCTAGAAATCTTTTAAGGAAACTTAAATTAAATAGTAGGTCTTATTTCTTTAAGGGTTATTTTTGACAGTGTTAGATGCAAAAAAAAAAAAAAAGAAAGCATTTTTTGTGTTTACAGTAGTTTCCTTCATTTAATTTTCAATCAGTGTATTTTATCTATGATGCCAAGAAATTGAAACATTTAAGTGAACATGGTATTTTAGTTCCCTGTAAGAATAATATGCAGATTACAAGTGGCTGATGGTGATGATGGGTGATTTAAGTGAATGATATCTTGGAAACCCTGAATCACACTGGTGTAGAAAGAATTATGTAATGTATTAGTATTTCCACAATGTATAACTCTGTGTCCAGGAATATGGCAAAGAATGAAAATGGGAACCTTTGTCAAACAGGAATATATTTTTGGAACTCTAAACTATTTCCCAGGAAAATGTATAAGTATTTGTGAAAACCAAATAAAAAATAAACCCCAGTCCAAAAAAAAAAAAAAAACACCACCAAAAAAATCCAAAAACAAAGACAAAAACAAAACATCCATTTGTACACTTATTTTGCCAGGCTGCATATGGTTCACAAACCTTGGACTAAACAAATGCATTAAATATTTATGTAGCTATATATTTACTAATGTTCTATATTAGAGGGGGGAACCAAACCAGAAAACTTACTTCAATCACATTTTCAGTAATTTAGGTTTTTTTGATGCTTAAAAATGTATATTTCCAAAAAGTTTTGCAGAGGTACTAGTATCGGACATCAGTAACTATCATGGCAACAGATAGATAAAACAATTTTTATATGAGTACTGAATTGTTAAAACTGTGAGCAATAAATAACAAATCTTGTTAATTACTTTAATTCTACACTTCTAATTTCTTTTTTGTCCAGTTCTCATTTTTATTTCTACTTTTAAAATAATAAAAATTCATAGAAATTTTATTTTATGAAAGGGAAAAATAAGAAGCAAGTTTGTTTCAATTTTCCTCACTACTGAAAAAGACATAAGAAAGTGATTAAATAAAGGAAATTAAATCCTGTTTTCAGTCAGAAAAAAATGAATTTATCAAGGCTTGTACTTTGAATTTAAAGTTTAAATAGTTTGGTGTAAAACTGCACTTGAAAAATATTATAACTTCAATACAGTAAATATTGTTTTCCTTGACTGAAATCCTTTTAATTTACAATAAAAGAATGCATATAATTTCCAGTTACATTTTTTAAATGTAGACAAACTAATAGCTTAATTTAAACATATACAATAATGTTTAAAAATAATTAACTCACTGCTCTATGCAAAGAATAGGGGAAAAAAAAAACCCACCAATTTTACATTAAGAAGAGGTATTATTTGTTCCAGTCTAATTGACAGTACTGACATGTGTAAAATTTAATGATCACAAAAAAATATCTCTCTAACTAGCAAGGTACCGTCTCAAGACCTAATATTTTGACTTTGCTACAAAAACTGGAGTGTTCTATGCAATGCAATGTCTAATAAGAGGAAAACGGGGTTACCATATGCCAGGCTCAATCTTGTCATCCACATTTTGAGGGCCACTGGTTATTTATTTAATAATCAGGGTTCTAAAGAGTCCTAACTGTGCTTGACCAGTGTGTTGAGATACTTGAGTATGTTGTCTGGTATCCCTTTTTTTTGGTCTGGATCTCCTCTGTATCCCCAGTGTCACCTCAGCTGTCTCATTTTACGAGGCAGTTAAAATGTAAGTCAGTAACTCGCATTTGGGTAACACATCAGGTATTTACACAACAAGCTTATAATTCACTGTGTTCTAATGACAAGCACCACAACATTTCACTTTTATCTGCTCTTAGCAAGCAATATTATCTCAGTCAGTAATGAAAGCAATAGATGAATTAGCAGCTGTACATGCAATTCTTGGAAGAAACACTAATGTTATGTATAAAGATTCTTGGAAAAAGACACACATAAGTCAACAGGATTTCTATAATTACAGCAGAGAGTTTGAAAAAGAGCACTCTGAGAAAATAATAGTCTTTTTTCATCATTTTTATTCTTGGCCATGTTTTACAAGATATATGAAATGAAAATTCAGTTCTAGAGTTGTGAGTGTTCCGAATTTCAGTTCTGATACGACTCAAAGATCTGACAGAACCATTTATTGAAAGTAAAAGGGTGTCTATGAATTTTCATCTCTTCAGTCAGAGTAAAGGAAGTTCTGGCTAGAGTTACTCTAATTAAGGTGGTCAATATTGACACTGAGTAACAAGTTTCTAAAAAGGCAATAGGTCAACTTCCTTCTCTGCAATTTAAGCTTGCCTTATAACAAGAGTAAGAAAGATTTATTCTTTCTCTAAATGCAAACTCTTAATGTTTTCAGAACACAGTTTTCATTTAAGAATTTGAGAAGTACAGTAAGGAAAAGTTAATTCACAATGTAACTGAGAATCTGAATGTTAATAACCATCTTTACATAAGGTGAAAACTCCCTATAAAAGGATTATGCTGTATGGCCAAAAAGACAGTGCGCTTCCCATGTGGTAAAATCAAACTAAATTAAGCAAAAGATGGACTCCAATTCTGACACTGAAATTCCAGCACCAGGAATTAGAAATACTGTCCCATGTTTTTTCTATTCTCAATTGCCTTAGATCGCTTTCAAATATTAGCCCAAAGAGATTTTTTTTTTTTTTTGGTAATTGTTCTGATGGGATATCAGCCCTTTGAACTGAAAATATTTAACACGTGTTATGTTTATGTTTTATTTTCATTTTTGAAGGGGAATACCATCAGAATGAAATAGATAAAAGCACAAATGTCTCAAATTGAATAACCAGTGGTTACATTTCTTTTTTTTATGGAATTTATGTTGACCTTCAGGAACAATAGAACAATTTAATGGAGTCATATTTTTTCTTAAGGGATGCATCAACTGCAGAAGCTTTGATTTGGTGTCAACACTTGGAGATATAATGAAGACTAATGCTGACTGAATGTCAAACAGAAAACATTTAGAAAAATGGAAAATGATCAAAAAAAAAAGGGTCTTCCATTGCTCTTTGACATACTTGAGAGTTTTACAGGTTCTCTTGAGGATCTTTAGTGCTGAGCAGATTGCTCGTACTGGATATGACAAGTTCTGCTCTGAAACGCACACATGGATCTCTCAAATACCATAGACTACCTTAAATAACAACAAATAGATATGGTTAGGCTGCTGAATTGAACAGCTATTAGGTAAACTTTCAGAGCACAAGCACTTAGTATATATGATGGTACCTGCATTTGGACACTCATATTTTGTTGTTTGCTTTTTAGGTTTAAATATGACATATAAGACTTCATCAGATGTATTTTTATTCTTACTGTCTTATTAATTTCCAGTTATACTGGAAAAAAAATTACTTAGTAATTTTTGTTGGCCAATTCCTTTCTTAGAATAAATACTCAATTGCCTCTCTTTTCTATTTGTCTTAAGGCTTCTAAACCAAATTTTAAAATGCAATTTTAAAAAAAAATCCCCTGAAACTTAGATATATCAGGGAAGGTTATAGAATCATAGAACCACAAAATGTAATCATAAAATGGTTTAGGTTTGGAGGCACCTTTAAGATCATCTAGTTGCAACTCCCCTGCCAAGGTTAGGGACACCTTCCACTGGCACTGGTTTCCGAGAGCCTCAACAAACTTGACTTTGAAATCTTCTAATAATGGGACATCCACAGCTTTGCTGGGAGAGCTGTTTCAGTGTCTAACCAGCCTCAGAATAAAGAATTTCTTCCTTGGGCCCAGGGCAAATCTACACTTTCTCAATTTAAAACTGTTACCCCTTGTTCTCTCACTACAAGATCTGGAAAAGAAATATCCCTTTCCAGCCTTCTGATCAATTTGGTGGCCCTTTTCTGGATTCACTCCAACAGGTCCATGTTCTTATGTTGGGGCTTCATAGAACTGGACACAGCACTCCAGGTGACTTCTCATGAGAGCACAATAGAGAGGCAGAATCACCTTCCCCAGCCTGCTGGCCACACTTCTTTTGATGCAGCCAAGGGTTTGGCTGGCTCCAAGCACATATTACCAGCTCATGCCAAATTTTCACCTACTGGTTTTCCCAAGCCCTTCTAAGAAGATTCTTCTCAATCCATTCATCCAACAGCTTGTGTTGATTCTGGGGCTTGTCCCAGCACTGGTACAATACCTTGTACATCACCTTGTTGAACTTTAAGAGGTTCACCTGGGCATTAATGTGATATACAAACTAGAAGCTGCTCTTAAGAAGCCCTACCAGATTTTCAGTCTGCTAATAAACTTAAACATCTTTTCAGTGTCTGGACTTTGGCCAAATGAGAATGTATAAAAGCACAGCTGTGAGTGGGAAAGGTGCTCAGGAAGAACTGCTACTGCTCACTGACCATTATTTCAAAGTGACATTCCAAAAATTGTAAAAACATATTCTCACCACCATCATCTCTCATGGTTAGTGAATTCTAAGCTATTTGGGTAATTTTCTTAAATAAGACACCAATGATTTTTAGATGGATTTCTTTCAAGCTTTTAAAACATTTTCTGTGAGCTCTTACAAGTTGCATAAAGAACTTAGTGACTTCAATTTTCATTATGTTCTGTGTGCCTCCAGATTTTGCCATTGTTATACATCAGATTCTCTCTTTGCCCAATAAGAAATGCCTTGAGTAGGACCAGGTAACTCTTAGGTGGCATTTTCTTTACTAAATCTAGCATTTTATTTAACTTCCCAGGTAAAATTTGAACTCTAAATTGCTTCCTTTTGCTGTATGTTTAATCTATGCTTCATTCTATGTTTCCATAGCTCCCTGGTGATATCATTTTATTTAAAATGTAATCTGCCAGTACATACAATAGTATTGTCCCCAGAGACAGTCTGTCCTTTTCTCATTCTTTGAGTCTTCCTGGATCTCAGAGGAAATCCTCTCCAATGGTCTGGCTTCAGAAAGAAGAGAATTTTTTTCTTTTCCTATTCAGAGGAAATTGTTTTCAGATTTACAAGGTCAATTCAATTGTTTTGAACTTTCAGTTAATGTAATACATTAAAAAATCAGTAGAAAGATTGGTTCCTCATATCAAGATATAGAATCATTCCATCACTTTAAACAGCTGAAGAAACATGTCATTATCACCCACCATCGGATGTGCCAGTGATGATAGATATATCTGTCATATTTGTGTTGATTTCCTATAATCTTTTTGAGATAGATAAAGAAAGGAACAGAAAGATTTTTTTTTTTATCAAATCTGACTGTAAAAATCAGATTTTAAAAAAAACCTCCAACCCTCATCACTCAAAAACAGAAAGAGACAGAAAACCCCAAAAATCTAAATGGCAGGACTGTAAAAATTAGAAAATTATCATTAATATAATCTAGGTAGATATGGCTAATCTATTCAGCTCAAAGGTAAAACAAGGGATACTTACATGATTTCAGACTTAGGCGCTCTAAGCAGTCATTAAACATTCATTATTTTCATCATGAAAAAATAAAACAAACAAACAAACAAAAAAAACCCAGTCATAGCAAAGAGCAAACATCCATAGCTTTAACAGCTGACTGAAACACAAGTGACTACTTTTCTCTCAGTGTGTCTAACATCCACCTGAGACTTTGCAGTAATTGTTCCCATCTCCTTGTCATCCATTTTAGCCTTCTGTTTATTCTGTGCTGTAGGCAAGTTTAATAAAACAAGAATTTAGAGATTTTAATTAATTATATTATAAATACTTAAATATTTGGTTGCATATTAGGTCCATTTAGAATTCCCTACTGTTGCATTAGGAGTGCTCTAGTGTATTTCATTAAAATTAAAAATATAAAACAGCAACAAAACACACACACACAAAACTAAACAAAACATTACAAAAACACACCACCCAAACACAAAACAAACAAACAAACAAACAAATAAACAAACAAACAAACAAAAAAACCCCCTAAACCCCATCTTTCTTTTTGATTTCTTGCAAAGACTCAAACAATCCAACATGGATTAGAGGACTGTCTTAGTTAAGAAAAAAAATGCATAGTCTTTTTGCCAATGTCACCTCAATTATATAGTCATCAGTGTTTTCACAGTAGAACACAAAAGCTGGTGATAGGTTTGCTTTCCCTAAGGTCCATGTTTCATCTACAGGGTTGACATGGATACATCTAAAGTGATTGGACTAAGATGCCAGTTTCCTTTTGGGACGAGAATAAAAAAAATTACTGCTAACAAGTTATATACTCTCAGTCATAAAAAAGATCTTTCTTATGCAGTACAGAGAACCAAACTTTTTAAGTACATGCTTTACTTATCATGTGCATTTAAAAATATTCCAAACTGAAAATTCCATTTCACCATGATTTTCTGCAGTATATGTTGTTGTCACCACATATTTTCTAAATTATCCTGAGATAAACAACACTTGCAATGTGGATGTGGACGGGAAAGTGGCATTTAATTTCTTCCAAGTCTCAAGAACAGAACTAATTTCCTTCTCATTGTCCTCTGAGTTGAATGTATTCAGTATACAGGATATATGGGTCTTCTGGAAAAGAAGAGGAAACAATAATACCCTACCATAATCAACAGTCCAATCTGTTAAAAACACTAAAATACTTTCCTATGTTTCTAAGGTTATCTATGTGCAACACTAGCTTTGAAAAATCATAGAAAATAACTCGAATCCTTCAGGTCCCAAAATGTAACTTCTGGAAAATGTCTGCAGAGAAACTTAGTATGTAGACAAGACTAAATTCTGTTACCTAAACAGAGAAAATTTTATATGTAATCTTGTCTATGATATAGTAGAATACATCAAATATGTATTATCCCTTGGAAAACATAATACTGAACCCGTAGCTGATTTACATCCTTTCGACCTAAAACTGGAAGTTAAACAGAATGAATAAATACTGAGACATTTTATCAAATCAGAGAATGATTTGAGTTGGAAAGAACCTTAGAACATCATCTAGTCAATCCCTTTACCTCGAGGAGGAACATTGTCCAATTAAGTTAGGTAACTCAAAGCCCTGTCCAGCATTACTTTGAAGACTGCAATGATGAAGCACTCACAACTTCTCCGGGAAACCTGATTCAGGGGCTCATCATCCTTACTGTGAAAATTGTCTTCCTTGTGCACAATCCAAAACACTTCTAAGAGCATAAGAGAAGGAGAAACTTACCCATCTTTTGATGCATTCCAGAATATGGATTGGCTTTCTGGGCTCCATACGCACACTGCTAGCTCATGTTCAATTTTTGTCTGTCCATATTCCCAAATCCTTCTCCCTAGGGCTGCTTTCAATCCAACAGTCCCCAAGTTTATATTGATACTTGGAATTGCCTAAACCCAGGTGCATGACCTTACAGTGGATCTTGCTGAACTTCATGAGGTTCACAAGGATCACTCCTCTAGACAGTCAAGGTTCCCTTGGATGGCATCCCAGTCCTCTAGTCTGGCCACTGCACCACTCAGCTTGGTGTTATCTACAGACTTGCTGAGAGTGCACTCAATCCCACCTTATGCTGCCATTGATGATGATACTGAACACTGGACCAGCTTTGGACCCTTGAGAAGCACCATTTTTTTTCTGCTTTCTACCTAGTCATTGAGCAATTGACTGCAACTCTGCGTGTGACCATCCAACCACTTCCTTATCCATCTAACAGTCCATCCTTCAAATCCATGACTAATTCAGTTGCAAGAACGTTGTGTGGGATCATGTTGAAAGCCTTACTGTAGTCCAGCTATATTGCTGGTCAATATTTCTCATTGCAAATGGCATGAGAGTTTTCTATGTTTCAGGCAATTAAATCCTGCTGAGAGCCTTTATGTTTGTTCAACTAGTCTCAATTAATTTCCACTTACATCGAAAAATATTTCACTGTTTTTTCAAATATTTGGCCTGCCATTGTAACAAGAAAAAAGCTAGTGGACTTATAATTGATTTTTATCTTAAATGTTAAGAAGTTAGTAAGCTGAAACTCAAATAAAAGAAGTTTTGTTAGAACCCCAAGTAAACCCCCAAAGAACAGTAATGGATTTTTTAACGTGCTTTTATACTCTAAGGATATGCTAGAGCTCCAGATTATATATAGTATTTTATTTTTCCCTCTATTTCACTTTACATTTTAGAGTCATTCTAATATGCAGCTCTCTTTATTCTGCTTTATTTAATAACTAGAAAAAGAAGTAATAATGAGATTGGGGTTTTTTAATCCAAAGAATTAGAATAATTAATGTTAAAAAATGAAGGAATTCAAGTTCATTGGAACTTGTAGCAATTTCACAAACTTCAGCATGTTTTCTAGTGAAACTATTATTATTTAATGTATTTATTTAACTAATTTATTTTTCAGCTGTTTCATTGGAGGGTCCACAGGGCTACATTCAACCCTTCATGATCTATCTCATTACAATTTTTATTTCAAAATTTTCAAGGAACTTTGTTTTTTTGTTTTTTTTTTTTAAATCAGAAAGGACTACAAACCAATAACATAAGATAAATTACTGCATATTAGCTTTCTATCACTGTTCTTCTTCACATTACTCTGACCTTGAGCTTTACAAGCTGAAGAGATGAGCTAAATGTGACTTGGGGCTGTGGGGAAAAAAAAAGAATAAATTGTCAGAAAATAGATAACTTGCTAAGTTATCCATTTCACTTAATCTTCCAAGTATATTCAATGTCACATTGCTTGAATGGGTAAAAACCAGAAATATAGTAATGACAAATGCTTTATAGAGAGAAAAGGAACCAAGAATGATCTACTAATTTTGGAAGAAGCTGTAAGTAGCAAAAAAGAAAATTTAAAATTAATTATTACTTTAGAAGTCCAACCTCTTTCAAGATAAAGAGATAAAATGTGATCTTTATGCAGTCAGACAACCCATAGGGTATTTAGAACTATGTGCTAAATACCCAACCTATTAAAATATAAACAATTATGGAGAAGGCAAACAGTCCAAACACAGAAGTGCACGGATATCAGTTTAAAGTGAACACAGCTACTAGAGTTGATGATCTGAACCTTTTAAAAATTTATGAAGGAATTATATATTCACAAGCTTAATAAAACAGGTTGCCTTCTCCTTCAACCTGTCTAAGCAAAACCACACTGGCTTTCCAGCCTTATGTGATTAAATATATTTATCTTCTTTCCAACAAAGTTTAAAGGAAATTTTTACTATGCTGTTATTCATCTTCCCTCAAAGGTCCGTCCAGTAAGGAGGAAAAATTAAAGAAATAATTTCTCAGAGACACAAAGCAAATATAGATGCCTTGCAAAGGATAAAAATGTTTTATGGCTTCACCCTTTAGTAACAAACCACCTCAGGTTAATATGGGATACCTATGTAGCAGTTCTTCTCATAGTCTGGGTTTTATTCTTCCAGCAAAGGATTCTCCATATCTGTAGAGAAGACCAGGTGTAGTCTTTGATGCTTAAAATGTACTGGAATGGTTTATTGCAATCATTTATGCAGGTTTAGAAGGTTGTGGAATTGTCTGGGTGACTTTGATATGTTTGTATGTTGTAATGCATTAAGTGTACTCCGCAGAGAAACTACCCCCTCCTACTGAAACTTCAGAAGCGGAGAAACCACAAACAAGTAAATAAATAAATAAAAATAACTAAAGCAAATTTAAAAAAAAAATTAAAATATGGAATCAATTTGTTAAAAAACATGGTTATGGATTTTTTTTCTAAATTTTCTCTTGCTGCCTAGCCATCATTTTTCACATGGCTTTTATAGTAATGACACTGTCCTACTTTTCCCCCCCAAAATTTTCTTTTTTTGTAGGTTTTGAGTCATATCCATATGATTAATGGCATGTCTATTTATAAGGTTAAACTAAAATGAAAGAGAACCCTTAAAAATGGGTAAAATTAATCAGGAGTTGGTAAACTGTAAAATCTCTCTCAAGGCAATAGCTAAATGAGGAACGCTTAAAATTAAGAGCTGAATTCCTAGACATTCCATGAAGCTGAGGATTCTTTTTATAAAAAATGTTAGTAAATGATGGCTCAAAAATACTCTTGTACTTACTAGTACTCTTCTAAAACTCATGATTTGAATTATAGTTACAGTAAAAAATTTGCCTACAAATATATATACACATGGAAGGGTGAAATTAAGGGTGGGGGTGGCCCAGCCATGCTGCTTCCAGCCGTCTTCAGCTCACACACTTTGGGCACTTCTGTACCCTGGACTCCAAAGAGTGACACCTCAAGAAAGTGTATTTAAGAGTGGGAATAACACTGCACAAACAGTGAAGGGTAAGGAAAAAAGTGTGGGAAAAGGAACAGCTCTGCAGACACCAAGGTGAGAGATGATCAATGGGGAGGAGACGCTCCAGGTGTGATAGCAGAGGTTCCCCTGCAGCCTGTGGCGAAGTAGGTTGTCCCATGTCTGTGCAAGTCCAAGAGGGAGCAGACATCCATCTGCAGCCCATGTAGCATCCCACAGTGCAGTAAGTGGCTGTGCCCTGGAGGAGACTGTGAGCTCATGGAAAGCCTTCACTGCAGCAGACACTTGTCAGGAACTGTGACTCAAACAGAGGAGTCCAAGTAGGAGAAGGTTTTTTTGAATGCAATCATCACCTGATGACTTGATGCTCTTGGTGGATTAGATGGGTTTCTTTACCCTTTTCTTACAGTTATTTTGTAAATTTTGTGGCCAATTTATGAATTTCTCCCTTATTTCATCTTGAAACCATATAATAAAAAACCTACGAAGAATATATGAATGACAAGTAGATCCCTGACACTCACATTTTTTCCCATTATTTTTCAAATAGGAGAACAAAATTGTATGAAATATTAGTGCATAAAATACTCATCCATAACATCTCTAAAATACGGTTCTCCAAGAAACAGTTTCTAGTCCAGACAATAAATAAGGAGAAATAAGAAAAAAAATGAAAAAATCTTTAAATGTTGAAGGAAATAAGTATATAATCACCAAGCAGATAAAACAAATCTGTATACCTTAACAAGAAAAAGAAAAAGAAAAAGAAAAAGAAAAAGAAAAAGAAAAAGAAAAAGAAAAAGAAAAAGAAAAAGAAAAAGAAAAAGAGACAGGAGAAATAAAATTGGGTGAAAGAGGAATATTTTATCTGATTTAATGTCCTGGTCTTAATGTTTGTTCCACCAAAACCTGTATTAAAATACAAAATGAAAGCCTGTGAGTCGTATACACTCAGAATACTATAGAATAATACAGCTTCTTGTATGAGCTGAGATAATAGCATTCTTGCCTTGCCCTATGAAATCTGAATGTCATGAATTCCTGGTTTGAAACATAATTTAATAAAGGTCACTTACCAAGGTAGAAAACAGGGGAGATAAGGAAAAACCCTGCACAGCACATCTGTTTAGAATGAACTGATCTGACACAGTTATTAATTATCACAGATGCCTTAGGGTAGGAACAAAGCTGTCAACTCAGAAGCAAAATGTTTTCCCAAAGTCAGAGTCTCAAAAAGAAAAAAAAAAAAAAAGGCAATAAACCCAGAAATGTTCAATCTACTATGTCAAATATCTTTTCAGAAGCAGTGGTAATACTACGGTGAAAGACTAAAATGTGTTAGCAAGGTCTTAATCAAATGGAAGGATTTTGATCTGAGATAAAATGTGTTTGATTCAGATGGAATAGCATTGTATTAGATTTATGAAGGCAATGAAATGAAATATTTTAGCACACATTAAAGAAATCAGTTAATATAGGACTAGGGGCTTCAGCAGCTTTAGCACACACAGTGATTCAGCAAAGTTATACCTGTAGTATTTGCTCAAATATTATCACTCCTCATTTCAAATGATATGGACTGTTGTTATGACATCAAGATAAAATATTTGACAGGAACAGGCCATACTGCTTAGTTAGTTGTAAGGCTTAGCTTACAGTTTATTATTATTATTATTATTATTATTATTATTATTATTATTATTGACCATATAGATTTAGAAAATATATTAATGTAGTTGTTTTTACGTAGTAATAAAAAGCATTTAACATGTAGGCATCTTGTTGATTCTTAATGAAAAAGACATAGGTTAACAAAGTTGCCCTTACATTGATTCAGTTCTGTTTTTTTTGTTGTTGTTTTGGTTTTTTTTTAATGTATATCTTAGAATTTTACCTAAAAATATATTTAGACCTTATATGTCCACTTTTGGCCATGGACATTCTTAAACCCTGAGACCAAACTTTGCATCGTAGCTTACGTTTAAGTACATGAACTCTGTTTACCCCTAAAACAGGCAGGTCACACCCAGCTTTTGGAATGGTCCTCAATGTATATCATTCTTCAGACAATTTATCTGAAATAAACAGTGTCAGCTGATATAAGCCGTGGATATGCGTGGGCTCAAGCTAACAGTGAAGTGATATGGGCCAGTGCTTCGGTTAATGATCTGGCACTTTGTGGGGGACACAGGTCGGTGTCGTCTGTTTTTTGATTGGATAAGTGTGCAATAGCTAAAACTTACTGCATGCAATAGGAGTTACTTGGCTCAGATCAGGCAGCTTTTAAAAACTATGGTGCTGCAGTTGTGTTCAGTGCACGTTTAGAAAGCATGAGCTGTATAGCTTCATAGCAGAATGCCACCAGAAGGATGTATTGCTTCACACAACTGCTTGTCAAAAACAAACTGTTGATAACAAAACTGTTGGAGGTTCACAAAGGAACAAAGCAAACCCACGGAAGAAAAAACAAATCACAAAAAGCTTTACCATCTATTGTGAAAAAAGTGCCTAAACTACATACTAATGGGAATTATCCTGTTGCATTTTCCTGTTCTCTTACTCTGTGCTACTAATTAATGCTGGAGAAAAGTTACCAGGCTAAAGAGGTATTTTGTTGACCTCATATTTCCATTCTGGCTTTAATATTCACCTCCCAACTTTTGAAACTATGCATTTAAAATTTTCACTTACATCCAATCCTAAAGTATTCTGCTGCCTGAAAATTAACACTGTAACTATTATTTTGTGTGACTTTCTTTACATTTAAGACCTTAGAACAAAGAAGCATTTTGGATTAACAGAAGTATAAATTATGAAATTAAATGTGATCAACTTTGCAAAGATAAAACGCAAAAAACGTTACTGTGGACCATTATTGCAGACATAATTTAAAACACCAATTACATTAACAGAACAAAAGCATGTTCTGGTCTTTCAAGCAAATAAATAACTAAGAAGATATTCAATATTATAGGTGCTGCTGATTTGGTTGTTATTGTTATAATTCTTAGAGGAGTTTAATAGGTTTGTTTACCAAATGTTAAAGCCACTCTAAAATTAAAGGAGTGGTCACCATATGTGATAGGATGTATTTGTAAAGGTAATTTAATCATCTTGTCAACATTTTTGAGGCAGTTCTTTTTTTCATCAAGACCAGCTCACTAATTCAAACACAAAGGTATTTAATCAATATGATTTTAGTTGTGGTGTTATAAGTAATTCCATTAAAATTGCATTTATCACCTCAACAGGCTGTGAAAAGATAGTCTTCTTGTCTTTTGTGATCAAACTAGAGAAGATAATTCAAAGCATTTTTAGAAATACTGACAGCATGGGAATCTTCTGCCTGCTTTTATGCATATTAAAACTTCTGCCAAAAACTCCAAACTACATAAATGTGCATTTCCATGTCATGATAGAATATTAAAACTTCCTGCCTTTTCGTTTTGATTTGTTATTTGGTTTCTCTTTTGAATTTAGATGTCATGAAATCATATGAAAGGACATAAATAAAGGCAGAAGATGAAGAATACTTATTTTGAAATTCAGTTATGGCATTCTAAAAATAAATTTATAATGCTATTTTGAAAAACTGAGTTATTATCAATAGAAATATTTCTCACTCTTCATTCTTTTTGTTGCTGTGGGGTTTTTTTTGTTGGTTTTTTTTTTTTTTGGTCTGTTTTGTTTTGTTTTAAGAAAAAGATTCTGTCTCAATTACCTGTTAAGAGGCTCCAGCAGAATCTGAGGCAGGACATCTCCAAAAGAATGGACACAGTTTACTCTCAATGCAAGTGGGAACATGTTTCATTACACTGTAAGTAGAAGTGGAAAACTGCTTATGCTTCCTCTTCTTTAACTCATTCAAAACACTCAGCCTGGAGGTTACATCTGGAAAGCAATTTTTTTCCCAAAAGTCCTTTGTTGATGACAGTTAGATTCACAATTCTGGCATAAGGGCGCTTCTGCTTGATGAAGAGAAGTCATGCACAAGACAAAAGCATATGTCCATAGTTTCAACATTTGAACAGAAAGACAGCAGTTTTAAATTCCTTTGTTATTTATTCTTAAACATTATTACCCACATTCCACGTGCTAAACTGCAAAACTTAACTTTTTTTGATGGCACAGACTCATCACTAAAAGTGGAGAAGTCTGTGAAGTGACAATAGTGAGATTTAAGTTCTTTTGATCCAACAAACTTCAGGCATAAAGTAAAACACCACTGAAGTGCTCCAGCTGCAATGGTGGTGCTTTCAAAGCTTTTTCCATTCCTCCTGGGGCACACTGCCAATTCTTTTCTCCTTTTTGCAAGCTGTTGGAAAGTCATACAAGCATACAGTGTTTTATATTTACTACAAGGTAACATTTAAGCAGTTGAAACTCTTTGAACAGCATGTTCCATTGTTATTTATCACAATTAATTAAAGGGAAAGAACAGAGGGGAAACGTGTAACCTTCATCTGGTTCAAGTGAAGTACGGTGATGTTTTAAAGATTTTCTTGCTGTTCTGAAACCCAGATCACAGATAATTCAGAGAGAATTAAGGCTCTTAATAACAAATGAGAGATTTTGAAGCTGTCTTTCAGCTACCTGTCAAACCCCTGTTCCCCTCCCCAACCTTTTTCCTCGTAATGCTTAACACTTTTCATCTTCAAAGTACCTCAAAACACATTAATTAATTAATCCTTTGAGCATCCCTAAGAGATTAGTAGAAAACGATGTGATCTCTGACAACTATGCAAGAGCCTTGAGCAAGGCAATGAACACTGCATCCAATAAGGATTATTGTCAAGGTCTCCTGAATTCCAAAGCACCCTGAATACATATTCTGTTGAAAACTTTGAGAAAATGTAGAAGTATTTAATGAGCAAAGAGAAACATTTTAAAAGGGTAGGTGGAATTGAAGGACAATGTTCAAATCTAGGAAAAAAAAAAGGTATTAGTCCTTGAGTAGTATTTCTTAATCATTATAAAAAAATCCATATACTCATACAGTAATGTCTTTAAATATTTGTAACTATCTTGCTTGAAAAATATAACAGTTCTAACTTCTGTATAAGCCATGCTCTTTACATTTGCAATAGCAAATTAAACAGGACAAGACCACAGGATTCAGCACTGGCATATATTCTCTAACTGCTAAAATCTTGTGCAATGTTTGCTGGCACTTTTTCCTCAGGCCAAATTAAATTCTCACCAAAAAAACCCAAAACCATCTTTGTTAACAGTAATTCCATTTGAATACAATCATTATATTCTGAGAGGTAAGAAAATATAACTTTGTAGGAAAAAAGCATTTCTATGCTGCCAATACTATAGAATGAGCCCTGGTACAATTTAGTTATTAAGATGGATGTAGCCATAAGTTGCAAAAGCATAACATTGCCATAGAAATGGAAAAGATTTTGAATGTCTGATGCTTAGAATATTCTCAATGTACTTCAAGAGAGTTGCTTCATAAGAGGCTGTCATAGCTGAAGGAGTGGCAATTCACCTTATAATAGCCTGACCACTTGGTTTTGTGATAATGATTATCCCTACAAGATGTTATTTTACAGAAACTTCAATAGGAGGAAAGGACATCAGCAATTTCCCAGAATAATCAATAAACTCAGAATCTCTGTGTCTCTGTTCACAGAGCACTTGTAAAGTACATGAGCTTCAAACAAATCCAGGTTACAATTCCCAGATCTCTCATGAGTGTCCTGCCTTTAAAATATCATCCTTTCCTTTTTTTGGAATAATTTTGGCAATAATGAGCCTTGAACATGTCTTGCAGAACAAATTTGTTGAATTTTGTTCTGCAAGGGTTGCTTTTCAAAAGTGAATTGAGGAAGGAAAAACTAAACTTTTCTTGAAGTGTCATTTTTGGGGTGGTTCAAAGTTCTCAGAGAATGGCAGTAACTCAGACTTCCCTGTGTCCACAGTATTTCCTGTAGGTTTCCCCTAAAAGCCTCTCACAGTTAGCTCACCCCTCTGAAATTCCTAGCTCCTCTCTTGGGTGTTGAGCTCAGTGCAAAGGCTAAGATCTAAAATGTAAAATTGTGTAGCCTGATGTCTGTTGCTTGGCCCTCACACAGCTTCCCATGTGTGCAGCTGGACTAATGCTAATGCTTATTGTTCTTCAGATTGTTCAAGATACCAGAAACTGCTAATCAGGATGCTCCCTCACACTGCCATAGCTGTGATTTTAAGTTGAAGGAATACAAGTTCAGACCGCATTATATCCCAGTATTTGCTTTTATGTTTACACATGTATTTTTCGCATTATTTTCACTTTTCTTCCTGTCAAGTTATTGTGCTTATTTATTGGGTATAAACTATCATTCACTAAATGGTTTTACATTAACATCATTACCTTAATTCCTAACAAAAAAACCCCCATTTATACCGTCCTATCATAACTCATCATAATTTTTTTATGGTGGTAGTGGTCAGACACTGGAACAAGTTGTCTGCAGAGGGTGCAGAATTTCCACCATAAGGGATATTCAAATCCCAACTGAACACCACTCTGGCCAACCTGCTCCACCTGACCTACTTTATGTAGGACTACAATATTTCCTGAGATGTTTTTCAACATCAGCTGTTCTGTAATTCTCTTTAAAATTTAGAATTCAAACTGGATACTTTCTGAAGAAAAGGAGAGCCCAGGTCTGTAGCATATTTTGTCAAAAATTTTGGTTCTAAAGTTTGGAGCTGTTGTGTGGTTTGGTTTTTTGGGGGGGTTTTGTTTTTTCGGTTATTTTTAAAATAATGTACTCATTTTTGGTCAAGTATGTCTCCTTTCAAAACAGAAAAATTCTATTGACTGCAAATTTAATTCTTCACTGAGTATAATAAAAATTTAGACAAGAAGCACACACATAGAAATCTAAATTGATATCAGAAAACCTGGATACATAATCTGGAGCAGGGTTTCATATAAAATGTTGAATTAACCTTCTTTTCTGGAACCACAATAACTACTTCTACTGCATGAGACCATAAACATTACTTTTAGGGACAACAGGTTTTTATTTCAATTATTTTTGTTGTGCATCTAGGTTAATGAAGCTGTACCCTACTAGTTCAAATAAATGTAAGCTACATTTCAAAATTCCATTTCTGAGTTTCCACTGCTAATCTACACAATTTTGCAGCACAAGAGGGCAAAAAAATAATGGTTCAACTGATTACCAAAGATTTTTACTGAAGATTTCTCAAATGTAAAAAAAATAACCAATAATTTTACCTGTCCCTATGGTAGACTTCTTGAATTAAACAGAGTTACAAGTGAAAAGTTTGTCAACTTTGTTAACATTTATAGTCCTATACAGACTACAGTGTTGGAACAAGATTACTAGATTATATTGTCTTCATAATTCCACATAATATTTCTGTGTTATTTTTAATAAGGCTCTTTCACTTTTTTTCCCCCTCCTCATTCTTCTTCTGTTTGTTTTTTAAAAGGTATTATGTTATTGATTGCTAGGAAAATCCTGTTCCATTTCAAATTTAGATAATATTTTAAGGTTTGTTAATTTTTTAATGGAATAATTGTCCAGATCAGTCTCCAAAAGTTTTATACCAAAACGGAACAAAAGCCAGAAATACAGCTCAAACTAATGTGTGGTGTAAATTTTAGCTGTAACACTTTATCTTTTGTTAAAACTAGATTTAGGGTAATAAAACATTTGAAAGAAGATCATATGTACTTTTGAAATTCTTTTTTAATATCTTTTATTAATCAATTGGTGTTTTGAAACACTTTATTTGCCACATAAATTTAACAGGTAGATGTCCATCAGTTCAAACACTGAGTTAGAATCCAAGATACTCAGCTGCTAAATAATAAGATTACAGAAGTATAAGAGCTTCTAGATAAGTCTGAAAATTCCCCTCATCCTCTTGATGCAAATCTAATGGTTCTGACATGAAAGATGGTATTTCTAATCTTTACAGAAAGTTCATTCACTAGGGGAAGGTGAGTGACAGTAAACTGCCAGTGGTCATGACTTCTTACTTGGGCCTACCATTTAACATCTTGCTTTATTTCTTAATAAAAATAAAACTTCTTCTCAGTTTGTGATGGTTTTCCCTCCAAGGAAACATATTTAGCTTTTGTCTGTTTAATAAGGAAAATACAAAAATGAGCATAAAGTATGCTCCTCTTCTACTAACTTAATATAATTAATTTCTAGACCATCATTTATATTTATTCCTACTCTGATTTTTTTTTTTACTATGGTACTTTATCTTTCTCATGCTCATTCTGTGCACTTGTTGTCATGTACACATGGGTGTGTTTTAAAAACATCCATATATCACAGATTTCTGGGCATATCAAAATGGATTTGGAAGTAGGACAACCAAGAATAATAAAGACTAATTGGGAAATCTTATTTTATTCCCATCCATGAGAGCAGACATGAAATATTCGAGAATACTGGAAAGACTCATGGTTTGTGAAATATTCCATTGACCGTAAATCTGAAAAAAAAAAAAAAAAGAAAAAAAAAAGTCTGACATCTGCAAAAGATAAAAAAATATGAAATATGGTTCTTTTCAGACAGAGAGAGAGACCAGAAAACTGTAGATTGGTAAGTTATGGGTCAGTGTCTGAAAAGATAATGGCCATTTTTTAGAACCTATTGGAAAACACCTAAAGGAAATGTGCATATGAAAATCAATCCAGTCTCTAAGGTAGTCCCTGTTCAGCCAGGAAGTAAAACTGGATGATGTCCTCCAGACAAAATTTCTGTCACTGTATGACTTCAGGTTTACTTCTCTTCCACTAATAAATAAGTTTATTAACTAAAGCAGGCTAAGACAACTCATCCTAAAATAAAGAACATTAGGTGATCACTGTACTGGGTTAGAAACCTTGATTTCAACATATATTTCTATAGTGTTCATGAAAGCATAAATGTATTGATAAATGCATTCTCAGAACTTATGCCAAAATAAAAAAAATCCTGGCCTGCAATAATTATGTATCTAGATCTGCCTCTAAATATATAGATCTAGATCTAGATCCAGATTTAATCAGAGATAGAGACATCTTTTCCAGGTGAATATATTTTAAAAGACCATTTACTCCAGTGTTTCTTCTAATATTTTTCTTTTCTTTGCAACTGAAAACTCTGTTATGCCAGATAACTCACAGTGTACTGTGGTTCTTGTTTGGCTGGGCCTGTATGAGAATACAGCACGGGGACTGCATTCAGATGACTACAGGAGCAGAGATTGAGCTGTGTCTTTAGAAATTCAAGTATAGCAACACTCAGCTATTAGGTATGCATGATATTATGGAATTTTAGATAGAATGCTCGACTTCTAGCTTTATTGCAGGTTTAATGTTCCTTTTCTAATATCTTTGGCAGGACATAATGTCTTTGTTGTCTAGAAAGACTACACATTTTCAACTGCATTTTCTTTAACTTCACTGTAATAACAGAAACAACAAGCACAATGTTTTGATATTTTAAAGACCACTGGTTCAGGCCAGTGGGACTTGAGAATGATCTTAAGTCAGATGTCTGGGGTGGTGAATGCTAATGCCATCTTCTTATCCAGGCAGCCAGTAGAATTGTTGAACCCAGTTGACCACAGGAGTCATTAGTACAGAGATCTCTTATGAAGGGTGCTAACTTCTGCTAAATCTGTGAATGAGATCAGAAATTAGATTTATTCCTCTTTTCAGGCACTTCAAATATGTAATATTGAATAATTAAATGCCTTTTGTATTAATTTAAGAAAAGTTTAGTCACAGAACTTACTACCTAGAAAGCTGAGAAATGGTCAGAATAAGGAATTTAAACCTTGAGTGCTTAAAATTCAAAAACAGATTGATCTCTGAAATATTCTAAACCCACTGCTTATGAAAGCATCCTGTGGGATTTGCACTCAGCAGGTATAGACTAGTCATCTGCAGTAGTTACTATGAATTACACCAGCTATGAATTTTTCTCTATATTTTCAATTTGTGTACAAGCCAGCTAAACACACATCTGCTGGAACAGTAAGCTTTTAAATATCCCTGTACTCAAACAGACTGAGCAGGCCTTCCCAAGGCAAGTGTAAGACTCATACAGCTGATCAATGCCTTTCACTTTCCTACATATCCAGCTCATACAGACCAGCTGAGGGATTCTTTCTGCTTTCTGAATTTTTGCACCAGACAGCCTGTAAGGAAGTTTATATCTGACCAAAAACCAGGAAACCTAGAAATAGAGGAGCTGGGGCAGTCTACTTTGGCAAGGGGGTCCTGAACAGAAATAACAATCCCTCCTCCTCCCACCCTATTATTTTGTTCTATGCATCTCCTACTGCTCAGTCCCATTCTCTCAGAACTGATATCACCAGGTGTGCTTGCCATCACGGCGTCAGCGTGCCACTCAGGAAGCAGTCATCTGAAAAACTTCATTAAAACACTAAAAAAGTATAGCAACTAGATTAAAAAAAACTCTTACCTCACTTTTAAATGCTTATCTCTGAAGACTGAAATGTGAGTTCTAGTTATGCCTTCAATCCCTTTCCACACATAATGCTGAGGGCTTAGTGTATTGAGCATTTTTAAATTCCAAGTCTAGTTAAAGAAAAAAAATTTCATATGTGAGCCTGAGGGTCCTGCTCAAGGATATACAATAACTAGTACTCTGGAGATTATAAATTCACATAAGAGGCACTTGGGCAACTAGCTCCAGTTATCTACAGTCATAATTTTTAAAGTTAAACAAGTGTAACAATCAGCCAATTTCACAAAGTTGTGTCAGTTTGCAGTAGAGGAGACATCTAAAAGATTCAATCGTAACAAACAATCACTTGCAAACTGCACTGGTGTTAGAGGCTGGAACTTTCCTCTGATGTTTTATCTCTGGAACAGAAAGATTGATCGCAAAATTATAAGATCAGAAGCTCATCTTAGTGGAAAAAAAATCTTCTGAGATAATTCCAGCTATTATAGCTCTGGCTTAGGGAACTGGACCTCAAACTATCTAATAAAAAATTCTGGTTTGGGAGTTTTTGGTTTGGTTTGGTATTTTGTTTTTTTTTTTGTTTTTTTTTTTTTTTTTTTTTTTGTTTTTTTTTTTTTTTTGTTGATTGGTTGTTTTCTTGTTGTTGGTGATGGTGGTTTGGTTAATTTGGATTTTTTTGATTTTGTACTGTTCTGGGTTGTTTTCTGTTTTTTTAATTTTTTTTTTTATATTTTTTTTTTGTTAACAGCAGGAAGAAGATGAAGTTGCAGAAACCAAACTTGATAGTGGAAATTTTACTCTCTCTGCATATTTATCTTCACATAGAAGAACAGACAAAATTCTAAATAAAATTCAAAGCCTTTGTGAGTACAGGACAAGGGATAAGCAAACAGTGCAAACATTTTATTCCCTTGCTTTCTACCACTCACATCTTCCTTAGAAAACACAGAATTTTAAATTAATTATCAAGTAATGTAAAATTAATTTCTGATGATCTATTCATACCTTGCAGAAAATCAAAGTCTTCCTTTGGGGGAAACCTGACTGTTTTGTATGTTCCTTGGACAAGGAATAATACAACATATAGCCTATTTCTGTAACCCTTACTTGAACATGGCTTACACAAAGTGACTTAATGACAAATCTGATGCAACCATATAGGAACGTCTTTGGAAGTTCAAAGGAATAGGAACAGCAATCCTTAAGATGTAGTATATTAAGCCAGATAAATCATCTAAATTCCCAGTGCCTTATTAAAACTGACGATATTGTTACTCAGCTAGGCAAATTTTCACTTCAATAATCCTTATTTCCCTTATCAAAGCATTCTAAACTTGCAAAGCAGCAACACAACATCTGGTCTTACGCTGAATTTGTTATCTATCTACATTATTTTAATTAACTAATATTCATTTTCTTAGTTTTTAAATCTAAAAATTGATTATTATTTTTATTCACTATTTTATTTTATTTCACTACCTAGCTTGAACTCTTAGTAGCTACCAGTGCAATTGAAGTACATGAAAATGTCAAAAATATTATCTTACCAATACAAAATGAAATATATATCATGCTTTTAATGGCCATATATTTGAATTGTCCCTGTAGCTCAAAGGTAAAATACTGTGTTTGATTCTGAAGATTTCATTTCTCTTTCAGATGTATTATTATGTTTAGTCAGGATTTTTAAAGGAAAGTAGATATCATTTAAGAAGGTGCAGAGTACAATACATGTCAAAAATTACATTCCAGTTTGAATGAAAAGCTCAGCAAAAACTATAAAAAATTAACATTTTTAGCATCATTCTATCAGACTCCCCATTTTGCTCGATAAATTATTTCACAACTTAATTCTTTTCAATAAAGAATTATACCTTTAAAATATAGACATACGAAATGAGATTTCTTGTGACTAACATTAGCACATTGAAAGAATAAGGCACTAATATTCTAATAAAACCCACAGACATTTATTGGTGTATTCTCATCTGTTTTGTAGCCAGACTTTCCAAGAGGTATTTCACTGTGGTGGATATGTTACTATTTATTAAGGAATAAAACCTTGAAATTATAATATTCCAGATGCACAGAAATGTAAAATCAATGGATAAAATAACATCTAGAGATTTTTTTAGGGTTATTAATTTTATATATTTGTTAATTGTCACCTAGGGTCAAAAGACACTGGAAAGGGTTAGAGAACTCGAAAGACAGAGACAGATTTTCTCTCAGCCTGGACAACCTGGTGAATGTGGACAGTTACATTTGCAAATGTTAAAGGACATTTTTGAAGTGAAAAAATAATTGACAGCTTCTGATAGCATCAAAAATATCTAATAATCTAGTTGTTAGAAAGTTCCCTTGATACCTTTGGTGCTTGTAAAGAATTCCCTATTCTGCTTATCTCTGGGACTTATATCTATTCTTTCCATACTTTAAATCAATGCCTTGGGGTAGGTGTCCTTTGAAGCTGTTCCAGTTTGCTAAAGCAATTAAAATTTAGTGAAGTATAAAATATCATCATGCTTTAATAACATAAATTATTGGGAAACCTTGATAAAAGATGTGACTAGACTCACAACACCTAGGTGTGACTTCACTCACACTGAAGGCACAGCGTGCTTTCTTCACACGCTTGTGGTGTAGTCCGTTCTCTGGTTTCCTTGGAACACTCAAGCTGGAAACCAGTTCAGGCCACAGACCTCCCAGGTCAGAGTTTGACTCCATTGCCTTGAGTGTCTGAGACAGCAGAGGCAAGCACACAGGTCTAGCAGGTACAGCACAGGAGCTACAGAAAGCCTGTATGGAGACACAGCTGCTTGTCAGTGAAACCCTTTCATTATTTGAAAATTAAATCTGTTCCAGGTAATTGGCACAGTTACAGCAATTGCATTGAACCCCTTTTTTTTTTAACAAATACCTGTATTAGATATTTCCAAAGTTAAGCATCTGCAATTTTGAGAAGAACATTAAATGTTGTGTGCATGCTGCGCAGAAAATATTGTCTTAAGAGGATGGGTGGCAAAATACTTAATGCAAAGGCAGAATCATATGACATTATCATTTATAGTTATTTTTTAAAATTATTCTTCTTTTCACCAGTATGCAGCAGGAAGTACATACTAGAATATCTGTAGAAACTTAAAAAAATAAAGCAGCAAAATTCCTTTCAGTCAGGAATCAGAGGTACAAAAATGCAGGGTACCTTATGCAAGATTAAAAAGTAATTACAGATAGCTGCAAAAAAACCTCAGAAATTAATTCAGAAGTAACTTCTGAAAAAGTAAATAAAAAAATTATCATGCTTTTCAAAAATGATAAAAAGTGTTGCCAAACATGAGCTTCAGAAAACAGTATCAATTTGAATGCAAGGGGAAAGGATAAGGTGGTGGACTCAGGGTTTCAAGCTTCTACTAATTTGTATAAGTCCTCAACAAGTCATAATGTAAGATAAATAGAAAAATGTGCTTAACAGTCCCTTGAGATTTCAGAATTTTGTATTCATGGATATCCTATTAATTTCTTAAAATGGGATTTTAGAGAGTCTCAGAAACATTTTTCCAGTAATTGAAAAAAAGGAAAATAGTGACACAATGGATGAAAAAAACAATTATCAATGCAGGCAATACTTTTCCAATTTTCTACTTAGTTTTGGGGTCAGAGTTCTTCCTGGACCAATATCCTCTAGAAAAAGACATTTTAGGAGAAAAACAAATATCATTCTTTCTCTTAAACTATGTTTCTAGTTGACATTATATTAGCTACTACACCACAGATTATTTAAATCAAGAAATTCTTCAATAATAGATGCTGAAAATTTCAGGCATTAGCTAACCAGTCCAGAGACAAAAGAAGAAAATTATAGCTCTTTCTATTCCTTATTAAAAATTAATTTTAGCTCTTCTGAAAGCAAAATATGTTTCCTGTTATAGTCAGTCTCTGATATAGACAGAAAAAGTCTAGTCAAAAACCAGTACTATTTTCATAAAAATTCAGCCAAGTCCAGGTGCATTAAGCTCAGAAGCATCTTTAACATTGTATTTCAATGTGTTTGTGTCTGCGTATTTCTGTACCAAGAGTCATATGAAAAAATCCAGTGAGGTTCTGATTAATAACAGCCATCTAAAATAAGCTTGCTTGAGAAAATGTTTTTGTATCTGACTTGCCTTCATTTTTAAAAAGATGCTAAAAGCCTTTATACACCAAATATATTGAGCTGACAGAGCAACAGCAGCATGCAAAACATTTAGAAATACATAATTTCCCTTGTAATTTTCTCAGATTTCTTGGGGGTTTTGTTGGCCTTTATTTTTTTTTTTCTGCTGTAGTCCAATACATCAAACAATTTCCCAATGAAATTTTAAATTCAGTGTTATTATAAATACATTATTGCTTGCTGTTGCCTACACAGTGCAAACAAGGTCCTTCTATTGAAGCAAACACATTTTCTACACATAATTGGTACAACATCACAGTGCAATGGATATTTACATTGAAGAAAAGTATTCATCCTCTACCTTCAGAAAACAGTGAAGTAGAATGCTGTCTGGTTTTGCTGAGGTTATATTACATATCCTTAACCCAGTAAAGAAAAGTGGTTTTGTTCAATCAATATATATTTCTAAAATAATTAGGTTGAGGATCCCATTTTGATCTGAGTTTCGTAAGGAAAACACAATATCCATACCTTGTTTTCATAGTTTTAATGTCTGGTGGAGTGAAACAATATGGAAATTGCAGAGTCACCTGATCCATAACACAGGGGTGTATCAAGGACACTGTGGTATCTCCCATACTTGCAAGTATATCTGTCATCCACTGATGTAGCAAGCAGTTGAGATGTGACAGCTGTGGCACTTTGTTAGAGTAATCCATCAATTTCTCTGTGTTAGTAGGCCCTTCTTTCTTCTTACCTGGAACTAAGGAAGTTAAAGAAGAAAAAATGCTACATTGTGTTGTCATACACTTCCAAAGAAGAAAACATTCCTTTATTTTGGTCTTCATTAAAAACAAATAAATAAATTAAAGTTTCATTACCATAGGATATTTGAACACAGCTCTTCAGTAACTTCAAACAGCAAACAGGATTCAAGCTACATTGAAAATAATTTTTTATGTGGTTTTTTTTTCTTTTTTTTTTCAATTTCTAGCATTATCTTTTCTTGAAGGTATTGGTCTTGGACCCTGGAAAACTGCAATTTCATCAGGATCTATTAACCTATACAAGCAATGCTCAATGAGGCTGTGTAAGAATCATTATATTCTCAAGGCTCCAGCAGTTTCATGGAATTAAGAAAGTGGTAATGCATTGGATAGGAATCTTCTACTCATGATGGAATGTATCTTTACATTATTTACATTTTATTTACTCTTACATAGTTATATATTTGAAAGTCAAGATGAATCAATGTATTAGACAGATAAATGTCAGACTATAATTGGCAAATGTTTCATAACAAAATAGATATAAGTTCTTAATTTTCAATTACACTGAGTATTCCACAAGAACCGTCTTCCACATTAGAATCCTGCACCGTCCTGTATCAGTACACTATTAATATTTGCCAATAATTCACTAAAACTATCCCCAAAGTACTTTTCCTCTATAAAATACCCTGCACAAAGAATAGCATTTTGAATTTATAAAACTATAGGATGCCATAAGCATCTGAGATAATAAAATACAGATTTTCAGTGGGAAGAATGACAGGTCCATATGTGATTTTCTTGTTTGGTACTGTAACAAGAACAGAAAAAAAATATATCATAGGAAAGAATGCGACAAAACTAGAATATAGCTTTAGATAGTACTGAACTATCATGATTTTGTTTTTCAACACTGGACAAATTTCAGGGAGACCTTCCTTCTAGGATCTGCAAATAGACAGTGAATATTTATTTAATGAGTTACTTGAGTTCAGGGTGAAAGTGGTGTTAATGATGCCATATCTATAGATAGATTCTATCTTTTCCAAAACATACTTTCCCAAATATAAAGTGCTTCTTCTAGTATTTCACCCTATTTTTCAATTTTAAGTTCTATTGACATAAGCATATGTTTAATTTTCTGAGTTCAATGTAATTTCCTACCCTTGTTATACAGTAGCAGTATTAATGCAATCTGGTTTGTGCAAGCATCCTTACTTCTTGGTATGCTGTCTCCACAGATTTTTCCCAACCTCTTGATTATTAAAAAAAAATGAATTTATGTTAAACTCACAGACTGTCTCTCAGCTCCAGAAGATAGTTTAATGGGAGAGTGCTTGCTTTTCTTTATTGCTGACAACCTGTCTCAAAAACTGGAAAAATAATGCTTTGGATATTCTTTTTCCTCTGTTACCAGGGTTTTTCTAAAATTACATAAAGAGAGAGATAAAAACCCCCAAAACAATAAGGATAAGGGCTTAGGAGAACAGGAAAGTGACATTGTTTTCATTATGAGGTTCTGTACTTGCACACCAAAAAATTCTGGATGTGTTTTTAGCTCCATGTTTCTGATACTAATTTCAGGTTTGAGCTACTTAATTTTTATTAAATCCTGATTACATTTTTACTGCATGACTGGTAGCAGCTGAAGTACAACTAAGTTATACTTTTCTTGTGTTAATAATCTCTAGATACTTACTAGAGTATCTTCCTTGAAAGGAAACCTCATCTTCAACATTTATAGTATTAGTTGGCATGGAAAGATGACTGGGGGTGAAATTAGAAACAAAGAAGTTATAGTCACATCCTAACAGAAGTTATACTGGTACAGAAATTATAGGGTAAAATGCAGCTGCTACTCCCTGGATGGAATGCAGTCATCATGCTTAAAACTTATTCCACCAAGATTCCCCACAGACAATCAGCAACCATAAGCAGCTGCTGAGGGAGTTGGAGTGGAGGGTGGAGCAGAGTGGAAACCTGTGGGCAAGGCTCTGTTGAAACCCTTGCAGGGGAGGGACCCTGATGGTACTTTACAGCTGATAAACCCCATAGCAGCTGTCACTCAGGGGAGATAGGAGAAGGTGTCTTGCTGCCAATCCAGCAACTCCGCAGAAATCGCTTTCTTCGGATTAACTTGGTTCATTACAGCCTAATTATAATACAACCCACACCTCCACCCCAAGGTTACCTGTCCCTGAGGTATGACCACTCCTCACTGAGCAAGTGTCTACATTTTATTGGCTATACCTTTAAGAGCAAAGCGAGAGAATTTTGCACCAGAAAGTAACAAAGTTGTGTACTAATTTAGTAATTTATGCTCCTCCTAAACATAAAGAAATACTAAAAAGGCAAGTTGGGAATGGAGGGGAATTTAGGAAATTCCATTGTAACTTCATGAAACAATCATAGGGCTGAACCTGTCTTCTCCCCTGCAGGTACGCCTATTGGGTTAGAACACTTTTATTGGGGATTAGAGTTTGTCTGTGCATTACTTTGAATGTATTTTTGAAGTCAAATACCATCATAGGCAATCCTTGAACCTTAACCTGACATAATTTTATATCAACAAAGAGTGTTATTCTGAAAACTGTTGGTGAGAATCCTTAAGGGGTGCTGGCAATCACTGGCAGAGGGGAAATACTGGAATAGAGTGGAAGACTGAAGAGTCTCCGTTACAGTGTCCATGTGTGTCCCTGAAAAAGTCAGTCAAACCACCCTCCAGTCCTGCAGGATTGCTCAATGAAGGGTCCCCATAACAGGACGATGACAAAATGGATTGGCACAATGGTCTTGGTTTTCCTGGAGCACTGACAGACAAATCAAACACTAAGGGTCAAGGAAATCTCCCTTTCTCACATGATAATTGGTCACTGAAATAATATTATATGAAAAAGTCACTAATGACTTTCTTATCTCACTCTCCCTGCACTGATACTTTTGTTGAACTTCATTATAACGTAAATAGGAATTTCTGTGTGTGATCCAGGTTATAGAGAAAAATACAGCTCTGTTACAATAATTACCCCTAGAGAAAAAAACCCTAACACACTTTCTTTGGCGTTGTGGTCATTTCGAAGACAAACACAAGGCACTTTGTGACAGTACTGATTAAGTCAGTCTTAATTGTTGACTTGTGGTGACTTGGAAGGACAAAAAAAGGGTAGGGGCTTTTTTTTCTTCCTGGACATATTTAGTCCAAAATTTAGTGCCATTTCAAACGCAATAGGCTATACAAGTCATCTATACAGATCTGAGATGTTTGTGTGTATTTACATAAGTAGTTGTTAGATCAATGCTAACTGCATAATAAGTCAGTATTTCACTTGATATTCTGGCCTCTGGTAGGAACCAATTCTTCAGTATAATAGAAAAACATGAAGGTCCAATGTCTTTCCTATGCTTGTCCATTAGCACATAATTTTTAGAATGAACAGTAAAGCATGATTTAGAAAATATTTTTGAACACTCTTTTATTTCTGATTAGCAAAAACTCTCAATATTTGTTTATACTGAAGTGTCTGAGGGTCAGTATGTCTGCTTCAAACTCTATGCTTATGTGCAAAAGAGAAAAAAATTGAGTTTTTTCCATGTGCATAAAAGTTTATTGTAAAAAAAAATAATTTATTGAATTACACACAGAAAATATATAAGCCTTGAAATCCATCTTTAGAATACATTTTGAAATTATAAAAGTCACCTCTAGCATCGTTCCACACTTGAAATGCAATCAAAGCAAGCTTTACTTAATAAGATATTTCTACTACAGTACACAGTCAGTTTAATGGGTGGTAATTTGAAGTAACTTTGATAAGGTTAGGTCATAGTTTGAGTGGGTTAATCTAAGTTCAATGATAAATGAACATGCTGTGTTAACTGGTAGGAGCATGGGAGAGTCAGAGCTTATAGACATTATTTTAACAAATTGCCGTTTTAAATCGCCTTCCTCAGGGTCTTTAAGCAGGATTTCATCAATTACGTGTTTACAGCTAACATTAGTGATACACATTAAAAAATTTCCCACATGAATAATTTAGAAAAAAAATTGACTATCAAACCCCTGTGTGAGTTAGCTCTTGTCTATTTAAGCAAAGTTTTACTTAAGTGATGCATGACGTGCAATATTTCAAAAATGTTCCTTCTGATATCTTGAAGACAAGATACAGAGGAAAAAAGCTGTTCTTGCAATTGTTCTATATTCTCTCATGTGCCTTTTAGCTTTTCTGATGTGTGACATCTTTGCTGGCTCTGTTATTTACTTTTCAGGACTGACTCACTTTAAAAAACTTACTCTTAAGTTGTATTTCTTTTCTTTGATATTTTCTGCTAAGAGATAGGAGACACGATTTATCTATTAAATCAATTTCATAAGAATATTAAGTGATAATTTCTTTTGACAAATAATTTGCAACAGACAAAGTGTCCTTTTTAAAAGCCCCACACTTGTCTTCCCTTTAATAGCAGCAAATTTCAAAAGCTAGCTGAAAGAGGGTGTAGAATACATTTGACACCACGAGAAGACATTTTTGTCTGTTTCTCTTCAGAAATAAAAGTTGTGGGTTTTTTTCACAATTTTACTTGGGGGGAAAAAGGGGGGGGGGGGGGGTAACTACTGGGTTTGGTTGGGATATAGGGTTTATATTACTGTTTACACACCATAGCTGGTGTGGAGCCATGTTTTGTATTTCTGCTGGAAACGGTGTTGATTACAAAGGTTACCAGAAAGGCAAAAATAATGTCACCTGAACTAAAAGAAGGGACAGATGCTGACAAGAAAAGCCATTCTGCAGGAGTAACATGATGAGAGAATACAAAGTTCCATGGGATATTTGCACAATCTGCAATAAATTAGAAGTTCGAATTTCATCATGTTTTATTTTAAGCACTTAGCTTAGTTATTACTGTAAGGGGAATCACGCCTTTAGCTAGGTTATGTGATAAAAGGGAATCTTGATGCAAGGAAAAGGAGTACAGAGGAACAATGGCAGGCGGGGTAGCTGAATAATGCCCTCATCTGGCTGCTATGAAACCCACAACAGGAGCAGCCCTGTGCATTAAGTCATCAACCCATAAAAGTCACACCTCCATGCACAAGAAAAAAGGGCCTTACTCATCCTCCTTGAACTTCATGTAGTTTTCATGGGAGAGGGTGAATTTAGAAAGATGGGGTAGGGAGTGGGGGGGTTAGGGAGGAAGAGAGGGAGGGGGCAGTGGAACTGCAGCTGTTGGGGGGGATCTTATGCCCAGTTGTCAAAAAGTGGGAAGATGGGGAGAAGGCAGACTACTAAGCATACTGAAGATTCTGAGCTGGAGAAACCCACACCTTTCGCATGCACACGTATACCTATGTGTATGTTTATATATTTCCCAGTAATACAGCTACATCCTGCTCAGCTAGAGAGAGGAGCATGATGTGGCCACTGATGTAATTTTGTTTGTGCAAGTGACAAGTGTGTCTGTGCAGCTGGCCATCTATTTGTACCTACAAACAGGCATGGGGATGCACCAACCTCATTTCCCTCATGCTTCTGAATTTCGTAGTCCACAAACACTTTCCTTTCTAATTGTAAAAGACTGGGCTCTGGAACTACTCCTAACTTAGACACATCCATTCATCACCTAAAATTGCATTTGATGAATTTTAGCATAAAACTCATTTGACAAGATGATGTATGTAAAATCAAAATCCAATTTATTGTATATGATGTTAAGAGAAGACATTTAAAGCAGCAGGAATGGATATTCCCTGACACTGTGAAGCAAAATTCTTGAACCTCTTTTAGTACTCTTATATATATTGCATTAATATCATTAGTTATTGACTCTTCAGTCCTTAAATGGCTTTTTATTCATCAAACTAAGGAAGTGATACTTATCCTCTTTTTTGAATGTAGTGAGGTATAATTGATTTTCTATAGCATCCACTTTGCTAGTATAACAAATTATATTAGTGGAAACCATTACTATTAAATTAAAATTAATTTGTCATTGCTTTTATGTGTCTAAATCAAATGTGCAGTATTATTAGAGTTTAGTGTTTTATGCATTACACTAAAAGTGTTCAGATCAGATTCTCTTAAGTTTTAAAAATTATCTAACATATCATAGAAACACAGAATTGTAGAACAGTTTGATCCAGAAGGGACCTTTAAAGGTCATCTAGTATGTGTCTGTAGCAGATAACTGATGCTCTAGGGGAAGTAGGTATTTGCACCTTGATTGCAGTGTGTCACCTTTCTGCTTCAGTGAATTGCATAGCTTTAAATCTTTTAGATTGCATCATCTTGTGTAATGTCAACTCACATTGTCTTGTCTGCATGACACAATGCAACGTGATGGGAGGTGACGCAGAAAATGTAATGCAGTATGACATATCAGAAATGCAAAGAGTGCTGCAATTGGGTAGTTGGTGTCAATTTGGATAGGAGACTTCAAATCCAAAATTAATCTGGCAGACACTAATGGAGTGAATGTTACAGTAACTACTGTATATGTGAAACTGTGAATTCTGCAGTTCATAGTGTATTGAAGAGGTTCAGAAGTAAAGTCTGAAATATTTGGAAGAATAAGTATTTTTTAGTTGACTGAGGCCTACAGGTTAGAAGTATGAAAAAAAATTATATATTGCAATTTTTTAAAAAAAAAATCAGTTGTCATTACTTGTATATTTTAATTCCTTTTCTAAGGTATGGACTCTCAAACCCAAAATTATTTAAAAAGTACATGTACTTGTTTTGTAACATTATGCCAAATTTAATTAGTATCAGATAGTCACATCCAACAAGTATGGATATAAAACTAGCACCCAATTATCCAAAAAACAGTTTTAAATACTGAAATCCTTCTGAGTTAATTTTTTGAACATTCCAATGGACTTTCCACCAGATAAATCTGCTGCACAAGTCAGATGTTCAAAGATTTTTTTCAAAAGAGAATCTGTGCCCTTTAGACTGGGGTCTAATTTTGCATAAACAATATGTAATAGTAATATATTAGCTCAGATAATTTTTAGAATTTAAAATCTTAGGTCCAAATAACAAAAGGACAGAGTAAACAGAAGACTACAAAATAGTAGTTGCATATATCAGATGACTGTGAAGTGGAATGAGAATTTTCTAAAAGACTGGTTTGTTTTGTTTCCCAGGGAAAATGTGGATGGTCTATCCCGGAAATATTCATGGCCCAGTTTAATTAACCTGGTCTACTTGAATAAATCTCTGCCAATGGTAGTTGTTTGGAACTAGAGAGTCTCTAAGGCTTCTTCTATCATTCCATGATTCTGTGATTCCTGCCTTGTCAAATCATTTATACATGTGAGACTCATTGTCTCTTCATTGTCTAATTTCCCCCTTGGAAGTTCACTTTCTTTTTCTGGTTGTTTTTTTTTTTTTGTTGGTTTTTTTTTCGTTTGTTTGTTTGCTTTTTTTTTTTTTTGGTCTGGTTTTACTTTACTTCTTTTAATGTGCTGTGCAGTCAGCGCCAGAGGAAAGCCATGGAGACACAGCCTTGGCACCCATTTCTCCTCTGCATGGACTCTGCAGTTTTTGTCCTGCCCCTCCAGCGTGGCCTGGGCACCCTGAGATCCTGACACAGCTCCAGCATGGCCTGGCACAGCCCCTGCAACTTCTGGGTGAGATCTTAACTTTTTTACCAATGCTCAGATAAGACTTACAGACTCTCCATCCTTCCTAGGCTGAGAGGGAGAAGAACAGAAAGGATACACCAAAGTCAATAAAGCAAAAGCTAAGTTTCTAGATGGAGGGAGAATGAGGAGATGCCATGAAGGTTGGCTGAAAAATCTTTCTGTAAGTTATAGGGCTGGACTGTACTTCACGAAAAATTCCTTTAAATCATGGAAGAAAAAAAGACATGGGGGGAGGAGCAAGGTGTAAAGTGTTTGAAGAATCCTTTGCCCCGAGGAAAAGAGGGGGATCTCTGCTCCTGAGAATGAAGTATGAAGAGAGATAAGTGAGTTGAAGAGAACTTTTGCCTTTGAGCATCTCATCCTTAAAAGTAATACCCCATGACTTTTTAACATGGCCCAACAACTCAGTTCTGAGAAGACTGTGAAGTGGGAGGAAATTCATGATAGCAGATCCCAGGCAGCTGTTAATCATGAAAAAGTGGAGTCAAGAGAGAACTGGTGATTTCCTCTCTTGGTAAAAGATCCTTGTAGCTAAACAAAAAGAAACTCCTCTCCCTAAAGTGAACTGAAAAAGATTATTTAAGTAAGGAATTGACTGAAGTGTCCCTGTATGTTGTTAAGATGTAACAAAGGGGGAAAGAGGAACTGGTCTGAAAATCTGTTCTGAATTTATTATCATTATTCTTTGTGTTGCTAATAAAGTTTTCTTTTTTTTCTTTATTCCCTTTTTAAGTTTTAGGCCTGCTTTACTTTTACTCCTAATCCTATTTCACAACAAAAGGTAAATATATTACAATTGGCAAACCTTAAACCATTACATTTTTGGTGCATTGGCTGGAAAATCAAACCCACTAAACCATTACATGTGCCAACATGATTTCTACCATGTGCTAGCATTCCTATCATTCTGTTCTTTTACAGGGGAGAAAGTCATTAATTATCCTTAAATATGGAAACTATTTTAATCTTTTATAGAATTCTCATTTCTTCTCATAACTGTGCTCTAGGAGAACATTTATAAATGTCTATACATATTAATTTTCTTCACTGAAAGAAAAATCATCTATTTTTAGATTGTATAAAAAGACTAAGTCGGAAATGGAATGTTTTTAAAAATCTGAAGTATGGAAGAGGAAAGGTTGGCATGTGGGACAGGAATTCTTGAGGACCATACATATTATTTGAAATTAGATAAACACCCATAGACTCAGCAAGTCTCTTGTGCAGGACAGCAGCTCATGGGATATCACAATATCTACTTTTATGTTAGGAAAATGGGAAGGAAAAAAGGAAAAAACCCAAAAAAGTGCTGTGCTGCAGAATGGAGCTAAAAAGCAGGGTGCAACAGACAGGGGTGATGCACTGTAGCTGATAAGGCACAGAGAACTTTAATTTCTTTTTTTTACTATGTCGTTTTAGCCCTTCAGCAAAAGATCTTTTTAGTGATAACTGCCACCCTCCTCTTATGATTCTCTCTTTGCTGAGACACAATTTTTTTTGGTGCTTTTGCCCAGCAGTGGAGCAGGATAACGTAAAGAGGCTTTTTTTTTTATTTTTTCCTTTTAGCTGTTAAAGTTTTTTGACAATATTTCAGTGGCAAAGAGAAGTGCATCAATATTTGGGAGGAAGAAGAAAATCAACTTTACTGCCAGATTCACCAGCAGTGATTTATTCCCCTGTGCAGTTTTTGCAGTTCCCATTGTTTCCCATTAAGTTAGAGTAACATGTAATTTTTGCAAAATCACGTGCAATGTTTCCTGGCGAATGCTATTTGCCATCATCATTTTGACAGAATCAATACAATGAGTTTTTATAGATGAGATCAAACAAAATGTGAAAGATAAATTGTAGGGCACAATCTCACTCAGCAGCAGACTCTCTGGAGATGGTGATGGTCAGTCAACAGTTTAACATCACTCACCCGAAGAACGACATTAACAAGCTCATGGTTCCCTGCAAGTGCTGCTTCTGGCGTGCCATCAGCTTATTGCCTAAGGCTCTATATTGAATATTTTTGATTCATAACTGCATTAGAGGCCCAATTCTTTCTTCTGCAAAGTAGTGACTCAGCAATCACGTCTTACCTATTTGTAGAATCAAGTTGAAAGAGAGAAGGTGGTTGTGTGATTTCATGTGCACCTCAGGTAGTATCTTACCCTAAGGGCATTGATTATCTAAGACATTACCCACAATTATCTATTAAATTTCTTCTGTAGTGGCAATTGGCTATTCTTTACAGTAGGTAGGATAAGAAGATGATTCCGTAATCTTTTAGCTGTTCTTACATGCTGACTTTTTAAACTTGTTAGTTTATTAACTTAGGTCTCAGTTCTGTAAGTGTTTATTCATACATTGCATAATTTTGCTTTTTTGGCTGTGCTACAGTTCTTTGTAACCATTTAAGCACAAAATCAAACATGATGTTCTGCACACTGTGGCCACATTTTATGACGTTTTTGTGGGACTTTTTTCTCTATTTGTATATTATCTATTCTTGTGGTTTCTGGCTGTGAAACTTAGACTTGATCTGCCTTTCATGTCCAGCTATTATGTCCATTCATCTCTTTCAAACAGTATTTCTGACTATGGAAACTGGTTTAGCAGAGTAGAGCAAAGTACAAGATCCCTTTGTTAGTGTTTCTAGCCAATTTCCCAATTCAGATAGCTTTTGTTACAAGAAAGACTGATTTAAACACATCAGGCTCCTAGTAAAAGGGGAAGAAGTTATTTTAGGAAACAAGGAAAAATTGCCATCCACAGTGTGGTTTTTGATATCCATAGCATAATGTGCCTATTCTCCAATATCTGTAAACTTTCCAAGCAGTGGGGTCAAAGAGTGTCAGTATGTGATTTGGCACTTCAGGAGCCATAGCACTGTGGGACTTCATTTCTGTCTAAACTTGTTATTTACATGCAAAAGTCCCACATCTTAAAATAAACTCTACTTTTGTTAAGATGAAAGAAAATTATCTTGAACCCAGCATTAAAAAAATCATGATTTGTTGCCTTTACAAATTCTTTACTCCTGCAACAGAAATTCCTTTCTGTAAGGTGCAAGGATCTTGGACCAGTGACTGTTGTTTGATTGCCCAAGCTTTGTGGTCAATGTTTTTGATATTTTAGCTCCTCCCACCCAGCATTTCTCTCTTCAAAGCACTTTTGTCTTTTCAGACTCTAATTCACCTATTATATATCTGTGCTCTGATATCACTCAAATATCCTATTTCCTGTGAGAGTACTATGCCTCTGCCTCTGAAAGTCATTTGAAGGTAGATTTTGGTTATTGGCATACTTTTGGCATTGTGTTCCCTAATACCAACTCAGTATTTCCTAAGAATTCTGTAGCCTAAACTTTTTTATTCCAAAAGCCCATGAAATAGAGGTGAAAAAGTATGATAGATGAGCTTATTTGGATGCAACTGTTCCTCTTAGCAGCTCATGTAAAAGATTCACTATTAAAAATAATTACCATTAAAAATTATTTATTTCAGGAAAAAGAAAGACAGAGTTGGGTTATATTAATCATGTAGCAAATACAGTAAAATTACTACATTTTCCATTAAGTGATCCTTCTGTACCATTATCAGCATAGTTTTCCTTGGAACCAAAGTAAGAAAGAGGTAAAATAGAATCATATGTATCACATTAAAGCTATTAAACCAGATATCTTCACATGGATCTGCATACAGAACTAATCATTGAAGAACAAATCTCCATCTCTTCTATGCCAAGATTGAGAGATGATAAGATGGAGAACTATATCAGCTGGAGTATTATTTCTTTCACTTCCAAACTTTCAGTGGACACTCTCCAAGGTCATGGACCTGTTGCATGAGATGGCAAAAGTCAGCTGTCCACCAGTACAATTGACAAAAAAAAAAAAGTTTATATTTTATAAATCTGTATTTTTTTGCAATGGCTCTCATTTCAGATAATTATGACAACTGAGTCAATGAACAACAAATACTTATTGTAAGAAAATGTTGATCATAGCAATGGACAATGTTGTCTTTTAAATAAGGAATAACTGTAATGTGACTAAGACTAGGTGTTCCACTTGAAAAATGAAAGATATTTTAAGGGTCAAGAAGAATCATAATTAATCTCATCAGTATTCCTTCCACTCTTAAACATTTGAAGAATTATAAGATATTTTCTTTAGTATATTTTGCTAAAAGCAATCATACTGAAAAATAAAAGAAATTTCTTATTTAATTAGATTGCGTATATTTAACATAGGCTGAAATCTGCATGAAAATTTCAGCATTCTTATGAAATGAAATAAAGGTCACAGAAAGCCATTTCAATTAATGTACAATTCTTGGCAAATTAGCGTTTTCTTTCATTCATGTATTTTCACGTTGATAGAAACTTCAAAACAGAAAGCAATTTGAAAGTACTGTTTTGGAAATCATATATATAATGTTATGCAAATGACTGGTCTGGTAGATTTATCTTCATTTTTTGAGCCTGCTTTTGAGAGCCACACCTTTCAATCTAAAATCTCAATCTGCTATGTCTGAGATGATTTGACATCAGTAATGAATTACCAGTGCTAATTAGAAAGACAAAGACTATTATGAATAGAGTCTATTTAATTCCCAGAAGATTGTCTCTGCACAACCTGCCTATAAAATAAAATGAGTGTGTTTTTCTTTCTCTAGAATTTGGTGTGGACATAGCCTTAGGTTTGGCACAGCCACTGGAGATTTCATATAACCCAATCTATGAAAGGTAACAAATTTATTTCTGGTTCTCTTACTTCCAGTGGAATTTCATGTTGAGAATATAATTTAATTCTTCCTTTGCAACCTTAGAAAAGGTAAAAATGCTGATCGACTAAAGAAGTCTGAGCGTCATAGTTTTATTCTAGTATTCTTCATAGGTTTATTTTAGTGAAAGTAGCAACATTACCACTATCCCACATTTGAAATGAAAAAAATTCTAAAAAATGAAAATACATTATAAAATCTTTCCTACAAGAATATAATTCTATTCCCAGTAGTTAAAATATAATTATCAAATAAAGCTTGGATTGTTGTTACATTTGGGAATGATATTTGCTGTATTTTTATTACCTCTATAATTTTCAAAATGTCAATGTATGCATACAGTTGCAGAGGAAATTTATTAAGTTAATTATCTTTCCAGCTATTTTCCTGCAAAATTTGCATTTTACTTTTTTGGTTGGATTTTTCAGTGGTATTTAATTATTCCCTCGGTAGATGTGACCTTGTTCCTTAGCACAGAGGGGACTATACATTTATTCACAGAAAAAGGCTTATATCCTAAATTAGATAATAAAAGTCTTGTTGCATTCTGACAGTATGCACTACTACATTTCATCTTAGAGAAGTGGCATTATCTCGGTAATATCATGCAAATGCCAAACAAATTAAATAGTGCTGTAAAGCAGGAGAAAAAATGGAAGAACCCCAGGATAATGTGAAAGAATTTCAGACCCTACATTGTTCAGCGACTGTTTGATAAATTGTCTCAAAGAAACTAGATGCAAATACCATTTCAAAAGCTGGCAGTGCAGCATAATAGTAATATTGCTATTTTCAATATATAAACTGTTTTAACTCAAGCATCCACAAAAAGTTGTGTTTGGCTAATGCCTGCTTTTGTAATTTCGTTCTTTAACAATTAGTGAAGACATTCTAACTGAGTTTTTCTTTTCTTACATATGAGTGATGAAATTGTGAAAGTATGTTTAGACTGTATGTGATGACAGCTAAACTAGTTTTAAAATAAATAAGTAGTATTGCAGATGTAAAAAAAAATGGAATCATCATTGTTTAAATGCATTACTGAGCTATAATTAGTACATTAATTGGGAATAGTTTCAGATTACTTCAATTTTTTTGTCACAGGATAATTGTTACACAAAAGTAGCTTTATCTGTCATTAAGAACTCAGAAAAGAGAAACACAGAATGATGTAGATTGGAAAAAGCTTCTAAGATCATCAAGTCCAAACTTTGAACATCACTTTGTCAGCTAAACTATAGCACCATGTCCAGCTGTATCTTCAGTGCTTCCAGGGATGGTGACTCCACCACCTCTCTGGGCAGCCCGTTCCAATGCCTGACCGCCCTTTTAGTGAAAAATTCTTGCTGATGTCTAACCTGAACCTTCCCTGGTGCAGCTTGGAGTAGCAGTCTATGTCCTCATGACCTGTCATTGCTTGCTTGGGACAAGAGGCCAACACCACCTGGCTACAGCCTCCTTTTAGGTAGAGAGTGGTACAGTCCCCCCGGCCCCCCACAGCCTCCTGTTCTCCAGACTAAACAGCCCCAGCTTCTTCAGCCACTCCTCATAGGCCCTTACTCCCAAGACTCTTCACCAGCTTCATTGACTTTCTCTGCAAACTCTTCATCATTTCACGTGATGCTTTTTTTTGAAGTGATGGGACCGGAACTGGACACAGGACTCAAGGTGCAGCCTCACCAGTGCAAATAACAAACAATGAAAGCACGAAAGCCTAATAATAAATAAATAAATAAATAAATAAATAAATAAATAAATAAATAAAAAAACAGGCATCAGCCACTTTTTACAAACCGTATATCGACCATTCTCTGGTTTTGGTCCATCGGTCTCTCCAGTCTTTCCATAAGAGAAGTCTGACTTCTTATGAGCATTTTCTACTCTGAAAACTCTAACCTCTCTTACACATTGCCAGGAACCAGAACCATTTACCTCACTGTATTAATTGACATGTAAAGAGATTATCTACATATGGAAACAATGGATTATGTACGGATGCACTATCAGCAATTTGCTAAACTCCCCCATATCTTCCAAAATAAACTTCATTCAAATTGTTTTTAATTTTGTTCAGCCTTTCTTTTATTCTGCAAAAAACTATGCTTGTTGGATAGATAAGGTAGCAGTGGAAAAATACTCCATGACAACTAGGAGAGATTAAAAGCACTGGAAAGATGGCAGAGACAGATAGGCTTCTAGAAGCAACCCACTAGGGTTCTATATATTCAAATAAGTTTGTTCCCTGTCAGTTCACAAATTCTGCTGCTTAGTTTCCATGTTTATCACATTTCCAAGTATTATTCTGAAATAAACCTTCCAGTTTCCTTTGAAACAAAATTCAAGTGAAGTCCTAAATATTATTTACCCCAAATAGTTCTTTTCAGCAGTAAGGAGTCTGTACCAGTTTTTCTGTGGTGAACCAAAATGGTTCTCTACAAAATCTCAGCTATAAATGTATCTCAAATCTCTCTTTGGGTTAAGAACATGTGCTGTCATACAGATTCCAAAAAATATATATTCTTAAGGTCTGCACCAAAATATGTCTCTGAAAGTTGAGTCTTTCTCTCATTTTTAGAAACTATGAAGTTTGAAAATAATAAACAGTATAGCATGAGTCAAGGCAATTTCAAATTTGGTTCTTGGTTTGACTTCTTCACAAACTCACAGAAGAAGTTATCTCATCTATGCCTGATCACATTTTCCAGTACAAACTAAACAAAACAGGTGGAAACTCCTAAGAACTGAAGTACAGGTGCTGCAATTTATAGTGATGACAGGTAGACACCCTGAAAAAGGGAAAAAACACAGCTTTACCACTGTGGAAGAATAATACCATCAAGAGGATATCCAAACGAAACATAAATGTTTCTAATTTTAATAAACTAGTTTGTTCTGTTCTCAGGTCCTTCAGGATCAGTTGTTATAGTCCTTCACATGGAAATAAATATTTTGGGGAAATTAGCAAAATGACAGTGCAAAAATTTGTACTTTATGTACTTTTTAATTCTAAAGGACTGCACTTGATTTCTCTCTCTCTCTCTCTTTTTTTTTTTTTGGTTAAATTTACATATCAAAAAGTGGTTTTGAAAGAAAAAAATTATTCCAGGGAAAAGAAGTAACTTATCTGAGATTGTGAAAATAGCATGCCAGTTATTGTGATGTTAACTGACAGGTAAAAACATCTTTAATCAGGATTCAAGAGAAATTGTCAACTTATTCCCATTTTACATCCTTTTGAAGTTAATTTTAAAACATAATCTATTTTATTATATAAGATAGATTTGGTATTTATATGTGTTTTAGATTTTATTGGACATAAAATGAGAGCTTTTCATATTATTTGACTTCATCATGAACTACACCTATAGCTGAGGCCAGTGTCTATTTTAGACATTTGTTCTACCATAAAATGAATTGTACCTAGCAATTATGTTTCGATACAATATAAAGTTATGTATTCATCAATAAATATACTTAATTTAGCATTCAAGAATCTTACCCAGAAAGTCTAAACTTCTAAAAGAGTGTGTTTTAGATAGTCAGGATTCTACTTCCAATTAGGAGTTTATTGTTGTGGACAAGACTGGGACTACAAGTTCTGTTCATAGGGAAAGGAAGAAAAAGAAAAGGAAAAATAAGGAAAGAGCAAATAAAAGAGCAAGAAGAAGAAAAAGATAAAGAAATAAAAGAGAAAGAAGAAAGAGAAAGGAGGAGAAGGAAGGAAGGAGGGAAAAAGAAAAGAAAGAAAAGAAAAAAGAAAAGAGGAAAAAAAGGAAAAGAAAAAAGCTGTGAAGTGCTGTCTTATGTCTCTCTTAAAGTTTTAAAATGTCACAAAAATATAAAAGCTTTTGATGGTCCTACATAGGGTATCAGCTCATCCTCAAAAATATCAGCATATCTTCTTAAGGGCCATTAGGAAAATTAAAACAAAAATTCATTTACAGTTTGATCATAAATACTTATTACATAAAATAATTGCTATATGCAATAGTATTATTAAATTTTCATTTCATGAAATGACTTACAAACATATTAAGAGCCTTTAAGGGAATGGTTATATGAAGCACTGTGCTAAAGCAATATACATGTTTTCTTAAAAGAGTGTGTGCCTGCTAGACTTAATATATGACTTTAAGTTACGATGTGTACTATAGAGTGCTATGTAATTTGATAAATATAAAGAATTATGTACACAAAACTGCACACACAGTATAAGTAATTTCCCTGAGGATACTTGTGACATAATGATAAACTTCAAGAACTCTGCTCAAATGATTTGTTAATGTCACAAGTAGTCCCAAATAGAATTACAGTTTCTAATGTACATACAAGTGCATGCAATTTTTATAAAATAAAGTAAAAGAAATCATTCTTTCTGATCAACACTACTAGTTTAAAATTAAATGTGAGCAATATTTTCTCCTTACCATTCCCTCACACTGCACTCCTTTCTCCCATTCTCCAGTCAACTTTTGTGACTTTCTCATTTCACTGTTTCTTCTGCTTTTTGTTCTCTTATTCTCTATCCATGCTTCTCAATCCTCTTCAGCAAATAAATATTTTCAATCAAGTCCACTTATTGCCATGAATTTCCCTAGGGGAGGATATGAATCAGTATCAGATTAATCTTATTCAAAATGTTCAATGCACTAGTAATAAAACTATTTAATTCTCACGAAAGGGAGATAATTCTTTGCAGAAGGAAGCACATTTAACAATATTTTCTAGAGACCTACCTGGATAACTCCCACCCAATACAAAAAATTGAGTGAATCTCTCTGGCATTGCTTTCCTTTTCATCAATTATTTCTTTTATAAGGCCTTATATATGAGAACAGGTATCTTCTCTCTATCTCCCAGAACCTGCAGTTTAATATTTTCTTTCCTAACAGAACACCAGCCACTACTTTTGATTTTTAAGGGAATAAGCTCAGAATTCACTTTATACAGGTTATTTTCCTCTCTTATGATCTATAATATGATGAAGCACCATACCTGAAATGAGTGTTCAATATTTGATTATTTGCTCTAGATTAGAAAGCAAATACACTGCACAGTGTTTGCAATGAGATGCTATTTGCTACCGGAAAAGTTTTAATGTGTACAATTTTTTTCTTTAAATCTCAATCATCTGTCGTAATCAGAAAGCAATTTAGAACACTACCCATGATATATACATTCGTCTTTGTGATGCCTTTGCATGGCCTGTTTTTTTTTGGCAGCAGGGGAGCCACAAAGACAGCTTCTGTGAGAAGTTGCTGGAAGCTTCCACCATGTCCAGCAGAGCCAATCCTTGATGGCTCTGAAGATGGATGTGCCATTGGCCAAGGATGGGTCAATTAAAGATTATGGTGATTCCTCTGTGATAACATATTTAAGAAAAAAATCCAAAGTGCGCACAGTTTTTCCTAGTCAGAGAAGAAAGGGAGGTGAGAACATGAGGGGAACAGCACACAGACACCAAGGTCAGTGCAGAAGGAGGGACAGGAGGTGCTCCAGGCACCAGAGCTGAGATTCCTCTGCAGGCTGTGGTGAAATTGTGGTGAAGCATCTGTAGCCCATGGGATGTGTGGGGGATGCAGAGATCCACCCACAGCCCTTGGGGATCCATGGGGGATTCAGAGATCCAACCACAGGGAATGCAGAGATCTTCAGTCCTTCATGGAGGTGCCCACGCTGGAGCAGCTAGATGCCTGGAGGAGGAGGCTGTGATTCAGTGGGAGACCCCATGGGGAGAGGAGCCCTGCTTCCAGGCTAGAGCAGCCTGTCCTTGGAGGACTGCACCATATGGAAGAGTGACCCGTGCCACAGCAGTTTTGGCAGGACTGCAGCTCATGAGATTTGGAGACACACAGGAGGAGTTCACAGAGAACTGTCTCCTGTGGAAGGGACCCCATGGCCTCCCAGGGGAATGACTCCTCTCTAATGAGCAGTGAAAGAAAATCTTAGTGAAGAAGTGACCAAAACCTCCATGCCTTGTCTCCTTGTGCTGTTGGTGGGAGGAAGGGAGGGGTTGGGGGAACAAAAAGTGTTTTTAAGGCCTTATTTTATTTCTGATTTTCCTCCTCTAATTTGGTTAGTAATAAATTCACTTTGTATCTCTAAAATGAGCCCATTTTGCCATTTGAGTGTTTTCCCATTGTCCTTATCTCAAGTCCTGAGTCCTTCATTATTTTTTTTTTTCTCTCTTCTGCCCAGCTGTGGCAGGAGAGGTTAGGTTGAACAAGTGGCTTTCATGGATACCTGATGTTTGGCCAGTGTCACACCATGACAGTCTTCTAAAAGGGTAAAATATCCTGATGCAACAAACCTAAACTCTTACTTTGCTAATCATGTAATAAAAAAAATATGATGGGTAGGTTCTACTTACAGTTCTTTTCCCTTAAATCTTACACATTTTTTTGGATCTTGGGTAAATTGTTTTGACTTTTTTCAAAGATGAAACCTAGAACTTATGTTTCATATATGTCCTGTCCTGCTTAGCTGAACTAGTCTTATACTGGAGATGGGTTGTTGAAGACAAAATATTAGAAAACCATATAATGAAAAGCTCTAACTGAGCTCTGACTGAGAATTATTTTTTGTTTCAATCACATACCTTAACTTATCTGGAAATGCTGCATATCTTTAGTTATTTGGAAGGCAGTTCATCTTGGACAGTTGTATTTTCTGAAATCTCTGACAATTGCTTTTTACTAAAACAAGATACATCTTTGGAATTAAAAGTTTGAGTTGCAATTACTATTGTCCCAAAATAGTTTTAAGGTATAGAAAATGGGATTCTATAGTGAGGACTGCTAACCAAATATTTTTTCATGCAACGCCAGATTCTTTAAAAGATTTGTGAATACTGTAAAGAGTCTTAAAGGCTTTTATTACAGGCTTTTCACCATAAGCAAAACTTTATTTAACAAAACTGAAATAATAAGATTGTCTCACAATATATTAAAAATAAGGAATTTTGAATTAATACCATTAAGACAAATGAAACATATATATGAATATTCAAAAAATTTAAAGAACTGCAGGTAGATGTTAAAGACAAAAAAGTAAAATCATGCAGGAGAAGTAATTGTGATCTAGGATTGAAAATGAAGATCTGAACTAGATCCTCTTTAATGAATTCCAAGAACTTCACCTTATTCTACATCAGATAGACAGAAAGTGAAATAATCACTTACTTCAGATAATAAAAAACTTAATTGTTCCAGAAATATACATACTTTCCTAGTATAGAAGTTATAAAGAATTTGTATTTTACACAATATTCATGATTAGCTAAAATATAAATTCAAAATTGTAATAAATTATAATCAAATTTACTTGTAAGCACACACCAAATTTTGTATCATATTTAAAACAAAAACAAAGCAAATTTGGTACATAAATATAATATGAAGATTTTCTATTCTTTTAATATTAGATATTAGATATTAGAAGGTTGTATTTTGTCAGAAAATTAACCCCATGGGCAAGATGTTTTTCTTTAACTATTTTTTTTGTTCCTGTCTTCAAAATAATAGAGTCCTTTATTTACCAATATTTTCAGTAGCCATATGAAGCCAAACATCAAAGTTTTTCCCACCCAATATATTATTTATTTTTGAAGGGATTATTGCGAGTGGTCTCCCTGGTATTTTAATTTATGTTGTTGTCCTGATGGAGGCCTGCTTTCTAAGAAGACCAAGAACTAGATTAAAAAAAAAAAAAAGTTGCATATTGAAAAATAAAGTTAATGGTAATATATCTTGCAAAATATTCCATGCCATCTTGTGTAGTAGACAAATTACTGTCAATTTGAACATTTTTTTAAACAGTTGAGTTTCTTTGTTTGTTTATATTTTTCTTCCAAATCATAATAAAATGGCAGGAAAACATGGATATATTTTAATTTTTTCTTTCTGATTTGTAGTAATTTAATTTCTCTGAATAAACCTTCAGGAAAAAATGCTTACACCAAAACAAACTCCGATTAATTAATTCATTAATGAGCAGAATCACATTTTTATGTTTTGTTTTATTATACTCTTCTAGATTACAGGGTTGCAAACTCCCATCAACTATCTACATTTATGTGAGAAATTAGTATTCTTTTAACTTTTAAACAAATGTAGCTCTTTCAAATTACCTATTAGCCCAATGAAATCTCATAAAACTCATAATTTTATAGTGTTTTCCTCATGGGTTGTTGATACTTAGATATTCTTTCTGGATCTAAGAATAGAAGCACAGCGCATCTACATGCTTCTTTATTTTTGCTTCTTCTCATTCAGTTGTTTAGAGTATGCAAAGTAATTTTCCATCTTCTACTTGCTCTATTCATGCAGCTAATACACATGGGAGGGACTCATTCAATTTCACATAAACATCTGTTCTGACAAAACTGGCTAAATGAAAATATTAGTCATTCTGTGATTTGAAGGCACAAATTAGTGAGCCAGCAGTAGACAAATCACACACAAAAAACTTTTGAAAGAAAAGACATTTTGAAACTTTTAGAAACTGAAATTAATAAAAAAAAAAAGGAGAAGGAAAAAAAAAAACAAAGCTTAGTCTTATGTTTGTTTTTTTCATGCTAGATACCTTCAGACTGGGAGTACTGAGGAAGCAGAATAATTTAAATTGCTCTGGAGGCAAATGCATGAGTATTAAAAATCCACCAGGGAATATCCTCTTCAAAATACAATTCATCTTCTTGAGTGTTATTGTTTGCTTTGGGAGCTCTACATTATTGGATTGCATGATATATGTTTGGAGCTATATATTTCCCCATCTCCCTAGCGTATTCATATCTGAAGAGTCCGTGCATGAGCTATTGTACCTAAAGGCACATAGAACATTTCCCTCAACTGATCTTTTAAATAGAGTAGAGGAATCTGATTCAGGGATGCACAGAACTAAGAACACTTTTTCTTATTACCTCCTAGCCATTTTGACAGAGCTGAATGGGAACATTTTAAATTAAAAAAAAAAAAAGCCCTATCTTTAGACAATGAAAATAAAAATTTGACTACTTGAATCCTGACCAAGGAGGTATAAGGTCATACATAAAGAACTAAGTTTAATTGAGCTATCAAGTTTCTTTATTTAACTCCTTTGGGAAAGATGTGCAACTATTTTGTATAATACAGGTAATTATTTTGTCTAAAATTATTTGGTGATAAGTCTAAATAGCCCGATCCACTGATGAATAAATTTTATTCTTTGTTATAAATATTTTTGTATATAAATTTATATGGACAAATTTTACAAAATCCACAGAATGATAAAATTAAGCAGTGATATGTAATCATTGAGAAAATGCTATCTTTCTATTCATGCAACATGGGGAGGGTCAAGCTCATATTCTGCAAATCTGAGGATGCAGGTCATTTAATTTCAGCTGTTTGCAATTTGATCATATTTTCCTTGTCTGGTCACCCTATAAGGTTTTCCATTCCTTGTACAAGACTGGTAACTTCTGCTTATTGCTCTTGAATGACTCAGTGTGAAATAGGACAGTATTTTACAGCAATGGTTTCTGTCAGTTTGTTGGTTAATTTTACTATTTTTTTAAACAAAAAAGAATATATTTATCTGGATGAAGTGAGAATCTTTATTGTATTAAAATAACATGAAAGTTAATATTGTCATCAAATTAGGTAACATCTTCTGAAAATATTCTTAGTTAATTTGTTTATATTTTATTACATGGAAATTCAGATAGATTTCAATCCAATTATTTTGGTTTTGGGGTTTTTGTTTTTAGTTTGGTTTTGGTTTGTTTGTTGTTTGTTTCTTTGCAATAATATGTAGCAGGCATTCAATTAATGTTTTTTTGGTTTTTTTTTTTTAGTTTGAAGTAATTTCCAAAATTCTTTTCATTTGTAGAAATGTGTTTATACATTAGAGTCAAGAATAGATTAATCTATGCAATGAATTAAGTTGTGTGAACTTAGAAACTCCTGACCTACTCAGCACAGATAGGGAAGGTGAAAGAAATCACTATGCCTAAAGCACTCTGAGAAGTGAATCAATCTTCTGAAATCCCCAAGCAGACTAGCAGAGTCACTATGTCTAACCAGAAAATTGATCTTATGAGAAGATGAAATGAGTGTCTGATTGACAGGAAAGGGTTTATACAGCTTCACAAATGTCCTCAGGAAAAAAGGGCTAATGTGCAGATCTTTTTTCAAGGCTGCCTTTCCGAAATGCTAGCAGGGGAAGAAAATTGCATAAAAGCACCAATATGCTCAGTACAATTCTAAACATTCATAACTTCATCTGTTATAGAAGCCTCAATGCCAGATACTGTTTTATTATGGAGGAGCACTAGCTTTATCTAGTATGTATTTTAATTTGAAAAACCTGTTCTAAGTTCCTCTCTGCAGCTGACTTTTGCAAGACTCATCACAGACTAAGTTCATAATGAGCAATAGTAAAAAAAGAGAATATTAGCATCAGAGATTTTTGTGCCTAAATATGATTCAATTTTATAACCATTTGGACCCTCAACCAATTTTGAATATGAAAAATGAATATATTAATATCAGTTGTGGTTGGCAACTTTCAGAGAGAATACTAGAACTTTATAAATTAATATCTATTTTTTATGAGACTGTCCAGCTTCCATGTGATTCTTCAACTGTGTCAAGATTTCTTCCATATGATTTCTTGTGTTGAGAATAGAACATTTGAGTTATTTTTGTGACATTCTTCTCTCAGTACTTAGGTCTGAAGACCGTAATCAAAACCAGACATTTTAGACTCTAGCCTGAAGTATTCTCAGGTAAATGAATGTGCCTGTCTGTGATGTTTGGACCAAAGTGTATATTTCACTTTCCCATGACTAAAACAACACCTGATCTATGCAGTACAGAACAATTCTCTATCTGGAATTAAAAACAATGTATCCAGAAAAAATGGCATGCTTTCTATCACCATTAAAGAGGTTAAAACTGCATCTTCCTTCTGTAGTAACAGATGTTTTGTACATATTGAGCTGCAGTAATCCCATGATATTTGAATAATTACATTGAACAATTTTTTCATTGTAGCAGACATAATAATGGGGCCTATAACCAGAAATACTATGAAGATTTTCCACTTGCTAACTTAAAAATTTAAAACTTAAAAATCGCATAAACACAGATGTTGTCTCTTTAGGTCAGTGTTACAGTATGAACAGTAACAGAAACTAAATATGTTCTTCAAGTCGTTTAATGAGTCAGGACAGAATTTAAGCCTATCTTGTGCTAGACTGGAGCCAGTTTTCTCCATGATGAATTGGAAGATGCAAGATGTATCACTGAAAATGTCTGAAATGCATTTTTTAATGTTTAAATTAATTAGTCTATCTGGATAAATTTGCCATGGTTATTAGTTACCGTTATTTTGCATGCAGTATTAGTACCCATGAGATCTGAAGATACTGGCCAGTCTTTTTCTGTTGTTAGAATGTTAATGTTAGAAGTACTATCTTATACAAGCCCTGGTGGTATGGCTAGAAAGTAGCTTAGACATCAGAAAATCTTCTTCAGGATCTTTTAAATGAACTATGTTTGTAAGGCCTTCAAAAATATATTAACGTTTATGTACAGACTTGCTTTTACATAGTCTAGCAGGCAGCAGTTTTCAGCTATATTTTTAGTCTGCAGTCCAGTAACAACCATTCTGTTTCTTGAGTCACGAAATGTCCCATACAGACTGTGCTTTCATTTATTTCTCATAAAAGAATATATTGTACACAATCTTCTTCCTACTGGTGGCTTTGTTGTATTAGCTAGGGTTCTTCACTGCCTATATCTCTCAATGGCCTAAGGAATGCAACTTCCTGGGGTTTCGGCTTGGTTTCTTTTTAATTGGTTAAGAGTTAGGTCAAGAAGCTTATCTCATCCATAGTTAAAAAAAATTAAATGCTGTGGAATTCTGTCCTTCAAGTAAGAATTTATAACTACGTTATTTATATATGGCCCTGAACTTCTGTATTTTGAAATATAGAAAACATTATCATTATTTTAAAAAAATTAAAGCACTTTACCAAGTTAAATTACTATTTAGATTTTTAAAAATTAATTATAAGCATAGGCCTGCTTAGAGTCTTGGTTTGGGTTTCCTTTTCCTTGTTTGACTATTCCTATGTGGTGGTGGGGTTCTTTTGTTTTGGTTTGGTTTAGTTTTTTGTAGGTTTTTTTAGTTGTTTTTGTGGGGTTTTTTTTGCTGTTGTGTTTTTTTTTGTTGTTGTTGTTGTTGCTTCATGGGTGTGTTTGTTTGTTTTACTTTTTATTTCATTTTTTCTGTATGTGTTTTGACTGCTTTGGTATTCTCAGCACAATATTCCAAAGACATATTTGAGTTCAGTGGCTATTGCTGAAACTCCTACAGACAAATCCAGATTTGAATGCAGCTCTCTGGGCACTGAAGGCATAATTTAGAAATCATATTTTATATTTGCTGTAGCATGACCTTGACATCTGTGTGTATAGAGTTTGTTATATTTTGCACATATTTTAATATCTAGCAGTAGATACTTATGAATTAATGTAATTCTGAAATCTATGTAAACCTGTATTATTTGATCATAAGTGTATTAAAAATGATTCACTAGAGCACTTTTTTATGGTCAAAAAATTAGATGTCTGTCTAACATAGATTTTTTTCATCTCAGTAGAATTTGTTTCTGTTTATTATCACTTTTTCTCTTACTCAGGTATGCTTTCTATAAGGTTTTCTTTTAAAATGGAGGGAGTATGTGCAGGTTAAACATCTGTGTGTAGCTTCTTTTTCTTTTATATTTCTCCTTTCACCTGAAGAACTTGCCACAAGATGCACATGACTTTAGGATGACAGTGTGCAGTTTGTCCTAAGATAGGCTAAAACCCAAGATTCACAAGAAGTGAGGACAGAACAGAGACCAAGGTCTTAATCTACAAAGGAGAAATACAGCTCACTTGACATGCAGTATCCTAGTCAGATGTCAACAGATGGTTTCAAACTGTAGCAAAGGTTGATTTACTTTGGCATTTGAAATACAGTGGTCTTTAACATCTGCTGTCCCCTGATGTGTGCTTGACAGCTCAGTTCAGCAGGGGATACATAACATCATATTGGTATTTTTTTACAGCTTGTACAGCTGGACATAACCTGGCCCGCAAAGGATGACACCTTTTAAAGGATTGTGATACACCATTACATTTTCTATATTTTTTCCATCTGTTTCAGCAACTTCTAATATTTTAAATTAGAGGTCTACTCTGACATAGAAAGCAGCTTGTTTACTCAATAACATGTTAATTTCCATTGCTCCAAAATAGTTAGACTAAATACTGATTTTCTTGTATAAATGTCAATCATTATATAGAAAAGTGCTTCATCAGTAATATTGATGGAAGTAAATAATTCTGTTAGGAAATATTGTTAATATACCATTTGATGAACCTTACACTTAATTCTGTTCTACTGTTGCAGTAAATGTACACTTTTTTTCTTATTTTCAAAGAAGTGACAATCCAAGTTAAAAGGTTTCCCAAAGGAGAGGCTAGGTTGTTGAAAGAATCATTATCAAAGGTATTGGCAAAAAAGCAGGTTTTAAAATGAATTTGTGAAAATGAAACTTTAACAGAGTTTGATGGCTAAAATCACTCTATTACTTACTATGTAGGTGAAGAATAATAGGAAAATTGTATAAGAATCAATTTGGAATGTTAAGAGACTGAGGCTGCAAAATAGCAAGACACCAAAGGTTATTGATTCTAAAATATAAAGAGTTTAGCAGCACTTAATCATTGAATAATTTAACATTTGTAAGGTGGTAAATGTTGCAGCATCATAAAATTCCTTTCATTAGCTTTCCTGTTCTGAAAAATAACTGTTTTTCACTTTGGCTAAATTTACTGGGTTTTATGACTACTTTTATTTATACTTTCAGGAATCCTTCCCTAAAGTAATCTGTGACTTTTTAAAGAAGAAGCTGTACAAAGACAATTGACATAGAAACCCTTAACAAATGATGACAAATTTCTGGATTTTTAGATATAAAATAAAAAAGCATCACTTCTTTAAAAATAGGTATAGTCTCTTTGTTCAGCTCAAGAATTAACACCTAGTGCATTAAAATTATCTGTTTCAAGGCAAATTCATTGAAGAATTTTCATAAGAAATTGGCCATGGCAGAAAACATGTCCCCTGTAGGTCTTTTGTCCTACCTCTGACTCCTGTATCATTTGTCTTAGTCACCCTGGGTCATTTCCCATGGCACTAAACATTAGTGTAAGTCAATTAAGCCAAAGGAACAACAAAAGGAGGATAAAAGTTAAAGAATCCTTCTGATAAGTGATTAAATTCACCTATCAAATCTAAGGGATATCTAGTAACACAAGATGCATGAACAACCTTCCATCTTTAACCATTACTTAATTTTTCAAAACACACCAGTAACTGCTGTATTAAAATATACTGTGCCCTGAAATGTGCAACCTTACAACTCTGAATTCTGCTGCTGGTAAAGTTCCCCAGGTCTGCTTGATTTATTAGAGACACAGCTCAAAGGACCCATATGTTCAATCTGTAAAATTTTGTCTTAATGTATGTGTACAGACTAACTGCATTAGGTACACTACATGAAATCTCTTCTGTATCTATTGCTTCTTGATGGTGGATACCCATTCACTGCCAAGAGTTGCCAGTCACTGCCATGGGCAGTGCAGGCCCATGCATTAAGATAAAACTGCTATTCATGTTCACTATCATGCATGAGCATTTTGTTAGTGCATGAAATTAGAAAAGAAATCTGATCTCAGAAAGTCTTTTTCGTAAGAGAAACTTTTGCTTTTGCCTGTGTGTGTGATAAAAAACGTCATTCAAACAATGTCATCTTCAATCCATGACTTTTTACTGGCTGCTATTGAACACACTGAATAGTTATCTAGCTCCTATGCAGATACCTTGGAAAATATAAAATATCAGCTCTTACATTCCCTCAGAAAGATTTTTGGAAGTTAAATCAAGACACTTATTTAGTCATATCAGGCTTGTTTATCTTTATGACTATCACATGTAATCTTCAGGCATGCAATAAATCCGTTGTGCTGTCTTTGAGCTCATTTCATCTGCATCAGAGTTTCTACCCTCAGGCTTTGAGTCCTAGTTTATGTTCTTTACAGGGATGAAAAAGGTTCATGAACTGATGTACAGTGTGTACCTCAATTTTCAAAAAATTCCTTTTCTAGAAATTGTGTTTATAATGGTCAGGGGTTTAAAATGTGGACATCACAGAACTGTAAGTAAAAGTTTGAGTCCAATTTATTAATTCCTAATTGATTCAGCACAATACACCTTCAAATTGCAGCAACATTTGCTTTAGATGGTAAGTGCCTTAGAAAGAAGAAACAGCACCCAAGTTAATAAAATATTTAAATGATGAGGCAGGACTACTTATTTCATATAAAGTATTTTAAAGGGGTTTTTTTTTCTGTAAAGAGATAGAAAACAAGTGATTAACTACAAGATCAACTTAAAGAATGTAAAACCCCCTAAAACCTATATATCAAAGAACTTAAGACCGTTGAATGCAAAATGAAACTACTGGTTTGGAAACATATATATTTTGCGTACATCATCTGTTTCTGCTGAAGAGCTGAAGACCAGTGTATTTTACATATATATATATATGTATGTGTATCATAATAGGGAAATATTTATATGTGGATCAACTGTTCATGCCTCAGCTCTCTTCCTTGTTAAATCACCTCACATCATTGAGCATATTCAGGGAATAAATGTCTAATCTGCAAAATTAAAAAAAAAATAAATTCCAATGTCTCTTTAGTAAAGAACTACTTCAACCGCACACTGCTTTCTGAGCATCTGTGAGGCTAAACTTTCTCCTTAATGCAATCCTTTCCACTCTAGTGTCAGAGTACTAGAATGCTCCTTTATTTTAAGAAGAATGTGGTCAATTCATAGTAAATGTCACTTCATCAAAATAGTGTGCTGTCTGACTCATGCAATTTATTGAAGAGACAGGAACCTTTAATATTTCCAAATGTGATTTTAAAAATGCCATCATTATAGGTACCAGGGACTTAATACAATGAGTCACATCACACATCTGGTAGATACACTTAGAGTTTGAAATTGCCAAATGATTTTGATCACAGACTTAATAGCTCTCTCCTGTGACAGGACTTTAGACAATTTAAATTTATATGTCTTGCCATTATCTCCGAGTACCTAACACTTGAATGTGAGAATAGGGATGAAGGAAATTCTTCTAATGCACATTTGTAACATTACAGGATGTGATTTCTCTGACATATATATGTCTTTATCCAAGTAGATTTCTCAGAAATGGTGACATGACTTAATGAATTATTCTACTTAAGTATTTTCTGAATTATTATATTTTATGGAGTATTTTATTATCAAAACAAATTTCCTGTTTGCTCTTGTGTTTTTTAACTTAAAAAATAAAAGTAGCTTTTTTCTTTTTACACTTGATTTCCTGAACAACTTTTTAGGTTTTCTTAGATGCTATGAATTAAAAGTTTTGAATGTCATCTTCCTACTCTGTAGATTACCATTTATATGGAAGTAATAACTCTTCTCTGTCAACATAAAATTTCTTTATATCTGAAAAGAAAAATTACCCGTAAGAACTTCTTTTCCTTAAAAAGAAAGGGGGAAATTATACTCCACTAAATCAGCCTGGACTATACTAATTACAGTAAAAACTACCCTCTATCTCTAATAAGTAAATGATGGACAAAAATACCTGAGCTCAAAAATAGGCACAAAACTAAAATAAAAACAGAAATTAATCTGACTGTATGTTAGTTGTTCAGGAAGAGCTCATCTGTATTGCACACAGGATGGATGAGTAACATTGGTCTAATGGACTGTGCAGTCTAAGATCAGATAAAGTTTGGCTACCTGAAGTTAGGTGATGTGGTCTTTTCTTAGTGTACAGACTGCTAGTTTTGTGTTGTAGTTTGCTCATCAAGTTAGTTATGATGGAAGAAACAAAGTATCTGCAATAACTAATGCCAAGCCCTGTAGAACAAAAAACTTTTAAATTAAAATCTGACCAGGACTGAAGTGCAAGTATTAAAGAAAAGAAACATCAAAGACAAAGCAGACAGAACCAAAAATACCTCTGATACGTAACTGACAAAAACATATTCTGCATGTAATAAATTGTCCTTTTCCACTTTTATTATTTATATTTACAACTTCAAGGAATGAATTAGACAAGACAGAATAAAACTTGAGGACCAAAAATGGTAACATTGGCTGGAACTCCACTGCAGCTGTTATTCTCAATCATTGACCTATATTCCAGCTTCTTTTTCACTGCTCAAGCCCTGCACAGTAGTCACTGAAACAAAGTTGAAGCATCCATGACACTACAGCCAGTAGCTCTAGTGGTATCACTGGGTCCTTCCACAGAATTTTGAACTGCTCTTTAGATATAGATTGACTGCAGGAGTTACTAAAAGGTTACATTTTTACTGCCAAAATGGAGTACATCTGTAGATGAGGCATTTGGCAGCCACTGGTCTTCTGTTATCTTGTGAGGGAGGGTAGTGTTTAGAACTACCACATCAGACAGCTAGCATGTCAGTACTATCTTAAATTTCCAGAATAACAAAAATGAAATTGTTACAGGAATTAGTTTTAAAAAACTGTAAATATAACTAATATATATTTAACATATCTAAAATATGGCTTAGAAATGTACTCCTGTAGTGTTAAGTAGCTTAAATCTATTTGATTATCTCCATGATGTTTTTTATATAAAAATAAATTATTATGTTTTTTGTTTTTCTCTCTGATTCCATGACAGAATTGAAGCAACATTAAAATTCTGAGTAAAAGAAATGAAGGTTTGGCATCTCAAGTTTATCCAAACATAGCACAACAAAAATTACATTATCTGACTCTATAATTAGCCAACAGCATGAATTCCACTTAAGATTGAAGGCAAACTTTAGACAAAGTTGCAAAATTATTTAGCATGCAAGAGTTTAAGTTTGTCTGTTGAAACTCATTCTACCTCACTCTGTTATCTTTTTCTTACTGGGGAATTCTGAGAGTTGTACAAGTTAGACAAGTGAAAATTACAGAAATGCAATGTGATTTAATATTTACTGGAATTTGAGCCTGCATTTGGAAATGTAAAATGAGATTGCATTTGATAAGGTTTGAAGATACAAGACAAGGCTGTGAAACATTTTTGTTCTCTGAAATGTAATTTCAGATAATTTCTACTTTTTTCATTTTCAGTAAAGACTAATTTTGTTTTGTTTTGTTTTGTTTTGTTTGTGACATGCTAATCTAGAAGTGAATTTATGAAAAATACAAACATTTCCCCAACAGAGTGTGTTTCCGAAGCCAGTAGTGAAGGCACAAGCACTTCCTCCTTCAGCCCTCTTCCTCTTCTGCTGGAATGATCTCTCAGGGAGAAGTAAACTTTGAGGAAATTACTCCACAGTGGTTTTAATCACAAAGAGAAAAAGTTCCAAGGGTAGATTGTTCAGGGATATAATAACTCTAGTTTAAGTCATTGCATTTAGTTATTCTTCATGAAAAACTCTTCCAAATATCTCCAGCAAAGAATGACCTCTAGCTACCTCAGCAGGACTTCAATTCAGCAATGAAAAAATATGCTACAGGATTTTTTTATATCATTCAGATATTTCATAAAGCAATGTGAGGTGGTGGATTTAAAAAAAAAAATAAAGTGCAATAAGCAGCACGTATTCCCTTCAGTTTATTTTACTATTCTGGTGATGTGCCTTTCAGCACAGATACTGGTTTCATAGTTCACTTTTCACTTCTATTTTATGTAGTCTTCTCCTCAGCTTAGAGTATTTTCATTTGAGTTTTGACCTGACCTGACCCTTTTGAACTTGTATGATCTCACTACCAGAGCATAAGAAAAAAATAATTTGAAACTCTAATAAGGAATACAGTTTCATTTATGCACTATAGATTTTTTGTTTAGCTTCCATTTCCTTTTCTGCTCCTTGCTTGAATGCCACATAGTGATAAAAATGCAGCCATAAGTCAAAATCAGACCTTAAAAAATGCACTTGAAAGTCAAAACCAGGCCATAAGCTCCTAGAGCATTAGAAGATTATGTATTATGAAAACTTTATGCTGTTTATGTCAGTAGAGAAAGTAGGACTATCATAATTCATACATATTGTACGTTCCATCTGTTTGTTATTTAGTATTGTTTAATTGATGAGTCTAAGGGGTTAACTCAAGCAGAAGCTGACAACGTATTCTGGGAGACAATGAGTTGACAGCAGCTGTTCCAGCAAATACCTGAGACAATGCAGAAAGTTAAATGCTTTGAAGTCTATCCCTACCCTCCTGCTGAGCTGTCAAACTTTTTTGATCAAGCTCCAGTCACAGGTGCAAACAGAAAGATTTTCATTAACTTTGTAAAGGGACACACTTCCTAAAGCTGGACTTAAACCTCAACTGAAAACAAACTTCCACACCTGAAATCTTCAGATAATGTTGACCTGTGTAAGTGTTCAAGTAAGACGGACATGCAATAAATCTTTTATTGCTTTCCCTTTTATTATATTGGCACTTCATTTTTAGTTATTATTTCCACTTTAAATTCAAACTATATTTTATTTGGCAAAGGCTGTTTCATATCATTGTATTAACCGAGTCATTACTGCATTTCTCATTACTGAGAAAGATTATAGGCCTGAAATCCATTTAGATCTATTCATTAATCACACAAAGTTCAGTAAAATGATTGCAGATAAAAGATAAAAGTACAGATATATATAAAAGAGTAACATGCAGTACTCCTGTCATGCAGATCTTAATTCAGAGGTCAAAACTACAAGTAGATCTGATGTCCTAACGAGGATGACCTACATGTGAATAATGAGACAGGGAATTATGGCAGTGAATAGAGGAATATTGTTCTAGCTAGTGTGTAAAGTCAGAACAGAGATACTTGCATATCAAGTGCACATTCAGAGAAAGAAAATTTCAAGCACTAGGCAGCCCCTACTATTAAGATTTCTCACCATATCAAAACATAGTTAAAATGTTATGAGTAGTTTTATTCTAGAATATAAAAATCTCTGCTGTTGAAGAGTTTTTAAAATATGCCTGTAGTTCTCAGAGAGCTGCTTGCTTAACAATTTTTAGTGTTTAATAGTGTAACTAAGAGCTTGCCAATATGTGGTTTTGGTGTGGTTTTCTTCCCTCATTTAACCTTGAGAGGGCTACAAGGGCAGCATCTACTTGGTGACAGTGGGATTCATCTAATCAAAACCAGACATCTAAAGTTTATGTCTGAAGTAGTCATTCCAGACTCCTTTTATAGTTAATAGTGAAAAAAAAAAACAGAAAAAAAGATCCCGCTTGTACAGAGGGATTTATACTTGTATTATGTATGTAGGGTATATTTTATTTTATTCTTACATAGGTATGTAAAATAGGAGCTTCCAGTTACTGTGGAGTTTAATGACACTTAGAAAAACAGTTAACATGTTAAAGTCAAGAGAGCTGCAGACCACCAAAATCTGTGAAATAGATTTTAAATGCATTTTAAGGTCCTGAAAGGCTCTGTCTGTGAAGGGAAGTTATAAAACCACTATGTACCAGCCTACTGCAGTCAGAGACCTGGGATCTCCATCAGATCTCTCAAATACCATCATTCTTCAGACTGATTCAAAGCAATTCCTGGACCCAGGGCACCCTTAATTAGTCACATCTTCAGTCTTACCAGAAACAAGCTTTCCTCCTACTTGTTTGCTAGCCCAACTTGAAATTTGCTACTGACACACATTTGCACATACATTGGGTTAAAAAGAGTAGGGGCAAAATATATGCTCTAATCCCTCCGGTAGCTAGCCCATAAACTTTGCAGCTCTCACAAAAGAGATAAATTACACAGAAAGATATTTAAGAAAAAGGATTTAAGGAGAATTTAGAATAGATCACAGTTATCAGGTCCAAGGCTCAGTCATGCAAGCATGCTGACTGGTGTTTGCTCACTTTTGATTTTATGCTTACATCCTTCCTTCTCCCACGCTTTCTCCCTGGATCTGCCCTTATTCACCCTTTTACCCAGCTCTGGTCCTCCCAGTAATAGGTTTTGCACAGACTCTTTTGGCTGCTGTTTTTGAAATGGAAAACAAAGATGGACAAGGAGTAAGTTCTGTCATAAACTTCTGCATATTTACCTCTTTCAGACCTCGTATTCTGGTTTTGGTTCATTCTCAGACATCATGCCCACATGCAATTTAGAACTGTGACAAAGTCCACACAATCAGCAAGCAGCACATAGGTCAGGTAAGCAGTCTGGTGCTGGCAGGCAGCCCAAGGGGGATCACTGTAAAAGAGGTGTCATCAACAAGAAAACAAGCTGTAATTGGAATGGAATTATTGTTTCTAAAATAAAATCAGCTTTTGCTATTACTCTTGAAGTGGCTGGACACATCTTTTGGATGTTGCATCCATTATTTTTTTTAGTAACCTTAGCCAAATAATTTCTAGAAAACTGCTTCTTTTGTTTGAACTCCTATTTTATTCAGTTGGGCATTGTATTTAGATGATCTTACATGTTAGAGGGGTTTTTTGAGTTCATGACAAAATAATGAGTTATTTAGAAGGTAAGTGGAAGGAATTTGTGTGCCATCATTTAAAAAACACAGTTCTTACATTTTCTCATTCTTACTAGCCAGTCTGGACCAGAATGCTTAATTCAGACTTTGTTTTCAGATTGCTTCAGCTTGCTAGTAACCTTTGGGTTTGGGGCAAAATTTGATTGAGTTCTAAAGGCCTATTTGATGAGAATCTTGATTTTGGACTAAAGCAATATGAACATAAGACTGAATGACAGAAACACAGTCACAGAAAAGTATAGGTTGAAAGGAAGCAGATGATTCCACAAAAAGGAGAGAAGAAAAGAAAGCATCTCATGAAAACTAGGAAAATTTCTGGAGAGTTTGTCCTGTTATTCTCACTACTGCTGACAAAGTAAATTAGATTGATAACATAAAATTCTTCGCACCCTTGAAGTATTCTGTATTTATCTAAACTTCTGATTTGATGACAATATCAGAAAACCAATCTGTTTCCATAAATCTGTCACATGTTTTATTTTTGCAGGAAACATAAAAGGCTGTTGCCTCAAGCAACTCCTATTTTAGTGACACAAAATATTCTTTCTTGTCCTTTTCTTAAATCTACCTTTCCACAATGATGTCCACAATACATTCCTGTACCCACGGACTATGTGCTCAGATAAGAATTAAAGTATTTGCAGAATGAAATGTCTCTCTGTCTTGTACTAGCATACAAGTTATCTCAGCAATTTTCTTTGCTATCTAGAAGTTCACAGTCTACATTCCAGTTAATCTTAGAAAAATGTTGGAAATTTGGGGTTGGAGAAGAAAGTCTTGATTTTTGAGCAACTGGTACAGAACTCCTTAATAATTAGCTGATTTTCTAAGCTAAGGTTAACATAAATTAAGAAAAAATATCACCAGAAATCTATTAGAGGGCTTTCCAGGAACCACACTAATAGAGTTCAGAAAACATTCAAATTACAGGGCCCAAAATTATTCACAGTTAATTTATGATCATTCCTTCTGAATAAACATTACATTTAAATAAATCTGGATTCCCCCACTTCATTTTTTATTTTTTCCCTTTTAATATATGAAAACAATTAATATTCCCTTTTTTATGTGTTTTGTTCTTTTAGGTCAGTACAGGCCTATGACATGTTCTTCATTCTTTTTCATAAAATATCCCTTACCTCCATTATTCTCAAAAACTTTCTCTACCTCTGCCACCCTCGTAGCCTCTTGCATCTGTGTGCTGCTCACTCGCCATATAGAAATCTCATATTGGTTACTGAGACAACTACATTAAAACTTCCTTGTCTGTATCAGGAATGCATTACTTTAAGAACATATTTTCATACTAAAAATTAGCTACATCTTATTTATGGTTCATAAAATTAATAAAAATATGCATAACTAATGTCTTCTGTTCTTGTCACTGCTGATGGATCCATGTTTAATGTCTTGTTGTTCTTTGCATTTATTTTCACCCCATAAACCCCTAATATATAATTGTTGGCATCTCTACAGCCATTATCTTGCCTGCTTCGAGTGCAAGTTGCAAATCCAATAAGTTATGAGGAATAAGGATGGAAGACAAGGCTTCATATATGCCGGGTTTGAAAAGACCAAAGGGTCATGTGGATTCTCTGAATTTGTTCATCCACAGGAGAAGGGTTTTCCCAACTACCTGTCGCTTTTCTTGCCAAAAATGTAAAAAATCTTGAGGAAAGAAATGAAATAAAGAAGTACTTTATGACATGCAAACTGACTTTGTCTATAAAAACTGTGTGACACATCACACTGTAGTGTTAAAGAGCTGTGTTGGTTACCAAGAGTTTTGCTCACATGACATTGTATGTTCAGTATCTGAATCAGGGCACACTAAAGTAGAAAATTAAATCAAGCCTTCCCTGATGTTTCATATTCAAAAGTCCTTTAATTATTTTTTTTTTTTTTTGAGAAAATATCACAGTCCAATAAAATTTGTGTTGCCCAAGAGCACAGGTTCACAATTTTGCATATGAAATATTGTACATGGTTTCATTTGCAAGCCAAATAAATTACATTCTTTCTTCACTTAAAATCTTCTACTAAAGAACCAGAAAAGATGCAGTAAGTAAAAGCAAACTTCCTATGCTTGGTCAGGATACTGATATACTTATTTTTTTCTTTTTCAGTCATATGGTATGTACCTGCTGGGGAAAAAAAAAAAAATCAGACATTTTGCTGTTAAAGGATACAAAATTAATATTGGTAATTCTAGAAATTATATTTCAAATCTGTTGGTGCAGTAGAATATCAAAATATTGTTCGTCAAGATCAAGCAATATACAAGGAGATTGATATACAAACAGTGAAACTGGAATTGCTATATTAGCAATATAATCAACTATATATTATGAGAGATTCTCCCATCATATGTTCATAGATTTAAGAAGGAGTCAGGCAGAAAATAATTTCTGAATTATAGAGGATGTTAATTAATTTTAAAGTATTTTTTTATTAAGCAGGATGGGAATAAAATCACTAAGCATACTGGATAGCTTTTCATTTTTGTCTCAAAAACTTATTTTCTTAACCAGGACCTACTAAGGTATATAAGAAATGAGCACCTAAGTTTTAAAACTAAGTTATATTAAGGAAACCCTTACAAAAGAAATCTAAATGCATTATTTTTTTACAGAAATAATGTGGTTTAGTTTAGTCTTTTTCACTCTTAGATTTAAAATTACTATTAAAATAATTCTTTAAAATCATAAAGAATATTGCAAGTATTTTTCATCTGTAAAATGAACTCAATAAACAATAATTTGGAAATAATCAAATCACCTCGTAACAAAATAAAAATACAAAAAATTAAAGGAGATGGTAGTTGGTGGGAGGCCCGTAGATGCTCATTTAAATAAAGATTAAATAGTGTCTAATATAGTATTTCAAACATTATTTTCATGCTTTTGCATATCTTTTCAAATGACAAAATAATTTTTCTCAAGAGTTTTCATTACAATATCAAATATAATTCCTAACACTTATATTCCACAAAATAAAATATAGCTAGTAACTCACTTTGCAAGCAAAAATGTCTAATATATGGCCAGAAACTAATTAGGAATATGACATTTCTTCCAGTAGTAGCTTTCCATTGTAGTGATTCAGCTTCCTTTTTATTCTGTGTGCTAAATTAAGAAGCCTTTAAAATATTTCATAGTGAGGTGCCACTACATAGTTTATGTTAATGTAAAAATAAAAATGATTTGCAAGGAAATGGTTTCAAAAGCTTAATAACCTGTATTTAAATGGATAGTCATTTTTATTGCTTACATCAATTTTGGAGTTAAGGCACCTACTGCAATTATTTCTATGGTGCATATCAGTGATACTTCAAATACTGTCACCCAGGTCCCTAAAACATTAAAAAATATTTTGTTTGTACAGTCAGGATCAAGAGTTTTATAGTCCTAGTACTCTAAGGCAAATGGATAAAGAAATACCCTACTTATATCTCCTTCAAACAGGAAATGACCAAGTGATGAATAATTCCTTACGAAGCCGTTCTGACACAAAATAAAACCAACTTTGGGTGCCAGAGCACAGATACCCCTGCAGCCCCTGATGAAGACCATGGTGAGACATTCTGTGCCCCTGGAGCCTGTGGAGGTCCACGGGAGAGCAGAGATCTACCTGAACCCATGGAGGACCCCACACCAGAGCAGGTGGATATTCAGGGGAGGTGCTGAGCCCTTGAGGAGCCTCTCAGTAGCAGGCTCCTGGCAGGACCTGTGAACCCATGGGGAGAAGAGCCCATGCTGAAGCAGGCTTGCTAGCAGGACTTATAAGCACATGTTGGAGCAGCCTGTTCCTGAAGGACTGTACCCCATGGAAGGTATCCACACTGGAGCAGTTTGTGAAGAACTACTTACTCTGTATGGGAATAATGTGCTGGAGAAGTTCATGGAGCACTGTCTCCTATGGGAAGGACCCCACACTGGAGTGGGGAGTAGGCAAAGTGTGAGGAGACGTGAGGAGGGAGTGGCAGAGACAAGGTATGATGAACAGACCACAGACCCCACTCCATGTTCCCATGAGCAGCTGGAGGGTAAAACACACAGAAAAAAGGGACTTAAGCTGAGCACAGGAAGGTGGTGGTGTTCTCAAGACTTGTTTCATTTCTTATTATCAGGCTCTAATTTTATTGGTAATAAATAAAACTTTTTTTTTCCACAAGCCTTTTTGCTTGTGATGGTAATGAGTGAGTGATCTCCCCTTCTCTTTATCTCAACCGGTGAGCTTTTTTGTTATATTTCTCACTGCATGTTTTGCTGAGGAGGGAAAAGATAGAGTAACTTGGTGGTTACCTGGGTCCCAGACAGGGTCAACTCACCACAGACTTCATGGAACTGCTCATATTCAGCTTGAAAGATGTAAAGGCATCTCCACAGTTTACACCAAACGTTCCTTCTGTAAAATGTGTGGCTATTTAAAAAAATTGGAGAAAAGCATTAAATGCTGACTTTGTTGCCTTCATCTGATATAAACTGCCCATGTTGCATTTTATGACAATTTCTGTATCCATGTCCTTAATAAGTTGTAAAAAGGGAACGAATCATGCTTTTTTTCTGTACCAAAAATCACTGTGCATTGCATCATTACCTCTTATGATTACCTTTCTTGACTTACAGTTCCTGATCAATTTCAGCACACTGCCAACTGAGTTTTCCATGATCATGGTATACCTTCATAAACAGAATACAGATACCCTATATCCCAACTAAGCATTAGAAGTCCTTCAGCATCTCTATTCAAATATTTAGCAGCAGAAAGTTTGTGCTAAGTCAAAGTGTATCTAAAGACCTCTGTCTCACTGTTTCTACCTTGGCTATTTCTTGCCTAATGGAATTCAGCATATTAGAAATATGCAAGTTAACTAATTTTTTCCCCCAGTTCCCAAATTTTCAACTCAATTACTTGATTTTTGATTAGAATTCTCACAAGAAAACCAAACAAATTAACAAACAAAACCCATGAGAAACCATACAACCCAACTTACAAAAAAGTAAAGGGAAACTGCAGAATATCTAGCCTTTTAGGCCTTGGGATGCATTTTGGGAAGAAAAATATAACATTTCAGAACTCCTAAGAACAGGTTTGAATGTAGAGACATAGAGCAGGCAATAACAATGAAATGCACATTTCTTTTCGTAGATATAAAGGATAATATCTTTGAAATTACCAGAAATAATAAAAATCTCATTGCTTTTGTCTTCGCATTCTCTCATCTTGGCATGTTCTTCCCTTAAATGGTTTGTACCTTTCAGAGTAGCTTTCAAGTAAATCTATGATAGATATCTTTGTCAGAAAAAGCAGCTTGATTTCATGTTCCAGTTATACAGGTCAGCATCTATGGTCCCTGGATGCCTGGGACCATAAGGGCTCTCTCAGCAGTCCCAGGGAACAGATTGGTTATATAAACAGCACCAAAGCAGCACATGCAGAAAAAAAGAAGCCCCGCTGCTTCATTATTTTTCCTGCAGCTGTATGGGCTGTCTTGTGTCTCGCTTATAGTTTTGCAGGGAGTAATCATATTGAGAACACCTGGGGTGACATGTAATTACAGCATGATTGTGTGGAAAAATGTGGGTCTATTCAAATTTCTCAGGGGCTATAGACAGCTGGTTCCTTTTAATTCTTACAACAGCATGTGCTCTGTAACAGCTGGAGATGCGTTTTTCTATTCAGCCTCACTTGATGGATTGATCATGAGGCAGGTGATCAGCAATTTCTAAACTGTAATCCAAACTCTGCCACTAACTTGCTGTTAGCCTTGGGCAAACCACTTAGTGTCAGATCCAGATGAACTATTTAAACACTTAAAGAATAACCTGGGTAGAATATGGACATTTTTTGTCCAGAACAGCAGTTTTGAAATCCAAGTTAATCCTGAGCAGCTTCAGAAGCATCCCTGTACAGAAACTACAAGGGATTTCAGTTTTGTTATAATACTGTCTTAAAGTACAAGAGATAGTTATTCTTAGTTTATCTGCAATCTTCAATTCATTCCTCATATTGAGGGATGACAAAAAAAAATTGCTGCACTTGCTGAGATATCAATCTCATTGAACTCACATATTCTTACACTCCAAGAGAAAAAAATTGCTTGAACAATGCAATGATAAAATTGGTGACTTTTGAAATATTACTACAGGAGAAAACTATTTGGAACCATTTTTATCCTCGGTCGTCTGTCTTTTTTTTTTGCCTGGGGGAACAGAGTTGCATATCTTCCTTTCCCTTGCCTTCCTTTCCCTCCCATGTCCAGTAAAGCAAAGTCATGCCCTATCCATCAGATTATAGGCTTACTGAAGGTAATTCTAGATTTTCCAACCCACAGAGCAAGAAGAATTGAATATGATTAGAATTTAATAGTTTTTTTCTTTTAAATGACAACCCCATATTCTCTTCTTTGACATCAAAAATTGCATATTTATCTCATTCAATGACTATTTAATATCAAAAGCCTGAATACAGTCCTCAAAACCCAATATCTCTTCTTCCTGGTGCATGCTTGAATCACTTCAGCTACTAAATCACATCTTAGGTCTAATAAAATATTGATTTGTTTCTAATTTTTGTATGGTGAACAGATTTTTATAGAAAGGGAAAATATTGTCTTCCTGCTCTTCTTCCATTAGGGAAAATGGGAGCTTGAACTTTTATTGGATAAAGAAGAAAATGATTGGATATTTTTCACCAGGTATTGTAAAGTCCAGGAACTGATCAACACAGCACATAGCTGCTGGTTTATAAGCCTAGCAATACAATCCAGACACCTGTTCCACAGGCATAAATTTGCATATTGTATTCTTTATTTGCTAAAGAGCAAAGTCATTATTCCATATAAACATGCAAAGTGCCATTTAGTTTGCACTTACATGCACAGTGAAAAAAAAAAAAAAAAGAAAAGAAAAAGGGTTCAGAAAATAGTTTAGAAAATGAAGGGGGAAAAAAATGAACAAAAGAAAACAGTTTCTGCAAAGAGCAGATTCCTTCCAAAGGTCTAAAGTTTTCAGAGAATCAGGTGTCTATATCTTTTTTATAATGCTATCCTACAAATGTAGTCATTTCAGCAGGGCTCAATATGTTGATTCCTATTTTATTCCTCAGTAAGTTAGGATTTTAAAAAATTAAGTATCATTATATTTATATTCTCCTGAGACCATAATCTGCTTTCTGAGCTCATTGAATAAGGTAGACCTAAATCACAGAAAGAAACAAATCAATTATATGTTATAATTCCAAAGACATGTTCAGCACACAGTTCAGCTCCAGAGGAGCAGGTGACACTGCTCCCAAAATGTACTGTTTTCTTTAGTGACTTCAGACAGAAGGCTCAAGTTAAATGGTTATTTTAGTGGAAAGGATTTCAAATATAGAAGAAGGCAGCAAAGATATGAGATTTGACTACTTTTTCCACTGAAGCAGTAGAAGATCTCAAAATCTTAAAGGAAGATGAATCTTCCCTAAAGACCAGGGCAACAAGGTCTGTGGAAAAGTGGTCTTTGTCCTTGCCACAGCACTGCTCTTTTACATTCCAAGGAGAATACTTACTACTACTGAGTGGTACATGACATATTACCGAATTTACCTGGTATTTATTCAGGCCTTTTTTTTTCCTTCCTGCACGTAAAACATTTTAAAACTTCAGCCTGATATGGTAAAGTCACAAAGTAAATGTTCTACCTTGAATCCCAAAGGTTTGTTAGGAGATGAATTGTAATGATCAGGATGCTTGTGAAGTTCTGTACCAACACAGATATCCTTGGATGTGATAAACACAGTTGCATTTCAGAAAGCAAAATAACTACCTATATATACCTTTACCTATCTACTTCTAAATATAGCATGATAGCCTTAGTACGCTCTATAGAGTTGGCTTTTTGGTCTTTACATCTTTCCAGTTCTTTGATGACCAGAAAAAGTTTTCCCTTGTACACACTCTCGAGTATCTAGGCTGATGTGTTTATGTGTGAACAGAATGCTCATTTTGGTGAAAATTCGGTAAGGACCATGGTATTTTTCCTGAAAACGTCCTCTAAAGGAAATGGTTTTGATGTAGTCTTCTAAAATAAACAAATGAAATGCAGAATACCCCCACTATTACCTCTTCAAATGAAGATGGGTCTTGATTGTAAGAGAATAGAGATTGTGCTGCAAGGACTCCTATCCCCGATAAATTGCAGCTGTATAAGACAGGTGAACAGCGTTGAAGGAAGAGAAGCCTGAAGTGCTGGTGTACACAGACCAATCCCAAAAGAGTAAAAGGGCACACGGGTGTTATGCGTGTAAGAACAAAGATGTAAAATGTTGCTCTGGGGAAGGATAAAGTGCTGATGTTTGAAAGCATTCATGGTGTTGGTTGTGTGTCCTCTGTGATTAGAGCTTTGACTCCATTTATTTGCATTGCACGCTTATTCAGCAGGCTACAGCACTGCGTTTATCAGGTCTCAGCTTCCCTTCCCTGCAGGAAGGCTGCTCTGTACAGATTGTACAGTGCTACTTGTCACACTGGCCAAGGTCCCTGAGAACACCCTGACTTTCATGTCCATACAAATCTCTTATTTCTGGGATCTTTCCTCTGAGTTTACTTCCTAGTTTGACCTCAAACACCAGGTTTTTCCTATTCTAATAGTCAATGTACAGAAGCATTACATGTGATCACCTCCTTAACCAGTGGTTCATGACATAATATCGTTGTTTAATCCAAGTGTATACACAACACAGGCAGCTTCTACCCATTTCAGCTAGCAAGTTTGTGGTTTCTACTCTAAAATTCAGAGTTTCAGTTCTGGACAATCACACATGCATATACATAATTACTTGCCATGTGTTAATACTCACAATTTAACTTATTTCATTTCCCCCTAGAGGGAGAACTTCTGTCATGTCTTTCAATAAAAGCATCAAATAGAATACTCCTGTAGCAAAGGTTTTTATCTCATTCTTATATGACAATTTAATTTCATTTTTATTAATATTTGCTGTAATACATACTGTTCACTTTTTGACAACGCTGTACTTCTTTAAAACTTTTTATAATAAAAATATTCATGTCATCTATGAATGCAGAAACTGGACATCTAGAAAGTTATATTTGAATTTGATGTCTGGGGATTTTTTTTAGATTAAACAGAAAGTCTAAGTCTTACCCTACTCTGCTGTCTAGTGTTGCCAAATAAACAGCAGGGAGCTCTCTTATTGCCAAGACGAAAAAGGAGAAGATATTCAAATTTTTTATCAAATGTCTGATTTTCCAATGTCTATTCAAAGTAAACAGATTCACTAACCTCTTCACATTGTACATAGCTATAAAGATTATTCTGTGCAAGAATAACTGATACATTTATTTAGTTATTGAAGAAGAAATTAAACAAAATAATAGTTTTATTTATATAACACCATTTTCTATTCAGCATAAATTAGGTTACTTCTTGGGCTTGAAATCTTGGAGTAGTGTAATTCAAGTTTAGAAGGGACATCTTTAGTACAACTTTCTGCTCCAAAGCAGAATCAGTTATGAAATCTGTTATCATGTTACTCAGGGGTGTATCTAGTTAGGTCTTGAAAACTTCCCAGGACGGGTAATGCAAAACTGTGGTCTCTAGTGCTTGACTGGTCCCATAGCTAAAAGGTTATTTTTATATTTAGCTCTCTTTTTTATGTCTGCCATCACTCACCCTTTTTCTCAGATCTGCTATGGAAAGCCTGACTCTTTTCTAGAGAACATCCTCATGAGCAGTGGATGATGCAGGGTCCCCTGCTGGTACCATTTCTGCAGGCTGAATGGACCCAAACTCTCTGCTGGCAGGGCAAGTGCTCCAGCTCTGGTCATCTTGGGGTTTCTGCTGAACCCACTCCAGTTTGCAGATGTCCCTCTCATATTGGCCAGCCCAAAACAAGGTACAGCATTTAGAATGGATCTGACAAGTGCTGAGTGGAAAGGTGGATGTGACTTGCCTTGATCTGCTGGCTGTGTTTCCGTTCATACGGGCTGGGAGGCTCTTGGTGCTTTGCTGCTGCCAGACTACACTGGGGGCCATTCAGCCACTGTCTCACAGGTCCTTTTCTTCAGGAGAGCTCCCTAACCAAGCCGTCTCCTGCCTACTTCCTGCAAGGACTTCCTTCCCTCAGACCGGGCTTCGCTTCTGACTCAGTTGATGTTTGCAAGGTTCCTGGCAGTGCAAATGAGATCTGACTTCAGGGTATTGGTATCTAATTTTCCTTAAATCCACATATGCAGTGAGCTTCTTTATTTTATCTCTCTTGGATTAAGGAGAATGAAATTAATATCACAAAGCCTTTCTAATGATTTTTGTGCTAATTATTTTTTACTCAATAAATGATCTGATTAAGTTTGGGCTACCTTGTAGTATAATCCTTCTTACCCTTTATGTAATTTCATTCAAAGGATCTAAAGCTTTCAGAAATATCTGTGCTATCCAGTGATTATTTCTAACATTAGGGGGGCAAAATATAAATTTTCTATCAAATATTTATTTTTGTCATTAATGTTTCTGTCTTGGACAATATCATAATATCTTCTCTTCCCAAATGTGTTTGCTAATGTTTGGATATAATCTAACACTCAATGAGCTACTTACTGGTTGTCATTATTTCCACAGACAAGATGCTAAATTCATCAGTATGAAAGAAGTAATTTTCATGGGCCTGAAGTTTTATATATAAATAGTCACAAAAGCACACCCAAGTGAATTTGTCTTTCAAATTCACTGCAGGTTGTCTTGCTATTATCTGATATATAATCTGAATTCAGTTTCAAGTGTTCACAGAAGTTCAAGACAACATTTAGATAATGCTCTTCCAAACATGCAAGTAAAATGTAATGAAACCGTACTTCAAATTAAATACACACTTAAATTTGAAGCAAAGTTAAGTTTTGCATGATCCACTGGAGGTAACTTTGAGTCAAAATGAGAAAAGCAAAGTGTAAGCTAAATACTATCTTAATTCTACAAATCACTTTAACTCTTCAACCATGCTAATATAACATTTGTGGTTTTTAAAAAAAATGTAATTGTAAATTTCCTAATTTTAGAATTATTTTAGTTTCATTATTGCCAGAAGGATATATTTCATAGAGATAAGGAAAGATATTTGTATGACAATATAAATATTAGTGGTGGCATGCTTGCCACAAACTTTGAAAAAAAAAAAACAAACCCAGAAACTATTTAAATTATTCTTTCAGATTTTCTAAATGCTTCAATGATTATAAAGTTTTAAAATTAAAATATTTGAAAGATTTTCATAGTTTTCAACTTTCCTATGATTTTAGCTCTTCTTATTAAAAGCTCTTTTCTAATAATATAACATACTTCAATTGAAGCTCTCTGTATGAATTTATTGGTATTTTATAGACACTTATGTTTCAGTGTTCAAGATTAAAAGGCCATAAAAGAGAAATTGGGGTTGAAGAATAGAAATTACATTCTAATATATTCAGATTAAAATGATTACAAATGTAGAACTATATTCCTTAAAAATAAATTGACTGAAATAAGCACACTGCAAAAGTATTAGACTTTTAATCAGATTATCAATTCAGTTTCATTGCAGGTAAGACTGAGATGGATTTATAGAGGAAGATAAGGGCTAGAATGTATTTTGTAAAAAAAATCATTTATATGTGGGGTTTGCTTGCCTGTATTTTAGCAGAAAACTTTGAGGCTAAAAGCCTCAAAAGTTTAGTTTCTGACCCATAAACTCATGGAGTTTCTGTGTTAAACATCTTATAAGAAATCTAGGGAATACCTGGTACCAAAATTTCACTCTTCTGAGCATGGACTACTTTATCTAAAATATTTATTGTACTGTGTTAATTATTTCACAGTTGCTTTGGGTGTTCAGCTTGAAATCAGCCATTCTGTGTGCAGGAAACTGAAGATTCTCAGAAAGAAACAGTGCAAGCCAATCAACACCACATCTTCTCACTCATCTATTGATGCCCTATCTGTTGTTTCTGCCTTCAGACTTGACTGTTGCCATTTGCTATGTGTATACTGAATTTTTTCTTCCCTTTGTTAAAAAAACCAGTTATATTCCTAGAAACGATTTCCATTTTTTTTCTTTTTTTTTTTTTCTGATCATTGACACTGAACCAATGCAAACCAACATTAGAATAGATTAATGGTTAAACTCTATCAGTGACCATGTTTAGAAAACTTTCTTTGATCAGTATATCCAAGAGATGTCAAATCAAATGCAGATGAAACTTTGCCCGCTGTGTCTCAGTTTTCCAGATACAATGTAACAAAGCATCTTATGGATTTCAAGCACTCAGTGAGAGAACCCCAAATTCAGAGATGTTAAGTGCAAAATCTTTGTTCACATGCAAAATGTATACTCACAACTGTGCTTCAACTGATATATGCAAAAAATAGATTTACTTCGTCTCCTATGGATCTAACACATATTCACATAACAATATAGTAATTATTTAACTAATAGAAAAAATCAAATAAAGTGAAATGCTCTTTAATTGAATACAAAATAATATTAAATCTGAATTAAAAAAAAAAAAAAAAAACAACTTGTATCAGGTGAATTTGCCCCGAAGTGGTTAAAGAACTCAATGAGGAATATTGAGCAATTCAGTAATACAATAAATTAGGGGTCTGATAAGGTTACATTGAGAATTCATTCACTCCGTAACTATGTCATCGTGGAGTTAGCATGGGAAAGTATTCATAGCTCACGGGTTGTTTTTGCTTAGTGGGTGATTTAAATATTTAAACATTAAAATCTACTGCCATTTTTTCTTCAGAAAGAGTTAATAAAACAAGTGCAAACTTATAGAAGAGTTTGACACAGTTTAACATGAAGACAAAAATCAATCTGGAATGAAGGCTGCTTCTCATACATTATGAAATATTTACAGTCTCAGAGATTATTATTCTGATTCTAACCTCATTTTATCACTAAGGTTCTTCTAATCAGAAACAGACACACATTTGTCACAATGAGACTCAATTACATTTAGTGCTTAAAAAAAGTCAGTTTGAAAGGAAAAAACTAAAATGAGACAAGACAGAAAAGAAGTAATGACCTGTGCAAAGTGCTGGTGGAAATATGGATTGACATTGTAATACAAAAGGCCCAGTATATTTCAAATGAATGTTCAGATGGGCTTCATTCATCTTTGGAAAGGAGATCAACACAGAAACCTCTGATCTCTTGAACAGTGGTTTTAGTTAGAGTAACCATTTAATTTTTTTTTTTTTTTTAAGTTAAGAAAAGTATTCAGTTCCACAAATATTCATCTTTGTACTTTTGCTCTCTATATACCTCCAAATGTACTTCTTACAGAGGCATTTTTAAAGTTGTACTTATATTTAGAGGAATGTTTCTACTGCTAAAGTGTGACCGGGTTTCTTATTTTGCATAAAATGGAAGGTCAACCAATAAAAGAAAAAAATCCATCTTATATTTCATTCTAAATATATATATTTGTATTTATTATGGAAATTTTGTAATACATTTTTGCTGTAAATTTTAGATGCACTATTACTGTTCTTGATCCTAAGACTGAAAGACTTTTGAGGACTCAGTGACCAGAGTGGGGCCGGTTCTATCTGTATCAGAGTGCACACACAGTCTAGCTTTCAGGTGTGTGTTGTGTTGCAAAAATCGGTTGGCCCCAGGATAAATTCAGCTAGTGGACTGTAACATAGGGTTAGGGAAGGTGCTTTCACTTGGTAGCTACCAAACAGAAGCAATTATACTTTTTTCATGTCTTATCATTTGTCTGAAAGAAGTTCACATGTGGAATCATATGGAAGAGACTTTAAAGGTCATGGATTTCCAAACATCCTGGCATAGGGAGGGACACCATACACTACAGCAAGTTACTCAAAGCTCCATCCTAACTGATCTTAAACAATTGCAGGAATGGAACATCCACAGTGGCTATCTTTGGGGAATCTGTTTCATTACATCATCTCCCTAAAGAATTCTTCCTAATATCTAAACCTACCAGTTTTCAGTTTGAAGCCATTCCTCCTTTTCCTGCAGAATCTTGAACTTGTCCTTGTAGAACTTCATGGGGTTCACACAGGCCCACTGGATGACAGGGTCTCTCCGGATGGCGTCCTTTCCCTCTCGTGTGCCGATTGTGCCACACAGTTGTGTGTTGTTGACAAACTTGCTGAGGGTGCACTCAGTGCCACTCTCCACGTTGCTGACAAAGATGTTAAACGTCAGCAGTCCCAATATCAACCTCTGATGAACACGGCTCGTCACCAAGCTGTTGATCACAACTCCTTGAGTGCAACCATCCAACCAGTTCTTTAAATGCTTACTAACTGATCCATCTGTCAAATCCATGCCTTCAGCTTAGAGAAAAAGATGTCTTGTGGGAGACTGTCCATTTTTTCTACAAATTTAAGTAGATGACATCAAGTGCTTTTCCCTTATTCAACATTGCTGTAATCCCATTGTAGAAGGACATCAAATTTTTCATTTGTCAGGCACAGTTTACCCTTAATGATGCCATGCTTTTTCTAGCACAATTTTCAGGATAATCTGCTACATGATCTAGTCAGGCATGGAGGTGAAACTGACAGTCCTGGACTTCCCTTTGTCTTCCTTCTTTACTTTGCAAAAATTGGGGTTGTATTTCCCCTTCACCGGTCAGTGACAACTTCATTGGTCTACCATGATTTCTCAAATATGATGGATAGTGCTTTAACCACATTATTCACCATTTCCCTCAGGATCCATCCATTAATCTCATTAGGTCTCATTCTCTTGTGTCCCTTCTGGTTCCTATGATGGTCTTAAACCTGATTTTCTCCTACATATGAATATCGTTTTGGTTGGATAGAATAAATAACATTCAGAGCAGTTTTCTTCTAAGATTGTATGAGAATTTAAATTACCAAAAAAGGCAAAGCTCCATATGGGCAGGATCTGCTTGGCATGCTGTACCCTGATCATAAACCCACTTGATACAGTACAGCTCAGGGTTTCCAGCATCTTAAGGGTCATAAGATTATCTACACTATCCTCTCTTTACAGAGCTAGATCTGATATACAGCATTTTAAATGGTGCTTTACAGAGTCTGAGCACTTTTCTTACCAAGATAATAGCAAGTCAGCTCCTCCTGATACGGAATAGCAATGCAGGTAAACTAATAATTTTGCATCAAAGGTAATAGACTGCCAGTGGTTTCAGAGTGAGACAGTTCATAGAGTTCATAACAAGAGTAATCATCTATATTTTAAAATCTACCACAAACACATGCTTTCATTCTGATTTACATACTACAGTAAATTTAAAATTATATAATTACTTATTTCTGTTGGTGCCAAGTGTCTTTTTTTTTAGGTTTGTAATTATGCACAAAACTTTAAAGTTATTTAGAGAACTGAAAGTTATAAAAACTATAAATCTGCAAATGTTACTTGTAACATTTAAACTTTCTTAGTAATGTAAAAGAAGCAATTAGTAAAGGAATTACCTTCAGAGGGAAACAATAAGAATGTTCACTGAAAATGTCAGCATTATCTAACAATTATTTTAAATACTTTCCCAGTAACATTTAGAACAACTGAACTGTGGGACAGTCTTGCTGTTAGGTCTCCGAGGCTGGTTAGCCAGTGGCAGTTACACATGTACAGAATATCCTCTGTGGGTGTCTCAGAAAATTGGTTTTCTCCAGCTGAAACTACCTTACTACAAACTGGATGTCAGGTACACATGGATGGTTTCCAATGTCTTCCTGTCTGGTGACTTTCATCTGCAGCTTCTAAGGCTACAAATCCACTTAATCTATGGAAATCTCTACCTGTGAGGACCTGTATGCAATTTGAGTTTTTTTCTGGTATGGGAAAATGTGTCATGGATCTGATGTATTTGATTTTTTTTTTTCTATCATACTCAATTCAATCTGCATGGGAACCAGATCTTGAGTTATGCCTACAATGCCTAGTAATGTGATTGAATGCATCTACCAGATTGCAGGTAGGCCTGAAACTACACCTTCCAACACTAACACTATTTCTAGATGAAATCAGCATTCTATGATAAGATACTTTCTTAATTTCAAATTCAGGGTATGTGCATGCAAACATCTCATTAGAACTACCCCTGGAATTCCTAACTCTCAATGCACTGGTTCTGATCATTTGAGACTGCAGTATTTAGCATTGGTGAAAAGTATATTCTAAGAGTTGAAAAACACAGAGGATCACGAACCAGACCCCAAAAACTGTCAGTGGTACTGCTGTTTTAGTGTTTAGTGTTCGGGTTGCTGTTTTCAGTGTTGGCATAGCCCATGCAGCCATGTGCAGATTAGCTTTGACCTAAAAGCCAAGCAAAATAAGCGCATTCTAGTGGGACACTGTACTTCAAGTGTAGGCATTCCAGAATTTAAGGAGCTGTTTGGTCAGTTGTGTGAATACTTTCTTTATCTAGTCAGTTTTCTTATTTGTTTCTTCTCTGCACTTTTTTATTTAAGTATCATATTGACTTGCAAAGGTCTTCCTTCCCTTAATACATTCCTGCAATAATAAAAGATTTCTGGGATTTAACCTTAATATCAGTGATGTTCTGATGCAAAGAGATTAGACTTGTTTCTAATTGTTGCCACACAAGCATGGTTTCTATATGCTTTTCTTTACATCACTCACTTTAAACTTGGCTTTCCCAACACTCTCTTACATTTTTCCCTGTTTAGTACTAATTGCTATGTTTTTTTTTTTTATTTCGAGCTTACATTTTTAGTATGTACTGGCAATGAGTATTCTGCCATTTTGCTGTAGTTATATCCTACATGGTTGTATGCATACCCATAGCTTTTAAACCTAGGAAGCTGGAAGCAGCAGGTGGCGTAAGGGGGCCCACCCATTTATTCATTAAAAATATTCCTTTTTTTTTTTCTTGAGTGATTAATTGAAGGTTCTTTTTCAACAAAATTTACCAACATCTAGCAAAGGCAGCAGGGAGAAATAAGGAAGAAAAAGGGAGAAGCTTAACAGTTTTAAAAATTGAGAGCAAAGCACTTGTAGATGCAGACAGCTGTTTCAACAGAACACAACCAAGCTGTGGTTTCCACAGTATTTAGATATTCAGAGGATTCTGTCCCTTTGTAAAACACTTGAAAATCTCCAAATGAACACTGCTATATATTTGACCTTGCTGTATATTCTTCTCCTGTTGCTATCAATATTGACATGTCAAACTAGGAAAAACCTTCATATATTTCCAATCTGACTATACTACAGGATATAAATGTAATACGCAAAATGCTGTGGTTGTCATAATTAACAGAAAAAGCAACAGGCTGATTTCTTAAAAATGTTAAGCAACTTCATAGCTTTTACCAGCCTCAGTGGGAGTTGAACCTTTTGGAAAACAGGTCACATATTCAGGCACTTTATATTTAGGCCTTTCTTCTCTAACCCCTCAGGATATCTGTTTTTGTACTTGTATCTACAGTACTTAGTCTTTTGCAATTCCCATCTCAGTGACTTAGAGAAATTAAGCTGGTTTCCTTTTTTTTTTCTCTTTCTTTCTTTCTTTTTTTCTTTCTTTCTTTCTTTCTTTCTTTCTTTCTTTCTTTCTTTCTTTCTTTCTTTCTTTCTTTCTTTCTTTCTTTCTTTCTTTCTTTCTTTCTTTCTTTCTTTCTTTCTTTCTTTCTTTCTTTCTTTCTTTCTTTCTTTCTTTTCCCCCTCGTGTTCCCTCTTGCTTCTTATGAGAGTAATTGCATTGTAGGAGGTTTGACTGCCTAAATTTATTTTTACCCTAGGTGACCTTCTACCATTATTTCAGCCACAACACAATTGTTTCTTTTTCAAATCTGTATGGCACTGATAGAAATGGAAATAGTTACAACTCAATTCTACAGTAGAATAAGAAGCCAAGATAGGAGAACAGTATTACTCAGCAAATCTCAGTTCCATGAAAAGGCTTATTGAACGGCTAGTGAAGCAGAGACTAGGTAAAATAACTCACTGTCAGGTACCAGCTGTCATAAAAGATTAGACACAGACATTGAGCACATAGAACTGTTAATTTGATTCAGCATTTGTATTCCTTCCTGGTATAAGACTCAAAGGTTTCCACCTCAGCTGTCAGTGAATGGACAGATTTCTCTCTGTGGCCCTCTCTATAATCATTAGGAGGAACAGAGCAAAAGAGAGCATTACCTTATAGCAAAGGGGAGGAAATAAGCTCCAAAAGGTTTCTTTCTGATTTAAGATATTAGTTATTTTGCTTGTTAGGTAATATTTCCTACATTATTGTACAAAATTCCAGTTTCATGTACAGGTAAGAATATGCCATAAACCTTCTATTATGAGGTCTTAGACTACATTCAGAGGATTTTAGTGTAAGTGTTAATGGACTATAACTCAAAAGGTGATTACAGCTCATAAATCTTAAAGCCAAAATCACTTATGCTGAAGAATTATTTCTTTTTTTTTACATTAAAGTGTTTGTTTTTTTGAAAACATGTATGCTAGCTGTTGAAAGCAACTATTCAAATAGAAACAGAGAATGGATAAAAATAAGGCTTTCTAATATATATTATCATCTGAGAGATCAGTGGGAATTCCTTGTCCTGCATTCAGTGGAATTGCTCAATACAATCAGTTTTCTAAAAACTATTGGTTTGCAAAGTCTCAGGTCCTATGTGACAGAGGTAAATTTCAGGGTTTATTTTCTCTCTGGAACTATATATAATGAGAGTTTAAGCAATATGAGTATTTGAATCTTCCTGTGAAGTAGAGAATCCCAAAGAATACAGACAACCTCCAGTATCCACCTTAGTGGGTTTACATATAAAGTTGCTTGTTTACTTATTTATGTTTAAGAAATATATTAAAAATATCTTAAAATAAATACTGATTTATTGCTTCCAAATTAATCATCAAAAGGGAACCAGGGAATCACTTTTGACCCAGGCCCTGATATCTCACCAGATATCTGACACGGGTAAGATTCCTCTTTCACAGAATTTTTTAAACTTAAGAGCTTTATTCAATTTCTTAGAGAAACTGAGAACAAAATATTGGTCTTTTGCATTTGCAAGTTGAAAACCATCTTATTTTTGTAACTTGTCTGTCAGATTATTCCTTTCATATGGTGTTCATATTTCCTTCATGAAAACGGAGGAAGAAAAGAGAAGGCAAGAAAATTCTTATGTAAGCTTTAAAATGCTGCCAGTAAATTGTTTAAGATAATTACAAGGTAATAGGAAAAGTTAAACCTCAAAGTGCATAGATCCAAGGAACTGAGAGCTAATTTATTTTTTCAGTGAACGTGTATGAAATTATTTGAGTTTTTCCTTAGATTAAAAAAATACACAAATAAATATACAGCACATAACTGAAATGAGCATGTTAGTTCAGTAATTGTATAACCTCAAATGAAATTGACCCTGCAGTCAGAATGGCAGTGTTAACATGAATAACCAAATGTGGAACTATCAGTCTACTAAAGGAAATGTAGTAAAAGAAAAGTAGTAAATTAAAACAAAAGGAGGAAATAAAATTAAAGATACACTAGAGGCATCAGTGGGTCAGAGTGTTGTCATATCAGCCGACATTCTTCAGTAATGAAGTTTCTGTAGAGGCTGCTGTGATTGATTACAAGCATTGCTATTTCAGCTGAGCTTCTGTGTCCTGTAGAGGGATCAGAGTAAAGTGAGTATTCCATAGTTTGCTAATTCCAAATATATTTGTTTGCATGTCTTCTCCAGTTCTTCTGTTGATCTACCTCACCAGAAAACCAACTGGTTTTTTCCATCATTATGATGGTAAATAGAAATAATTTTCACATTCTTTGTAGATTAAAGAAAGGGTACCTTTTCCATTATTTGAATTTCAAAACAAAGAAATTGACAAAAATAGTTTTTTTTATGTAATGAAACTGAAATCTGTGAAGATTTCTGTTACTGTAGGGTAGCTCAGGTACTGGTTACCCACATACCATCATAGAAGTATCTTTGAAGCTAATGTTTCATTTCCTTTGCTTAAAATTAATATCATTAACTATATGTAATTTTTCTTATTACTCATCTGCATCTAATTTTTTATATCTTTTTTATCTTTCCCCTGCGTAATACATAGCCACATGAAGTTGGCTTTGCTTGTCCATAAGGTAGGTTTACAGAACCTTTTTTCTTTTACTATTTTTTGTTCCTTTTTACAAGTCTGTATTCTTCCAATAAACACAGAGGAAACTCCTTTACAAAAAGAGTTCTTGCTATTTTTTTTCTCCTCTGTGTGTTGTTTAAAGTGATGGGTTGGGGAGGATTAATATCATCCTCCAACTATAATGCAACTCAACCATATCACTTCCTAATTAAGCTAAGCATCTTAGAATTAAGGCAACACTACATTTTTTGAAGTAAAAGAATTACAGTAGAAGAGGCTAGAGGATAAAAATAGAACACAGCCTTTTATTGCTTTGAAATTCAATGGTATATTTTCTTTCAGTTGTGCCGCATATTGCTAAAAGTGGAGTCATCACTAATGATTTAGTCATGTTGTACAACTCCCACAGTCTGTTTTGACAAACACATTTCTTGACTGTTTTTAGTAAAACAAACGGGTCCATTGTCCTGAGTTACATGTCACATGCCCTTTTTTAAGATTTGCAACTGAAGCAAAGCAGTGTCAACAGCAATATCCTTTTGTATTAATGTTCTTTCCTCCTCTTCAGAATAGCAGGTGAAACTTTTCTTCCTTGTTTCTCATTATCTTTGTATAGAAACTGGCTCAACTTCTTTAATGTCTTCAGTGAAGCAAAGTTGCATCTCAAATTTGTTTTTATCTTTAGCTTAATTTTATTTATGATAATATTTATCTTTCCAGAGACTATTATCTGTGAGTGAACAGAAAAACCCTTTTAAAAGTTCTGCCATAGTAGTCCTTCCCATCCGCAGTAACAGCTAACAACAGAAAACCTTGGTTTGTGAAAATCTTGATATTTAAAAATAAGCTATCAAATAGAGAAATTTTTTACCATTTCAAATAGAACAAGCTGCAGACATGTTAAAAAAAAGAATTTCAGAATTAACTTTGTATTTAGCATCATGAAAAAAAAAATCCAGGAGGTAAGAAGAGGATTAATAAGTCAATGCACCTCAGTAGGTAGTTTAGAACTTAGTGAATATTTCCAGACACATGCCAACTGCATCAGGCACTAATAAACTAACTAGTTTCTAACTAAGCACATTAGAAATGTCATCAAATACAATAAGGCAATCAGTAAAATTCTCATTACAATGCATAAAGCTTAAATATATATATTTTCTATTTTATTTTTCTTTATAAAGTACTCTTTAGAATATTGGGTGTGTGACAGATAGACATGATTCTTGCAGATTCTGTATATTTTCATACAGTCTAGAAGTTCATAGGATTGTTTATCCCAGCTTAAAAGGGATTAGGGTAAAGGGACATACCAGGAAGCAGAACTGACCATTATGTTAGTCCCTTGTCAAATTTTTCTTGTAGGTAATTTTCTTTCAGGAAGAATTAAGATTTCAGATATATATTTACCAATCTGACCAAGTAGACACTGAACTGAATAAACACATTACAATTTCACTGACTAAACTGAATTCTGAACCAGGAATATAAATAATTTTTGCTATTTCTGATATCCAAATTCCAATATCCGGATTATCTCACCTGGATAATATACCCAGAAATGTCTTTTTTAGACCTTAGTTTCAATGCAACCTCGACACAAGGTAACCTGAGATTCAATAGAACTTGAATCATCCAGAATGTACCCAAAGAATGCCCAGCCACTTCCACATATTTTATTACTTTATTACTTTAATCACATGGGAAAAACTTTATGAATTAAAGCAGGAGCTCCAAAATGAGAGTTGTCGCTGTCTGTCATCTCAATCTTAAGCATTTGCTTCTGCTTGAGAATCCCAAAGAAGAAGCTGCCAGACAAAGGTTCAAAAGAAACAAGATTTCTCAGTTCTTCCATCAAACAGAACCAATTATCTTGAATTAGCAAGTGGAATATAGATGATTATATGCATAAATTATACTTTTCATATGAGGAGAGCAGACACAATAACAACTTATTAATTTATCCAGACATATTACTGCACTGTAAGGAAGGATGGTTTCATCATTTTTCATTACTCTGATGCCTTGAACTTGCTTTATTAGCTTAATTATTTCACACCTGCTAATAACACTTGACTGGAAAAACAAATTATAGGATATAGGATTTATATTATGACAGAAAACATGTGATAAAATAAACAAGCAATTCATTTCAGAAATACCTTTGGTGAAAACTGCTTTGGAGAATTAAGTGGTGTATTTTAATTGGAGACTGAAGCCATTAAGTGGTAATCTCTACTATTTACTGTTTATGGTGGTGTCTTTATTATGGTGGTGTCTTAACTTATGGCAATTTCAACTAAATGATCCAAATAATATAAATGTTGGATTCCAAGTAAATTTAGCCCATGAAAATCCCATTTACAATATATTCTTCTGAATTTCAGAGGAATTGTCTTCATTCAAATATAATTACTGTCTGATATATTATTTCAGCCAGCACCATGATTTCAAAAGTTTGTTTGTAAAGGCATTTGATCAATACTACTAATGGAGAAAAACAGGATTTGAGACAAAGAGTTTTGAATGTAGAGATGCTTTCTACTTACCTGTTAAGTCTAAAAGAAAGAATAATTAAAATTAATAAATTTCCAAATATATCTATCTCATTTGTTCAATGCAAAATTTACTGTTAGTTACTTTGAAAAGAAAAAGAAAAGAGCAGTTGGACCTTCTTTTAATGTATATTTGTCATGTTAAACTCAAAGATAGGAAACTAGGAATAGTAAAAAGAAAAGGAATGCAAGTATGCATCCAATATCTATACTAAAACAATGCATAATGAGCTTTGTGTTTTAAGAGAAAAAGAAAAGAAAAAATAAAAAGACTGAATTTATTTCATAAAACCTCAATTGTCTGGAAACCCAGATATTTCATTAAGGCAATGTTATCCCAAGTATAGAGCGAGTCAAATCTTTACAGATTTAAATAATCAATGTAATCAGAAAACTGACACTTAGCAGCAAAGTGCTTTTCCTTTCACTTGATTTCTTCAGTTTTTGTTCTTTGTCTATCCTTTCTTTACATTTTAAATTATCTCTGTCTTAGTATTTGATATTCGCTATCTTTAAATTATGGAATTAACCCACTATGTAAAAATACACTTCCCCTAATTTTTCTTTATTTTATAATAAAAACGTGCATATCCAGTAACATATCTGCAAAATTGTTTCTGCCATTCCCTTCCTTACTTTTAATTCCGTAGTATGATGAAAAAGTTTGTCGGTACATTCCTGACACAGGGTTAATACATTAAAATTTTCACTTGATTTAATCAAGTACATTGCTACTTTAGAAAATGATTCTGTGAAAAGAAATAAAGAGAAAAACTACCCTGGGAAAACTCTTATTGTCTGTGGAAGTTTTTTTTTTTTTATCCTACCATCTCCCATTTAAGTAAACATTTGGATATTCTTCTCTGCCTTACACACTCGGTCTGTGATTTGAGAACCAAGTTGGCTCCTTTCCATCTCATCTATTATCACCAATAATACAAGTTTTGCAGGCCAAATTAGTCCCTTGTTTGCACCTGCGCCCCTTAATGCCCTCACTGGGTTTGCACAGCTGTAATTGCCTCGAGTACAGTAAACAGCTCAGATGATGCACAAGCTGGAATTGGATCCACATGTGAATCTCTTTTAGCTGTGACGACTGTAAGGTCAAACAGAATAAGAAGCAGGAAAATTTACCCTTATGACTAGAGTTGGGAGATGTAATTTTTCAGGAGCAATTCTGCTCTGCTTGGAGAAGGAATGCATTTTGTTACACTGCTGGGATGGATAGAAAACAAAAGAAATATGATTTTGGCTTTCTGCAGAAACCAGATTTTGAATCTACTCTCTGAGTCATGCTTTGTAGTTAAAATAAAGGATAAAATTTATGTTCAGTTTTTTCAAATGTGGAGAGTTAAAAAAGGTAATAAAGAAAATTATTAGTCAATGATTAGTCAATAAAGTCAATGATTAGTCTAAGATTTCAAAAAAGTTCCTAATTTAAAAGGATTATATTAAGGGGTAAAGTTTTATCCTTTAATGACTGGGATTAAAATGGGATTAAAAGTGCTTTTAAACTCTGTAATCTACCAAGGTAACCTCTTATGTTATGTATAATTTATTTAAAAAAATAAATTGAAGCCACAATCCCCACACTAAATCAAGCAATAGAAGGCCTGGGTAAAATATTATTTTTTAATTTCTGACTATTTATTAATTGTAATCTTGTCCACTTTTGCTCTACAGTGATGATAAACAGAGCATGAAGAGCAGCATGATATTATTCCTACTGTAAAACAGAGAGCATAAATATATAAAGTTAAAAGCCCTCAATCTCTTCAGCAAACCTGGCCAGTTTGCAGATAAGGAAGTCTCAAATATTTCTGACGTCCCCAAACACAGTTATTTTCAATCTGGCAAATGAATATGTAAATTAGCTTTTGCAATTGCATCCCCTTGCACAACAGGAAAAGTAGATTCTGATCCCAGCCTTCTATGTCAAATAGAAGCATTCCTATTTATTTCAGCAGAAATAGGTCCAAAAGTTTAAAGAACTTATGATATTTGAATGCCAGTTATGCAAAGTCATATTTGAAGAGTCTGATGTTTTCTTTCTCTCTGGGCAAAAAAAAAATTACACTTTTTTAACAGACTTTTATTCCTTTGAACATGTTTTCCCTTGATATCACATTGCAAAATGCTATGCACCAAGGCATCTCTTCAATCATTAAAGAAAGACCTTTTGTGATGTTTCTAATTAATTTTAACCTTCTTCACATCTTCAAGCATGGCTATGGACACTCATTGATTTTAATTACCATACTGATAGCTTACTTCTTTGCACTTCTTATTAAAATGACCCTCTAGCCTTTCTTTTGAAAAAGTCCTCTGTATATTTTTTTAATACCGTTAAAAAAAAAAAAAGAATTTGTTTGGATTTTCTGTGTTAAAATGTTGAGTATTGTGAAGAATTTTACATCTTATCAATTTGCATAAATGTGTTTTGAAGATAGAAAATAACTTTATAAAATATTTATTTTGACTACTTAGAGGGTTTTTAGGAGGAGGAGAGTGTTTGCATGCTTGTCACATGATGTGAAGTTTGTAAATTCATTACATCCATGAACAGAAGCAAAAATCTCTAACCAACCAACATCAGTGTCCAATATCAATTCTCATTTGCTCAGCTTCTAGCTAATCTCACCAGGGTGTTTATGGCCTAGAAACCACATTTGTACACAGTAATATCCTATATAAAGCACTACTCATTAAAGAGGAATGCACCTTCTGTTTCAAAGAGAAGGAACCTTTCAACTGTCTGCCAGAACTAAACAATATATTTTCCCACTTTGAAAATACACATATTTCAGCTTCATAATCCCTCAGTCTCTTCTGCTATGTTTTTTACATAAATATGCACAGTACTCAGTACCAGTTTAAATACAGTGTGTTATTCTTGCTTCCTTCTCTCTTTTATGTCTAGGTTATACAAACTGTAAATTCCCTAGGTTATTATATTTAAGGCCTGTTGATGCAAAATCTTTCGCTACATGAGAGAAGAATGTGGAGAAAAAATCATACAAGTATTTCCCTATTTGGTAATTAGTTTTAACAAAATCTTGTACACTCTAAGGATTATGAAAAAGTAGCAAAAATTAAAGGTGAAAGTCTTTCTAAAGAGAACAGAAAGATTATAAGGTGTTGGTGCTGGTTTTTTTGGTTTTTTGGTTAATCAGTCAACACTTTTGAATGAAACATAAAGAAATTTTGGCATTGTCACTTCTTTAATTTTGTTTTTTTTTTTTTCACCAGAGTAGCACAGCGTGAGTAGTTCCATCTGAAGTATGCTCTGTGTGTTTGAGCAGTGTGTGCTCCTACTAAGGTCACCTGTACTACTACTACTGTAGATTTGTGGAGTACCTAGCTTCCCGTTCAGAGCTCTAGGATGTTTACATGGCCTAAAAAGCTTCAGTTGTTCTCTAACTAATAAGCTACAAGCATGCCTCTTTTACTTTGCCTTTGATTTAGTGAATATTTAATTTATTTGTGAATAATTTTAATTGTAGACCTGGGTCCAATTTTAGGTTATTACTTGGGTTTCACCTTTCTTCTTCAATGGACAGGTACTTAAATTTTATTACTGGTCTTATGTTTTCATTGATCTTTGTCTTACGAACTATTCAGAAGAATTTATTAGGGAACAAATACAATATAAATACAGGTATGTATTTACAAAAGCAAAACAAGTCCTTTTAATTAAAGAGGAAAGAATCGTTTTTAAGAAAAATAACCAATAAGGTAACAAGTACAGTGGTATCATGAAGTGTCAGAATGTGATAATTGTCATTAGTAAAACTCTTGAAAACTTTTAAGTTCTAGTAAAGAAAAAAAATCTTGCCTTTTTTGCTTTCCAATAACAGGCGTAAATATTTGTATTAATGTATTTATATTTTTTAGAACCATTGTTCAGTAGAAAGGTGGCTGGACTATGATTTATAGAGAACATTATTTTTTCCAGCTTTAGTTAATTTGCATGTGGTCATTGCAGCAAGCTGGCTATGAAGGAACTTTTGAGCAGGTTTTCTTACCATGCACTTCAATAAAAATTTTTCATAGGCAGAATTTTGAAGAATTTTCATAGGAAGAACTTAGCAATGGTAAACTCTTTCAATTACTATAAACCCTGGTAAAGAGACTTTTGGCCACAGCTAGGGCATGACTCAGAATAGTATCAAAACAGAGAAGCATTTCATAGTTTCAGTCTTATTTCAGTATACATTTTCTTCACCTAATGACACATATTTTTTTCAATATCCTGAAAAATATGACACACATACAGAGACAAATTTTGTCCTCCTGCAGCCTTTTATTTCCATGTTCTCTTTATAATGCTTTATCCACCACTAGCATTTGCTGCGCCTCAAAATGCTGAACTGAGGAAGGCAACATGCTATTTGTATCAAGTGAAAAAGTGATTCCTGGAATGCCCTTCACTGAAATGAAATAAACAAAGTCCTTTAAAGTTCATACTGGAATTTGAACTAGCACATGGCAAGAAGATAAATCTCTTTTATGCAAATGCAACTTTCATTAAAATATGAAATTCTGCACGAAGCTGAACAGCTGACTCTGAATTATTTGACACGAGAGAAAAAAAGGAATAATTGAACCCAGAGATTATTATTTTTGTAGAATGAGGAACATACAGCATGTATTCTAAATTGCAGTGATACAGACAATTCAACAGATATCTGGCTCTCAATCCACCAAGTATCTGAACTACTTTTCTAAACCATTTCCCTCCTGAAAAGTAGATTAAAGTTTCTAACTCCTCACACAGTGCCTACATTTATGACATTAAATATTTTTAGAATTAATTTTAAGTGTTTATTTTCATTATATCTATGTCTGTCTATCTTGTACTAATCTGCTTTTTATTCAAAATGTAAATGTGAATCCAAAACTTCAATATTTGGTAAAGACAATGTTTTATGCTTTCTGATCTCCCTAGATGATTTTGGAATTACCCATTTTTATGTGTGAATATTTCCAGATACATGCCAACTGCTCCAGGCATAAATGAAGTGCAAATCCTGTGCAATTTAGATTAAAAGAATTCATAAATAAATCATCTGAACACTGCAATATCTCTGCACTTCACTAATAGAAGAACTCCAGGACACAGATAACTTTCCAGCTTGTTCTATCCATCAGATTGTCCAATATTAAAGAGTTCAAGGCCAGAAAAGACATCATTTAATTTTACTTCATATATATCTCAGTCAATTAGTTTCCATAAAAGAAATTTCTAGCTGGTGTAAAATATTTCGAGAAGCAAGCAACTCTTCTCTGTGCCTCAGATGAGAAAGGATGAGTATAATATGATACCCAGCAGTCCTACAGTGTCAGAAAAATGATCGGATAAGTACAACAAAATACGTGTGGGATACAATAGCATCCCACATAGAAAGAAAAGAAAAGGAAAAAAAAAAAAAATAATCTGTGTTTCTGCAGTCCCAGGACAGCCTCTCAGGGGAATTCACTACAGTAAATACTTCAGTGGATACAAAGAGCCTCAATTAAGGATTATACTCTTCCCAATTTCTCAGTCTAGAATTATTATAGAATACTTTCACTTCTAAACCAAAGAAATGAACAGACTGTTTAATGAGTAGTTATTAAACAAATACGAATCAGAATTAGTCCAACTAAGGTAAAACCTACTAAAGTATTATTCAGGTGTCAAAACCTTAATACAGATTAGGTGTGTTTGGAGCTTGTTAAATTGAGAAGTAAATATACAAATAATACCAAGACTAGACCTTTGTCATTTGCTGGTCTACAGTCTCCACCAAGATTTCTTTTTTTTTCTGTGTCTGTATTACAATAAACAGGCTTATGAACATTTAAATTATAGCCCATCTAGAGAAATAAGTTGTTCAAGAACTTTGAATCGTTCACAGATTGTTCCCCTCTGTCATCTAAATTTACTTTATCTAAGGGTAAGAGTATGCTAAGGCAAAGAACTGTGTTTTTCAGGTGAAGATCTAAGGAGTATTGTGTGTCCCATAAATGAAAATAATTAACCATTAAACATAGTGTATAATCAGCTCTAATCTTTCAATTCATCAGAAAACCAAACAATAAGAATAATTTGTTTTGAACATGAGTATATGCAATAATTATCTCTATAGATGTAATAATTACATTTAGACATTTACCTGCCCTTTCATTAAATCCTTATTTATTTTTACAATATAGTTAATAGATACTATACTAGTTATCATAAGGCAATCAGGACAGTAGTTTAAGATATCAAAACACAAGTATATTTTTACATTACAAAAAATTTCTAAAATTAAGTATATTTCTTGTTCTATGTGTTGTTGCAGAGTGGATGTTGTGCAATTATATTTGCCACTTCATTGCACCTTCTGTGAACAAAAACAAGTTAGTTCACAGATTAGTAAATCTTACTGAATGTTCCCTTTCCTTGGCCCTTCTTCTCACTATATTCTTTTGATCTGTAACATAATGTCTCACATCTACATGAAAACTATAATATAGTCAAAGTGAAAGTAATACTTTCTTGATCCTAGAGTAACAAATCCTACCATAAAAAGGAGGTTATTACAGTGAAATCTCTGACCGTAAGCAATAAAACTGGTCTTCTTGCCCGAGAGAAGTACTATTCAAAGAGGTTTGAGGAATGATACTAAATAAAAAAAAAAAAAACAGTGCCAGAAAGTTTAAAGCATATTGATGGAAAAATATTTGTATTTGAGCAGTATTGTACCATAAATGAATCTTAACTTGCACATTTAGAAAATCACAACTAGGAGCAGAATATTTGTTGAAATGTATATATGTGATTTGAGCTAAACAAATGCAGTGCTATTATTGAACTGTTTACATATATAACAAAATAAAATATTTCTAACCTAAAAACTTCTCTGTAAAAGTGGAATGAATCAAAATAGCCACATTATGCTAAAGGCAGAATCTTTGCTTCCTTCAACACAAGCTAAATTCCTTGCTGATTGTAGCTACTGCACTGGATTCAATAGCTGCATTGACATAAAACTGTGAAGAGTGGGGCCAACAATCAAGACTTGGTGTGAAACTCCTTTACATTACATAGCTCACAATTTATCACTAGATAAAGATGTTGGGATTCACTAATGGATAAAAATGTTATTTTCATTGCAAGAGTTCAAATTAAAGACACTGAATGAATGGAAAATTTTGAATTTTCTTAATCTTCAGATTGTGGAACACTGTGCAAAGACTAAAACTATTTTCGACATGTACCAAAGAGTTGTCCTTTCTTGTGCAAGAATGAAATATTATGTGGAGTAGAACTGTTCTTGTCTTCAGTATATTCTATTGTTTCACTAAAATTACAGTATAGCATAGCCTAAATGCATGGTGAAGAAGTTTTATTAAAGCTGCAAAAAGAGGTGATTCAGAAAGTAAAGCCTGCTGCATAGACAAGTATTCATGAAACAGCCACTATCATAAAGCCAAAACTTATAATTGCTCTTCTGAAGAAATTCTAGAATCTTTGTTATACCCAAAAAGTGCCTTTTCTATACTATATAATGGGCTGCTTTGACTATATTTAATTTCTAATAATCTGTTCAGAGGCATCTGGACATCTGGATCAATGTGCCAAGTAGCCAAAAGGTGTGAGGTTTGATAAGTGAAGTGCTGGGTCTTGCACTTGGGCCCCAGGCAGCTCCACGGGCTGGGGGGCAGAGTGGCTGGAAAGCTGCCCAGTGGAAAAGGTCCTGGGGGTGCTGGTTGACAGCAACTGAACATGACCCAGCGTGTGCCCAGGTGGCCAAGAAGGCCAAGGACATCCTGGACTGCATCAGCAACGGTGATCAGCAGGAGCAGGGCAGTGACTGTCCCCCTGTACTCAGCACTGGTGAGGACACACCTTGAGTGCCTTGTCCAGTTCTGGGCCCCTCAATGCAAGAACAACAATTTGGGGGGTTTTGATCTTTCTTTACTACACATGGAGTTTTCTAAACTATGCCTACTTTGAACTGAATTGGACATTGTTTAGTGTGTAGATTTAAGCTCATTTCTTCAAAATCTGTGGGGTGGAAATATGGAAAGTTATGAAATTTGATTAGAAAGTATTTAACACAGACTATGTAAATAAAGTCTGGGTAATTTCACACATTTTGATACATGAAACCCAACTGCAAGATCATGAACTTCTTATTTTAAATTACCAGGGATGAAAAAATGGTTTTTATCATCTATACCCACCTCTTCACAAATTTCAAATTATGCCTTTAAGTTGCAGAAATCCTGGGTACCCCAATCCACAAAGGAAGATAGGAACCAAGCAGTAACATTAAAGTCTTCTCATTACAGCTTTCCTCGTATTGCACCTTATGTGTAAGCTGTCTGAAGATCTTTACATCAGGCTCGACATGCCTGTGGTTGAGGTGGTATAGAATAACCCTGGAATCCTGCTAATTCCAGGAGCTTAGATAATTATTTTTGAGTTAAATCCTAGCAGGATTTTTAAATTGAACATTTCTAGTCCCAGCTGACAAGGAAAAGCACCAAATTCACTGCAAAAATAGCCCAAAATAGTGATGATGTTTCTGTCAGGACCTTTTTTTTTTTTTCAATACCTTTCCCTACTCTCTTTCCAACTAACTTATACTTGGAGAATTTGATTTGTCTAGATTTTTTTTTTTTTGCTAGGAATTCTCCATCTTCCTTCTAAGCTGCTTGTCATTTCACATATTACTAAGTCAGAGAGAAAGAAGATGAAAATGATTCCTCAGTTAGTGATGAGGATATTTATTAGAAAATATGGGCATAATAATTCATCTTCCTATCCCAATTAATATATGCTGAAACCATATAGATTCTGCACATCTCCATGCAGGGCCAAAATATTATGTCTTCAACTTTCTTTCTGTGCAATGCTGGGATGTGCTCTGGGCTTATTTGCGCACATATACAAGCATAAGTTGCTAAAGTAATTTAGCTTGTACTTTCCCAGTGTAAGAACACACAAACAGGATGATGTTTTTACCTTATTCTTACCTTTACATTACCTTACTGTTCCTTCCTTTTGCCCCAAACAGGGTGATGTCACTTTGTATGCAAATTCACATAAGTGTTTCTCAGAGACTACACTCAGAGAAACTTTGATTAGAAATTCAACCCAACTTTGTATACAGCGAGCAATAAAGGGCATCTAGATGTTTGTTTGCTTCCTGGATTTTACACTGAAGTAGGCATTAGATGTTTTTCCTTTGTCCCATAGTAGAGCAATACCTCTTTAATGAGCTGGTCAGATCACTGAAGTACCAAGATTCATTATGTATATGGATGCAGAAAACTATTACTAGACCTGGCAGTGAGTTGGAAATTAAGAAACAGAATGGAGAAAAAAAGTCAAATAATGAACAATATTTAGGTAAAATCTACTTGAATCCCACCCCTTTATTTTCTTAAATAGTCCTGATCACTAGTGTCTTATCACATAATGGAGCCAAAACTGACATCAGAAAGACAAAGAAAAAAACTTAGGTGATAAGTCATCCTTGAAGAATTATTTGGTCTTCCAGTATTTTCCTTTCTTTCTGCTTTGCTATCTAAACTAAGAAAGAATTGTTCTCCTCAAGCCCAAAGAAAGTTTATTTTCATACGTTTCATAGTCCAATTTAAAAATATAAGCAAAAAAACAAAGCAAAGCAAAAAAAAAGAAAAATAAAAACCTACAAGAAAAAAAGAGTTGTATACTGATTCATCTCTTCATAAAATACTTTGGGAAAACTTGTGGGGTTTTAAGTGCTTTTATCAAGCATGCATTTTTAACTTATTTTATGATAATTTCTGTCAAGAGATTAAAGTTTAAAGTAATATGTCAGTAAAATACAGAATTAGTTTCCAAATGTGTCATTTGAATTTTAAAAGAAATTGAAACACTTCCTCACTTGAAGCAAATCAACATAGTTCCTTGTATGAGTTCTTTGGAAATTAGCCCTTTGATACTGATAGAAAAAGAAGAATACAAAATATCAAGATCAGTTTCTTTCTAGGTTGACTGTATGCTTCTGTGCCTATGTGAATACCAAATTTATAGAAATGGTGTGACATACTTTTAGACATGGAAAAGGTTACCGACAATTATTTGTATTATGCTGACAACATTGAAAAATTATTTTCAGCAGAGATTCAAAATAATCTGTGAAACAGTAATTGATAATATTTGTCAAATTACATGTTAAATTAACGATTGACATTAGAAGGATTGGCAGATATTTGCCTTAGCAGCGAAGTTATATTAACAATATTTGCTGTGAACTTTCTGAGTCTCTTACATTTATCTTTGGGGAAAAGCAATGAGGCATATGAGTGCTGTTAATTTTATCCATGTGCCATCAATGTATTTCTTATGATTCCTGTGTCTGCCCAAGTAACCATACAATAATAAAGATCCGTAAGTGTCTGACAGAGGTCTACAAATGTTAATGTAAATGACTGAGTCAGACTGAAATTTGTCATATTGTCTTATGTTTAACAATGAAAGTAACTTGAGGACAATTGCATTCTGCACAAGTTCTGCATCATTTCAACAGCTTAAAGCCACAAGGGCAGATTTTAATTGTTTATGTGATATATCATTTGATTGTCTCTTTCACATTGTACCAAACAAAGAACACTGTCAATTAATAATAAACTCGGGCACAGCTGCAAAGTAGCTGATACAGGATAAGATTGATTTATATCTAAGGTGATGATGCCTGGACTCCAGATAACTAAATACAGAATATAAATTTCCTGCAATATCTCAGATCAGGATCACAGGTTTGGTATTCCAAATTTCTGTTGATACAACAGACTTTGATATATGGCACTATGCTTGTTTGAATTAACTTTGAAAGTATGAGAGTAGATAGGGCTTGAATGACTTTCCAGAGTATGCTCTTTAGCTCTGTCACATATTTATATGGAGCAGCAGGTACTGAGCTTCTACACGATGTAGTAATAATGAAAAGTAATGCAGACAGAAATAGCTTGCCTCTAGAAAGACTAATGGCAAGGTCAGATCACATCAATTAAATGAGAAAGCCTTCAAGATAAATTTCATTCTACACATTATGAACACTTTCTCTCCTTCCAAACAAGTGCCTGGTTTTACAATTACAAGGCTGCTTAACTGTAAATTCAGAGCTACACTAAAAAGCAGCTGTGAAAACAAAAGTTTCTAAATAGTAAACAAGAATGCTAGACAATTTAAATTTCAAAATACAACAATAAATCAAAACAAAACAACAAAACTGAACAAAACAAAATAAAATTAAAAATCCCCACCAAAATACAACAAAAGCCCCCGCAACTGGTAAAGTACAGAAAGTGTATTTTTTAAATATTCCGAAATATACCACAAATATTGTCAATGAGTTCTTAACTGCTAAACACTTTTAAAAATTCAGCATTGCCATTCCTTTTATATTTTGTTAAAATTTTAAACAACGTTTAAAAACAATGGTCAACAAATAAAAATACATAGAACCAGCAAGGTGATTAATGTGTTCTCTCTTGAAGCATGATTACTTTGCAGTTGTCTGTGGGAAAAGTCTTCTTGCTGAGTTTTGGTCCTCAAAGCTGATTACAGATATCATTACACATCCCTCTCAGGCAAGAACTTGACATTTCAAGTCTCTGCTTGTTCAATTTAAGTTCTAGTCTTAGTTTCATCCCTTCTTAAGTACAAAATTAGATGTAAATGAACCGCTGTCTCACTAAACACTAATGTGCAATTTGAACCAACACCAGTTTCAACTAATCCTGAATTCAGCCTAAGTGTGATGCAGGCTAAAAATTGCCTGTTCATTTTTCTCCCTTTTGGGCTGCTGCCCTATGGCTGATGCTTGACTGTGGATGAAATAAGCAACCCTCAAAATTTTGCAGAAATTTTGTAAATAAGTAAAACCACGATCAAAGAAATTGCAGTTTGCAGAGAGCTCTGTGAAATACCATCATCTGGAAAAAATGTTGCTTTTTGGTACTCTTCTGAACACTAAACAAGGTACATGGATGAAAACATAAGGAACTTTGAGGTTACTCAAAACAGAAAAAAAGAAAGGCTAAAACCACTAACATGTCTTCAATCCAAAGGTTTTTGGATAAATATTCCATATTTTTTATTTATCATCTCAAGATGGGAATAACAAATAGCTTTATAATTGAAATAGTATAAATAAAAATGATAACAATAACAAATAATACTTTATATTAAGAGTGCTAACACTCTTTTGGAATAGTGAATCTTAGGAAAATTGCACTATTTTGAGAGTCCATTTCAAAAGCTTGGAAGGAATAAGATGAATATTGAAGCTTAATAATAACCATGACCTTAGAGGTCAGAAATAGAGAATATTTGCAAAAAAAAAAAAAAATGAACACAGCCATCCAAAAGAATAAAAAATTTTCACCCAACCTTTTTTTCTCCCTCTGAATAATTTTTAGTAGAATGCAGTGGAGGAAATCAGAAATTCTTGATGGACAGTTTTTAAACTCAGAGAAATAAAACCTGTCAAAATATGACCAGAAATTATACATAAAATAGTGTTGATGAAAGTAATTATTCTGATATGATGAAAGGAGGGTTCATGCAGAATTACATAGGAGTTCTATTTAAAGTATTAATGGAAATTAATATACCAAGAAAATTCCAGATAGGTTCTTCTTTGACTACCTTGAGGTAACGATGTACATTTGTAGTAAACAACAAAAAGTTTACAAAAGTTTAAATCTTTTTTACTGCTTTTGATAGGACAGAAACAATTCTTGGTATTATGCTAATTTTTATTTTTTTATTGGCTTCAATGGGTTTTACACCAATGTTTGTTGAATATACCTCTGTCCTAATCAAAAGACAGCATGAGAAGTCTGAATTTCAGAAGTATGATGGAAGAGAGGGGTTTTATTTAGATGTTTAAATGGTATCACTTCATTACAGAGAACACAAATTCAAGTTAATTGCAAAAAAACCACAAATTCATTATTTATATGCATTGCCTAAATAGGGGAATTTCAGAAAGTATGCTCCCTTTCTTGCAGCAGGCTTTGTGAGAATGGTGGTAAGAGTTCAGCTTAATGTGTGACATGCTCTGTTCTGACAAATAGTAATTCTCTGGTCTTGGTTGGACAAGTCACTGTGCAGAAATAATTTTTCAGAGTGTTATGGTTTTATGGTTTTTATGATTTTATGACTTGTATTTTTTCATTTCACAGAGGATAATTTTTTATTGATTAGTTTGTTGCCTATGGGTATAAAAGAGAACTAAGTATATAAGAAATAAGTTATCTGTATTTGCAGCCAGAATGAGGGTAAATATGCACACATACGCAGATGCCACCTACATGCAAATGTGTTTTGTAAAGACAGGAGATGTCTTTATCTAAGAATGCACATATTTTAAATATAATTTTCAATGAGAAATAATGCCATAAATTGCTAAATATTTAATTGCCTGTGAGCTAAGTTAGGAATTTCTCTCATCTTCTCCTTTGAAAGCCTGAGCTGTTAACTTATTTAGGGCCTAGATAGAGAATCCCAATTCCTTATGTACATGTGCTGGTGTTAAGGACTCCCATTTTTCTTTGTATTTTGTCCAGCTTTAATTTCTAAGTGATAAAACTGTATGCAAATGGTGTGATATCCTTATTTAGCAGTAAATACACAGATGCAAATTTAGCTCCCCTATCTGCAAGGTTTAGAGTAAGGACTTCAGGGCAGGTTTTCTATATACATGTACATATACATGCACATATACATATACATGCACATATACATATACATGCACATATACATATACATATACATATACATATACATATACATACACATATATTCTACATGTGTATGCATAGATACTTCTGTGTGTGTGTGTGTGTACTAAAGATGTGCACAGTCCCACTGTGAGTGGATTGCAGAGGCATTATGTCTTGAACCAATGATCATTCATTTACAACTTGAAGAGGAGAAGCTCAGTAAAAACTGTCAAAACAGGCAACAAGTACTATGCTCATTAGCTCTCAATTAGAAAAAAACAGTGGTTTGAATTTAGATGTTTTATTTCCCTTTAATGTGGCAAATCAGATATTTCAAAAATCCTTCTCTCTTCTTTTCATCTTTTATTGTTTTTCTTTGTTTAAAACCTTGGATGAAGAAAAAATTGAATTATTGACCTACATAATTGAAATCTCAGCAAGCTTTATGGGGCAGTAAAATAATTCCACATGCAGTTCTTTTTCCCTGTGATGAAAACAAGAGGAACTGAAGGATTTGTCTGCCTTTCAAAATAGAATGTAAATTATTTTAATAGTTTTTCATCCAAACAGCTAATCTTTTCAAACAAAATGGAAATGCTGTCTATGTAAAAGGAGCCACTCCACCACTTTATAATAAATATTTAATTCTTTGTTTTATCTAAAGAAGTTTTAGAGAGAAAAAGATAATTTCTACATTTATACAGTAAGATTATACTCCAGGTCAAGCTATAAAAGAAAATAAAAATCTCTCTAATATTAAATTTAAACAGTTCTTTGACACATGATTGTGATGATGCATTTATAATTTAAACAAAAGTACCTAAAAGTCTGACAGGCAAAAGGAGATTTAGGGCACATTGAATGTTCAGAACAGAAGAGATAAGAGTGATGAATTACCAGTGATAACAAGTAAAGACTATCAAGGTACAATTTTCTTCAAACATTCATTATTTTTATTGTATATACTGAATCATTGAGTCTTCTGTAACATGACTATATTCATTTTCTTCTTGAAATTCTCAGTGAATCTAGAACAGAATAAATTCTAAGCTTTCAATCAATTTCCTTATTGTCTTTGATGCATAGCAGTCAGGAAATAATCCTGTAACAGCCAGTGCATATCTTAGAAAGTAATATGAAGTATCAAAATTAAATAGAATTTAGATTTCTTTCTAAGGGACTCTGAAAACCCAAAACTCTCAGAAAAGAACAAAACCCCACACTCTAAAGCCAAATTCTTGAAAGGGTTTTTTAATTATTAATCAAGTTGCTGGAGAATCATCTTAAAAATGAAGTCAAATTATAAAAGTTTATTTGTATTACTGGGATGAAGAAGTATTCCAATTATTCTTTCCTATTTTCTTACTTTGCACTTCTTACAGAAGATATTCGGATGGTATAATTTTCTTGTTAATGAGGGAAAAAAAAATCACCACAAAATAACATCAGTAAACCAATCAACCAACTAACAAATAAACCAATAACTTTTTCATAAAAATCAAGAATACCAGAATATATTCAAGGATACTGTTTAAGACTTTCCATTTCTCTATGTTTTTGTTAACATCTATTTAATAATGCCAGTTTAAAATTCCACAGAATTATTTTTTTATTGATACTATTTGATTTTCAATTTCTTGTTCTTATGTCTCTCCTAATCTCATAATTTAATCTCTGGATTCTTTAGGATTTTAGGGTTACTCACTATATCAAATGAGATTTATTGTTGTTGAAGATACCTACATTAACTTTTAGTGTTTCACCTTTTAAGATGTCAAAATATCATGTAAATAGAAAGATTTTTTTTTTTTTACATACTACTAATATGTATAGATATTCGGTAGGATCTATCATTTGTAAGGATTAAATGTAAGGATCTAATGTTTATTTAAGGATCTTTCTTCATTTTCCATCCTTGAGAAAAGTCAGAATGAAAATGTCTCTCTTGTCTTAAAGACAGACAAAACTCTATTTTATGATAAGTTTTCACTCTGGGAATTCTGCCATTGAAACACTGAAACTTTGACAATCAATTGAATTAAATTTACTTTTAAATTATGGAGATTAAAATTGTCCCAGGTATCTGTGTGCGTGTGTGTATCTGTGTGTGTGTATGTATATTTGTATATTTACTTTTTAACAACTTTCTCAAGAACAAATCCTAAACTAATTTATTGAAAATATGTTGTTATTTTTAACATCTGAAATATTTATCCCTTATGCCAAGTCATATGAGTGTAATAGAGATCAGAATTGTAAAAACCATCTTGCTCTCTATCATTGATCTTGCAATGATCATCTTAGAACTGGAATGGAATACCTTGAAGCTTACTTCAAATTTTACACTTTTATTCCGTTTGCATGGCAAGGTTTTGGTAGCAGAGGGGCTGCAGGGTTGGTTTCCATTAGGAGACACAAGATGTTATCCCCACGTTAGACACAATTCCAGACAAATCTAAGATGGACTTGCTACTAGCCAAAATTGAGTCTACCACTAATGCTGGGGTCACCTGTGGATTAACATATTAAAGAACAGGTAAAAAAAAACTGTGCAAGAGCAGCAAGAAGAGGGAGTGAGAAACAAGTGTGAATGAAGGAGAGGAAGGACGTGCTACTGCTGCCAGAGCACAGATTCCCCTGCAGACAGCCCATGCTGGTTGTCTCACTGCAGCCCAAGGAGGTCCATGGTGGAGCAGATATCCCCCCTGCAGGGCATGCATGAGCAGATGGATATGCTCTGAAGGAAACTGAAGTTCACGGAAACCCCATGCTCAAGGAGGATTCCGGTGAGAGCTGTGGCCTGCAGAAAGGGAAGCCCATGGTAAGGCATGACTCCTGGCTGGACCGGTGATGCTACAGGGAGTCCATGCTGGAGTAGCATGTTCCTAAAGGACTGCACGTCATAGAAAGACCTACACTGGAGCAGTTTGTCAGTGGGAGGGGCTCCATGCTGAAGCAGGAGTAAAACATCATGAAGAAGTAACAGCAGTCACAAAACATTATTAATTGATCACAACACCCATTTCCCATCTGTTCAGGGGGTCGGAGGTAAGATGAGCCTCAGAAGAAGGACAGGAAGGGGGACTAGGAAGTTAGTTATTTTTTCTCACTTGGTTACTCTATTTTTAATAGGCAATAATTTCCTGACTCTAGTTGGTAAGGGATCCCTGTGTCTTTGTCTCAACACAAGAGCTGCTTCAATGCAAGAGCTGTTTCACTGTATTTCTTCCCCATGTCCTGCTGTGGAGAGACAGCAAAAGAGCAACACGATGGAGACTGCTGCCAGCCAAAGTTAAACCACGCCATGTTAAAGTTAAAAACCAAAAGATACCAATGGTTCTTTTTAGCCTAACATAGAGGAAAAGGTCTCTCTCCCAAGTCTCATGTCTAGGAGTCTGTTAATATCATGAAGACTGAATGCTGAAAACTTTATATCTCTCTACAGTTCCTATTATTCTGACTTGATCCCAAAATGTTTTCAATTGTTTACAAAAGCAATTCAAAACAACAAAAACAACATGTGAATTTTAATTGAAGCATCTTTCTGTTACACACTCAACACCAGCTTTCTTTCACTCAATTCTTATGGATTTAAGCCACTACTTAATGACTTTTCCAATAACGTTGCTTTCCATTCAGAAGTTTTTCCTCAAACCCATTTTGTTCTGTTGAATAAGCTCTACCTAACCTTGATGATTTATTGGCTCTCAGTTGCCCCACCTAAATTATCACTTGTGGTGTGCTGACCCTGAAGCAGTCCAAGATAAGAAATACACAGCCAATAATAGATGACATTATTTAATGTCTTTTGTGAGCTAGGCATTTTCCTTCCCTTTCTCTCTTTTGAATGATTCCTCAACACTTTAATTGAGCTTAAAATTTTCTTGTATTGGTCCTCAAACTTCTGCTTTCCTTTGATTAAATTCCACTTGTTTTTAGTATATTATTTTTTACTTACTCATCATATATGTCTCTATTGATTAAATGAAAATATAGAGTGCTTTGTCATGTTACGAAGATTGTATTGACATGCATCTGTGATTGCAATGCTGACACTATTATTGAATTTTGATTTTTTATGTTAACTATTATTGAATTTTTTATGTTAACATAAAGATGTCAAAAACTTGTATCAATTCCTAATATTACTTTCTCCTGCTTATTAAACAAATTAAAAGAAACCAGCAAACTCCTCTTAAAAAAAAACAACCAATACAAAAGCCCTTTAAAGATATCAGTAAAAAATTTAAAAAAAAGAAAATGAGCTGATAGAAGCCTCATGTAATTAGGAAAAGAAAATGCAAAATCTTACATCTTTCATATGAGGAAAGGCTGAGAGAGCTCAGATTCTTTAGCCTGGAGAAGAGAAGGCTCATGAGAATCTCATCAATATCCAAAAAGAAAGTGTAAAGTAGATCAAAAGGACCTCTTTCCAGTGGCAGCCATTGATAAGACAGAAACGAATGGACACAATCAGAAAATCAGGAAACTCTGCTTGAATATAAGGAAATACTTCTATCACAGTGAGAGTAAACAAAGGCATGGTGGAGTGTCCATGGTTGGAGATACTCTGAAGCTGTCTGGGTATGATCTCAGGCAACCAGGTCTTGGCAACTGTGCTTGAGCCAGGGGACTGGACCAGATGGGTTCTAGAGATCGTTTAACCTCAGCAGTTCTGTGATTCTGTTATTATACTTTGTGCTGAGAAATAATTGCCACTTTTCCCTATGGAACACATAGAAACATTTTGCCTCACATGAAGATGCCAGATACTAAATCCACCATTATAGAGCTCTATCTAATTTTTCTGGATTTTCTTTTTATTAGTGCCTACAGTAAAAATGGCAAGTGATGGATTGCATCTCTTGCAAGATGCTTAAAACAAACAGGATCAAGGTGATAAACTTTAAATCTATTAGATGTGGGACGAAGTCTGTAAGAAATAAATGAGTAAGCAAAATATGGATGCTAAAATAAAATCAAATAAAATATAACATATGTATTTTTATAACCTTGTATTTGCTTTTAAATATAAATTATATAGACATGGACATATAAATTATGTATACTCTTAAGTAATGGCATTTAAAAAATTTCACTGAAAGAATCTAAATTTAGATTCCTATATTTATAGATATTTAAAGCCTGAAGTTAGACTTCTAAATACTCTGCATGTTTATTTAAGTGCTGTCTTCAAACAGACTTTCTTGAAGCATCTGTACACCATGTAAGTTGCTGTAGAGAACTAGCAGACAAATATCGACAGTATTTGCAAACAACTTTTTATTTCTTTTTTACACTCTGAATACTGAATTTAGTCTCTGAATGTGACAAACATATAAATTTTAGGAAAATTGAGTTGCTTGTAATTGTTCTAAATTTTGAGAATGTAATTGAGTCTTATTTCTCCGTTGATTTTAACCATAAATTCGATACTTTAAACTAAGTTCAGTTAATAGTCTGAGTACGATTTGGAGACATTTAAGGTTTCTGAAATGTTGCCTTTGGGCTGGCAAATATGATTCATTACTAATATGCAGTGATATTTCAGGTTGCAGTATTTCCAAGCTGGGATTCAGTTCCTACAACAAAAAACCAAAGTGATTCTCTAATAGATTCAGTGTCACCTCTGAAGCAAAAGACATTTTTGCAGCCATATATAAATATTTGCATACTCTCCCATGTAAACTACTGTTCATTTGGTCAGCATTTCTTCTACTTATTGAACATATGTCTAAGCTGGTCTACATATGTGTAACCTAAGCTGATTTTGTAGGGTATGAGAAATTGTGTGCTCCATGTTGCCATTTCATAGGACAAAATGAATTCTGAAATGTATGCTTTAAGACTTCACTACATTACTCTAATAAGTTCTTTCTGGATTTTTTTTTTTTTTTTTTTTTTTTTTGCTTATGGGAACTCTAATTAAAATGAATGAAAGCAGACATTTTCAATTACCATTGCAGAATAAGTGGTTTGGTTTCAGATCTAACAGCTTGGTGCTTACTTTTCCCCAGCTGAGTCTTCCTGTTGATAATAATTGGATGGTATTTCCTTGAAGAGCAGAGGTATAAATTACCAATGTGTTGCATGCTGACAGAACAGAAGTCATTTAATGTGAATGAAAACTAAGAGATTCTCTTCATGTAACCTAGTAGAAAAAGGATTACAAGGAAACTCTGAACTTGTTAATATCCAGAAAGGATATGTACAGAAGATGCATTCATTCAATTCATAAAGTTAATTCATTTTAGTACCATAGATTAGTGATTTTTCTCACAAGAAATTTAAAAAATACTCTTTTAAATATACTGAGATTTGTAGAATTCTCAACAGTTATTGTGTAGATTGTTCTCATAATAGCTCTCAAAACCCATTCTCTTTCAGCTGAGATCTTGCTCTTTGAACAGACCAGATGTCAGTCATCAAGAAAAATATTCTCTCAGAGGCACAAGGATGTCTGAGACTGCCAGCATAAATTGAATGAGTAGGCTGAAATTCAAAGGAGTCTGATGTGTTAAAAAATTATGGAAAATCTTTACCAACTGTCATAGACTGATCCATTTTCTTTTCAAGGCTCTCATTGACAGAAAAGTAGAGTGTAGATAAACACAAGAGTATTCTTCAAACATCATTTAGTTGGCAGTTCATTCTACCCACATTCTATAATATCAAAAAACTCCATATTGATTTAAGGCCCAGTTGCTGAGAGCAGTTAGATTCAAAGACGTTTTAGACTTTAATATAGCCTTTATCTTACAATCAAAAGCCTTTCCTACAACAGTTTGAGACATCAAGTATCTAAAATACTTTCCATGATATAATTGGTTGATCTTTTTCCAATTGTCAGAACGCTTCTGCAAACTTAGTTAAAATTACTGGGGGGTTTTGTAGTTTGTTTATTTCCTTTTGTAAACACACTGGACTCCCTCTGTAAATGGCTTTGAGAATTATTCAGTGTATTTACAAAGCTGGTCTGAAAAAATGCATGACATAATTTCTGTTAGCTGCTATTAAAGCTAAGCAGTGAATGTCTAGGCAATAGAGATAAGACAGAAGAATTTGAGGAGAAGACTTAATAGGATAGAAGCAGTATTAAACTATTCAATATCGATCTAAATATTTTTATTCATCATTTTATCATGCAACAAACAACTTTTCAGACACCAGTATGGTTAAGTTTTGTTCATGATATTTTAAGAAGATAAGGCAGCACTGTTTTCCCCCTTTTGCAAATAGAGAATTTAAGCAAAAATTAAGTAAATCTTAGTGCAATAAGGGTCTTGATTACTAAAATGGTTATTGAGTGTGTAATTTTAGCTAGGCCACAGTTTAAAACCTGAAATAAAATTCTTGGTCATTATTGAATGTTGGAAACATTAAAAATACATAGGTGGAACGGAATGGAATGGAATTGAATGGAATGGTTTTATTTTTGAGATGCTTCTCTGGACCAGCATTGAGGTTGTGCTCAATATCTTGTACTGGGGACCCCAGCTCTAAACCTAGTATCCAGGTGGGGTCTCACAAATTTTGAGTAGCAGGGAAGAATCACTTTCCTCAATCTGCTGACCACGTTTTTTTTAAATGAAACCCAGGATGTGGTGAGCTAATTGGGCTGCAAACACACATTTGCATCTTGTGACCATGTTTTTGTTCATCCCAAGTTCACCTCTGTAAGAATACTCTGAATCCATTAATTCACTCACTCTGTACTTATACTGGAGTTTTCCTCATTCCAGGTGCTTGTACTTGGCCTTGTTGAATGCTATGATTTTCATTTGGGACCATTCCTGAAGCCTGACAAGTACCTTCTGGATGACATCCCTTTCCTGTATTGAACCACCTACACCACTCATTTTGGTGCCATTTGAAGACCTGCTGAGGATTCACTGAATCCCTTCTATTGTCACTGATGAATCTATTAAATAATATTGGTCCCTGCAGGAAATCTTGAGGGACACCACTCATTAATGGTTTCAACTTGGATACCGAGCCACAACTACAACCTTTTAGACATGAACATTCCTTATTCATTCAAAAATCTCCCTATCAAACTCAAATCTCTCTAATTCAGATGGCAGCATGCTGTGTGAGAGTGTGTGAAAAGCCTTACATAAGTCCAGGTAGATAACAACTGTAGCCCTTCCCTTGCCATATGATGCAGCCAATGCATTGTAGAAGGTCACAAAATTAGACAAGTACAGTTTGGGCTTGGTGAATACAGCTTCTATAGTTACAAATATTCTAACACTATGCTATTAGCTTTATATATGAGGTGTGCTTTTCCTCTGTCCACAAATAAGATTTTGAGAATAGTTTTGCAGTAATTTGGGAACTATTTATTTTTTCTCTGCTGAGCATTATCAGTATGGCCTTATAAAAAAATCTTTCAAAGATCCATAAGGCAATGACAGCCTGTAGATACTCCAATAAGGTCATTTGACCCGACATTGCAAAGAAGAAATGCATGGATTTATTTCATAAGCACCAAATATTCCAATCAATGTCGGGCATGTAAGGATTAGAAAGCCAAAGCATAAGACACGGTGGACTGGAAGTACATGCCTCCTCCAAGTAGAAGATTTTTTTTCTTTCTTTCTTTTTTGAAATGAAGAATATTTTAAAAAGAGAAAACAGGTGAAATGGCAGAAAATCTGCTTCAAGTAAGATCAGTAAAACAGAAAAAAACTTCTATCCTGAATTAAATAAATTAAATTTTGTGCTGCTGTTGCTGTTTCTGCTGTTGTTCTAGGCCCAATCTGGGCTCAGCCATTAAGAAATGCTAATTTTGAGGCAGGCATTTTTCTGCATTCTCAAATTCACATACAAGTTTTAGCTATATATAGAGGAAAAAAAAAAAAAAACCCACAAACAAACAAACAAACCAACCACAAAGCACCCTATCACCTGTTTCAGAAAACAAAATCGGTTGCCTGAATTTCTGTGGTAAAGTGAGGGGAAGCTATACATTAATAATTGTTTTTAAGGATGAACAATCTAACAAAAATATTTGAAAATATGTTTTCCTTTCTTTAGCTACACTATTGCATTTTTCTCTTTTCAAGAAGTCAGATGTTTGAACAGTACCCATATATCCATAAAGATACAGAATATGATTACACTCATAAAAGAGGATTTTTGAAAATTTGTCTCATTTTAAAGGTAGTTAAGTTTTCTGTAGTCAAGGATAGAGGAAAGGAAAATTTCCTCTAAGGAAATTGCAAGTTTATGAGAGAATTAATTTCTTAGTATTTAATCTCATTATTCAAAATGTCCCTGTGTCAATCCAGTAATAAATAAATGTGAATTAATTGAGTAAAAATAAATCAATTATGTATTATTAGATTTACACATAATTAAATAATATAATTTTGGATACTTGTCAACTTAGCACTGTGTTTATTATAAATACACTGAACTAATTTCCTGACGCACTTGAAGCTGTGCAGCAATCTTAAAAATTGTAACAAAGGTCTTCTCTTGGAAGTGTTTACTATGCTAACTGGTAACCAAAAGTGAGAAGAATTTTAGTTTAAAAGCAGCAGTAATTAATTAATTGTGATGTTTGCAACTTTTTGCTCTTTCTCTTAAGTGTGCTTCAGTGGAACAATACAAAGGAATCACCATTAAAAGACTAAACAGTGAAAACTTCCCCATCTATTAGGTCTTGATTATTTTTTACACAAAAATGAATCAAAGTAAATTATACAAGTTTTGGAATTTAGAAGGTCAAAACCTCTTGTTCATAAATTCTTGTTTCCCATAGTCTTTTGATATATGCTTTATATTCCTTTATATTTATATGCTTTATATTGCACAATACAACATATTGTGTATGTTCATGGTATTTATACAGCAAATCCACACTCAGTATATTTACAGTTCACATTTAGGACTTTGTCAATTAAATCATGTGAGCATCAGACTAAATCAAAAGGTTAAATTGTGCAAAATATGTGTCTGCTATTTGCCATACTACAATTGTCACGAAGCACCATCTCAAGTTAGAGAGAAGTGATACTTAACTGTCAAGAACCTGGCTAGGTTGACAGGATAAATCCATAAAGAGCTTCTGAAGGGCATTAATTTCCCTTGCTTACAGAAAGGCTACAGAGGTTTATCTTAATGGCCAGGTGATTCAGATTTGGGCCTGGTTTAGATATCTTCTGTAGCCACACTGAGTAGAGGGTATCATATAAGCCATGAGTTAAACCTGATCATCTGAGAGTTTCCACCTAGTTCCGCCAATTCAAAATCACTCACCATTCTAGTGCAGGAAATGAGAAACACAGCATGAGTACTTTAGTTCTCTACTATTATTCTAGTACTTTGGTTTGGCTCAGGAGTGCACTTCTGAGGCAAATCTTGCAATCATTCCCACTATGCATGCATTTGTACACCTTGTGGGGTGGTCTTGGGTGGCCGAACTGGATTCCTTCCTAGAGTGAAATGTGGTGCGTATTAATTAGCAGTCAGCTCCAGAAATCATTCTGGGGCCAGTTAGAATAAACTCCCTTGAAAAACATACACTGTTCACATTAGGTCCCCATCACTACCTGTTTCACCACAATTATCTTAATTTCACTTAATTATTTACTGATATTGATATGACTACGCCAGCACAGTATCTGTTGTTCTAAGGTTAGATAAATTATGGTTATGTAAATTACCTAATTTCTGATTCCAACGTAGTTGCCTAAAAATTTAAAGACAAATATAATTTTCATTCTCTGTGATTTTCATTATGGTTTTCTAGATAATGGGTTTGAATAATGTGTCAGTACAGTATTAGTGTCAGAGCTTGTGCCATTGTAAATTCTCATGGCTATCCCAAGTTGAAGGGGATACAGGAGATCCTTTTAATTGTGCTAGAGAGAGGAACTGAGGCTCTGTGGTGTGGAGATCAAAATTCTCTAGGCGAACAAAGGCCCAGAATAATAGTAAATAAGGGAGTAAATTCTAACTGAAAACTTTACAGTTGGAACAATATCTGGATATCGGACAACCTCTCCATCTTTTCTAAAGTCTGGCAACAAGTTATTGTCCATCAAATGTCGAAAGAAAGAAAATTAAGTAAATTAAGTAAGATTACATGCCAGTAGCCCTAATCCTGTCTTCCTCACTCCAGGAAAACTGTTCTTCCCCATTCTTTGTGAGATTTAATTGAACTGTATAGATCCACTTCTTCCATATTGATTCACATGTCATTAATGTATGATTTTTTTTTCACGTGCTTTTAGCTTTGTTTCAACTAATTTTTTTTCCTCTTCTCAAACTACTTTTCTCAGTAGGAATTGTGTGCATAATGTGACGGTACACAGCAAAGCATCATAACAGGCTAATTCTTTTATCAACCTTGAAGCACTGTAGGCCAACTGAAACATTTTAAATGTTATGATCAGACCATCTTATCTGGAATTTGAGAATAGATGGTTTTGTGGCTGTGAGTCTGAGGTAAACTGTATGCAATGTCAATAAAATCTCAAAAACCTTTCTGTGTTTACCCTATTGCAAGGTGAATGTGAAAACCATTGTGCTTAATTCTTGCTGACAAATACATTCACATGTATTGGCAAACAGTCAGCTACAGTTGAATAGAACAAAGCAGCTGCTTGCAAAGCTCAGCTAAGAGCCAATAACTTTTAGTCTTCTTTCTCCTCTGTTGCTCACTAAAGGATTGTGTCAAAAAGTCAGACACATATTTCAGATACCCAAAAGAGATATTCTTGCCTTACCATTCCTTTGTCTGTATACACTCATGGAAGAACATCAGTTATTCTGCAGACACAGACTGATTATGTGATCTGTTCACTGAAAAGTCGAGGAACTCCTAGTAGGATCCTGCTCTGAAATTTACCTCTTTTGTATGATCATAATAAACTTGTTTTTGGGCCTTTGACTTTTCTCTTGACAGTCAGAGATTGTCCTTTCATCCTGACTATCTCTTGTGCCAAAAAAAACCTCTCAGCAGAGGTGTAGTACACCAAATACCGTAAGTGCATCCCTTGCTCCCTATCAATTCTCTGAGAAAAATCTAATTGTGTGTACTCATGTAAAGAGCTAGTTTCAGAATTGGCCCTTAGTGATTTTGTGAAAGATGGCCAACAAGTAGAAACCATGCTTGAACCTTCATAAAACAATGAGAAACAAAGTCTGCCTTTAATTGCAGGTGAAGTGTGCCTCACTGCTTAAATTGCGAGTCTATATATGTTCATTGCTTTGTAAGCATGGAATGCTAGCAAAATTCTCTGCTGAAAGGGACTAAAAATAAATCAAAATTATCTTAATTTTTGAAAATTACTGAGATTATGCCTATGTTCTTTGACAAAGATTCCTGCATATGAAAGAAATGGGATTAGGTATTGAAAAGTATCATGAAGCTTCTTGTGGTGTAAGTCCTTTCTCTAACTAATGGCTTGTGATTGTGCCATTTAGGATGTATCTCCTTGTAACTTTGATGAGAAACACAGGTAGCAGATTCTAAGTAAGAAATCACAGGGTGGCTTTTGCACAGCAATGCTACCTATTCAGATGGTGTTTATATTTGGATTGAAGTTGCCTTATCTGTAGAGCTGGGCTTGTTTTCTTCATGGAAATTATTAAAAGACATCGTTTTTATTGTTACATGAAGGCACAAAACCTGAATCTCAAACATAAATAAGTTTTCTTAAAGATCTTTGTCATACAGAGAAGACTTCAAATTCTGTACAACTGTTTTTATTTTCAGTTATTAAGGAAGAAAATGAGATAAATTAAGTACTGTAACTTTTAGTAGAATGCAAAAAAAAAAATCACAGCCATGCACTAAATGTTCTTAGGTTTGAAATGACGGACATATGTTTAAAACAAATTAAACACTTAATAGTCACTCTCGGTATTTTCTGAAAAGCAGGTCTCAAAAGGAGGGACCAAAATCTTGAATCTTATCTTTTTTGCTAGCCACTCATCAACCTTTTCCTGCTTTCAGAAATTCATTGTGAAGAACTGTTTCTTACCTTTCTTCAAAAAACCTCAAGTTGTGTCCAGCTGATATGTCTGAATTCCAGTAGTGTATCTTTATTCAGGTACTGTTTTATCTCTCCACAGTCAGCTGTGTTCTGTTTACCAACAAATGATAAGCATTGTAACAGCAGATAAGTTCTAGATTTTCTTTAGATATAAGGGCAATAGCAAATTTCTCATGCAGGACTTGATTTCACTTAAACACACACATACGGAGTTCATTTCCTGACTTGAAATACAGGAAAACTGAATAAATATCCACTTCCATTTGACCTATTTTACATTTGACAGTTAATAGATTTAGATCCCAGCACATAGAAAGTCCACAAGGATTAAAATAGGAAGGGGGAACAGGTGAGAAAAAGTACGTCTAACAATAAGAAAGATTGCAAAATTAAAAAAAAAAAAATCCAAACAAGCAAAAAAAACCCCAAACCACAACACCCAAACCAACACAAAACTAAAGTAAGTTTTCCCTAAAAATATTGAGAAGATTGATTTCATAGAAATTATTCTAATGTTTCCCAATTTCTTTAATTTTCCTTTCCTTTTTTCCCATCTCAGATACCTTATTGCCCTTTCAGTAATAGTTTAAGATCCATTTCAATCCATTTCATTTCTTCTGTATGACATTTATTTCTGAAAGGTATGTAACTCTTAAAATGGGGTGAGTTTTAAAGTTTCCAGAAAGTTAGCAAAAGCTAGTGGAGATATAATTCTTGTCCTTCATCCTTTTTTTTCCCCAAGGCCAGTACTGGGCTTTGCTCAGATTTTCCTCTAACTGAAAATAGTGACTCGAGATTCCTCATAGTCTTTAATAAGATCTCTATGATCAGTCAGTCAGAATCCATCTCCTGTACTTTCACTAAACATTAAAGATGGACTAGTAAGCAGAAATAGATTCAGAGGAATGTTTACAGCTGTTAATAAATAAGGAAATATAGCAACTTTTTGATTTACAATGTTTTTTGTTAGGATTGAAGTAATGTTTTTTTTAACAGGTTTGATGGTCTGGAAAGCAGGAGTAAGAAGGTGAATGGCATAAGAAGAACAAAATTACCTTGTTTCTGTATTTAGATGTTGACATACAATTATGCACCAGTCAGTTTAGACCGCTGCAAATTGCTGTCCAAAATATTTTTGGATATTCACTGAACAAAGCCTAATTCATAAGTTTTCTGATGGGCTAATTAATTTTTTTTAAAGCAATCATATGCTTTGCCTTTGTGATCAAATGAATTTTTCACATTGGCTTACTTCAATTGTTTGTTAGCAATGTGTCCATGTGGGCTGCAGTGCCTTTCGTTTCTTTCTGTGTAGTCTCAAGAAAGCGGTGCCGGACATTTCCCAATATCTGTGCGTGGATTCCTCCCAGGGTGCTGGGTGCACAGCCGGCAGGGGTCAGCGTGAGACCGCGCTGGCTCCTCTGCAGCCCCTTTGAAGTATCCCTGGAATTCAAACAGTCTCCTCTGGCTGCACAGAACACATGGAACTCACCCTCTTGTAAAACCCTGGAAGCAATTTTTCAGTTTTTAATATTTTTTTTTTCTATACAAAAGCACAAAAATAGATCTCCTATGAATAATACTCAAACTTCACTTTGAGAAAATCCTGCAGCAAACTTCTCCTAATTCAGACTGTAAGTCCACCAAAGTTGAGATGTTTATTTCCAGTTTCCAAGTTCACCTTTCTTCACAAGCCTTAAAGGGACTGATGAATCATCGAAGCAGCCTAAAATCCTTTACATAAACTCTCACAACTATGCCTGTGGAATATTAAAACACGATAAGCAGTATAATCACAAATAGATCAAACAGTTACAGAATAAAAGAAAGCCATTAATCCAAACTCAATTCCAGTATATTAAAAACAAAGGGGTAAAAAAAAAAAAAAAAAAAAAAAAAAGGCTTTTTATTACTTTATACAAAATGGTTCTAAAGAAGGCACTTCAAAGAATTGTATAATCAAGACAAAGCTGTAATCAGACTAATAACTTCTTCAAAGAGGGATTGGACTAGGAAATGTAGTGATAAAGTCCAAATAGAATGTTTTAAAGGTAATTGCTGTCTCCTCACATATACATAGAAAGGTCAAGTGTAACTAGAGAGAGCAGATTTGATTTCCTACATGTTATGTTAGCTAAATAAGCAGATCTGCTTTTTTAAGACCCGCTTATATATTTAAGACACTGAGGAAAGGACTCTGAATCTCAATGCTAAAACCCACTGAGCAGATTTGAAAAGCAAGTGTTTTTCACTGAAACAAAGGTAACAAAGACATAATTAAGCCCACTGCCCATCTGAAATGTGCTGCTGCGTTTGTCCTCCATTCTGAAATTTACTTGAAGAAAAATGGAAAATCACCTTTAAAAATGAAAGCAAATGAATGTTCTTTCCTTGCATGGGTTTTTCTAACCAAAACCAAAGCTTATCTATGAAACAACTGAAAAGGTAGATGGATTTGAAAAAAAAAAAAAACAAAAAACTATTGCTGATGACAAAAACAAATATTTAGTGTTGGTGTTTTAACTTTTTGAGCCTTTCAACTTATACATATTCCTAGTGTTAAATCCTGGAGGCAAACAGAACAATATCCTTGAAGCACCTACTAGCCCACTACTTTTCGCATCTCAAGCCTTATGATTGTCTGATTATTTTTTCATTATTTTTCTGAAGAAATCTATATGTCATGTTTTTTAAATTTAATGCACTGATTTTTCTTTATTTAGACCATTAGAGATCCATATAGGTTGTTGAAAGAGGATGAGAACATAGGAGAAAGTAGTAGGAGAAGAAGTTTGTTTTTAAAAGTTTTGTCTCATTGAAGAAAATTGTATAATCTAAGAATATACATAAGCAATTTTTAATGACATAATTCCTCTTTCCCATTTGAAACCATACAGATTTATGGGAACACAATTTGTGAGCAGGTCTGCTTATTCTGAGCTTTTTTATTTTAACAATTTCTGGTTTTGTTTGTGTTTTCAATACTATAAAATGTAGGAAATAACTTGAATTCTGCAAAATTTATTATGGAAAAATTGTCTTCCATTATATAGTGATTTTTAATTGAAATTGTTACAGAAAATTATTTAATTTCCAGAAGAAGTGCTTCAGGATCATTTTGGAGGCATAAATTAATAAATAAATATAATAATTTTGAATTCTTTCAGTGAAAGGCAATTACAGGTAAAGATTAGCCACCTCCTTTCAATACAATCCCTAAAGAAGCTTATAAAATTTTAGTGCATGGCAACATTATTTTTCTCATATATGATGATAAAGAATAACAGAAATACTTCAACAGACCAAAGTGTGTTGAGTGGAAGAGTATATTTCTATATCTTGAGAGACAGAGATTTATAATGCTATGTAATCATTGTAATTTTTGACAGTTTCAAAATACTGCCAGACCAGATGTGAGAGGGAATTTGAATGGTTGAGGGCTGCTTCTGTTGTTGCTTCCATTTCTCCATTTTATGGGCTAATGCCAACATGGGAGCTCTAAATTAGGAAGCTTTAATAGGAATGTATATGACAGTACTTTGGTTAGCCAGTCATACCAGTAAATATCATAAGTAGGAGAGAGCAGGATTATGTCACAGCTGGAGATACAATTACTGTATAAATTACTCTTTAATAGCTTCTGTGCTATGTATTAGGGAACATGTCTCTCAGTTTTACCAATTAACCTACTGAAAATACCTCCCAATAAATTCAGCTGTGTAACTGAAGAAGTAAAATATTGCTCAGGCTATTTTTACATTGTTCTATCCAAACACATAATTTTCTTTAATTAAGTTGCATAAATTTCTAGTTTAATAAACAATTGAATCTTGTATGAGTATAAAATTTTCTGACACACAAAATGAGAACATATAGTATCCTCATTGCCTTCTACTTTTCAAAATTTTTTGGCATGAAAGCTGTATGTACCCCAAAATTCTTCCGGCTAACAGCAGTAAAGTCACCTTATTCAATATTTTGTTCAGATTCTGTAAGCATTATTGTCTTAAAAGTGTTGGGCTGAATTACGAGTCAGATGAAACCAAATGTGAGTCCTAGTAAAGCATTAAATGTGTAACATGCTCTATTCTTTTTTTAATTTGATTAATAAAATAAACAGTGTCCTCCTGTCCTTTCCCGGTTTCTATTTTTTCCCCACTGTCTTTGATGAAATCCTGGTTTTAGCTTCTCTTGAAGCCTTAATCCTGTAAGCCATTCAGTCTATTCATGATCCAGTAAATGTCCTCGAGCAATTGTTTAACTTCATTTAAATCATTATGAGCTTAAAAATTAGGTACTTGTATACATGTTTTCTAGGTCTAATACTTAGCCCTTCAAAGGATCAACAAGATTTTGGTGCCACTAAGCAGCTCTTAGCCAGGGGTGTGACTTCTCTAATGAAGACATCTAAAATAGACCCCATTAACTTTGATGTGACGCTGGGTATTTCCTCCTCTGAGCATAAAACTGGCTGGAGAGGACTAGCTTGCATATCTCAAGACAGTTCAGATCCCCACATAGAGATGTCTAATGTAATTTATAAACTTTGGGGTCATCCTGGTAATTTCTAAATAAAAAATTTAGAACAATTGTGAACAACTGAACTCTGCTTTGGCGTCTCATGAAGAAAGTTCTCTGGCTGCATTGTAACCTCTTTTGGATTACATTTTGAAATAGCTTTAGTTATCTGAGATGGGAAGACCCCAGTGTTCCATTTTTATTTTTTATAGAAGAAGAACAAATGGTTTCTGATGTAATCATTTACCTTAGAGGCATTTGTTTTGGCTTTGAAATGCTTAAAGATGTATATCTAGTGTTACTTCAGATGTTCTAGAGAATTTTAGCCGATCTCTACCTGCCTCTCCAGAGATACAGTCACTCATAGATCCTAGGTCATAACCTAAGAGAGATATCACAGATATCCTAAGTAATATCAAATGACAATGAACACCTGTATTTCATAAACTACATTCCCATCCTAAAGGCAGGTGAGCAGGAATCTACCACAGAGCCAAAAAAAAGAACTACAGTAATCGCAGTTTTTCTTCTTTCTTTCTTTCTTTCTTCTCTTTCTTTCTTTTCTTTCTTTCTTTTCTTTCTTTCTTTCTTTCTTTCTTTCTTTCTTTCTTTCTTTCTTTCTTTCTTTCTTTCTTTCTTTCTTTCTTTCTTTCTTTCTTTCTTTCTTTCTTTCTTTCTTTCCTCTCTTCCCGGAGTAATTTGGAATAAATACTGGTATATCTAGTATCAAGGTCTAGAGAAAATATAAATATGTATTCCAAAATAAAAACAATGGAGAACAAAAGATGCAAAAGCATTACAGAACCTCACAGACCACTACAGGGAAATCTCTGTACTTTAATGGGAAAAATAAATGAGCCTCAAGCTAACAGCATTTAACTTGCTGTGTACATGATGGTATCAGAGGAGAAACTCAGAAAAGCTGTGCTGGGGCAACCAAGTAGATCTTGTTATTTCCAGGAACTGATGAGTTGCATGGATTCTCCGAAGTAGGAAGAATTGCAGGCTGGGATCACTGAAGAAATAATATGGAGAATTACAAAAGGCCGAGGAGAAAGCTTAATCTTACTTTATTCTTTGTTGCTGTTATTAGAGCACCTAGTGAAGTTTTAGGGAACATAACTTTCAAGATTCATGTGCAGACTCAAATAAGCTTACAAACAGTTTTCAGCTTGCCACTTTCTCCTAGAATAAGAATAATAAAAATAAATCATTTGACATTAAATATTTCATTTGCAGCCTACAATCAAAGTTGGTCGAACTGTCTCCTCTAATGTCAATAATCACAATTAATGACCATACTGCAATCTTTAAAATCCTCACCTTTGATAAGAAGGAGTTGTTCAAAGATGTCTAGAATTTACTTTAGAAATTTTCCACAGTTTTCTTGAAATAGAAAGAACTTGAATAAGCAAAATCTAGATTACTAAATCAGTTGATGAGTACCAAAATTAAATTCTAAGCATATTCATCTTTGCATCAGTACAAAACCAATAAACTGAAGCAAAGCACTTTCTTTTTGGGGTGGGGGATGTGGGGGGTGAATAATCTTTTTTATTTTTTTATTTTCTTTTTTATTTATTTCTACATCAGTGCTTTCTTTGAGGAGTTTATGAATGAAATACTAATTATCATTATTGTTGCTATTTTTTTTCTTTAAGAAATGCAGATCACCTTTAAACAATTATAGGAATGGATGGAATGCTGAAATCTTTTTTACACATATTGAAGTTGTTGCGTGGAGCATTCAGTAGAAGACTGACACAAAAAATGTACAAAAAGTAGACAAAAAAGTGTACAAAAAGTAGACTGCAACTTTGGCTGTCAGTGATAAAATCTGATCATTGGAATATAGAATAGTCATAGAGATAGTCATACATAGAGATAAGGGTGTTGTGTTTTCTTCTTTCCTTTCCTCTTTTTTCAGTAACATATTGAATACCCTGTCAAAAAAGACACGTCTTTACTTATAAAATGTCAAGATTTTTGTAGTTTTTTTCCTGAAAACATTAGTTTCATTACAAGGATGTGCAGCACAATATCAGATCACTTGATGGTTTCTAAACTCTGTTAATACTTCTTTCTAGGTAGAACTTACCCAGGAAACAGTATCTTGAAGAGCTGAAAAAAATATAAAATTATATATAGTTGCAGTATTAACACTGTTATTAGCATTGGTCTTCTATTTTAATAAATCTGCTTAGAAATACTAAATGCTTTAAAAGTATACTGTAATAATACAAAATTTGAATGGGGTGATTTTCTTTTGTTCTGCTTCCTTCTCTCCCTCTCAATGTTTGCAATTGAAGTGAGAAGAATTTGTGATTTGTGGGGGAAAACAACCAACTTCGTTCTGGGGAAGGTCATTTACAACAGTTGTAAATTTCCTGAAAGCTCTTGTTTAGTTGTTGCAAAAATTTTCTCTTTGTTGAGGTTTACATTACAGAAGGAAGTTATTTGATGTAATTGCTGTGCAAGGAACCCCTGATATGTAGAATCACAGATATATAGATAGATAAAATGAGCAGATGCAGAAAAAAATAATTTGCAGACATGCATATGAATATTACATTTATATAGATATGCTTTACATATATGAAGAGAGGATGGAGCCAGGTTCTTCTCTGTGGTGAGCAATGGGCAGAAACTGAAGTACAAGAAGTCCCACCTTAACATGAAGAGGAACTTTCCTGTGCAGGTGACCATACACTGCAATATATGTCCAGAGAGGGTGTGGAGTCTCCCTCACTGCAGATATTCAAGAGCCATCTGGAACAGTCCTGTGCCATGTGCTTTGGGATTACTATGATTGAGCAGGGAGGCTGGACCGGATGATCCACTACTATTCCTTCCAACCTGATCCATTCTGTGATTCTGTGACATAGATAGATGATAGATAGATAGATAGATAGGGAAATGATCTCCAAATATAAAGTTATTTATACAGAAACATACAGTTTTTCTTGTGCTAGTCTATGCTGCTAGTGGATTTCAAACATGTAAACAAGACAATGAAAAAATCTTTAGTATAATTAATGAGGTTAGTGAAATGATCACTATTAATTAAGCAATGTCATGGAGAAAGAATTTAAATTGATTATCACCATGTGTCTGTGTAGTATCTGTGAAGATCAGCTTGGCTCAGTAGGAGACCACCTTATTTCAGCACACTGATCTGGGTATTTTCTGCTCTGAGTGAATTCTTTCTTACAGAAAAAATAGTCATTTGCTTTATGATCAGCTTGGGTTTATAGGACAATCTTTTTTCCTCCTTCTCGTTGTACTAATTCAAAATCAAACCTAAGTTGCAAAGTCATTTTTATGAAGTCATCATATTTTGTGACTATGTCTTTTGCTGCTCTTTCTAACTACAAATGGCTTTACTCATAATCACAATTAACACAAGTGTTTGTATAGTAATTTGATTCTTGCCTATGACAAGACTGCAAGTGTGAGAAGGAATTAGAAATGTACCTGAAACAGCTACATACTCGTGTAAAAGTTTACATTTAAACAATGGACAAAGCCGTAAGTTAAAACTATATTTGAAAACTGTGTGAGGATTCATCTATCGCCAAAACTAAAACATATGCTGATTCTATTAACCTGAAGTGATACACATAATTATACTAGCATGTTTTAATGCAAATTCATTCACACTCTAAAAAAACCCACAAAAATCTAAATAAAAGATTTTTTCTTATAAAACACATATTTTAAAATATGATTACATTTTTCAAATTGTTCAACCTTGTAGTAATATTATCGTAGACCTATGACCTTTATCTGTACTAAGAAAAGCAGTAATACCTTAATATACTTATCCTTGCTTAGAACAAATATGGTGGGTTTTCTATAATAATTAGATTTCACATCACTGGAAGAGGAAGAGTAGAAGAGCAAGCAAATTTTGCCCTACCTTTCTGCATATCTAAATTCTTTATGTTTTCTTGAGCAAGCTTTGATTCAGTTTCCTGAAACTTTATTATAGTATTTTGCTTTATTCAGTCACTCATATATTCACATATTTCTTTCAAGCCATCATTTCTTAGCTTCCTGGAATATCCACAGTCTTTCCTAGGTGACTAGGAAGTTCCTGTGACTTTGAAGTTTTCAGAAATGTGAATAATATTATGTTTAGATCATTGAAATAAATAAATTCAAACCAAGTGGATGACTAAGGTAGAGGTAAGATTTCATTGCAAACCTTTTCAAATATTTTCAATTGTTTGGGGTTTGATTGTTTCTCATAGAAAAGTGATCAAAATGATTTTTTTTGTATTTGTTCAGATTCAACAAATCATGGCTATAGGTAACTTTGTAATAGAGTGGGGAAACTTTAATAATCATAAATCAGCTCCTGAAGATAATTATATGCCATTTTCTTCCAAAAAAAAAAAATCAGAATTTCTCCATCTCACAAAAGATAAGGTCAGCTCAGATTTTTCTTTGCAGAGACTTAAATCACTTGGTTTGCCTTTGTCTTCAAGGAAGGACAGGATAATATTTATGGAATCACATTAATTTTTTGGATTACTAAATTCCTGCATCATATAGCTGATTTGTTTTTTCTTGAGACAACAGTCACCAGCTTCAGAATAATTTATATGTATTTGAACATCTTCGGTTAAGCTCTTAGTGTTCACTACCAGCAAATGTGAGCTTTAGTAATGGAACACACTCAGATCATTAGATCCCTATTTTGCCTTCCCTGGTGGTAAAAATGGCTTCGGGTAGTAAATTGTGTATTTTTATTTTGTAAAATAACAGGTGATGCAAATATGACTGAGAAATCTTGGTTATTTTGTAGTCTGTTTCACTGTAGTTTGTTTCACTTAGAAGATTACATCAGATTTGTTGGGTTTCTTTTCCCCAAAGGGTTTCCCGCAACAGAACTGTAACTTTGTCCTTGCCAAGAAAAGTCAAATGGAATATTAAAAAGGCAGCAGAGCATATACCTGAACAACTGCAAATGAGAGAGACAAAATGGAAACTCACCATGCAAGTGATAAAGATTTAGCAGCCTTCCTAGACTTAAGGAAGACTATGAGGTAGGTAAAAGTCAACACACACCCCCCTTCCCTAGTCACTTCCCTGAGGGAAGAAATCAACCCCAACAACCCATCATCCTAAGTGAACTCAGAGGTAAATAACTGTTGGAAAGGTAGTAATCTTTTTCAACATTCATCTCCAAAGTCTTTTGAAGTAAAGATATTTTACAAGTCTTTATATATCCCTCTGCTAATACTTACAGAGGATGAGTTCTGGTCCAGCAGAAATGATATTGCCATACATAGGTAAACAGAGATATAATTATAGATATTCAACATGTATAATTTTTGCATAAAATATATTTCCAAAGCTAATCCATATTTCTGTGACTTTCTTCTGAAATTATGGAAGGAATTGAGGGCAATAGTGAGATCAATTTGAGCTGTGCTCCTGCATAATTTAAATCCTGGTCCTAGGTGCAATAATTACACATTTTGCAAATAGCTTTGCATTGGTATGTGAAATGAGACATTGTTAAAGTCAAATAATTTCTTTTAACATTCTATGAATTGATTGCATGTAACATTTTCTTAAGATTTTTCCTTTTCCAAATTGTGGTACTGCAATCCAAATAAGGTTTTCTTTCCCCAAAGATATAATTATCACTTTCCACATGTCTAATCCAGTAGTTTCCCCATTCATTCATTTGCTTTTTCACTTTGTATTAACATCTCGTGGTTTTCTTTCTAAGGCTAATAAACTGCGTAGAAGCAGGAATCTAGATCTACAGAATTATTTGACCACTAAAGTGGAAATTAAATGCCAAAACAGAAGTAAGTGTCAGTGTTGAAAACATTTTAAAGATACCAGTTTACAGATATATAATTTTTTTTCAGAAAGTCTTGGGCACACACACAAAAAAAATTATAGGACCTCTTTCCATTTGAACATATTTTTTTTCCAGGGGTTAAAAATTATATCAGCATACATAAAATACTATAAGGGCAGGAAAACGTTCTGGGATTTATATTAGACAAAAATGTTTCAAATAAATTCAAGTGTCTCAGGTGAACTCAGCTGTTATCAAGATCAAAAAGGTCAGGAAGTTTGTTCTGGCTTCTAGTGGCACATGGGTTGCAAACATGGTATCTGTAGTGGTTCAACAGGTACAGTCTGAGCTACAGTAATAGCAAGGTAAGGCTGCAAGGTGGGAAAAGACAACACTATTTCCAAACACAACAGCTTTGCCCAAAGTCACTTCATGTTCTACAAACTGTATTTTTAAGTCAAGAATGCTCCATTTCACCAATGCACAATTCAATATTAGCTTGGAATTGGAAACAGAAAATCAAAATTAGCACAGACGCCAAGCATCGTTCCATCACATACTTCCAGTGAATGTGTGATTTACTGCATACAGCTGGAAGGATGAATGTGATTAACCAAACAGACTATGCACATCATTCAAATGTACCTACAAAAATTAACGCATGCAGGTAAATAAGATAGTTTATCTATGATTGAGGCATGCACAGATTTAAAAAGTAACACATAATTTTGGAAATGCTGCAATTTTCTGCTTGAGTGCATGAATGTATGGTTTAATTCCTACCCATTGGAATTTTATGAATGCCTTTAAAAACTCTTTTAAAACAATATGTTACCTTTGGGAAATGTTTAAGGCTTAATAATACACTATTCAGCAAAATGCATGCTGCTATATTAGGTCTCTTAATCCCCTCCTTGTTGTTACAGTCTCACATTTCCTTGCATAGCATGTATGCTTTAGCCATTAAAACTCATAAATATGAAAAAGATCAGTTTAGCCTTTCATATTATTGACTTTACTCATGTAAAATGAGCATGATATTGCTCTGTCATAGTAGAAATTTTGTGCAGTGATAGGAACAGAGAGTACAAAACCACAGTATTTATTTTAAAATCTGGGTAGAATGCTAAATTGCGCAGATTATACTCGTATAAACAGAAAAATTCCCAAGTATTTATAGTAATGGCACAATATAAATGTGATAAAGAATAAATCTGAACCTTGAAAGAATCTCCTTTGAAAATACAATCAGTAGAAACCAATTTTATCCTCTTAACCTGACTGTTACTCCATCCAAACATAATTTCTATTCAAATTGTTACCCTGTTTTAAATTTTTTCTTTTTAAAAAATCTGTAAATCATGTAATAAGAATTAGGATTATAGAAAGCCTCACTATTCATTATTAGATTAAGGTTAAAAAAAGAAAAAAAATCTAGCTTAATAATGAAAATTGCAACATTTCCTTGTGTTTCACCACGAGGAGAGTACATAAACAAACTTCTTGTTTTCTAAGAGTTTTTTAAGCTTTATCTTTAAAACACAACCTTTTTTCAGTGCCATGCTAATATATAGTACATCATACCTATCTGCCTTGGTGTCATCTGATATACTAAATAATTAAAGCATTTGTCTTTCTTCCTTTCTACTCATAGAACCTTATTATTTCAACTAATCTTTCATTTGGTGCTCATCAGTGAACCCGTAGTAGCAGGTTCCCCTTGAACTTTAAGAATTCTTCTGTGGGTGGTTGCCTTGAGATGAACAGCCACACATTTCAGGAGAATCTACACAACTTTCAGTGCATTATTAGTCTTTTAAACCCCATTGTAAATCTGGCAATGAGCCCTTTGAACAGACTCTCTTTTATACAAATATTATTTAACTTTCTGGAAGTATAAAATTAATTTATAAAATTATTATGGTAATTTATTAATATTACCATTATATGTAATATAGCAGAATGCTAGAATATTGTGCTATTATAAACATATTGTTTTCTTTAGAAAATAAAATCTGATTAACTGCATCACTTAACAGTTAAAAAAAAAGTGATTAAAAAAACCCCAAACTTAAATTAATTGGTATTTTCTAACCCTGCTCTGAAACAGTCTGTACATGCACTGCTGTTATTTACCCTAGCAGAGGAAGACTGTGAATAGCACCAATAAAGCCACAAATTAGTTCAAAACCTTAGCTGTGTATATCAAATTTCCACTCTGGGTTATATACAATTAAAACACAAGTTATTTCAGAAACAATGGCATGATCCTCTCTGTTTAATTTAGTACCACCATAAAGATTCAATCCTATTAAAATAATATGGTGTTTTCCTGACATTCAATTCCAGCAAATTTGTAGATGAAAGAGGTATGGTGGACCAGCCTGCTTTGTGGAAAGGTCAGCCTAGTACAAAAGACCAAAGAAAAATACAAAAGCTATGAACCACGAAGCTGCCAAACTATTACATGTGCAACATCTCACAAAAACTAACTAGATGTTTAAAGCTAGGGTAACTTTCCCCTGAAGTGATAATAATTTAACCTGAACATTTTTTAAACAATGAAGCAACATGCATATTTTATATCAACATCATCATTTAGACTTTCTTTTTTGAATACATGCCCTCAAATGTAGGCACTCTGACTGCAAAATTTACCAAGCCACAGCTGACAGTTTTTAAGCAAGAGAGAGTAAAATGCCATTATCTTCAGAGTGTGAGAATCAGAAAGATACTCTACACCTTTCTATGCCCAGACTTGGCTGGTTTTGCTATGTGAACATATCTTAGCAACAGTTTATACTCAGCAGAATTTATAATTACTAAAACTGAGAAAAGCAATGAAGCATGCATCTTAATTGTGGAGAAATGTAACCCTTGAGAAAAGTCATATGTGAGAAAATGTAAGACAAATGGATTAATTTTAAAATGGGTAGTTGCATGTTTTGGTCATACTCAGGAGAGAGTAAACTTGCAAAACACAGAAATTAAGATTTTCATGAGTATAAAATCCAAACAATTAGTGAAAAGTGTCAGTGAATATGTCAGAAAATACAGGAAATGGAGTCTGAAAGTGAAATACAGCCCATATAAATTAGAGAATGCAAAGAAAGCAGGCTACTGGAATAAGTTCTAATTCTGCCTCTTTGGCACTAATTTTTTCCATTAATTAATTCATTTATTCATTCATTTCATCTGTCTTTCATCTCATTTTCAATATTTAAAATTGAAGTCTAATAATTTATTTCATTATTTCACAGGGTACCCTGGTGATTAATAAATTATCACCTTTAGAATTGTATGACATTTACATTCTTGAAATATTGCACACTACACTGATTGTTAGTTGTGGCATTTGCAGAGATGTCATAGAAGACTTTTGGAACTTCTGCTTAATATTTATGTTGTGCATATACTTAGAACAGAGACAAGCTGTGCAAGAAACCCAGTCATAATGACTTCTTGGCTTTGTAGATCAAAGACAAGAAGTAGATGAGAGTGCAAAAGTAAGTATCTAATGCATATCTCTTTCTGCAACAGGAAAGTAAAATAAAATTTGGATTCTTGAGTTCATGTAAGGAAGATAACGGCTTTAAAGGCTGCTCATTTAACACATAGCTACCTCTAAGAAAAGGGCAAGTGTTTTAAGGATATCTTCTTTTATGATAAAGTGCAGAATTTAATTTACAGAGGACTGACTTAATTTGAGGAAGCTCCCATTGACGTGAACACACTATACAAGCAAACTGAAACCTGAAAACATTGCCTGTTTGCTCAGTCTGTTAGGCAGGATGTGATTTAAATACTAAACAAAATTAAAAACAAGATAAATCTCAGTTACAGACTTCAAGAGAAATAGAAAACCTGATAATGTTGACCAGTCAGATGGAAATGCTACTTTTACTGAATTATATTTTAGAAAAGGAAAGGAAAAAAAAAATAAAAGAGAGAGAAAAAAGATAATTCTAACACTTCTACTTAGCCAGTTTATACTTAGGTCTTATGTCTTCACTAATGTCTTAGCACTAGCACTCATCACAGTGGAGACCTGGAGCAGTCTCTCAGCTCACATCAGACTTCCAAACATCTTTCATCTCACAACTTGTGAGAAACACAAGTTGCTCTTCATCTTTTCTCTTTCTTTTAAATAGTAGCTTTTGGCTTTTTACAGGTCTGGACCCTATTTTCTTATCAAAGATTAATCACACACTCATGTTTAAGTGTCGTTTATTAGTTCAGACATTTGTATTTTATTGCAATTAGGTCTTCTTATTTTACGTTTCACATTTGGAATATTTTTCAAGCACACGAAATAAAATCATTTAAGAAAAATGTGCTTAATTATTAATTTAATATAAGTAGTCTTCTCTACACCAGATGCTCACAGAAAGCTCTTTCCCTGAGTTCCTCTGGAATCTGCTCTGCATTTTTGTCCTGCAGGGCTATGAGATGCAGAGTGGCTGGTTTTTCCTAGTGCCAATCTCACAACAGAAAGAAAACCACAATGCATATGGGCCTAATGTATTCACCTCCATGAAAACATCAAGAGGAAGAATATGGCTGTACTTCTGCCATATGACAGCAACTTTCATGGACTCTAGAACAGCTAAATGAGGTTAAGCTGCAGTGTCTTTTATCTGCATTACAATTAACCTCTCTGTTGCAGATGCAGAGCTTTGAGAGTTTTTTTGGATTCCTCTGCCAATAAAATCTATAAAAGTCAGTAAGTAAGGTTATCACCAGAGCTAAGATATTGGCATAATTTTGTTGCTAGAAAAATCCTAAAAAAGAAAACACCTAAGAAAAAAGAAATACAAATAAATACCCATTCCTTCCTTACCAGAATTCAGTCAAAAAAGGAACAGAAAGGATGGTAAACTATAACCTCTCTCTATTTTGATTTAAAAAAAAAATATTCTCAGCAGGTTAACAAGCAGCCTTTTTGGTGCTCTTTGCAGCTAAAAGCAGATTTACCTCTTGGCTTGCTGAATGCACTTTAACAATGTTCTATTTGCACTTCAGGAGTAACTCCAGAAGCCCCAAAGGAAAAAAGACAAAGAACTTTTCTAGCAGTTTTCAAAAGCAACAGCAAGAATTGAGCTATATATGAGGCTTGGGATATTGTTAAAAGGGGTGAAGAGGGAAACTGGGGAAGAGGGCAGTAACTGGAGAGCAGAAGGTTACAGGTTGGCTGCTCATTTGGGGGATTTGTATTGAGAAAGAGATCAGGCTTGTTTAGCTGGTTGACTGATTTCTTCTGAGAGATGTGATTTTCTGCCTGTACTGGGTAGAAGGAAAATCAGGAATAATTATTTTTGGCAGTGTTAGGTAATTCCCAGTCCCAGCCATCTTAATTTGGTCACCAGCTGTTACTGCTGAAAAGTATTTTGTGTTATACAGTATTAATTCTCCATTTGTGTTAGTCTTCCTGATTACTACTGTTTTCTCTGTTGCAGAAATTCTAAAAGAAATTCTAAATTTCTTAGGGTTTTTTAGAAATCCTGCACTGCAAACTACTGCTGCAGTTCTAGAATATTTACAGCCCTTAATTTATTAATAAGTTTACTCACAGCTATAACCTTTTCTGAATATATTTTTGGCCTTAAAAAAATTGAGTTTTTTTCAGTTCATGTAATTAATGTGTTGCATGTTGGGCATATTGCCTGAAGTTCATCCTGCTGCCGAAAGCCAGTCTAAAGTACCTGAATAGGGAAAATCAGTAAGAAAAGTTTAAAAATTTACAGTGTCCCTAATAATGTGGTCACATTTTATCTGGGAAACTTGCAAGAAAACCCAGAACCATAAAATATTCAAACTTTTCAATTAATAAAAAAAAAAAAAAATTGTGCACTTAAAATCTTTTATGCAGCAAAAGATCTGCTAGCCCAGTGGCGAAGGTCATGTGATAAAATAAAAGGGAAACTAAGTCTTGGAGTCTTCCAGGCTAGGGCTAAACTATACTTTTTATTCTGTTTTAAATACAAATTCAAGTTTGGCCCTCAATTATCCATATTGACAATGTACTGGTTTGGTTTCTGATTGAACTTGGCACATGTGTACTGTTTCTCCAATTGGGAAAATGATTTTGGAGGTGAGCAGTACAGAGCAACAAAGATAGTCGTGCCAAAAGTACACTCAGCTGTTTTTTCCAAGGGTTTCTCAGTAAAATCTCCTTATGTGCTCTAATCCAGTATTTAGCCAGTTTAATAATGAAAAGCTGCTTTGAATCTTTATGTCAAAATATCTGACACCAGATTGATTCCTAATGGCTGGATGGGGGCATTCCAGTATCAGAAAACCACGTAGTTTGGCCCTGAGGATAAAAAAGCCAAACACACAGTGATGCAGCACATCTTCTGGAACACCTTTCAGGTTGTTACAGAACAGTATACTAATTCAAGGTTAAAATACAGGTATAGCCAAGTGTATCTGATTTTTGACATTACTGTTGAAGGATTGCAGTGTAAAATGAGGTTTTAGAGTACAGTCACTGGCACTTTTCTCTTTTTGCTTTGGCATCAGTACTTTTAGCCTGCAACAGTCCCCTAGTGATCAAGTGGCTATTGACAATTTGTTGTAGTTGAAATCCTGAGAATATCGTATGCAGTGAAGGTTTACCACCATTTGGCTACACTCAAACCATGACCTTAGCTTTTTTTTTGTTTCCAGCTGAGGCTTTCAAACTTTACAATTTTCAGACTTTATCTGGGAGCCAACTAGAAGAAAACAGTCTAATACAAAACATAGCAAAAGGCCTCTACATGGATTGAAGACTGAGAAGAAAAAAGTCCTACCGTGAAAACTGGTCTTAGTGAGAACCTTGGGAAACTACCCATTAGTCATAATCCTTCATTCCTTCCTTTAATTCTTGCTGTAGAAGGTGTGAACTCCAAAGCAAAGCAAGGATATGCAAGGCAAGGTATATTTTCCAAAACATGGTCAGCAACATACTATGGCAGCTGATGGTGTTTAAAGTGAGGAAGTGAATGGGTGAACTGTGTCTTTAATTCTGGGTAGGTTTTATCATTCCTGATAAAATGATGCTGAACTGGCAGAGCAAATCAAACATGTATCTTCCATTTCTTGTAAAGGATGCTTAAAGCAGATCTTCCTGTCACCCAAGAATGTAAGATACATAAGAACCCAATACCAGTTCAACATCTTCATTCAGTTTCTTCTTAAGAAGCAGGGGCATGATATGGGGTTTAGAGAACAAGTGCTGGGTCCTGCACTTTGGCGATGATAACCCCACGCAGCACTGTGGGCTGTGGACAGAGAGGCTGGACAGTGGAAAGGAAGAAAAGGACCTGGGGGTACTGCAGGCTCAGGAACATGAGCCAGCATGTGTTCACATGGTCAAGAAGACCATTGGCAACTGGGCCTGTATGAGGAACACTGTGGCCTGCAGGAGCGGGGAAGTAATTCTTCCCCTGTACTTGGCACTAGTGATGCCACACCTTGAGTACCGTGTCCAGTTCTGGGTCCTGCAGTTTAGGAAATATGCTGAGATGCTGGAGCATGTCCAAAGAAGGGCAACAAGGCTGGTGAAGGGTCTGGAACACAACTTCTGTGAGAAGTTCCTGAGGGAGCTGGGGTTGTTTAGTCTGGAGAGAATGAGTTTCAGGAGCGCTCCCTACATCTGCCTGAAAAGAGGGTGTAGCCAGGTGGGGGTCAGTCTCTTCTCCCAGGCAAGCAGTATCCGGTAAGAGGAGACAATCTCAAGCTGTGTCAGTGAAGGTTTATGTTGTACATTAGGAAGAAGCTCTTCACAGAAAGGGTTTTGGGCTTTGCAATGGGAGGAATCACCATCCCTGGAGGTGTTTAAGAAAAGACTGGATGTGACATTCAGTGCCATGGTAGTGTTGGCAAGGTGGTGTTAGGTAGGACTTAATTATCTCAAAGATCCTTTTTAACCTAGCTGATTCTGTAATTCTTTGATTCTGTAATATTCTCTCTTAATATTGCTTCCTGCTTCATTAATACCTTCACACACACTCAAAAAAAAAAAAAAAAAACAACAAATAAACAAACAAACAAACAAAAGCCAAACAAAAAAACAAACAAAAAAAATAGAAGAATCAATGACAGATTTGGCTTTGAGTATCTGAAGAAGAGTCCTTAGGAAACAGACAATCTCTGTTTCAAAGGGGAATGGGCAAACAGGACATGCATAGTCACACAAAAATAGTAGTCTATGAGTGGAGCAAAACAAAAAGATCTATGTGTAGGGTTGCATGTAAATGCCTTTAGTTGTGGAGGCTTTTATGTTAATGACTTTGGTAGATGGGATCTGCCTCCCTCCAGTTCCCTTCAAAAACAGTTATCCATCTCTGTTGTCCTCTCAGAATAAATTAAATAAATTGTACTGAGAGTTCTGTCTCTCTCAATACATGCAATTTAAGCACATACTAAGTGCTTGCGTTGTCAATCTAAATTACCTTTGCACAAGGTTTATTTTGGGAGTGGATGAATCAAAGGAAGGCAAGGGGACATATCTAGGGCATTTTGGGGGAAACAAGCATGAGGAAATGGAGAGATAAGTTAATAAAGGGGGACCTGTAAACAATTGGGCAGTGGGTAAAATCGGATATGCCTGCACCTGATCTGAACAAGCTGCTGTATCCTCTTATTAAAATCCATTACGAACTCTTTTCCCGAGTGACGGAGCCTCTGTTTGGCAAACTGAGCCTATATGAGGGTTTCAGTGCCAGCAGCTGGAGTCCAGACCTGGGGGCAGAGCCATGTGTTAGTGATATCAGTGACTGGAGCAGGAGGAGCTGTGCAGGTGAGGGTGAGTGCTAGTGAAGGGCAACCCAGGCTAGCCAGAATGTAAATAAACTGACCTGGGAGATAGGGAGGGGAAAGTAAATCTCTGAAGGTGAGGCCGTGAAAAGAGCTGATTGTCAGAGGGACCAGGGAGCCTTGGGCAGTTGCTGGAGTGATTATGGGTGTGGGAGTTTCAAGGGAGACTTGCTGCTGTGTGCTTGAAAATTAAAACAACCAGCCTGTGCAATGTGAACAGCAAGGGCACTGGTTTAGAAGAACCATCTAAATTAAACAATAAATAGCAAAATCAAGAAACCCCCTTGGGAGAAATAGTGATACACAGAGGCCTGGCACTGTGGAGAGGTCAGGTCTGGAGTGGAACCATTGCCTGTGGGTCTAAGCTGCGTGCCAGTATTAGAGCACAGTGGGTGTGTTGGAACTGGTATCTCTGGTGGGAGGACAGTTAGACAGGACCTTGGAAGAGACCTGCACTACTGTGAGAATATCATGTTCAGAATGTGCAAGTATGACCTAAAATATAACTTAAGGAATAGAAATTGCTTACCCCTTCTAATGCTGATAATGACTGAGAAAAGTATTTAAAACACAGAGGAAATTAGTTCAGCATATGAACAAAGAAATCTTCCTCTGTTCAAATATTGTTAGTAAGTCTGACTATGCTGCTAAAAATATTTTAAGCAACTTCTATCAACAAATTCCCATCCTTTTTTCACATGTATCACAGTAAGTTTGTATTTCACTTTGTCTTCCTCTGTGACAAGACCAATGCAGATTTAATATTATCTTCTCCCTCTTTAAAATTTGAATCTAAGTACTGGCACACATAAAGATAGCAGTTTGATTGCTTTTTGGATATTTTTCTACTGTCATACACTGGTGGATTGCAATGCTGATTTGATTTTACAATCAAAGTCTGTGGATATGTTGAACAAATCAACTTCTAAAATACAGTGTACAGCTATAGTTTTGAATATGACATCAGGAAAGAAAAATGAAGAAAAAAGTTTTACTTAAAGTCTTGTTTCAGTAGTTGTTTATGCACAGTGATTCTAACTGCATTGCAACCATGTGCTATTTGCCAAGCATCAACTTCCAGCTAAGACATAGTGATCATCAGACGAAAATTTAAAAAAACCCAAAACTGTTATGCAGTGGATGTACTGCAATTGCTGCAGTTTTCATCAGCTAAAATCCTTTTCCCTACACAGTATCTTAAATGAGCTAAAACTCCAGTAAAACCACAGTGATACCAAAAACACATTATGATTTTGAAACCTGTCACCATTCTACATTTTTGGTTGAAAATAAATAATATTCTGTGTGAAACATCTGTGACTGACCTTCTATTTTCTTTGGTTTTTTTTTAAAGAGCATTACAAAGCCTATTGCTATTTGTTTATATTTTGTTTTTTAAAAAGTAAAGATCCTTTGATAATCTATTCCACATACTGTATTTACAGTAAGCACTAAAAGTGTCACCCAAATACTTTCAAGACACAATGAGTACAGGATAGACCTGAGAAAAGTTGCATTTTTGAGATGACAGAAAAATTTCTCAGAAATTATATCCTTGCACTTTCTAGTTTCCAGTATGGATATGATAGTTCAATGCAAGTAGTATGGAAATAAGTGTCACTGAAACTAGACTGGAAACGATACCACTGTGCTTATTGAGGCATGCACCCACCATGGACAAGATTTCAAAGTGTGTTGACTTACAGATGAGATGTCCCAGTGTAGTGCACTGGTGTAGCACGAAGAGCAATCATTTAACGAGAACATATACCTATCAGTTTGGGTACAAGACAAATTATTCAAACATTCCTGTTAATTGACAGACAGTTTAATAATTTTAATTTGAGGTCTCCCTTGGTGGTAGGTGAAATTAAGGATGAAATTAAAAAGTTATATTGAGTTGAATGATAAACCAGACTTTACCACCCATGAGTGCCCACAATGGGAATTTTCTAAAGGGATTATTAGGGGAAGGTTAATTAGCATTACACCTGGGAAATGGTAACAGATGAGCTAAGGCAAACCTACATAAAATATTGAAGCAATTAGAGAAAATGTTCTGACAAACCCACCCACCCTCCCAAAAAACCCACAAAAAGATAAATTCAGTAAGTAGATAATGTGGATGAAAAGTCATTTATATTACCATCCTATTACATGAAAAAGAGGTCTTTTCTTTTACATAATTCAAGTAAATTTTTGCATTAGAGACTTTAGGGGGGAAAAAACACATTTATGTATATATTTCCAAGTGGAAACCATGGAGTTAAGCTATTGTGAAGTATCCAAGAGGGAGGCTCCACAACCAATCCTCAGAATTATAATTATAAAAAATTAACTTAATTTTTTTCAATAAGTCTTAATATGTAATTATCAGAGCTTCATAAAACTAGATGCATTAGTCATCTGTTTAAAATTAGAATTATCAGCAGAGACATTAAAATTTAAGTGTTCAAACTGTGCATTTAAAATATATATGATTACATAAGCAAGTAAGTCCTCATTTTCCTTTCATTTAAGAAAATAATATATTTTTAGACTTAAAGTCTCATCCACTAAATAGATCCAATCTACTTCTAGCAGATTGCCAAGATTAAAAGCAGTACAACATAAATGTCTTAATAGGATTATTCAGAAGGATATCACTGAACAGAGCACGGCAGATCAGCAAATGAGTAACCAAGGCAGCTAGAATGTTACCCAATTCATTCTAGATGAAGAATCCTTTTAAAATATTTAATAGCAGGCTGTCACAGGTCCTTTTTTCCTCCCTCTCCAGTTATGAAACTCAAGCTCAAATATGTTTTACAAAGAAGTTCAAGGACCAGATAAAGGTGCCTTGTCCTGAGTGGAGGGAATACTACCTATTCCCCACTGTAAACTCTTCTGAACCTTGCCCATAGACTCAGGAGCAGCAAATGGCCTCCACTCTTACGGCACAGACGCAAATCAACTGAAGTAGCAAACTCCCTCAAATAAATACGTACAGCAAGGTCTTCAAACAAGAACATCTGTTCCAAGTACTTTGGGAAAACAGCCAAGAGGCAAAGATATCCAAGAGAATAAGTGCTGAAAATAGGTTGTCAATGTCAATTTTTTAAGAAGCAGGGTTGTCCCTTTCTTGCTCATATCTTCCTGAAGAATGGAATAATGTTAGGATTTATAATTATTTCAAAATAAAGACAGAACAAAAAAAAAAAAAGAAAAAAAATATAAAATGAACAAGGACCTTCTAGATTGTAAACCAGGTTGAATGTTTTTCAGAACTTTGGTAAATAAAATAATCTGTAGGTTCCTAGGAATAATTTAAAATTCCACTGTACTATTTCCCCCTGCCTTTTTTTCCTCTGCTATTTCCAAGTAAAGCTCTATGAAAGTCATATTTGAACCAGTCTGCCCAAAATTCTAAAGAATAAATTTAGTTCCACACTTCATTACTGCCTTGGCCTTCTTGATTTAGGATTTTCCTTTTAAATTTTTCTTTCTATTTATTCTTTTTCATATTATGCATTTAGAATATGACTGAAGTGGTGACGGACCATGTTGGGGCCTCCAAGTGATATTAAAAGTCAGCTAACTAACTAACATGAAGGAATGCTTACCAGCATTAGATCAAGTTTCCATTGCTTTAGGGTCTACCAGGAAAACAACAAAATGTAGGTGTCTCAGGAATGCATGTATGATACCACTTTGCATAACTGATGTTGAGAAAGTGACTCAATGCTAAAGGACTGAGAAAGAGTAGATTTTTCATTTTCTGTCCAAGTGAAGAAATATTTTTACATTTTGAGACTTCAGATATTCCACTCTCAAGAGATGGGGAGAGGCCAAATTTTCACCCCTGAACCTACAGTAAAAGAGCACATCCCTATGCGTGTACCCTCTGTGTTTATTAATCTATCTATACCAGAGAGTCAGTAGGAATGTATATAGCTGTTCTTGTGTTAAGCTATTAGAATGGATATTAAATCTTTTTCTTGCAAGTGATATTTGGAATGAACAATGATATGTTTCTACATGAGAGTTAATAGACCTTTCAGTTTGGAAAACATTGTTTTAGGAATCAGAATTCTGACCCCCAGATCCCTTCCCCCGAGTGCTGCTTTCCAGCATCTCATTTCCCAGTCTGTCCATACAACCAGGGTTGCCCCATCCTGGGTTCAGGATCCGGCACTTTCCCTTGTGGGACTTCATATGGTTGGTGATTGCCCAGCCCTGTAATTTGTTGGTGTCTCTCTGCAGGGCCTCACTGTCCTCGAGGGAGTCAAGAGCTCCTCTCAGTTTTGTATTGTCTGGGAACTTGCTCAGTGTCCCTAAACTGGAGCCCTGCAGAACCCTCAAGTGGCAGGTCCTCAATCTGATATCACCCCATTCAGTACAATCCTTTGTGCCCTGCCTGTGAGCCACTTGCTCGCCCATCTGATGATGTGTTTATCCAGCTAATGCTGGACATTTTATCTGGAAGGAAAATGGGAGAGACAGCACTGAAGCTTTACTGAAATCCAGAAAGATTGAATCAAGTGGCTGGGTTGCCTTCTCATAAAAAGAAATCAGGTTTGATGAGCAGGACTTTCACAAAGTCATGCTGGCTGTGACAGATGACTGTACAAATGCAGTGAATGCCATTGTTCATAGCACATCACTCTAGGCCCCTGAAGACAAATAGACTACCAAAGACATGCGCTCCAATTTCTAGTATGGCATCCTAAAAGCTAAAAACCTAGATATTATGCTTGCTACATAAGCTTAGCCCATCTTGTCTATGCAAAGCCTTAGTGTGCCTGATTTTTCACTGTATGGTTCATTTTCTGTACAGTGATATGTATATGGCATTTATTTCAGTTGAGTGTATGTGGCTTATTGTAATCTACTGATTGAGACTAAATTACTTAGTAGATACTATGATGGAATTAAAATTAGTTGGGTGTGACAAATTCCCAGTTTCCAACATTTTCTTTTTTTATTAAAGTTCTGCATCAGCTGGTCAAAAGGGAGATGACAGAAGTTTGAAATCATATTCAGTATGAAAATGAGGCATTTTTGTTGCAGGGAATTCCTCCCTCTGAAGTTCTGAGCTTTACAACAGGAGAGTCTGAAAGCAGTTTCATTTTTAATGAAACTATAGTCTCCTCCCTTTAGCATTTAGACTCAGTGAACAGAGCACTCAGCTAGAATACAGGAGACTTTCTGCTACTTTTATTCACTACCTAAAGGGAATTAAACTACAGATATGAGACAGACTAATTTCAGTGTACTGTACAAGGACCTGATTTGTTCACTGCCTGTTTTCTTGAAAAAGACTGTCATGAGGCAGCAGAGTAGAACAGGGAATGCCTGCCTTGCCCCAGCTGCTGCAGTCCGCTGGGACTTTCTGGAGAAGGGAAAACTGGTTCCTTTTACAAACATGGCTGAAAATGGCCATCTGGGAAAAAAAGAAAAAAAAAAGAGTGGTGTAACAATTGGGAACAAGAAGGGAATGAGAAAAACACTGAGCATAGAGCCAGCAAGAAGAAATGAAAAATGGGAGGCTCCTGAGAGGTAAAAAGCATTTACCTGAAACTGAGCTGACTCAAAAGTTGAGCTGCTGAAGTGCCAACAAAGGGGTCAACAGAGATTTTTGAGTTGGCCAAGGAAGTTATTTAAATCTCCATCTGTAAAGCAAGACTGAGAGAAAACATTTATGGGTGCTTAATATTTCTGCTACAGATATGCTGAAAGCTCTTGCTAAGTGTCTTCTGATGAGATTTCAGTCCTTTTCTAAAATTTATAGTAAAGGTTTTCCTTTTCCCCATCAAAATCCACATGTATCTAAGTTCTTAAACCTGCATCTGATGATATGAGATAGCTATGTGCCTTTAAAAGTTTTGATGATAAATATATTAATCTCAAACCATTCCTTCTATAGGTACTTGAGATTGTTTGGTTTCATTGTAATAATCGATGAAATAACAGTAATCAATGAATTTATGGTGCCATAATGCTCTAGAAAGAGTTTTATTCTGTGAATCTAGGAAAGCTTTTGTTTTCCAGAACTAAGGTGATTTTTTCCTTTTTTGAAATGCAGGTTTTTTTCTAATGAATATTCAATTTTATAAGAGAATCTAAATTCTTAAACTATTTATAAAAGCATCTTTTCTTAACTTTGACAATGCAGACAAATTATGGACAAACTAGAACAAACTGTACAGAGGTCTGAGCTATGAAAGACATGACTTTTTTTTTTTTTCCTGCTCACATATCCTGGTTTTATGGTACTTTTTAAGATTAAATAACTTCCTGATGAAGCATATACATTACAACATATGCTGACACTTAGTTTTGACCTAGCAGTTCAACTTAATTAATTCCTTATTACTCTCTCCTTACAAATGATTAAACATTGCTTATAAACATTTTCGATAACAGCCATTGTAGAGAATGTAGGGAATTTTTTGTAATGTAGAGGAAACAGTGAAAAAAACCTGGACCTTATTTTGCTTTCTTTATAAAAATATTAGGCTTGCTTCGTGGTTGAAAGATGACCATTACTGACATTGTTTTTTATTTAATTTTTCTCTTCAGCTCTTCAATTATCTTTTACCATTCTGAAAGAAAAAAAAATCAGTCCCTGATAAACAAATCATCTTTTGTTTCCTCACCCTGACCCTTCTCCTGAATAGTCCAATCCAAAATGATATCTGAAATTCTAACATTCAGCTATAGCAATGTCCTATTTTCAACTCATCTACTCCTTTCATCCGTCTCCTAGCCATGGTGGATAAGAGGAATGCTGATTCTTGTATGCCTAGGCCTTAGCAACATATTTGATATACTCTCCCATAGTCTTTTCATCAAACTGGTGAGATATGGGAGATAAAATGACTGACAAAGACTACCGAGCAAGCAAAGATTATATTCAAATCATGAAGCGGGCAAGTCTGAGCTTTCTTTTGTATTCACTCTATCATCCTCTTTTCAGCAAGTTAAGTAGAGTTTCAATAAAACTTCAATGTGCCTTTCATGGGGCTGTCAATTTAGTGGGCTGCGGAAAGACTGTTCAAACTTACTGTTGTCCACTCTTGTCCACTGTTATCTATGGTCTCAGATCTCTATTACACTTATCAGAATAGTATAAAACCTTCATTTCATTATCCAACAGCTTTGGTACTGTTTCATTAAGTGAAACTGCATAGCAGAATATACTATATAAATAACAAAAGTTAAGCAATCTGCTTCCTCTCTTGCAATTTTAATTAGACCTAATCAAAACAAGAAATTTTGCATGATAAACTAAACAAATGATGGAAAAACAAATTGCAGTGATTACTGATAAAATACCTCTATTATTATCAACTACTTCACTTTGATAGTATACCCATGAATATGTAATTGATTGTTCTAAATTGTTTTAGAGAGTTCATTACTATTTTGTCTAGTGGGCATTATTTTGTGCTAGTACTTTGAATGTGGGTCTATTTTCTGCGCACAAAGAAATGCATTATATTTGTCATTTATATTACATCATCTATAAAACCCAAGCAGCTTACTAAGTTTTAATCATGCACTTCAGTATTCTAAAACGGCTGTGATTTTATGTGTTCTTGTATTTTAATTAACTAGATTCAGTAATAGAAGTTCAAATTTTCAGACTTAATTAGGTTTAAAATTTTATTCCCAAAAGTTTTCCATTTGTCAACACCAGAAAATTTGCTCCTTAGGCATTATCTCAGGGTATGTGGGTAAATATAATGAAATATTGTGAAGTTAGTTCAGAAGGGTGTCTTAGCTTTTTACTTATTAACGGTTGCAGTTTGTGATAAATCACTATCATTTCATCTCCAAAATGAGAAGACTTTTGAATGAGCAAAATAGATGGAGACAGAAAGATATATTTTTGTCCTGGAATCTGCTAAGTACAGCTGTGTTGGCAGTTCAAAAAATATAACAGATTCCTATGGGCTGAATTCAAAGCAGTTCAAAGATCTTAACTTTTCCTTTTGAAATTAGCTTTGAGGGATGTAAAGGAAGAGGGGGGGAAGTGCCAACAAAAGCATCAGCATCTCAGAACTAGGACTTCTAAAGTCCTAACTGCGTGTTCATTTCTTTCAAAGTTGGGTGATATAACAAACTGGAACTTGTAAGTCTGCGGATGCTTTTCTCTCTGAATTTTGCCTTACTATGTAGTGCTTGATTTATTTAATTAATAATGCAACAACACGAAAACAAAAGGTGCCAAGAACAGTGATTAAAATAATAACACCTCCATTTTAATGAAATTTGATTCTGGATTAATAGCCAGTGTTAAAATGTTTATTTCGATGCAGAAAGCATTAAGTACCAGTAGCAGGTACGTATCCAAACACCTCCATTTTTATTGAATCTTTCCCAGAAGATCTGTGTTTTTTCCTGGTGGAAATTGTAGCTTACATTGTCAATGAAAATTAAACTCTAAGGATTAGTTTTATTCAGAATTCTTTTTTCTGTTCATACAAGAACTCAGTCCATCAAAGAGGGTTGTGTTGGGACATTTATGAATGATCTATTAAATCCATACATTACCTTGTCCCTTCTGTAAAGTCCAATTCCTAATGTTTCTAGGCAGTGTGGTAAAATACCTTTGTATTTTTAGAGTTTTTATAAAAGTAGCTTTTATCAGTAAATAATGAAAATTAAAAAGAAAAAATAAAGTCTTATTTTTAAAAGTGAAAGCTTATAATATTGCTTAAAGTTCAATAAGATAGGAATCTAAAAACAATTTTTATATATCCAGTATCTCTTCATGAGGTACATGAGATGAGATGAGATGTGATGTGATGTGATGAGATGAGATGAGATGAGATGAGAATTCTTAGGAAAGATCATTATTTTTTAATTAAATCTCCAGGTCTACTCAATCTTTTTTCTTTTATTACTTAAAACAAATAAGTTAGAAAGTTTGACTCTTAAAAAGCAAAATATTTTTTTAACCCATCCTGTACAACTCAGTGAGAGGTGTGAAATAAAAATGTGATAACTGTCAGATTTTTGCAAGTGGTCTCTGACTAAATAAATATGTAGAAAAACTAGATAAATATGTAAAAAACCACTGTATACAGTGTGGCTAAAATGAGACATTATTTTAGTGTAGAATACATTCAAATACTGTTTTACTGTTTCTAGTTGTTAAATCCCACTCTTGTAGAAAATATTTTTCAATAGTACTGCTTAGCTGTAGTCTCCTAAAGTTTTCCTGTATTTCTTATGTGTTAAGTAGAATTGCAATTATTATATCTTTTCTCTACCACCAGTATAGAGTGAGGCATCTCTAGACAGTTACTCAGTTGACTGAGTTCACAAGATTGGAACTGGATCCTTCTGATGCCAGGATACAGGTGAAACAGACTAAAATACTTATTAAACCTGCAGTCAAAGTTGAGTATCCAGAACTGAAATGAATCTGAGCATTGAGCCAGGAAGAACTTTGGAATTCAGTGCTAAATGAATGATCTGTATTACATTAACAAGTGGAGGATCTTTGTTTCTTGTAGGATATTGTACATGTACGTATCATATTCATGTAGCAGGCAGCTGCTAGTTGAGTAATACTTATACTATTTGAACGAGATTTAAAAGGTATCTGCTGCTTAATTCATAGGTTTTACAGCCAGATGTGACTGTCAGAATCTGCTATTCTGTTCTTTTTATAACACAGACAAAACAGTAAATATAATCTCTGAAATGAATCTTTACTTCTACTTCATCTCAAACATTTCTGTTAATATGTAGTCTTGATTTTAAATTAATAGCTACCATGTTCCTAGGTTTTGATAATGGATGTGTATTTCAGACTTCAAACAACTCAACCTGTTTGTGAATAATTTAAGTTTTTAGGTATTCTTTTTGTGAATACATCGGATTTGCATAGTGTTTTATGAATGTCCTGCTAATATTATAAATTAAATAAAAATAATAAAAGGAGAAGGATAACACCATTTGCCTGCCCCTACTTGCTATAGTTTTTCATGTGAGATTATTTTTTTTACAGATGTTCTTTCTGTCACTGAAAAATGACACATTCTAAGTCTGCCTTTTACAATGTACTGTAGGAAAATAATACAAAATTTGTGCCTATAAACTATATAATATAGAGTTATAACAAGTAAAAAAAACCCACAGAACAGATTCAGTGATGCAAACAGATAAAATTGAAGGAAACACTGCAGTACCATTCAGTGATAGAGAAGTTCAGTAGTGATTTGTTTCCTGAGCTGCTGGTTTCAAAAGAGTATTTTTAGCTACGAGCCAAACGTGAACATATCAATATTTATTCATAATTTTTATCTGTATCTTCAAAGAACATTTTTACTTCTCTGTTGGAAAATATTTGTCAATATGTAAGAGCTAATGCAGAGTCAGCTGAAATACTCTATGACACAGACTTGCAAGATATTAGGTCTGGAAGATATTTATTTAATAAATATTCAAATTGAAGGAGAAGAATTGAAGGTATAATTATAGTCAAATTAAATATCTAATTCCAATAAACATTTGAAGTATTTTTGCTTACCTTTGGTTTCTGGGCGGGGTTTATTAGGGAATAAGGGAAGAAAGGGAAATGTCAGAAGTGCAAAGCAGGGGAGAGAAAATTATGTAGGCTGAGGTTACATTTTTTAAATTATCTCTTGAAAAGAAACTTACACTCACCAGGAGATTAAATCGTTGTAGTCAGCTGTTTTCATTAATTGAAGATATTTGTAACCACACATTTAATTTCACTAGCATTTCCTACCAGCAGATATTTCCTAAGTCTTACTTTTTGACAACCACTCTGCTTAAACTGACATTCAGTGAAACAAAGGCTAAACTCAGCTCTTCCAGATCCTGGATGCACTGCAGCTTCCCATGCTGTGTTACCAGGAGTATATTTTAAACTTAAAGAAAATATCCTAAGGAAAAAGAAAACACGGTACTCTTACAATACTACTCCCTCTGATACTTTGTCATGTGCTCTTCTGAAGCAGTTGTAGAACATCTCTCAGTTATTGAATAAAAAGGTGTGCTGCTTTCATCTGGGGTAAAGTTAACTTTCTTCACTGTGGCTGGTATGAGGCAGTGTTTTGGATTTGTGCTGAACACAGGGTTGATAATACAGAGATGTTTTTGTTTCTGCCAGCAGTGTTTGCACAGAGCGAAGGCCTTTCCTTTCCTTTTTTTTTTTTTTTCTTTTTTTTTTTCTTTTTTTTTTTTTTTTTGAACTGCCATACTGGCAAGGAACATAGGTGTGTTGGGAGGGGACACAGCCAGGACAGGACAGGTGACCCAAACTGACCAAAGAAATATATCAGACTGTATGGTGCCATGCTCAGTATATAAAGGAGAAGAAGGAGGCAGCAGGGGATGTTTGGAGTGATGGTGTCTGTCTTCCTAAGTCTTTGTTACACATGATGGGGCCCTGCTCTTTTGGGGATGGCTGAACCCCTGCCTGCCCATGGGAAGTAGTGAATAAATTCCTTTATTTGCTTTGCTTGTGCACACAACTTTTGCTTTCCCTATTGAGCTGACATTACCTCAACCCATGAGTTTTCTGGCTTCTACTGACCTGATTTTGCCCCCAAACCCCCAGGTGGGGCATTGGCTTTGTGCTTCTTGGTCAGCTGGGGTTAAACCATGAAAGATGTCCAGACATCTGACTAAGACATTCTCCTTAGTTTCTTTATTTCAAAAACCAGCACCCACACATTGCTTTTCTTGCCTTTGTTTTTCAAAATGAGAGGTCACATATTTATCTTAGCAGCAGATTTAGCTTGAGGTGATTAAAGACATCATGTTAAATTTAAAATGGTTCCCTATACTTTGTTGTTCTTCCACTACAACAATTATTTTCTCCCTGATCCCACTGGTGGGAGAATGAGTGAGCAGATCATATCTGGACTCCACTGCTGTTACAGGAACATGCAGATTTTCTGTAAATCTGGTGTCTTGTTGGTAGAAGATAACCTAATACACTTTACTTGGCACTATGTACTTCTAATTAGAACACTAAATCCTAAAAAAAACACCAAAACAAAAACCACATCTCCAAACAAACAAAAGAAAAAACACAAACACAAACCAACCAACCAACCAACCAACCAACCAATATTTTTAGCAAGATCTGATATTAAGTTGAAATATTTTCTTCCCCATTTGATAAATTTCAATCCAAAAAAATTACTGAAAAGAGAAGTGAAACAGTATTCCAATTTTTATGTGAAATAAAAAAACACCAATTTTTTTTAAGACTATGCATCATTGCTTACATCAAACAATGTTACTCAGGAAATTAGTAAATAAATCCCATTTATGCTGTGAAAATACAGTAGTGAACCCCACTTATATGAGCTAGCAATTTCTGATCTTAAAAGCTTCAAATATTTCAGTATAATTTTCAATTGTTTTCATTAGCTAAAGTCTTAATTATATTTAAATATACTTATTTCTATATATTTATATAAAGTATATATATTTATATATTATATTTTATATTTATATATAACATATATATACTATACATGTATTTATTAATTGCAATTGTAATTGCATTTATCACATGGTCTTTTAAAAAAAAATCTTGCACTGAGCTGCTGTAATTTATTTTATTATTTCTGCCAATCCCAATGTGACTATAAACACAAATATATGACACCAAGAAAGCTTTAAGCTTCAAAGATATTTTTATAGCTGATGAATTAAAAGCTTGATTTTGCTTCCTATTAAACTGTTTATTTAGTTTAATTTATTTTATTTATTTCTTACATTAGAAATATGCATATGACTGTTTTGGAGAGTAGACTTTCTTTTGAACCCTAAACTTTTCTCTGGGGTCAAAGATGGTTAGAAGAGAGAATAAATAATATCTTTATGATAATTTGATCAGTTACACAACATACATACATAAAAGGAAAACTTACAGCAGTCACAGTGGGGAGTTTCTACCTCTAAGTAAAGGCTTTAATGATATATGATGAGTTTTTTAGAAGTTTCTAAATTAAAAAAAAAAAAAAAGTTAAAAGACAAGTAGAGCTGTTTAGATGTACAAAAGAGCCAAATAGCTTCTAAATATTTTCTGTGAGTCTACAAATATGTTTTTGACATAGCATAAGATATTAAATTCCCACTCTAGTAAACTAAGCTGATTGACTGCAAAATATACATGTCCTACAAAAGCAAGAATTAGAAGAAATTAATTCAAGCTCTTCCATCTTGACCATCCTCACTGTTTAAATATTACTGAATTCCATAACTCTGGTTTGGATTCCTTATGATGGCTTTCTCTAAAACAAATCTGATTTGTATACCATTGCTGAGGTACAATTAATGTTTAGATGAGGTAGAACATGTCATGGCTTCAACTTTGTGACAAGCAGTGTATACAGCAGGGTCTGTGTTACAGATTAATCCAGCATTTTCCATTTAAAAAATCATTGCATGAATAAAAATATGTAATATTGGGAATGAAGGAGAGAAGCCAGAACTCCCCCATTCCTATCTGACTTCAGTAAATTCTAACAGTGTTTTTAGGTTCTCTTGTTTTTTTGTTTTTTTTCCTCAGGTCAAGACCCTATGAATCATGCATATATTTCTATCCACTACACTGCACCACATTTAACATCGGGGTTGAGTGTACCTCAGACACACACTTCTTGACCAGAGAAGTCCCTTGAAAATTGCTTACCTTCACTGTTCTAAATGTCAATGATCTTTAGATTCTCTAACAAAAAGCATTACCTTAACTATTAATTAATAAATCAACTATTAATTATAAATGCTTAATTTTAACATAATAGCTTCTAAAATTCCAATATAAGACTGAAATGGTGTCTAAAGACTTGGCTAGAATATCCCATATGCTTTACTGATTTGATAGTGCTGAGGGTCACTTTACATTTTTGTTCCTTCCCTGGACAGAGCTGTTTTGAGCTTGTAAAAAGTCCCTAGCGAGCAATTGTCTGCTGCTTGACTGTTGTAAAGGAAGCCTTTGGAAAACTACATATGGAAAATATCTGATGCGCTGTAACAAACACCAGCCCTTTCTGTCAACTAAGGCTGGGGAGGTAGCTGTAAGACTTTAACAGGTAACCAAAAAGGAGGGAGAAGATTGGAAAAAGAGAACATTATTAATTTAACAGTGTGTGATAAAATCTGATAATACCAAAACAATCCTCCACTATCAGCATGATATGCATCCAGGGGGAAAAAAAAAAAAAATAAAAAAAAAAAGGGGGGGGATGGTGCTAACTAGTTGCAACCTGGAACCCCCAATCATGCTTAAGGGAAAATAAATCTGTTAACTTTGGGATTCAGATGAACTTTAGCTGTGTGGGAATGAGACCATAGGAAAGAGACACACTAGGATGTGTTATGCAGGAGCTGTAACCGTACTGTTAGTGAAGCTTTCCCACATTAATCAGATATTGTTGACTATTACACAGTTCAAATATTAGCTGCTTAGCTGAACAAGGGAGTCTTGTTTTCATGTGTCTGATAAGTACCCTTTTGCCCCTAAAGAGGCTTGGAGTGCAACTCCAGAACATGTTTACACCAGCTTCCTCACGCACATACAGATCTATTTTCAGTATCTGGATCCCATTGTGGGTTAATAAGACTTGCCACCCACATTGTTCATATATAGATATGTTTCAGTTTCAAAAAAAAGCAAACCATAAACATAAAGAAGTTTCAGTTTTCATAATGAAGGCATCTTCTACCATTGAGCAGAAGGATATATCACTTCTGGCTGAAATGGAATAAATATTTCTGTTATTTTCATTATTCCTTCATTTGAATATCAATTCATTAGTGTTATAATTCATTGTAACATTTTGAAAATGTAGATACAGAAAGATATTTCTAGGTACTAGTGTAGTAGATAAAGTTGCTGTTTTATCAGTGTATGTAAGTAGATAATTTAGATTATGTCATCATAAAATAGACATTTATGGAAGTAAAAATCGCAAAGAAATACTGTTTTTAGATTTGCACCTTGATTGTTTAATAATGGGGAATTCTCTTTTTTTATTTTTATGACTCACAAATATCCAAATTCTCTACAGCTTTTTCAAACCCATCAGAAGTAGCTGTAGTGTATTACCTAAAACAAACTTCACAAGTTAGAAAGAGAGCTTCCATAAGGGGAATTGCAATGTTTAAGATGGCAGTGCAAGACCGAGAGAGAAATAAAAAATTGAAATAAAATATCTTATTTAATTCTGGCTTTGTTTTTTTGTTATTTTGTTTTTTTTGGTGGTTTTGTTTGTTTGTTTGTTTGGGTTTTTTTTTAAAAAAACAGATTTTCTTGATTTATGTTCTAGAATGATCAAGTGTTTGAGAACTAGCAAGGGTTTTGGAACTTCTAATGTTAACAGACTGGTCTAGAAAGAACTGAGTGCTTTAAATCTGTTTAAAACAAACAAACAAAACAACAAACAAAAAACAAACAGAGCTAAACATAATCCTCCTTCTCCAAGTGATTCATTTCAATGGATAGAACAATTAGATTTGGTTTGCATTACAATACAATACTTCTTTTGCTGATAATCCCAGACATTCCACATTTCAGTTTTCCAAGTTTTTTGACAGCAAAATACCTATTTTATGAGAATTTTTTTTGTACAACTCTAAGTAAGCAATCGGGTAAGTATTAAATAGGGAAAATCATGTTCTGGGTCACATTTTTTGACTGGCTTGTTTGGATTATTTACTTATTTACATCATGCATTTATTTTTATGCATAGTAACATCTTGAATCCATAAAAATAATGACAAATATTATCCTGTGTTTTCTTGGGCTATATGCCTATTAGATTAGTTTTGGAAGCAAAAATCCTGGAGTGGAAAATTAGCTCCTGCAGTGATAGGCATTAGTTGTCCATGAAGCTCATGCACAGGAAAATCACCTGCAGAGACATCTGCTCAGTTTTGAGTCCCATCGTTTGGAATCTTAGAAGTTTTTTCGGGTTTTTTGTGACTTATTATTAAGTGCAGAATATTTGCGCATTCACATATACTTTTGCATATTTATCAAGTTGGTATTATACTTCCTTTAATTTCTTCTTTTTCTTGTTTCCTAATCATGGCATCAAGAAATATTTAATTTCTAAGTTCAAACTTAATATGTGGCTTTTAAAATCTCCATTCATTCAAATAACTTCAAATCCTGGGAACATTTTGTGCAGAGAAAGTTGTGAAAACTTTTTATTTCTAAGAAAAGGAATACAACACAAGAAGAGGAGGGAAAGAGCTTAGTAAAAGAGTACAAAATAAAACTTTGATAGATGTCAGAATGTACCCAGAAAAATTTTCAACTCTGTTATTACATAGCAAAGGTGAACTAGTACAGCAACACATATATTGAACAAAGATAAAGTAAGCATAAATTTTAATGTAAATGATTTATTGAAATTGATTTTTTAGAAGTTCTTCAAAGGTCAATCAATTAACTACATATAATAAAATTATTCCTTTCCAGCAAAGAAAGCACAAAACATTTACCTTCAAACAATGATTGCATTAAAAAAAAAGGTTACTCTTTATCTGGATTTAAAGAATGATTTCAGTAAAATCAAATTTTACAGTAGTTTTTTGTTTTATTCCACTACAAGAAATATATGTTGTGCTATCTTGGTTGAACATAGACCTTGTTAAGCAGTTTTTTAATGCCATTTTAGTCTAAGAGGGAACAAAGTTGGTACGTAAATAAACTGTTTAAAACATTCAGCATTGACAGTGTGTTAATCAGCTATATGTCATTTTGTGTACCTATATTAATAAAATTAAAAATACATTTATAATCCAGCCAATAATTTTTATTAATATAATTTATAACATACAATCTCCACCTTCATTCTTTGTAAAGCAAATGATAAAATTAAATTATTAAAATCCTGCAGTTGTCTGCCTCTCAGACTGCATGGTATGTTATCATAGCAGTGCCTTGATGCTGTTGATGAAGATAGATTGTGCTGAGCAGATGGGGTGATTTTTAAGACAGTAAACCAGGTTGTAGAGATGGTTATGGGGAAAGACTTCCTTTGAGAATTCTTTCTTGCCTGTATCCCTATAGGCTACAGGTCTTGTAACCTACTTCTGTCTTAGCTGTTGAAATATGATAACAGTGAACCTAGAATTACCTGATGTTAAAGCCTAAGTTACTATGACTGGTATTTTCCACACTAATGAATACTCCTTTTGAAAGTCCAAAAATTACACTATCTAGATGCACTGTCATCATCAAGGAAAATAATGAAAAAGGAAAAAACAGCAACCCAAAAAAGCAACTAACCTTTAGTACAAATAAGACACACAGAGCAATTTGTGCTGCTTGCGGCTGGGGCATGGTTAACCTTCATCATAATAGCTGGTGTGGGGCTACGTTTTGGATTTGTGCTCTAAGCAGTGTCGGTAGCACAGGGGTGTTTCAGCTGTTGCTGAGCAGGGTTTTCACAGCCACAAGGCCTTTTCTGCTTCTCACCCCACCAAGGAGGCTTGGCGTGCACACGGAGCTGGGAGGCGACACAGCTGGGACAGCTGGTCCTGACTGACTGAAGGGATATTCCTGACTCTATGAAACTGTGCGAAAAAGAAGGAAAGGTGGGGCATTTCGAGTGATGGCCTTTGGCTTCCCAAGTCACCATTACACCTGACGGAGCCCTGCTCTCCTGGAGAACAGGGCTGGATGCCTGCCGGCCCATGGGAAGCAGAGGATGAATTCCTCGTTTTGCTTAGCTTGTGCACATGGCTTTTGCTCTCCCTATTAAACTGTCTTTATTTCAAATGACAACTTTTCTAGCTTTTACTCTTGCAATTCTCTCCCCCACTGCATCTGGGTAGAGTTAGTGAGTGGGAGTGTGGGGTTGAGTTACCAGCTTGGGTTAAACCAAAAGAACTAATTATTATATCAGTATTGTAGGCAAATAAAATAGAAAAACGTTGTCTTTGTCACATGTAAGATTATTTAATATCTAGTTTTACATTTAATTTTTCGATACTTATGTAGCAACACCTGCTCATTTTCACTGCAAGACCTAGGCTATGGATTTGTTATCCATATTCAAAATCATTGCATTACTCCTTGAGACTAGAAGTGAAAAATTAAAAAAAAACTTACAGGTCAAGTCTTATGACACTGAAGGAAGGCAGATATATCCTTACTGGCTAACACCACTCTTGTATCCCAGCTATTTTGCACTGAGATTAAACAAAACACAGAGAAGCCAAAAGAATCCCTGTAAACAGACAAACTCCCAATAATTGTTTCTTGATTACCGGATTACAGCAATAATAAGTAAAAGATACTTTACTAATCTTAACAGACTTCTATCTTACCATTTGCCATTTTTCTTCCTAAAAATTAAATTTTAAAAATCTATTTTAAATTACATATCAGGCAAGCCAGTTAAGAAACACTGGAGAGAAAATATTTAGCAGTAAAATATTTAGAAAAGCCTGCCTTTTGCAGAACTTTTATGATCTCTGGACTGAATAAAACAGTTAAAAATATGTGATGAAAGAAGCTATTATTACATACTGATATGATGATAATCAATAATTTATTCATACTTTTATCTTTTGTGTGCAACATATATTTCAGCTCTCAGTAATTGTAAATTAATAGATTTTTTAAAAAATTACATACTGTTTCTCATTTCTTGCCTGTGAAATTGTAATTTTAAATTATTTACTTCGGGGGTTTTTTTAGATATAACTAAATTGTAAAAAGAGTGTTAAAATTTTGTAAGAACTAAGCAGTAGTTATTCAGAAAGCCTTGGTATTCAAAGTTATTACAGTGGTTAATAATGGCTCTTGGAGTTCCAAAACTCTAATAAATATTTATATATACTCATTTATAAATTTTTTTGTATTCTCCTTCTGTTGTAGTAACTCCTGATAAAAAGTCAAATTCTGGTATGTGGTGCCTGAAGTAATCCTCTAAATTTTATTTTACAGTTTAAACAATCTACCTCAATCTCATTTGATAATCTTTCTTTGCTTATGGCAAACTGTGTGGATTGTCTTTAGTTAAAGTACAATATTTACTGTGAATCAGAATGAAACCACCAAATTCATTATCTGTGTGACCTCAGGCTATATTTGAAGGTGCATCTCCAGAGGACAAAACTCACTGATACAATGGACCTTAGACATTGATGTTATCTCATTTGTATACTCCTGTCATTATGCTGAAGAACTTTTATAAGAAAGATTTTTTTTTCTTTCAGAACATATTGCTACTTAGTATATTTTAATGCATAATATAAGTAGTGGTATTGTAAAAGAACAATATTTATTTCTTCCTGGTTTTCCGTCAACTAAGTTTGAGCTATTATACTCATTGTACACAATCATTAGAATTCTTATCCTTTTTAAGAGGTCTCTCATAAGAAGAGGAAAAGATAATTGTCTCAGATTATTTTTTTTTTAATTTCTGCCAGGTTTTATGAAATAATAAAAGCTGAGGAAAAAAATTATTCCTTGATTCAATCGTTAATATTCTGTTAAGGGTTATAACTCCATCACTTTTCGAATTTTCCACTGCTAGATCGCAAGGAAGTAGGGGGGAAGAAAAGAGAAGAATTATCAAAAACCAAAATTGTAATACACCTATTAACAATGATGACATGAAATTCTTCATTAGTTAAAAATATTTTGCATATATTCTACATTGAGATAAACATATTGGCAATTGAACCTAAGGTAGTCTTATTATGTAATAATGTATCATTATATGATTCATGAAGATTAAACATGGTATTCAAGTCAAACAGATATTTCAAGTAGGTCCCCTGTCTCTGCCCCCATCCCACTCCATTTTCCTCTCCCTTCTCTTTGCTACCCTACTTTTCCCTGCCCTTTCACATTGTTCTTACTGTGAACTGTGGGTGAATACTTGTACCTGGACACATGCTATTCAGAATATTCAAATCTATCTATATAGCAGTAATTCTAGAGAGGAAAAGAAGTTTTGCTCCAAGATTGAGAAGGTTTAGAATTAGCTAATTCTCTTTATCATAGATACTTCCTTAGAATACAAACAACAAAAAAGAAGATCAAATATTTTATTAAAATAGTTAATAGCAGGATGAATTTTAATATCTGGAGGAAAGATTGTTTACTCTGTAATGAAGGCAAATAGATTGGATACACAGAGAATAAAATATTTTTTTATAATATCATAAATCATACAGTTTTGAGAAAAGTATAAAACTCTTGGTTAATTTTTTTTTTTTTCAATGGCTTACAATTCCACTGGTTCCTATTCTGGCTCAGAAAATAAGCGAAAAGGGTAGTTTAATGTTATTGGGAATGATAGTTTATTGAAGTTTGAAATGGTTCAAATACTGCTGGACCTACCGATTCTTTTTCCTTACTTGTAAAGATTCATAAGGTTAAAATTTAATAAGTGGCAAGCCATTTAGCATTTCTAAAATTTTGTAAACTAATACCTTGTTGAAACATATTAGTTCAGCTGGCGAGGGAAAGAGGGAGTGGAGAGACAAAACAAGCTTAATTTATAGACTTCTATAAACTTCTGCTGTAGTATGAATCCAATAAGCTTTCTAACTTTCATTTGTTGGGCATGTAATTAGAGGGCAGAAAATTGCATGTAGATTTATGCTGTTAACAGTCCCATCCTTTAAGTCTTCTACATACTCAACAGAGAAATATTTTAAAAAACCTAAATAGCTGTTGAAATTTGGATGGCAAAAATTAGCAGTAACATAATACACATGTGAATATTGGTGGTGGTGGTAGTGGTGGTGGTGGTGTCTGACAGTTGATAGGATTTCCTGCAAGAATTTTTATTGGAGTATTTGTTTGTTTTGTCTTCTTTAAGTCTGGTCATGTAACTTCAAAACCTCCTATTCCAGTAAAAGTGGAAGTGAAATTTTCAATCCATTTGTCTGAAGTACCTCCTTAACAATATAGTCTCCTACTGCTGAAAATTCTTCAGTACTATGCCTTATACAATGGTAAAATATAAACACAGAATTATGTCTACAATATGAGAGAGAGAGGCTGTTTTGCAGTAAATAACTTACAGATCTCTTTAGCAGAAATTTCAGGGACTGAACTTGTCCTTACCTCCTCCTCCTAGCACAGAAAAAAAAATATTAGGATAAAAAAAATCAGTATTGTCAGAATAAGGAAGTCACCTCTACCAACTCATAGGGGGATCCCTATCAGAGAAGAAAAGTTACTTTCCATAGTTTTTGAAATAAGCCAGTATAATAAAACAAATACTATGGAATGATTTTACCAGAGTAATTAGAATTTGCATGTGCAGACTTAACCTTGTTTCCATTCAAATGCCTACATTAGAATAACAGTATTTTCCAGGAATTCTTTAACAAACCTGGAAAGGAAAATGTGTCATTTTTTTTTTTTCCACATCACTTGTTTTTTGAATGGTTAACACTGTCTATGTTTTCATGATAAAATAAAGTTAAAGGTAGATATACTAGAAATTTCTTGTGATACTGAATTTATATATGATCCCCTGAAGTCAGTAATATACAGATGGATTCTCTTCTGATCTTTTATTAAAAAGGAGAGGAAAATTCTCAAGAGAATTGTACTTCTGATAGCAGGTTTAAGAAAACAGGTTTTGGTAGAATACAGAGTATGCTCACGTTAACTACAGATTTAAATTGAACAGGAATTGTTTGTGCACGAAAAAAATAAAAGCAATAGAATAATGCCTCAGTGGAAATAAGAAATGGATAGCTTGAGTCATTGTCATAATTACAGATTACTAGAAAGAAATTGCAATACAAATACTTTGTTCCTTTTGGTTTGCAGTCTTGCATATATATATGTTCTTGCCTCTCAGGACTTGAATAGTTCTAGGACAACTGTCATTTAATTGAAAACGTAGGAATAGCCACACTGGTTGATATCCAATTCCTCTTGCCTTTGCTTCTTATGTTTAAGCATGACAACATTCACTTAGGAAAGAACACAGTGGCCAAGGATTGAATGAAATGCTCCTCTCCTTGTTACACTTTCACAGCTTCTAGCAAGTGGTACATAGTTTTTGTGAGGGTTAGAAGAGTTGGAAGCATCTTATGCATCTCAATCAGCAGAATCATTTGGCTGAGCATATATGGGAGTGAGGAAATGAGAGGACATTAGGTGTTAGAAATTGTGACACAAAGTGTAGAGGTTTATACTTAATTGTCAGTTTAATATGCCATTGTGTTCTCATGACCTGAACAGCAATTAAAGACATTAAGCAGTCAAACCTCAAAAAACCAATCTAAACCAAGACTTAATTTTCTTGGGGTGTGAGAACATCACTCTGTCACTCATATGCTGAAAAGGGCCTGATATCTAAATCTCCCACTTTCTGTGCAAGTCCTCTAAACAGTAGGCAACTCGATATAATGAGTGGTTGGCTACACCAGTGACTTGCTTTAGATAGGAATTTGATATTTTGGTATACTGCACTGATGGAAGTACTTACTGAAAATCCTGTTCAGGCATGAACCTGAGTCTAGGCCTTCTATTAAGTGCCTAGGGTAGACTGCTCACTCATTTTATGGTCAGTTGGGATCAGTAAGTGATTCTGAAGCCTCCCAGAGATTTTTGCTCAATTAGGCAGATAAGATCTCCCTTTGAAAGCCTCACCGTTCTTACTTGTAATCCATGGCTATATAAGAAACATAAGCACCTAAATTCCTATTCTATTTTGTTGGGGTTTTTTTGTTTTTCTTTTGTAATTTGGATGCAAAGAAATGGTGAAGTGAACAAAAAGTTTATGCCACTTCCATTTTTAACAACAAGAAAACACCAATCAAATCAGTATTAATCATCTCTCACTGCTTCTAAGTGGGTGAAGCAAGTATAACATGTATTCCAAGTTCCTCCCGAGCAAGCATTTACTTTTATAGGGGTGCACACCACAAAATATATTAAGCGTGCATTTATAACACATAAGTTTTGGTTCCCTGTCCTATTCATATACAGAAGCACACCAATTGTGCATCTCAGTACTAGAAAGACCTAGGAGAGGCAGACCCCTGAGTAACTCAAAAATGAAGAGATTTTTAACTGGATTTAATCAATGGACTCAAATTATTGAATATCAGTAAAATTTGTCTAGATGAACTGGTTAATGCTCATATCAGAATCTCTTGACAGCTGCAATGCTGTGTTTTCAGCACTCATAGTTCTGTTGCTATATTAATCAAAGGACTGTGAGTTTAAAGATTTGTGAGTGAGAAACAAGGGCTTTCATTTTGATGGTATTGAAGCCCAAAGGTAAAAGAGATTTTATGTCTCTAGTACAGTATAACCAGAACTCTTTTTATTTGGTATATACCATTGTTTTAATACTAGATCTGTCAAATCCATAAATTCACTAGCATTTCCTAAAGTTGGGTTTTTCAATTATTTTTATATTTCTATAATCTAAATTAAAAATATTTCACTTTAAAAAATATTTATGAAGCTTCTGAAATACTTATCACGATTCCACACAATGGAATCCACTTTTTATATTTTTAATGATGCCACTTCAGATTGAACAGGCAGTTTGTTTCGCCAAGAGGCTATAGATTTTCTCAGCAGTCATTTTTTAAATTTTATTTTTGGCGAAAGGTTTATCTTTTTGCATTCTCATCCATATTGAATGATACTGAAAGATAAACATTTGGATTCCTTCAGGGGAATTAATATCTGATTAATATAAATGATAGTTTTCCTTTTTGTGAACCAAAAAATAGGAACAGGAAAAATCATGAAAAATGCATGCTTGATTGCAACATGTCATCCTGTGAACAATTGAACAACCATGCCCAATATGACTTTGTACTTCAGCCCTAAAGTTCTGTCAGCTGTACCTGTAGAAGCCTGGACATGGTCCAAGCAAAAAACTGTATCATGCTGCATATCAATAACACTTCCTTCCCATATGGTTATATTGACTCCTGGGGCTTAATTTCCATCACTTTTCCAGAGATATTTTGTTGTTTCATTTATATCAGTAGTTTCAGAATAATTTAGAAAATATTGCTGTTCCTCAAAGTACATCTGAAGAGAGAAACTGCCTTTTAGAATTTGCTTAAACTACCATTGTTTTGAAACACACAGGTTCAGTAGGTATTCCTGTAATACATAAATTTTAATCTTTGAAAGCTTATTTTCAACAATAATAATGTTTGAAACTTTAAGGATTTGAAGTCTCTCAGTCTATATTAGGTATTTTAGACGTAATCAAAACTTCCACAAATCTAACTACTATCAATTTGGTATGTTTTAGGAAACATGTATAATATTCTCTGTATCCTCATCATGTGAGTTTACATGCTGAAATCTACACTTACTGTGAACAGAATATCATGGGTGTGTCAGTAGAGGGACAGGAAAACTGAAATCTAAAAATGAAGTGAATAAACAAAAAATCAGTGTGAATTTGAACAAATTCTTCTGGTATATAACTTCCTACAAATGGACTTCAGATCATCAAGGTGTTCAGGTATGAAGATAAATATTTAGGAATCTTACCAGTATTTTTGCCTTAGTAAATCCAATCAAGGACTATTCAATTTATATGAATTGTCTTTCAGAATGGGAATATACAGTCAGACATTACATGTGCAAAACATTCAGATACATTTCTTTAGCCACAATAATGAGAAATATGGTATAATGGACTAGCTAAAACCAGTAGCATAGGAGTCTCTATTGCCTAGGGGCATCCCACAGTGATTTATGCATGCACTTTATATACAGCCAAAGTGTGAGAGGTCAATACTGTCACAAATGAATAGTGTGTCCAAATTCATTGTATACACAGAGAAGCTCAGCGGCAATTCTTAAGGAAAATCTTTTGGGCCTCACCTATTATTTTAAGAAGTCACTGGCTACTCATAGGCAGCACACACATATATATGTGTGTATTTGTGTGTGTCTCCTTATGAGGGTCTTCCAGAACCTCTTCAAACACCATTAGGCATTTTTTTCCCATATATAACTGAAATAAGAGCATTGAACTTTGATGTAAGAACAGAAAAGGGCAATGTCATGATAAAATGAAGCTTTTTCCTCTCTTTCAAACAAAAAAGAGTACACCTGCATTTCAGACAATGTTATGTGGAAGATGAAAATCTCAATGCTCACATGGTGTCATAATAGTACCAGATGTGTAGCTTCAGGAGTCAGATGACACTTTCAAAAAAGTTGCAAATTCCAGACATAGTCTCGAGAGATAGTTCAGGTTGTACATCAGGAAGAATTTCATTGTGGAAAGGGTTGTCAAGTGCTGGAATGGACTACCCAGGGACATGGTGGAATCATTATCCCTGCAGTTGTTCAGGGAACATGGCACTCATTACTATGGTTTAGTCAACAAGGCAGTGATTGGTCAAAGGTTGGACTTAATGACCTTGGAGGTCTTTTCCAATCTTAATGATTTTGTGATACTGTATGTACTGTCAATCCATTTTTGATTATTACTGATCTCTGTATACTTGTCCTACGTATATAAATGCATGCACATACATATTTTTGTATGTTTCAAATATTTCATTAAAAAAGAAAAAAAACAGAACACAAAATAGTTAAATTATCTTCATGGTTTAAAATATTCTTACAAGAAAAAATTTAAACATGCAAAATTTAATCCCTAACATTAAAGAGGTATGTTTAGTGTTCTTCCATTATGGCAGAAGAAGAGGTTTCTCATTTTCTCTGGAATCACATTATCAGATTGACAACATGGAGTTTGGCTCAGAGATTGGAAATAATTAAATTTTTTATTACATATGCTTTTAAACTATCCTCAATATTCACGACCATGTACAGTAAGCTAAAAGTTCTAGTTCATTCTTCAAGTGGCACAGAGCTAAAATACTTTAAGTTAGAATTGCTCGGATGAGCCTTATGTGCCTAATTGCCAGAGCACGGTAATGTACTCACCTTGAGATTATTCCAGGGTGAACATCAAAGCTCTTTCTGGTTTCAGATAAGTTTGTATCCTTAACTGATTATTACTGTAAACTCTTGAACATGGAAACAGTGCTGAAATCTCAAGGCAACTGACTTGATAAAGCATATGTTTAACTTTGGCCAGGTTAGAAATGAAACCTTTCCATTATGCCACTGTCTTTGTTTTTTCAGGGATTTCTAAATTATTATTATTATTATTATTTTTCTAAAATTTATTTCTATTAGAGAAATACAAAAAGTTATAATAACACATGAGAAATACTTTGGTCCCGAACACAGGAATGAAAAGTGAAATGAGGAGCAGAGGGGAGGAATGTTGTAAGCATTTGGTAGAAAACAGTGAATGGTGCTCTTCTTACACATAATCTTTTTGCAACAGATTCAGAATCATGGCACTCCTTTTTCAGATTCACCCAAAAGTAGTACCAGAAGATATTCTTGCTCAGTATTTGAGTATTCAAGTTGAAAACTCATGAAGCTTTCCACTAAACCTGAACTGGGCTGGTGGGTTTTCTCAAGACTGATTTGTGTTATCGTAGTAACCTTATCGGTATACCACAGCAATTTAGAGAAAACTAAGTCACAGTTTCAGTCTACCAGCAGAGAAACTAGCCATTTAATGTACTGTCAGGTTGAAAAACACTGTGGTTATTTCAAAATGCAATGTATTTTTCCCAGAGGGTTAACATTCTTGACTTTGTATTTTTGTGTCCTAAGACCTCCAAATTTAAGGTAAATCCAAGAAAGACATGTCTCTTTAAAAGTGTAAAACTATGTTTTATTTAAGGAAAATTAACTTTGGTCTAACATTGATGAAACTCAAAGCAGCTGTCTGTATTACCAATCTGTCTTGTAGAATTATGTTTTCACTTACTTCTCAGTCTTGCTTTGTTTTCTAAAATGTTTCTGCAATTATTTTGGAGCACTCTTAAGAGCTGGTCAATATGCAGGAAATATTTATACTCTTAAGGTCTAACAAATTTGGCTACTCACCTGGAGCACAGGATAAGCAGAAGGATATTCTTGTCCTACTCTCCCACAGTGAGTGGTCAGACAGCAGCCTTCTAACAGCAACCAAATTAGGTAAATGTGCATGTGTAGAAGTCTAAGGTTAGGTTAAGTACATATAAATAAATCCAGGTCTATATTTATTTTGTAGTCACAAGAGCAGGGGTTACTTGCATTTTTCAACCAAATGGACAGTTTAGGTCCAAAACAGTGTTTTTTATAACTAACATCTAATTTTAATTCTTCTAACACAGAACTTGGTGTTGTGTCATGGCAAAGAGTGTGTATGTATGAGAATCTTATGTATTTTTAAATTAAAATAAAAAAATCAGAGGAGTCTTTTAAGAGTTAATAGTGTTAAATATTAAAGAGAAATTATCAGAGAAACCATCCATACAACCCTTCTTTAAAGTAATATAATTTAATATTAAGGCTTGTGTCCAATTTGTAATATCAAGTTTAAACTTTAATAATAATTTTCTTAATTGTAAGTCAAGGAACTTCTGAATAATTGCACTTCTCATGTTGGTTTTTTTCTTTTGCACTTCTCATGTTTGTTTTTTTTTTTTTACCAATAGTATTTTGAATTATATTTATCTTCATAGCAATATCATGTTTGTACAATTTTTTCATTCTTTGTTTGACATTCCATAGCTATGTAATTTCTTGATTTCAGTGTCACAGAAGCATTTCATTTTATTAATAATAAGAACTCCTACATCTCCAGCAATTCTTATCATGATTGTGTGCTTGAATTTTTGTATCTTTGTTATATCACTTTTAAATTATCCATTAAATTATATTACAACTATTTCTTTTTAGTTTTCTTAACAATGAACCTGATTTCAGATGCAAGTCTTATAAGCCTCTAGAAGAAGACACCCTACTGCTATGAACATCAGTGAAGATAAGAGACCCTGATTCTTGTAGGTACTTCAAAAATAATTTATTTTTAAGATGCTTTATATGGTTGTATTCTTTCACACTTACAATTAATTTACTTTGCCAAGAAGCATATATAACTTAAAGGTGTGGAAATGTACAGAATTAAATTACAAATAAGATATATACTACTAATAAGAACCCTAATATACAAAATTTAATGCTTGTTAAATACCACAAAATGCAAAAGGTTTTTAACTTTTAGACTTAAGAATTCAATATAATTTAATATTTTATCTTCTATGCCACAGAACCTTTTTCTACCAAGCAGCCAACCAGTTGTGATGATTTCGTGCTGCTTCGTACTTTGGCTTTTTTCCAGACAGCATAAGTCTTGTGGGATGCATCAAAGAAAGCCATTAGTGGACACATTGGTGTAAAACTTGCATGATGTCATAAATCTTTCAGCAAGTGGATTTGGAAGATGTTTTTGTGAAGGTTATGTGTGTAAGGTAAGCTACATTACATGAGCCTTCGATGTGAGCCTTCAACATTACACTTTCCAACAATTAATAAAATAGTGATTGCGAAGAGCTGCATCCTCAGAGGCCTTGCTATGCCAGCAAAAATGCAAAGGAAGTGTTCTCATTCTTTCTTGTGTGTTTTAGTTGCAAAAGAATATTTTTTATTTTCCTGAGATATCTAATAAAACATGATTTTTTAGGAGATTTTGCTTCTTATCCTTGCAGGTTAGAATAAAGTTGCATTTTACAACCCACATACAAAAAAGGATTTAACATTGAGAAAATTGCATATAAATGCACAGACATTTAAAAATAAATGTATACAGCTAATTTATAGTATAAGTGATTTATTGTTCTGCTCCTGTCAGTCTATGCAATTTTCATCAGTTATGAAAGTGTGATCTGGATTTTGGAAGAGTAAAAGGCTGTGTTCTTATATCTATGGGAGTCTTGCATATGATACCAAGGTAAAATGAAACTATATCAGTTCTTTTTAATTCGCATAATGATTTATAATCCCGAAGATAAAACTGTAGGATGAAGACTTTATTAATTGCAAGCTCAGAGGACTTGAACTGCAATGTTGATCTAATATCCACTGGAAGTTAGTGGATATTGGCAGCACTCCACAGTTTTCAATGACCACCTCATACATCAGGTCTTGCTGTCATTTCTTCCTTTCCACTTCTGCAAAGCAAAACTATGAAACCAAGGTGGTTTTCCAGCTGGATATATTAAGCACCCGTTTCTCTTCTAGTTTGCATTACTGTTCTAATTTGGATCGGGATATGTCTCTGAAGCAAGTCTCCCAATCACTTCCATGTACTGAGCCCTCACTGACTTCACCGTGTGATTTCAGAGCAGTAAAAATTCCTGTTGTAGAAAACTAAAAAGGAAGCTGCACTTCCAAAACCCAGCTATGGTGCTCCATCGGCTGATGGGCATTGAGTCCACTGTCATAATTCAGACTGTTTCCTAGTGAAATCCATGGAAGTCATGTCTTGTGGACATCTGGGGCCAGACTCAACTGTTTTACTCAGCAGATCTGTTGCTATTCTGTTACCCCACCTGCTAACATTACCTTGGTCTCAAGGGACCAGAGGATGTCACTAATTTCAAACATCACTTGCACTGCCAGGGCATGAGCTACATCCTGTGAACCCACATCTGGGTTTAATCAACTGGTATAACTGGTTATTTTACTGGCTATAAAACAAGGAGGTTGTTAGTTGCCTTAGACTATGCACTTACTGGTGCCTAGGGCTGGGTGAAGTAGAAACAGACCAGAACATTAAACCCATTTAAACTTAACTACTATTTTACTACTCAATAAAGTATATGTCTAAATCATGTTCTGAACTGGTGCTGTCCTTAAATCAGATCTCCAATGTATCCAAAATAAAATTTTACTTTTGCAGACAGAGTCATGTGGGAAGATGCCTGCACATTCCTGTAACAAATATTAAAATAAAGCAAGAAGAATGCTTCTTTTAAAGTACTAATTAAAAATTCTATCAGCTACAGTTTGACAACACCATCTTTAAATTTCCATTATATTAATATTTCTCAGTCTTTCTTCGCAAACTCACTTCTTGAAGGGCAATGATCCTTTTAGACACCAAGAAACTGTAACACATACTATATAGATATAATTATTTAATTAAAGGTTATAAGGTTACTAGGTTTGTGGATCCTTGTGAATCATAGCCAGTTTGCTAGTCGCAGGCTGTAATTAGACACAGAGGGATGAAAAAAAAATAAAAGGACATCCCAGGGAAATTTCATGATTTTAAATAAAGAAAAAGTCAGTAACATTTCTAAGGGCCATCTGAAGAGATTATTTTAAAAGAATTAGCACTGTCAACACATATAAGCTAGCACTTCAGTGTTAAATTTTTTAAAGCTTTAACTGCAGAGATCAGAAGAAAAAGCAACCCGACCAAACAAAACCAAAGAAGAAATATACAGTGATTTAGAGGAAATATTACTGTGATCAGTTTAATGATCTGATCTTTATCATTATTACCATCATTAATGGGTTAATAGAAAATGTCTTCCAGTATTTAAAAATCATGTGATATGATGGCATCAGTAGAAATCATCCTGGAAGAATATATCAGAATACAGTCAGCTCTTCTTTCTAAAAATACATCATAAATAATAATAGAAAGAATCAGCACTTTTAATTGGTCAGAAGAGAATGATTTTCAGTCTTGAAAAAACAAACAGACTATTTGATTTTAATATCAACCATTGCTCAAGCTGATTACAAGTTAAATATTGTATCATACCTTTAGTAACATGTAAAGTGTTCATAAATTTGGGGATGTTGTGATCAAGATGAGGCAATACATTTAAAAGAATTATCAGGCTCCTGAATGACTGCTGCTGGAAAGTATTCCAAATCAAAAATTATAAAACTCACACTTCTGAGCTCCAACTTTCAGTTTAAAAAATGTAGCTGTATTAAACAAAATTCATAGCAGTCAAAGAAACAGCGATACATTAAGATTTCTTTTTTCAGGAATGAAGACACTGTTCCTTGATTTCTTGACCTGCTGTGATATTTACTTTGAGAATCTCACTGAAAATTGTTAAATATTATACTGGTAGGTATCATTTTATTTTAATCGCATTCATTTCACTGACTTATCAAGATATAATTAAAAATCTTTCCACGTCTGCTTTGTAGAGGAACAGGACAATGATGACATTTTCTAATTGTTTCTTTTTTGCTTGTTTTAGCTGGGAAATGTGTTTTTCCTGTCTTCTCTGTTCAGACTGACATTTTATCTTCTATCTAAATATTTGTTTTTAATACTTGCAGGATCACTGCTGCTCCAACAAAAAAAAAAAAAAAAGGAAAAAAAAAGGGAGAACTTTCTTTTGCTGTCAATTATATATGGCAATTTTATCTGAGAGCTTTTTGCTTTTTCCATACTGTAAAATAAATAAATCTTTAATGATGTTCACTTCCAGACCAGTCTTATTCTTGTGGTAACTGTATCATGAAAATTCTTCACCTGAATGTGGTTGCTTAAAAATAACTTTCTGTCTTTGCACATATTTTAAAAAAAAAATCATACTTAATAAATTTGCTAACCAGCAAATAATCAAAGCTGCTCCTATATCTATTCCACATATTGATTCTGAATTAATCTACTAAATCAGCTAATACTACAGAAGTGCGACCTACTCATTCAGATTTCTCAATTCTATTTCAGCACAGATTATGCATTCACAAACAAAATAATATACAGAAACATTTAATATCTTGGAATAGATTGACTTGGTAGAAAAATATCAAGGACTGTTCTCTTACTCAAGCAATTTAATTTTAGATGGTCCTGCAAGTAGCAGGGAGGTGGACTCAGTGATCTCTATGGGTCTATTACAACTTAATTTTATGATTTTTTTTTATTATATAATACTAAAAAGACAATGATTTAATATCTCTTCATGTAATTACATCTCAAGCAATAGCTTGAAGTATTAAAAGAAGTTGTTTGTTGTATGGAAACTGCAACTTACTCCTGTAGGACATTATAGGTAGAAAAAAAATAGATTTTTTCCTTTTTTTTTCTTTTTTTCTGAGACTATAGAAACATTGCCAGTTAACTTCTCAGGCATGATTTCAGCTTGAGAGAAAGACAGAGAGAAGAAAGAAAGAAAGAAAGAAAGAAAGAAAGGAAGAAAGGAAGAAAGAAAGAAAGAAAGAAGAAAAGAAAGAAAGAAAGAAAAAAAGAAAGAAAGAAAGAAAGAAAGAAAAGAAAGAAAAGAAAGAGAAAGAAAGAAAGAAAGAGAAAGAAAGAAAGAAAGAAAGAAAGAAAGAAAGAAAGAAAGAAAGAAAGAGAAAGAAAGAATTAGAAGTACTTGGTGTAGATTAAGAATTTATCTGGTGTAACCCGTTATAAGTGCATTATTAGAGAATTTAAATAAGATTTTCCAAAAAATATTGACTTTAATAGATATCTGCCTAGAGATAAACTAAAACTGGCTAGATTATTATTGTATGGTGTGATACAGCATGGCAACCTTTTATTCCCACATTGATCATTACTTTTTCACCCTATACTTAGGAAGGAGACCTTTTTCATTAATGGAACTTAATCCTCCCCCATATAATCCAAGGTCTCCTTCCTTAGACATTTGGGATGTGACGACAGTTCAAATTCCTCACCTAAACTAAGTCTGAACAAGGACTACTTTTTATCGAAGGGACACACATAGATTTCTGTGTTTACATGGGAACCTGTATTTCTGTACCTGAATATGTATTACATTGTAGGTGGCAAGCATGCATGTGGAAGGGGAGAGGAAGGCAGAAGAATGAAGATATATAACTTGCATAAATTCCTCCAACAAAGTTTAACTCCTAACACCTTAACACAGATCCTTCAATTTTCCTTATTAAGATGAAATGAATAACTACCTTTTCCTGTGCTGTTCCTTATACTAAACCATCTCTTCAAAATGTCTTTTCTGGTGGTTTTAGGTTGCTTTACACTGCATTTTTTGAACCCCATTCAGAGATGCATGTCTCTTCCATGTCTTGTTAAGCATGCCTAAGGTCTTGGTTCCTCTAGCAATTCTGTGAAGGTGAAGTAACTTTGTAAGGTAGAGTGTATTAGAAGGAACAATCATTTGGGACAAAGAAACGTGTCCAGGTTTCTTTTACTTCACATGGCATCATTCCTCTATCATCCCGTATAGTGCTTTTTAATTGTTTAAGATGCTAAGCATAGATTTGCATTATATAAGCTCATTTTTCTTCTTTCCTGACCTTCTTTGGAAAGTTATCTCTTGCAGTATATTTGTCAGTGTCTTCTCTGACTTACTTGTCTGGCAATCTGTCCCTTGGCATCCTTATAACATCTGTCATGAATGCCTATCTGCACCACTCTCCAAGTCTTTCATTTGTTGCCTTGTCTGTTCACAGTAATTGCCACATTCATCATAGGTACTTCTTTTGAAGTAGAAACAATTTCATTCTCTGATGTTGCATTTAATGTCTTCTTTGCAGTTCTTTGTGTTTTATTTCTCTTCTGTACTGTGAAATCTCTGCACTCAGCAAACAATTATACAAGTAGTGCCAAAATCAAATTTTTATTACTTCCTTCATATGCTGAGGTACTCATCATTACATAAATAAAGAGCTCACATCTCTTATCACAATTTACACATGTAAAAGAGGTGCTGCCTTGAACCAGCTTCAAAATATTGTGAACTGGAAATTGAAGCTGCGATTAACTGCAATGAAAAATATAGCTTGGTGCTGTACAGGAGTATAAGAGAAAGAGCAAAAAGTTGCATTCATTAGAAAGTACAAATCATAGTGATATTTCAGTCCCCTTCTCATCCTGAGCCATATGGATGCCAGTGTCCCTATCTGTAAGAAACAATGGGGAATAATATGTTGAATGCAGGGATAAAGTTCTGGAATTACATAATTTAAAAGAATATTTGCCAAATACTGGGCAACAAAATCGACTTTTTCCAATATTTCTTACAAGAGAAAAAATATTTTTTTAAATATGTGACCTTTGTTTACAGCACCCTCTCAGGCACTATTAACTGCCAGGCAGATAAGCCTGTCACACTGCTCCGCCTTGAGATATTTCCTGCTAGAGTAACAGATTGAAGAATTATGCAAAATATAAACATATAATAGAATGAGATTATTCCAGTCTGATTCCTTCATACTATTCCTAGTTTATCTGACATTGAAAGTTGTACTGGTGGATGAAACTAGTAGGCACAGAAGGGATTTAGGAATATATTACCTTTTAAAAAATCTATCTCTTTACTGTTAGCATCATTTTATGTTAGACTATGATTATGTATTGACATGACATCAATATATAATGTTATAGCATTATCTCTGATAATTCTGTTGTAGGAATGGCTACATAATACTTAATTAATATCAGGATTTGTCAAATGCCAATTGTTCTTGGGATTTTATACCCGCTTTTTGAATACTCTTTTTGTATTACATAAAGTTCCTTTTTTCTTTCTGTTTCATGTTCAGTTTCTATGGATTGGAAAATAAGAATAAAATACAGAGACTAAACTGTAGGGATTAATTTTAAGTTTGTCCTTAAATATGAGTCTTATGGCATTTATTATTTATCCGGATTTCAATGAGTAATAATCTTCTGATTGTGAATAACCTTACTAATACTCAAAATACAAGTCTGAATTAGAGTTCACCAGCATGTGCAAAGGCTTTCCATCTAACACAAATATAACACTGAAAGACCTCCTGCACTGAAATATGCACTTTGTATATACTTCATAATTCTTACCATTAGGATCACAGGCTGTAATTTTTGTAAGGAACAGCAGTTTTACTTATAATTTTGTGTTTCTACCTAAAAATAAAAAACAAAATTAGCTCTCCATCAAATATATTTGCATTCTCAGTAATTCACAGAGGTTCACTAACACATTATACACATTTACTTCTTTTATAGAAATCTGAATTAAGACCAGAAACTGAATCTGTGAGTGTGTAATTCAGATGGCAACTCGTTCAAATATTATTAACTAAGGAGTTGGAGATGGAAAGATGTCCACTACAGACAAGATTCAGATTTCTGTTTTCTTCTTGGTTTTTACTATTGCTAACCACTTCCCATAGTGCTGCGGCATTGCACTTGTAATGTTCCAGGATTCCTTGTCCTTAGCCCTCTTAGACTAAAATGTACACATTTGACCTATGGTTTTACCTAATTTAATTCTTCTGTAATGTCCACGTGTCTGTAGTCTGTTTTAACTGATTGATAGTTCTGGACACAGAAAATCCAGGTTTTAAACAGAGATTGCTGCATCAAACCATATTGCCTTGACTACAAAGTTTTCATGTAGCTTGAGAAGGTTTAGCTACAGAGATCACCTTTTCAGGTCACAGTATAATCCAGGGGGTGATGTACCACTCTATGTGCTATTTTCTTACTCTTTCAATAATAGAATAAAGCAATACCAAATACATACTAACTCTGAGTTGTGGCCATTTCCCTGAGACCACCAATTCATTTTACAAAGTCTGCTGAGCAGCAATCAGATAATAATGACTTTTTGGTAAGTAGTTAATGATGCAGGGGCTTAGAGGACCCATACCTGATTAAGTGTGCAGGGTGGATGCTGTGCAGTTAATGTAATGTAAAGTAATGATAGCATAAGTAGAATAAGAATAAATAGCTTTGTTGCCACATTCTCTGCACATTGAATGGGAAAGGCAACCGGCATGTAGAGGCCCTGCTTATAACAATCAGTTAAAACCTCCATATTATGGTTTATATAGGATGAACTAGACCCTTTATTAATCTGATGCACTGGAGTAGGGTTCAGCTAGGAAGTGAGCTATTCAAATAAATCATGCCACAAGGTTGTTATTTTTAATTAAAAAAAAATCTGATATTTTTGTTCTAAATAACAGATGGTTTTGACAAGCAATCTGAGAACAGGCCCCTAGAATGGGCTTGCAGCAAAGACTGCTGAGAAAGTCTTTAAGAACTCATTCTGGACAGATTGAAACCAAAACACTATCTATTGTAAAATAGACAATTTGACAAAATTTGCCATACAATGGTCAACCAAGAAGCCTCTTTTAACTAGTCACCAAACAGTCTTACAACTATTAAAGTTGTTCCATCAGTTAACAACTGAAGTTATTTTGGATATCATTTATATAAAGAAAGATGAATCTATCTTATTACGTCTTATTACAATGTCAAAGACATGTCAAGGATCAGATTCTGATGGTAAGTCTGCAACTACAATGAACAAGGATTTCACAGGCAAAGCTGTCAGTGTTGAGGCTCTGAAATCTGCTTTTCCATAGGCATTGTTTCATTCAAAATCTTACTATGGCAAAAAGGGGCAATATTCTCTAAATGACAACAGAAATTTATTGCTTTTCTAGTTTTTAACCATCTAATGGTCCACATCTAATTAATAAAAAATATCACAGTAACATAATAATAAAAATAATAGTAATAATAATGTTCAAATTGCCTCTGTTCCCTGGTTCAATGCTTAGTCTTCTGATGCTCCCCTGGACCCTGAGTTTGATGGATACAGTTTTTTTCAAGCCTTACAGTGGATGAGTTGTATTTTGACATCATAGCTAGGAGCAAGGTTCCTTAACTCATAGACCGGAGAGCCACTTGGAGCTATTTTATAAGGCTTTTTATGTTTGCTTTTCCACACAGTATCCCATTCTAAGCTGGAAAATTTCAAGAAGCCTAATGCAAAGGATGTGGGTTACTCTGTGACAGCTAAGGAGTTTAGGTCTTTCAGGGCATGGCACTCCCAAGGCTCCATCTACATCTGGGTAGGGGTCAATTGGCCGAGCTCTAGGACTGTTGCAACAAGCTACAGCTGGCCCAGGCCAAGGCAAGCCTTGCCCCATTAACTACTGAAGTGTGTAGGTCCTTGGAGTCCTGAGCAGATGAGTTCAGGCTCTGCAATGTGAAGGATCACAAGGGACAGGGAAATTCAGGTGGGGTTTGTTGGCCACCGGGAGATTTACTTAAATGTGCATTCCTGGTTTGAACTAAAATGCTGATGCAGAGGCGTTCTAAGTGGCTTGGGAATTTGTGTGATTTGAAAAGTGGTTTTGGCACTCAGAGTTCAGTCATCTAAATGCTTAGGTCACTTCTGAAAAATACTAAAATGTATCTTGGAATTCTTATCGCAAGCCTTTGTTTTCTCACCTGTGTGTCAGACTATACCCTCTGCACAATTTTTAGAATATTGTCCCAAAGGCACTACTCACCAGCAGACCCAAGGTATTTGCAATTTTCAAGCTGCAAACCCTGGCTGAACTGCAAAATGCTATTTCTGAGCTGAGCTTTTGTAATTTTTTAATAGCTTTTATGGCTGTAGGCAGCTATCTGCTCTCAAGTGTTTCTGAAGCAGAAAAAGAGAATCCAAGGGCCAGAAACATACACATCACCTCTTCCCCTCCTCATAATGAGATGAGAAAGAGAAGATTGAATCTTCAGTTATCTCTTGCATGTGCTGCATGAAAGGAAAAGCTGTAGGCCTGCTACCATCACCACTTCAACCCATCCCTGTGGGAACCTTTTGGAAGACTTTTCTAGCAGTCAAAAAAAAGTTATGTGGTTTACTTTAGAGAATGAAATAATACACAGAGCTCAGATTAATATTATATTTGCTATCAATATAAATATGAGCTACCATGATAATTGCAGTGTTCACTTCTGCACTATTTTTTAAAATTAGTTTCGGCTGCTATACCTCATTCAGTATGCGCCAGACACTGTAATCTGCACCAAAATGATATTAGGCTCCATAACAAAGATGGTAGGTAAAACAAATTGAAAATCACTCTAAAGCAGCAGACTATCATTGGTGCTTTCAGCAATTTGTGACTGATAACAATTTCCAGAGTGAAAATTAAATTTCTCTTCAATTGTGAATATCAGTATTACTCATAACAATATATTCCTTTTAATACATACATTTTTTGTAATTAGGGGAAATAATGAATGTGTGTTCCTTTACATTTTTTATTTGGTTGGTTGTTTTCCCATCTGACACAGACAGAGACTAATTTCAAGACCAACAGTTTTAAAGGCAGTGCATTTCAGCAATCACATTACTGGACTGAACCTGAGAATCACTTTTCTTTTTAATTTTCTCACTATATTCTGTGTGTAAGATAACATAAGCTACTTTACAGTTTTTACCTTACCTGAAATTTTTTCACTCGGTCCATTAAGTTCAGAGTCCTTTAGGGAACAGACATTTTTATGTATATTTAGAAAGCTGCAGGCACAATCTAAAGTCCATGTTCTACCTTGTAGACAAATGTTCAACTTCTTTTAATTCAGTTCACACTATGTGCTGCCTGGTGCTCTTTTATAGCTATCTTCTGATTTCAAGATCTATCACATCCCTCCAGCCAAATTACGCCAAAATTTATGTTCTTCCTTTCATATATATTTGCTTTAAAAAATTCCTTTGAACTTTACACTTCTTGAGAAAGAAGCTTTTGCCCCTCATCAGTGTCTAATTCTAAGGCCTCCATCAGGATCTTTATTATCTAACAGAAGCTATTTCTGCTTATCTAAGTGCACTACAAAGTTCAGGAATTATATATCTTTCTTCTTAAATAATTTAAAATATGTTTTGAAACACTTATGAACAGAAAAAGAAATTCACTTTTATCTTTAACTGAAAATAAGAGAAAAATGAATATCTATTAACTCATTTTTTTTTCTCTTAGACTGTATTAATTCATAATCTGTAAGACTCTCTCTTGGCCAGGGCAGCAACATTTTAATCATATGTAATTTTGACACTCTAGACATACAATGCAAAATTATCAAAAATTCCACAGATAAGTCCCTTAAGTAACAAGTTTCATTATCCACTTTAACTCTCAGAGATAAAAGAACATTTAACTAACACACTAAAGTTGAACTCTTTAGGTTTTATTGGTTTCATTTAAGCTGCGGCTCAGACTAAGAAGTAATTTTCCTTATTATCACTTGCTTTCAAAGAATTGAAAAGTGTCAAAGCATAAAATTTAATCATAAAGCACCCAGTGCTTCTTCTCTTTAGAAACAGTTATTTTTCCTTCAAGGATTCCTATTATCAACTCTTTTTTTATGTCAAACATTCACTTTTCTAATGGTTTTTCTTTATGCCATTTTAATAATGTCAAATCTTTAACTAAAACTGCATCTCAACAGAGATTACATAGAATGTATGAAAAAGAAATTTAGAGTCTCTGGAAAGCATTAAGGATGGATTGACTGCCATCTTATTTCTGATATTTTAAAATCCTTTGTGGGGTCATATTCTGTCTTCTGAATCTTGCCAAATTGTAAAAGGAGGCCAAGACTAAGAAAAACAACCAACTGAACAATCAAAAAATTTCCATGATATGGGACATGGGAGGAAAAGATTTTGGGTGAGAACATCTAGGAGAATAAAATACTGATAGATAAAACTATTTTAATAACAAAAGAAGCAAGAATCTTTTTTTGATTACTCAAAAAAAAAACAAAAACCCAAAACAAAACAAAATTGTTTGCATCACTGCCACTATAGAAGAACAAAAGGAAAGAAGTTCACATATCAGAGAGAGGAATCAGAGACTTGCAGGAGAATATTGGTAGAAGATATTTAAAATAATTAAAAGTATGAATATTATCCAACTTGTCTCATTTGGTTTGTTACCATTTGTCCACAGTTGGGGAGCAACAGATATTATATATCTACAAATTGTGTGGGAACTTAACTAGGAATCTTCATAGAAATAAAAAAGTTATGAAATCCAACATCCAGCTTCTTTTCAACTAAAATGATAATTTAGCAAGGATTCTAGGGAAATACAGATAATCACAAACAAGCAGTTTTGGTTTCTCTACTTTGAAAATATTGTAGCCCAGAATAGAATAAGTGGAGATGGAGGTAAATATAACAATTAGAGTCAACAAAGTGTGTAGAAAGAAATGTCTTTAAAAGAATTGGAATTTTTGAAGAAATATATAAGGACATAAACAAGAGTAATCCACAATGAAAATGTGATTATGTTTAAAAATTTCTTCACAGCTCTTCTTCTTGAAAGGAATGGGGAAGGTAGTCACTTCAAGAGGGTGTCACAGGCAAGACACAATAAATGACAACCCCTGTAGCAATAGGCTGGAGTCTGTCTAATCTGCAGAGTCCTCGCTGGGCTTGTGACAGAGAAGTGTAATATTTGTAAATTCTGAGAGGTCATGGCTGTTGCAAACTGTCCTGCTGCAAATCCTAATCCCAGAAGTGAAGAAGACAAATAAGAATCTCACAAGCATTATTAATAGCCAAAGTGAATAGACATCAAATACTAGTTGTGGAGATTGCTATGGGATAGGTCTTCAAAGGCAAGAGCAGTTGTTGGTTGCTGTAAAGTTGTTTATTCCAGGAGCACATCAGTCTCAGAGACAGAGTCCCAAGCGTTAGAGTCTGTGCTAAAAGCTTTCTGGCATAGAGTCCTGAATACAAGCAGCTCCCCTATATAAAGTTCTGGGCAGAGACAGGAGCAGCTGTTCTCTGGTACAGAGTCCTGAGCAGGAGCAGAAGCTCCCTGGTCTTTCTTCTTCTGTTCTTCTCTTCCTGTTCTTCTTCTTCTTCTCTCTTGTGGTGATAGTGATGATGATGATAATGGAGGAAGACAGAGCAGGAGAAAGAGCTCTCACTCCAATACACAGATTTTTTTTTTTTTTTTTACAAATTACCCAGTGAACTAAAAATACAAACCTGAAACATTTCTTCTACACCTATTAGAATTCTAGTTCTAGTGTACAAAAGTGCTGTTAATCCTTAACACATAACTTGCACTTATAGCCTATCTGTTCTATCTAAAGAATGTAAGCAATATTCTTACTATGTTTTTATTATGTCTTGAACCATGTTTTTGAGCTCTCACTGAAGCTTGTTTTTGAAGTTTGTTTTTTACACTAGATTCTAAGGCTTTTACTCTTTAAAGCACTTAAAACATATTTTTACTTACTAAAAACTAAGATTTATTCTTCTACTTCACATTTATGTGACTTAATAATATTTCTACTCATTTAAAACTAAAGCTTACACCTCTATTTCATGTCTATGCAGCTTAATATATTTTAATTTCTCTAAAAGCTTTAATTCAAACCTGCATACTGAACTCTCTCTGAGGGACTCAGAAAGGCCTCTGTTTTTCACACTCCAACAACTAGTGGATCTGGATAAGGGTTATCTGGATGGTGAGTGAGATGATGATCTGGATAACAACAGCTCACCAGCTTGCTCATGTGCTTGCTCACTCATTAGCCTGCAGCATTACAGTTCTCAGCAAAAAGGTCCCTCCTGGTCTGGGAAGGCTGGGCACAATATTTTATTATCCATGATGTGCCACTGCTCACACTTGCCGCTCTTGGGCATCACTGGCAAAGGTCCCTCCCTGGGCATTCCCTGTGTGTCATTTCCCCGCAGCTCTCAGGGTCTTCCCAGACAGATCTATCTTCACAAATCTCTGGGTTCTTCCCCTATTTCTCAGACCTTTCCTCCAACCAGGACTGACGTCTTCTCTTCGGTGTCCCTTCTTTTCTCCAAAATCCTTTCTTCTTTACAGAAACCAAGTTTAAGCACCATTTCTTTTCTGTGGGTCCTTTTCTCTGGCTTCCCCATTCTAAGCAGTGCAGATGCAGAAGCAATTATGTAATCAGACTGCCAGTTGCACCTCCTCTCACATGTCTTCGTTTTTATTAAGTGGAAGATTCAGGACATGACTGCTGTTTAATTCTTGCAAAATTTACAACCAACCAGTATGCACTGATGCTAGCAAGTGGGAGTCTCAAGTTTGAGAGTTCAGATGCTCAATTCTAGACATTCTACCTTCTACTCACCACTCACCCCCAATTATCTGTAGGCTGTTAACATACACAGTTCAATACTCCCTAAAATCAGTAAAATGGCACACCTTCTAGTGGTGTCTATAGCTATCCATTTTCTATTAAATGGTTCCTAGTGATCTAGATAAAACTCAATACCTAAATAACAGATGACTAAACCACTGATGGAACTTTGCAATATTTTTTTCAGTTAATATGAAACCATGTACAGTGTGGGTTGAAAAAGTAATTGAAATTCACATTACTAAGCACCCTTTTAATGATTATATAATTTCCTAATTTGTCACACTTAATTTTGAAAATATTATAATTTCTTCCTGTTTTTAGATCTGATTTTATGTTTGGATTTTTAATAGCAAGATTGAAAGAGTGCATGACATGCCAGATTCAAATTCTAAGATTTTCTTTGATGTGATGATTCCTGATTGCTACTTAGAGCTGTACAAATATGGTTTCAGTTAACTTCCAAATTGTTCCACAAATACAATTATTGATACAATATTTTTTAAAGTCTAAATCTATACCTTTTACACATTCTAAAAATATTTATGTTCTCATATTTTAATAACATGCTTGACAATAGTTAATTTATTTGTGTAGGAACTGGAAGATAATATGACTGACCAAAAGCTACATAAATCTGTTTATATGCAATTGCTCTTCCCGCACACCTACACAGATTCATATATTCATATTCATATTCATATATATTTATCCTTCATATAACAAAGGAAATATTTTAAAAGTACCTATTGAAAATAATTTCTAGAAATACGTTATTTGCATCATTTATGCTATGGTTATGTCTCTGCCCTCAAGAATTATATATGCTTACTTTTGTACAAACATAAAAGGAATGAATGTCACTATCTCAATAGGTTTGTAATTGTATAATTATAACACTAATTCCAGGAGGAGAGGGATCTCAGCTAACTGTCTAGATTACATATGGCATAATTCATTTTGTTTTGATGCATACATTACAGAGTGAAACATCCCATCTCAGGGATCCCGTCAAAGAGTTGGATAGCAGACATCGAAATGTAGCCATCTATCTACTGTCATTCAATAGATTTTAAAACTGAATAAAAATTTATGCTAGTGGAATTTCAAAAACTCTTATGGATTTGAGGAGTAAATTATAAACTCTTTGTGGGTGCATGTGTCTTTGGACCCCACTTCCGTACTCATGACAACACATTGCATCTTTTCTTCTCTTCAGTCAGCTCTCTACCTAGCAATGCAAATCCCAGAGCTGGCTAAGCATTCTAGGTCATCAGTGTAACTGAAGTATCCAACATAAAGAAACCAGTAAAATTCATTCCTCAGAATCTCCTGTATATCAAGAGCCAGAATATTTTATACTACTATACTGTAACCTCTTCCAGAAGTTCTGACATAAGATATTAGGGGAATATGTCAGAATCACCAGTATATAAAAGGGTCTTGTAAGACAGACACATCATTTTTACCAGGGCCTGTAAGAACACAGCAAGGGACAACAATTTTAGTCCATTGATACAGGGTAGACTTAGATTAGAAATAATGAAAAAAATATGATGAGTATCATGAGATGCAGGAGAGGCTGTGGGCTCCCCATGACTGGAAGTGTTCAAGGTCAGACTGGATGAGGCATTGAGCAATCTGATGTAGTGGAAGGTGTCCCTGCCCAGGGGAGAAGGACTAGATAATCATTAAAGGTCCCTTCCAATTCAAAACATTCCATATATTTTTACTTTTAATTTCAAAAGCTGTAGTTTTCATCACCTATTGAGACTAGCCTACTTTATGCTTGTAAGTATAGAGTTTGCTTTTTTTAAAAAAAATAAGTATTTGCTGCTCTCATAATGAAGATAAATAATGATCTGATTTCTTAAGCTTGCCTTCATTTTTCTAAAGGAATATCATTAATATTCATGTAGAACAATACTTAAATTGAAATGAAACAATTTTTTTTTTTAATCTGGAAGAATAAATTTAAATTCTAAATCATAATTCCACAAGAAGTCTTCCTAAAACTGTTCCTACTACTTTAAAGATTTTATGTGATTGACACAGCTATTGCAACGCTAAATTTTTGCAAGCTGCTAATTTATGTGTCTATGCCACACACTTTGTAACTTACCTTTGATGGTATTAGATAAGATAAAGTAAGATTGACCTCCCTTTTTCATATAAAGAAATTGACAGTATTCATGCAGTTTTGAAAGCATATGGATTTATTCCCCTTGTTCCTTTAATATTCCAGTTATTTATGAATTTGTCAGACTGACAGTCTGAAATATTAATGGTATGAACATAAATTTAAAACAACATCCAAAACATTTTTTTAAATGCCCAAAGTTCCTTTGGAAATTATAATACCAGTAGAAAAACAGGAAGGGAAAGGGAAGTACTAGTTTTGAAAGGTTCTTCCTTTAGAAAGCATGATGCACTTGCTGTGGCTATCCTCCATAGACACCAGTTATTTGTGTTCTAGTCTTTAATCTCTATTATAGACAGAGGTAACTTCTAACAATAAATCATTCACTTATGTGACAGTAGAAAATACAGCTATGTAAAATATGTCTGATTAGTCATCAGGGTATCATAACCTTTTTACTGGTGTAATTTCAAAAGGGAATTTTCATGAAAACTTTGAGACATAATTGAAAGTTACAAAAATATGTTATTAAAATGACACCTGAAAAATCAGTGTTTTATTGGCTGTGTATTTACAAAAATTAAGCTGAACTATTCTGCATTTGGATTGCCTATTCCCACTATCTTCTCTCTCTACCCAGCTTTATTATTGTCTTGACATATTGAAAGTCACAAGGATGAGTTATTATTCAGTGAAGTGACAGAAAATCTTAAACTCTACTTTCCAGTAATGGCATACATAAGGCACAGAAATCTAATGGAAGAAAGTAAAACACACATGCCAGATCCCCAGAAACATAAATTTTACATGTAAAAAAGGTGGTAATCTTCCTAAGCTTGTGAAACTTCCTTCTCACACACTGGAGATCAGTTTAACTTGAAAGTATTCTTTTTTTAGTAAACCATTTTAAAAATGGAAACTAACAGTTATTCTGTATTTAAAGTCATTTAAGAAGAAATGAAAAATATTTTTGAATTTTCCCAAGCCCTTAAATGAAAATAAGAAATAATGTTAGCCAAATAAAAGAATGTGCAGATTTTTGATAAAAGGGACTTACAGCATCAGGCATTAGAAACATGATCTTTCATATATATGGTTGATAAAAGTCTGCATAACAAACAAAAACCTCTCTAAGGAGAACTTGCTTTTCCTTCCCGCGGAACCAATACACCACAAATGAGGTATGAAGATGAAGATGTATTGTTGAGCCAAATTGAGGACAAACATAAATAAAGTCTGTAAGACTGTCAGATTCAGAGAAGCCTTTCAGGCTGGAGGCAACACAAACATGATGAGTAAAACGTCATAGTGCCAGTTGTTATATAACAAGAATTTTTAAATAAAATAATATCCCAAATTCCATTTGTGCTTTATTTTTTTATCTTTGCTTTATATTCACATTTTATGACTGAGCTCATAGAATTGAAATACTAGGGAACGAGTCACATATCAGTGAAATTAGGAGTTAATCAAGTACCTTAGGTAAATAACACATAAAGTATACCAGTGAGCACGAATATTCTTTCTTTCATATGCATACTGCATTTACATTTACTTCAGCAGAATATTTAAGAATGTCAGTCTAAAACACATATTACTCCCATGCAAAGTGTTAACAATCTTCCAACAAAAAATGTTTACAATAACTTTCCATAAATAAATGCAAGGCAAAAAAAAAAAATATTTGATCTAGACAGCTAAATGCAAGAAAAAAAAGATGTTGTATTTTTCTTTTTCCAAAATTGTTGCTGATTTTTCCCCTCTCCTTAGACTGAGAAGCAGACTAAGGGAATATTAGATATTATTCCCAGCCATATTTATTTTTTCAGTTTTAAGTACATTAATCTCAAGTTTAGGAGTAAAATTGCTGATATTCAAAGAAACTAGGAAGAAAGCATTAGCCTATATATAGCGATTAGAGCACATTTCTGTAACATCAAATTTAAGTCTCCTTATAAATCTGCAGTCTTCTGCTTTAGACCACAGAGTAGAAATTGGGCCTGCCTCATCATCAAAATACTGTGATGCTTGGTATCTGGAAGTAAAATTTGAAAGACTAATCAGAAGCTGATTTTAATGCATTATATCTCTGTAACAGATCCAAAGCATTTAATCTGATCTCATTTATTATGATCCAATTTTTAAACATTCTTACAAGACCCTATCTTCTCATTACTATCTAATCACATGAATAATTGCAGTATAGTAGCTTTTGGATTGTTTCTTTCAAAACTGCATTTTTAATTGATTCTATTATTTGCCAGGAAGAAAAGGAGCACACAGAGTCCTAATCCTCGTCTCACACAAAAAGGACATTCAATTAATTTTTCATTATTTAGTTGTGTTTAATGTCACTAACATCAGTGAATATTACCATTTTCTTTCCAGCTTGGAGAGTGATACTCCTGCAGTAGTGCTCATTTAAGGCACTCTATCTGTACACACACACATATATACTGAGAACTCTTATAGAAACTTAAACCAGAGAAGCTCTGGCATTAGATATCAATGGATCTTGGGTTTTTTTGGAGCTTGACTAGATCCAATCTCCTGCGATTCATTTGGAAGGAAAGGTACAAGTAGAAGAACTCTATACCTGAAACCTAGCTAGGGTTTCCTGCCCTCCAAATCCATGGTGTCTGCAAAGTGACAGACTTTGAGTTGTTCACCCCAGGTAATGTCTGTGTCACTTTCTAGCCTGAGAAAAGCTGTATTCTCAATTCAGGAAGACTTCCAGTATCATTGCTGATATTCCACACAGTAGATTTCTGAAGAATAAAAAACCAACACTTGTAGTAAACCAGTCTCATACTAAGCAAATAGCATACTTGCCATGCCAATATCACTCTTATTATGCACCTCACTCTTTCATCTTACATTATTCTCATAATTTATATCTAGTCTGCAGATTATTAGTTACTGGTAACCTATAGAATAGAAATTATTTCAGTTATTTGTAGACCTATTTGAACTGCATTTAAATGAAATGTCTGTAATTATTATGTCTTATAAGATACATTATACAGGGCTAATAAAAAGTAATTTCACAATGTTATATCTCATACACAAATTTGCTCATTTGTGTGTGTGGTTCCTTTTTTCCTTTTTTCCTTTTTTTTTTTTCTTTAGATAGGACAGCTAATCTTTGTATAATCCTTTCTTCAAAATAAATTCTGCCATTTTGTGACAGGATCATGTTTGGAATTAATGTAAATCTGAGTAAAGGCAAGCCAAATAATTACCGCAGTCTTCTGATCCATCTTAATGTTCCCACTTTTGAACAAAGATCTAGGCACAAAGACACCACTATCATTCATTTGGTGAGAATTAATTCACCAAAGATAACACAAAGCAGTACTGGTGGATTGACATTGCTAAGTTTTTAGGATGCAGTTCTGCTAACTACTTAAAGGCAGTCTCCCTATACACCTGCCATCTTGAAGATAAATGCAATGAAGTTAGAAATTAATATTTGAGTAATGAAATGCATGTAAATGTTATGAGCATCTTGACTCAGTTATTTGCAATATTCAGTAATATGAAGACTTGGAAAGTAAATGGTACGGTATTGAATTCTGAAGTTTAATGCATGAGGAAAAACATGGTCTATGTATTATGGCTGTATTATAAGTGTCTTTGACTTTAATATGTAACAATCTTATCAAAAACATGAAAAACATGATGGGTTTGGCACCTTTTTCAGGTAGGACAAGAAAAATGCCTTTCCTGAGGACATTTTGAAATTGTAGTTTATCAACAGTTTTGGTAGGGAGTTATCTAGAAAGCAAAGTTCTGTTTTATCCTCAAAAAGAACTATGGAAAAATTATCACGGACTTCAAAGCATGGGATGGGTAGAAAATTAGAATACTTAAATCTCAGAAATGCAAATTTAAGGTGCACTTTATTGCTGACTTCTTGATATCTTTAATCTTCAGATTATCTGAGATTAAAAAATAATTCTGAATTAGATAAAAATAAATACATAAATAAGGATTTAGTTTAATTTCATATATTTTTCTCCATTTGAAGGAAAATAAGATATTAACTCATTAATATGTTCTTCGATATTAAAGGAAGCATCACCATTACCCTCATAAAAATCTATATTTGGACCATTCTCTTTGTAAATTAACTTGTTTATTGCCTACATTCCCCCCCCCCCCCCCCCACCTCCTTAAAATACTTATCCACAATCACATAGTAACACAGGTATATGTATTCATGCCATTATGTCACCATGTGGATGTGCAATCATAAATCTTTAGCCTTTTCAGGCAAGAAATTGGTTAAAGCTTCAAATTATTTAAATAAAATGTTTTCATTGCATCATAGCACATAAATTCCAGATGCTGAATTTTGCATTTGTCTTTTCAAAATGTTCTGTTAAGGGATTTTTCCACCATTTTTAGGATCCTGTGGGTGACTCTACCCTTCAGTGTATTGACTCACAGCCTGCAGCTGTGTACCTGCAAGCTTGTTGCCAGTGCACTCCATTGTCTTCTGCAGGTGTTTGATAGTAATATTAATGAGGACAAATATCAGCATAGAGCCCTTTTCTTCCACTTGATTTGAAGATCATTTTTATTGTATTTTTGTTCCTACTCTGAGTTAAACATTTCATATAAATTATACTTGTTTTACTCTTAACCTTTTGGCAAACTGAATCATTTGCTTGGGAAAAATTAATTGGAAAAACAGGTAGATGTACAAATGCACAAAAACGCACATTTTTTTCTTATTTAAACATGTGAGATGCCTTCTGTTCTTTCCTTCTGTAATATATTAGCCACAGAAACCCAGAAATGGTTATGCAGAAATGGTTATAGCAGAAAATAGTTATGGTAGGCAATGAGCTTCTGAAAATGCAAAATATATACATAATTACCTGAATAATTCCATTTCCTCTCTGGATTCAAATTTGTAACTGTCTTGGGAGAAAAAAATAGAAAAAGTAACCAATGTTTTCTCCTTCTCTGCAATTTCTCCATATTTATTAAATGCAATCATCATTTATGTGTTATTTGCTGTGTTTCAATTATCGGAATTGTTAAGTGTGTTTATTTCTAAACTGAACTGCAAAGAAATAGTTTATATTCCTCTTTTTTGTACAATGTTGGGCAATTCTTGTTAAATATTGTGTACATGTTTATATGTATCTATAAATACAAATGTATAAAAGAATGTATGTATTCAGACTAAATACACGTCGCATAATTTGCTTTAGATGCCATAATGAGATGTAATCCATTTTTATATTGAATTTCCCTGTAATTGTGGTGCGGTAATTGTAGGCAATAAAATAAAACCCTGTTGTGGTGCAGATGTTACCTGGTTTTATGTTTTTATTATATGCAAATTAAATGGTATGACTCTGGATTTATCTAAACCACACTTGGACTTTCTCTGTTTCACCTATATTCATTTCACAGGGAATACTCCATATGCTCAATTACACATGGCTGTACAAAAAATTTGAGGAAGTAAATTAATATTTAGAATTTTTGAAGTTTGTGGTTCAGATGACAGCTGTGATGTCACTGGGTGCTGGTAGGGCTGATCAATATTAGGTTAATGAAGATGTATCAAAGTTTCACAGTTTTTCTCTTTCTGGTTCACAGATCACTTTGCATCTTGTTTAATCAGGGCTTCCTGATATAATAAATATCACACCTATGACCCTGCTTGAGCAGGCCAGTTGGACCAGGTGAACCCCAGAGGTCCCTTCCAATCTTACCCATTCTGTGATTCTGTTGTTAGACAAAAACTACCAACATCCTGCTAGTTCTAGCAATAGTCCAGCTAGGTGAACCATGGGTTGACTAGGAAAGAATACACAACAAATATAGAATAATGCCTTTCTAGTGCTTATCATTAAAGTAGAAATTAATTTGGACCAATAATATTGCTACAAATTTTAAACTGTAATTTTTGGTTAACAGATAAGTGAGGAAACTTAATTTCAAAGAGCTTAGGTAAACTGCTTTGCTACAAAAAATCTAAATATGTTTTAATGTTATTTTATATATATATATATATATATATATATATACAGTCATCTCATATTATATATATATATATAAAACTATCATTTTGAGGTTTTTATAAAATTGAAAGCAGTATTTATGGAGTGTATAATTATATTAGATTAGATGAACATTTTGAATTTTGAATATTTTCAAAGGCATTTTGATGAGGTAACAATATTGGTCAAATATTCTGTTAAGTGAGTAATTGCTATCTTCAGAAAGTTCACATTTCTGTTCTTAAGGTGTCTAAAATTGCTCTTATGATCAGAAGAATATTTGTGGCAAAATATTTATCACTGTAGATTTACTAAGAATGGTTATTACAGTTCCAGTAGGAGGGAAGGTGGGATCCATTTTGACTCATGCTGACTGCAGAATTTAGTTGACTGAAATAATCAGCATGTAAGTACAAGGGATGCTTTACACTTCATGGCTGCATTACAAGCTTCTTCAATTCTGACGCTGTAGGGTTATCTTTTCTTCAATACTATTTCTACCATGTTTTTGATATGCCAAGGAAGCCATAAGAAACTGAATTATTTTGATTAAAGCAGGCATTCAAATCCTTATTTATTACTTCAAAGTTATGTTTTACTGCTACTAAATTATGATATATTCTTGTTCATGATAAACTACCAGTATTGAAACATATAATGTGAAATGGAACAGTGGGTAGGAAAAAGTAATTTTTCCCCTCCTCTTAGATCTTGATTCTTGCTGTTTTGAAACTCCTGGCAACATGAACTCAACAGGAAAGATATCTTATGTAGAAAATAATTTTGTTAGCTAAGGAATCATGAACAGACAAAAATTGCTGTTGCACATTAGGTTAGGAGAAGGCATTACTAATATACGGACAACAACACAAAAAAGTTCCAGGTGCTTATCAGCAAATTCAATTACACTAACAAAAAATGGCTTATGAATTCAAAGCTAAGAAGGTGTTTATATCATTCAGCTGGGGTTTTTTTTGTTGTTTCCTTTTCATGGATCTTTACCAGAATTTGATGAGATAGGAGTAAAATGAAACATCAAGTATTCATAGGCAGACCACATATATTAAAAATAATGAAATTGCTCTGCATATAGTAGCTTACCCAGCAGATTGTCACAGCATGCACCCTCATTAGGATATCTGCTTGAAGTTTGGATTCCTGGCATAAGGTAAAAATGGAATATCCAGGTGACGGAGGCTAGACACAGGTATTTATCATTTACAAAACTGTTTTTCAAAAACTGTGAAGTCTATGGATCTTTTGTAATATATATGTACTGGCAGTTATTTTAGGCTGTTTTCAGACTCAATTTATGAATCTTCTTTAAACTAACCATTGATTTCCCCCCTGTGTTAACAGAAATTTGAGTTTTGGGAATAGAAGAAAAAAGAAGGGAAAGTTGAACATTTCAAGAATTGTTGTGATACCAACTTGTGTGCATTTGAGTTAATTTCTAGCCTGCTGGGGCAACAGTGACTCTTGGTATAATTTACTTTTTGTTCCTGGGAAAGCCCATTTTTAAAACTACCAGAATTATGCAGTGCGTGGAAAAGAATAAACTTGTTATACAGAGATGAAATGGATGGCTGTGAGAGAAAGAAAGGAAAGGAGAAGGAGAAGGTAAGAATATAGGAAGGGATGAGTGGAGAAAGAAGGAGGAAGAGAGGAAGAGAGAAGGAGATAGAAAGAGAGAGAAAGAGAGGAGAGAGAGAGAGATAAATAGAGAAAAAGAGAGAGAGAGAGAAAAAGATGAATAAAGGAGCTTGACTTTCTCAGGCTGTCGCTTAACACATTTAGAAATTTCACCTTTCTCAGAAACCATTTTATGACACTTCTTATTTTAGATGCCTTCTACCATTACTCCCAAGACACCGCTCCCTGTATCCACTGAAAATTTCTGTGTGCAGCCTGATCCTCACCATGGCAAGTGACAAACGTTCTGACAGCAACAATAGCTTAGAGAACCCATCAAGAACATCACTGAGAAAAAAAGGGGGATTAAAAAACTACAAAAAAAAGCTTGCCAAAATATGCAAGTGGACCGTCCCCCAATACAATGACAACCAGATGTTAAAAAGAGCAAACATAGCAAAGGTACTTTTTCTTTTTTTCTTTTCAGGAGGATTCAATTCAAATGCAAGAATATCTCTGGATACATGAGTTTAAACTGTTGCCTATCAACACATGATTGTAATGGAAGACATCTGAGTTTTGGACAAGATAAGCAGGTTTATCTCTTTCTGGGAGCTTGTGATATATTTATGCTTTGAATAGTAAAGTGAATTTCATCTTTTTCTAATAGTTTGTTCACAATAAATATATGTTATTAAAGGATATGGATGTACTGTACTTTTTAAAGGATATGGATGAACACAAGGGAGGAAGCTTCCCTGTTTGTCTTCTCCTCTTAGTTTACAGGTCAGGTAAAAATTCATGAAAATAACAGAACATTGTTACTTCACTGAAAGTTAAGTATTTTGAGGTTGGTACAGAGACACATTAGGAATTTATAGCAGATTTACTACTAGAGGACATCAGAGGAAACACAGACAAATCTCCTCCTGAAGCAAATTTGATTGTACTGCACAAAGTATACTGAAAACCACAAAGTCAGTAAAAGTTGTTTTAGACCAAGACTGGAAGGAAACATTCCACATGGAAGGATACATTAGGCACATCAAAGACTTGTTAATAAATTCTTTAATCTCCATAAAGTTTTATTATTTGGATCCGAATGTCCTTATTACCACAGTTTGTGTTCAAATAAAACCCAGCATTAGGAGGTTAAAGGTCTTTCTGATGCTTTTGTAGTACATATTTATTAGCTTTTTAGTTCAGATTATAGGCTGCCTTTGAATCAAATCTGCCACTATTTCCATTTCCTATATTTTGTTAACATCATAAATCAGTCTTAGAAAACAAATGAATGATTACTTTTGGATGAAACATAAGCAAAATAATTTTTCTTGGAGGTCTCTTAATACGCTGTAATGTTAATGGCCAGTTGCTCTGTGGTATTTGCCTAGAGTTACTCTATTACAAAAAGCATGTTTAACGTAGACATTGGATCATCAAATTCAATCCTTACATATCTACTCCTATTGGCACATACTTAGTTGAAGAAAGTAATTTAGGAAGGATACGTCCTTTAAGAAAGGTTGTACAAGTCAAAGGTCTCCAAGTTAGGTTCCCATATTTTTCAAGTCCTTGTATTCAGAAAATCAGGTCCAAAAAGAAGGAAGAGAAAGTGTCTGCTAAAACTTCATCTATTTCAGTTCAAAGTCCTATGTCTCAGCTGAAATCCTTTGTCAAATGCATCTTTAGCTACATCACTACATTTGTCACTGAAGTAGTAAAACTTTAATTATGCATTTATGATTCCATTTTATCTGGGAATAGAATGGCTAAACTAACTAACTAAGTCATAACATACTGCAGCATTCTTAATTAAATCATCAAAGACTTGAATCTGGGTACCTGGATAATTTGTAAAATAATTACACACACTGTGATTTCATGAACTAGTCTTTATGTTTGCATTGTTAAATAGATAAATGATGCAGTGTGTTTCTTGTTAATGGTATGTTTTGTTATTGCCCAAGTGAATGGTTTAGTCCAAAATGATACCCTCCCACCTACTTTGTCAATCTATCTTGAACTCCCTGTAAATCCTGCTTTGTGCCAGCCGCCCCCTGCTTGAAATTCCCCTTTGGAAACCCCTAAAACTCGAGGTCTCATTAGTCCATACAACCCAGTTTTCCTGCCTCATTCGACAATGCCTTTGTAAACCCTACCCTTTACCCCTCCTCAGAATTTCTCCAGTTTGCTAAGAATTTGTACCTTCCCCTTGAACCCCCACATATATAAGTTGTTACACCTTTCCTCTTTTTGTCTTTTGCCCTCTGAATTCCCTAGAGTAATAAATCCTTTCTATCCTATGCAGAGAACCTCCCCATCCCCTTGCCTTCTTTGAACACAATCTGTCAGCCAAAAGGCCACAGAGCCATGGCTTGAGCCACATCTAAGGCCTCCTGTTCCCAGAGTGTGACTCACTCTGGGCACGATACCATAGTGGCAAAGTGAGTGCAGCTCTGGCCATTGTGTCAGATAAAGGCAGGGAATGACTTCTGGTCTCAGTTCTCAGTGGCTCTGCATGCTGAGAGCTAGCCCCATCTGTGTTGGATGGCTTTGGAGAGAACTAGCTGGAGTTCTCTGACTCGGAGCCATGGGATGAACACCCATGAAGTAGGAGTTGATTGGGACCATGTGACTACGTCCATCCTCAGTTCTGGCCCCTCAGTACTAAAGAGACATGATCATAGTGCAAGAACTCTAGTAAGAGGCCACAAGAGATGATGAAGGGAATGGGCTATCTCTGCAGTGGGGAAAGGCTGAGACAACTTTTTAGACAGAAAAGGAAAAGGCTCAGGGGAGATCTCACTGTGGCAAAGAAGGCAAATATCATCCTTACTTCTATCAGAAACAGTGTTGGCCAGCAGGACCAGGGAAGTGATCATACTTTAACTTGGCCACTGGTGAGGCCACACTTCAAATCCTGTGTTCAGCTTTGCACGCCTCACCAAAAGAAAGACAGAGAGGTGCTGGACGGTATCCAGAGAAGCTGGTGGAGTATCTAAAGCATACACCTAGTCCTCTTATGAGGAACAGCCTGAGGGAGTGTTCTGCCTGGAGAAAAGGAGGCTCAAGAAGGACCTTATTGCTCTCTACAATTACCTAAAGGTAGGTTGTAGCCAGGTGTGGGTCAGTCTCCTCTACCAAATAAAAAGCTATAGAACAAGAGGAAATGGCCTCAAGTTGCAGCAGGAAAGGTGGATTGGAAAGAGTTGTTGAGTGTTGGCATAGGCTGCCCAGAGAAGTGGCTCACTCACAGCTCCTGGAATTATTTTAAAGATGTGGTACATAGGAACATGATTTAGTGCTGGACTTGACCATATTAGGTTTATAGTAGATTCAATGATCTTAAAGGTCTTTTCCAATCTAAATGATTTTATGATTCTATAATAAATAATATCTATAGGCACCTGAGGGGAAGGTGCAAAGAGGATGGAGCCAGGCCCTTTTCAGTGGTGCCCCTTGACAGGACCAGAGGGAAAACCAGAAGTTTCCATATTGTTCTATTGTTGACTTGGATAGAGAGAAGGATGGGATGGGATGGGATGGGATGGGATGGGATGGGATGGGATGGGATGGGATGGGATGGGATGGGATGGGATGGGATGGGATGGGATGGGATGGGATGGGATGGGATGGGATGGAATGGGGCAGGGTGAGGTGGTGTAGGGCAGGGTGTGGAGGGAAGGGAATTGAGAGCAGAGCGGAAATGGAAGCAACAAAAATTATTAAAAATGCCAAAAGCCCCTTACTGACTTGCTTTTTCACTTGCCTATTAGGTATGGTGCATTTGTCATCACTCAGCAGTGATGACAAATATACTAGTGATAAAACAGTTTCAGATTCTACATGATACTCATCTATTTTCCATCATCTGTACCCCTAACCTGTGATATAAAGGCAATTGTGGGTTTTTAGATTATATATATTGGGAAAGATTTTTCTAATTATTTCTAGACATATATATGCATACATTTGTATGAGTAGTGAAGCACAGTGGAGAAGTGGTCAGCTGGAATGAGAAAAAGGATAGAAACTAGTTATATGAAATTTTTTGTTGTGAGATAGACTAGTTCATAAAAAATATTGAAATGAAAGAAAACGTTGACCTATTAAGAAAAACCCAAAGTATCTGGAAATTCTTATAAATTCAATCCTATAATTCTGCCTACAGAAAAAAATAATCAGTATATTTTCTTGTTGGTTTCATTTTTATCTGCCAGAAAAAAAATAGTTTTAGAAACTTTAGTCCAGTATTTCTTATGAAACCTCTGTTTAATATTACACATGTAAAATCCTTAAACTATGATTTAAATTAGAATTTATGCTTCTGTCTAGAGGGGGTATTTTTTTAAAAAAATGATGACACATACATCTAATACACTGTGAAGTATCATGTCCATATACAGTACCAAGGTTAGAGGAAGTAAATAAGGATTTTATACTAGACTGTATAAACTAAGTTACTTCATTCCTTGAAAAAAATAACAAAAAAACCACAAAAAAACCCCAAACTAAAACAAACAAAAAAAAAACCCCAACCATAAAGTAAGTGATTTTCATTTTCAAGAAAATCTATCACAAGGATTTATAGTGCTGCTACGTTTCAATCAGCTCAGGAGCAAGCAATTTACAATCTTTTGATCAACTGAAACCAGCCTGGCACAGATCAAAAAAACTAAAGAAGAAATGTAGGGTACAAAAATATGTCTTGTAAGAATTCATTTAATAAAGAAGATACAACATAGAGCTTTATTAAATATTGTAATAAAATATTTCTGTAGGTGAAAGACACATCCCAAGGGTAGTACAAACTGTAATACTAGAAAACAAACCAAAACAAATAGTGTTTTATGTTTCCAGTTCAAAACCTTTGCATTTACAAAAAGGAAAACCTATTTTAAGATCTGTATCTTCGTAAACAGATACCTCAAGAACCATATTTAGATTATAAACTCTGCTATTATAAAAACAATTATTTATACTTGAACTATTTATGTACAGTAAGGATCTATAGCTGCATTTCTGAGGGTGCATCTCTATCCAGATATAGATATATATCTGCATTATATCCAGAAGATGTATGTCTACTTTGCTCACAGCCTCTCTAGGTCAGACAATCTTTCACCACTTGAGATACCACATAATTTTTTCCATTTACTTCATAAATTAAAGTATTTCTTCTTTTTGTGGTATGAATGGCCATTTCAAGCTTCATGGTGCTATCAGGAAAACAGCAAAATGCATTGTGTCATAAAGGATATTTGAACACACCAAGAATGTTTCAACACTGCTTGAGCCCTGAATAATTGGAAGGAGACAAACTATTTGCAGTTCATTCATGCTGCTTAATGAGTGCTTGTGTAAAGATGGGTGGGGGTAAAATTAGAGGGAACTGGGAAGTTATATTCTCATTTTAACAGAAGTTATAACAGAATGCAAATTATAGGATTAAATGCAGTTAGTACTCCCTGGGTAGAATGTGGTTGGCATACCTGAAACTTATGCTGCAATGATTCCCCACACACTCAATCTGTATCTGTAAGCATAATGCTAAGGGGAAGAAATGGAGGGTGGAGTGGAGAATCCTTGAAGGAGGAGGAACTTGATGGTAATTTTCAGCTAATAAAACTAGTGTCAGACTTCAGCTGAGGGAGAGGGATGTCTTGCTGCTGAATGAGCAACTGTGGTGAAAACACTCTCCTTGGATGAACTCAATATCACTAAATTATATCTCAAAGTTATGCACTCCCAAGGTGTAACCACCCTTCACTGAGGAAGTGTCTGCATTTTATTGACTGTACATTCAAGAGTGAAATGAGAATTTTGCACCAATCAGTAACAAAGGTAGGTATGAACAGAGCCAGAGAAATAGTATTAAATGAAGTTAGGAATGAGGAAAATTTAGGAACTTTTTTCATAACTTTTGCGACCAGTAGACAAGCTGAAGCTGTCTTCATAAACAATTCTATTAAGTGAGATCCATACTCCACATGCACTGATTGATTGCATCAAGCTGGCTTTGATTAGTGACTGAAACTTGTCTGTGTATTGCCTTTGGTAAATTTTTACAGTCTTGTACTATCACCAGCAATCTTTGAACCCTAAATGTCACAATTTTCTGTTATCATTGTGTATAAAAAGGATTGTTACTCTGTAGACTGTTGGTCCTTGAAGGACAGTGGCAGACACCAGAAAGTAACATAAAAGTGTGGAGACCTGGGAAGGAGTCTGGAGTCTGTCTTGAGCTGTTGGCTTGTGACCCTGAGCAAGTCAGTTGGACTGCCCTCCAAACCAGCAGGCTGCTCGGAGAAAGTCCTTACAATGGGTTGGGAACAAGGGTCTCAGCTTTCCAAAGCAAGTGGACACATATGATATCTTTCCATAGCCTTCTTGAAAACTTTATTGATTCTATATATGGGAAGATTTAACTAATTTGGGGTTGTTTTTTTTTATTATTTTTTTATTTTTTTATTTTTTTTGTTATTATTGCCCAAGAGAGATGAGATTATACTTGTTATTCATAGTTCAGGTTGTTCATGTCTTAGGATACTGTGACCATGGAGGAAAATAGATTAATTTTGTATGCCATTCATATCTACCTAAAGCAGAGTGGAACTGTACTCTGCTGAAAACTATTGCTGTCTAGTTACAAAAAGAACAGACACATTTAACTCAGCTCTAGGGGCAGATGTCCACCTACCTATAATCTATTTCCTACCTGAAATCAGTCTTATTCCTTGCTTTTTGATCTAATTCTAAATAAATGTGTATTTTTATGCAACACAATTGAGTGCAGGCATTTAAATTAGATGAAAAAATTATACATATTTTCATTGTGTGTCCTTTCTAAAAAACTATAGAAACGTCTTGAGATGTCTTTGCTGAACATAGAAGACACTTAAGAGTGACAAACTTCCTAGGTCAGTTACTTCTTCCAATATCTAAAATTTGTTAGCATCAATTCAAGTACTATAAAAACTTAGTGGGAATTTCAGAAAAACTTCTTTGAAACTCACTTGCTTAAGCCCTTTCAAAACATGTAGGATATGTCTTTCGATGGGATTTATCTGGCCAGTTGAAGATGTATATTCTTCAGTCACACAAGACCTAATCACCCTTTTTTCCTTTTAGAGATACTTTCACAGTAAAATTAATAATTTTGGGATGTAAATGTCACTATAAAATGTATTAAATACAATTAAAAATGTATTACTTTCTAAAAAAACTGTAAAAGGAAACAAGGAAAGTAGCTTTGGTGTACATAACTATATTTAGTCAGATATGTATCAGCCTTATGTTCAAAGTTTTTTTCATTACTTTTCAGTGATCAAAAAGCTTGGTCAGAACAATAGCTCTTTAGGAAAGGTAAGCATGTGGCAAAGAGTGTCAAATAACAATCTCTGTCGGTACATATTTCAACCAGGTATTCTTAGGAAGCTGTCTCCTCAAATCGAGTATTGTTTTTAATGAGGGTTTTTAATGCCTCACATTCACATTTACCAAGGGCTGTGACAACCTGACCTAACTAATATTTTTATTTTATGGTCCAGAATGATAACATTTAAAAATTAAATGTTAAATAATATTATAATAACAAGCTAATGAAAAGAATTCAATGAGGAATAATTCCCTTAACTTAATGCATAATCATATTTGTACACAGTATAATTTTCAGTATTAATCCATTATGCCTGGAGGGAAAATGAGCCAGGGTATTTTTTAAATATTGATATTTTTTTGCATCAAGCACTTAATCTGGCAATTCAAATAATATTCAATAGAGTCATTTTATTTAAAATTATAGCATAAATCTCATCCAGCATAAAAAATATTAGAAATGAGAAAGGAATAATTATACCAAATTTTTTCAGAAATTATCATTGCAATTTATCCTGGGTGGCAATTTAGAATTTTTTTATTTTTTTTACCCTGAGTCATCTGTTTTTGACAAGGCAACTAATATTACACTGCAGGTATCAACTCAATAGAGTTTCTCGGATGTCCGTTAAAATATACATATATTTTTGTTTGACTACAATTTAAATCACCATCTATACAAGAAACAATTTGACTCTGAAAGTAAACCACTTCCAGACAAAGACCTTGTGCTGGAAGGCCCAATATAATTTGGCAACTTGAAGCACAAAACCTCAGGCTTCCAGATGTTCTGGATTTTATCCAAGTTTACGTGGTAGTCTGTGGAAAGAAAAGATTTAGTTATTTTAAGAGCTTGAAATGCAATAATTATTGTTTTTTTCTTTTTAAAATAAGGTTTTCTGTCTAAATTGTCTTAAACTTTATCTGATAAGCTTCACAAATTTTACTGAAGATTCTTGCTGTTGTTCTTGAAATTAACTATGTCAGAGGATGCATCCCATCATGATATCTTGTTGACAATAACTATGATGAAGAACAAATGAACAAATATCTTAGGAAAAATTTCAAAGCAAAGTAAAGACATCTGACAATGACATGGGTTCATGAGGTCTAAGCAAATTCTATAAAGAATAAAAGTGACTTGTAAATAGCAAAGGCACACTTTTCAGTTAACTATTCCTGTCTATATACAAATAATCTGGCTCATTCTAGGGACTAGATTATTTTACAAAATCTAAAAGTCTGAAGAGGTGCATTGCCTGATCTTTCCCAGACATTTGTTAAATTTTATTAAATATTTGTTATACATGAGTCAGAGTTGTTTTCTGTAGAATGAGGGCATTTGTCAGTGGAGTTCCCATTGCCTTACCTGCTGCATCTCAGCAATGTCAGAAACACTGAGGATTTGTCTTTTTTTTTTTTTTTTATTGGAACAATTCTACAATCCTTGTCTTGAAGGATATAGTGCTCCATTTTAAAATCTTTAAGTGAGTCATGCCCAGTCCTGTATCCACAAAAATTATTTTCTCTTATGCAAGTACTTTTTCCTCACATGCATAACCAGGTCAGATAAATTCTACAGCAAAGACCCAATTCCTGATTTAAATAATCTGGTGTCACTCCAGCTGATGTAATTGAGAGTGGCACATACCTGTCTTTCAGCTTGGGAGAAATTTCCTTACTATTTAAATCTGCACTTGGGGAATTAAAATTGTAATATGTAGTGATGCGTTCAGACAAGCACATTCAATAGAAAATATTTGTTTTATTTTTAAAGAAGGGGCTGTCTTTGTTGTTGTTGCTGTTGTTGTTATTATTGCTGTGAAATGATTATTTGACTTGAATCCCTGATATATCATCCTTCCTCACTCTGTTAGAGGCTTATTTAATACATCACAATTTATATAAATGTTACACTTTTGCAGCACAAGTACTAAATTATGTTTTTTGAATTACAGTAATGTATCATATGAACCAATGTGTTTTATTTCTTGTTAAAAGAATGTAAACAAGAGTAAAGATAATTGTTTGACTGATTTCTTTGCTTTCCTCATTATAGGAACTAATGTACATATGAAATATGCTATTATTTTGAGATTTTTTGTTATACATCAATCATATTCAGATTTGATGGTTTGGATATCAGCTGATGCAAAGCATCAGATGCAAATCACAAATTAATTTATCTTCAGATCCAAAAATATGTTAATGTAATTATTAGGCAGAGATTCACAGACTAAATTATTCAAACTGTTCTTCCATTGGTTTACAATTGCTGTGAAAGAGGAGATCAGTGGCTTTAATTTAAATCCAAATTTTGATCCAACTCTAATGAAGACTTTCTGCTTTGTTTCTTTCAATGTTTTCTGTACTAATGCAATACTTTTTCATATTCAGTTACAGAAAAAGAATAAAAAACCTTGAAGATTCAGGAACTGACACTAGTGGGTGCTCTTAATACATGGTACTTTGGAAAATAATTCTGGGAAAATTAAAAAGAGAAATTAATATCACAAGACAAAAATTCTGTGGGCAAATAATATACAGAGTAATTTGTGTGTGTGTGTGTGTGTGTGTGTGTGTGTGTTAAAACACAGGTGTCTGAGCAAATGATATGTTAGTTTATCTACCACCTTCTTCATAATGGTTCATTATGTGAACCAATGTGAATATTTTTGTCTGTATATCACTATTAGAAGAAGACTAAGTTGAGAGAAGGGAGCAATTGGGTAACTTTTGAGACAGAAAATAAATAAGACAAAAGATATTGTAACCTGTTATGACAGGACCTTCCTTCTACTTGGTGATGTCCCTACATGGAGTAGGGTAAGAAAATATTCTGTGGTTGTGTGGAGCACAATATTGATATTTGAGACTGCCAGTGATGACTTCTTCATCCTTAATTGTTTTTTTAAAGCCTTCACAGGTAACTTTCAGTGAGTTATCTATAATTTTAATAAGCTTTTTGTTATTTTCAGGATATTTATCTGTTCCAGGTAGATAATTCTTAAAGTAATAAGCAGAGCAAACAGAATAATTTTTACCTTATGCTCACCTTTCTGGACATCCAGTTAGTGCAAAGCTATAATATTAAACAGTAATGCAAATATTTGGGATTAGTTATTGTATTTATCCACTGTAGATAGAAAGTTGAAAGCACTAATACTCAAAGGACTGGCTTGAAGGTAAATGTGAAGAATAAACGGGACGTGCATGACATTACCATAGAGTCACAAAAGGGGATCTAACAATATCAAGAGAAAAAAATTACTCTAGTCCTTATCATAAATAGCAACTGATTTAATCTTCATGTAATATTAGGTAGAAATTCAGTCCAACTTGAGTTCCTAATTTTTCATAAATACTTTTGATTGCAGCTGTCTTGATAAGCACCATCTTTTATGATATTCCTGTTGGCTGGAGACTGACAAATTATCCAAAAATAAAGTAGTCACATTCTAACTCGGTAGTCCACTCTCAATAGGATATAGGGCATTTGAAGGAAGTGCTAAAAATTATAGACCAGTGAGAGCCCATTGAAAATATTAATCTGGAAAAGAGCAAGCTCCAGATAACAATGAATTACCTGTGGAAGAGAGAAGTTAAGGAAGGAAGTGGGTCCACAGACCCTGCTGCTGGCAAAGACTTGAAAGAAGGTCTTCTTCTGTAAGAAGGAGAGCAGACAGTGAGACCCAAAAAGAACTTTAAGGAGATGGGATGAACTGACAGTGACTCAGTGCTCTGTAGAAGGGGATATCTTGCTCTTCCAAAAGGCTCCTACTCAGTTCCCCTCTGTCTTCTCCTAGCCTGACCACACACTACATCATTCCAATTCACTAGTTTGGCAGAAAGTTAATCCAAAAAGTGAAACAGAAAAAAAATTTTGACAGTCTAGTGAGCTGAATGAACTTGCAGCATCATTAACCAAATATCAGTTCCACTGAAAAGGAAGGAGGGAAACAAGTGAATGCCAAAGATTAGGAAGAAAAGAGGGGTGGAGATCCTTCCTTTGCAGATTAGCTTGACTTCAGCAACTTGATGAAAGCGATAGTATGAGAGCAAGGGGAAGAACTGCTAAAAGACTCCACTTCCCATTTTAATGTCCCTCCAAAAACCTTGAATAATCATAGTTTAAAATTAAGAAATTTGTCTACAGAATTCCTGCACTATATTTGTGCTTCTTGCCTTCACAGGACATAATGATTCTTTAATGTCTTCTCCAAGAAAACTTCAGACATTGTTTACAGATTTGGGAGAGGAATCTAATCTCTCTCCTGAAGTATGCTGAAATTCAGCCTTTATCTGTCATCTCATTTAGACTTCACTTAAGCCTATGAGATTGTACCTTCCTTCAACAAAATATTTTACTTATTCTGAATAACAAGAGAGATATGAATCTGCTGGACAGAGTCCAGCAATAGGCCACTGAGACAAAAAAGGAAGTGGAGCACCTCAAATATGAGGAAAGGCTGAGAGAAGTGTGACTGCTTATCATGGAGAAGAGCAGACCCAAAGGGATGGCACACAAGTATGTAAATATCTGATGGGAGGGCATAAAGAGGACAGAGCCAGATTCTTTTCAATGGTGCCCAGTAACAGGATGAGAGGCAATAGGTACTAACTGAAAAACAGGAAGCTCTTCCTGAAATGCAGGAAATAATTTTTTACTGTGAGGATGACTGAGAAGTGAGGCAAGTTGCCTGGGGCTGTTGTGGAGTTTTCATCCTTGGAGATACTCAAAAGCTGCCTGCACGTGATGCATGCAAAACAGCTTTAGGTGACCTTATTTGAGCCAGGGTGTTGAACAAGATGACCTCCAGAGGCATCTTCCAACCTCAACTCTTCTGTAATTCTGTGGTTCTCAGAATTATTCAACTACATTTAGATAGTGGAGATGAGCATCAAATTCACATATTTTCCTGAAAGAGTGATTTTGAAGGGATTCACTGCTGCTCTTAATGAGGGGCATATATTACATAGAACACTTTGAATGAAGGTTAATGCTGTAAAAGAACATGCAAGTATATATAATTATTACTGCTATTGTTGTAGAAAATGCTAATCCCATTGACTCTTTTCAGCTCGGAAAAAAAAAATCAGTAGAAAATTAGTTTTGCATGGGTGTTTTCTTGCTTTCTTGTAACTAGAACATTGCTTTGACTAACTGATCAAAAATATCAAAAGAAAAATAAGAATTCTCTCATTTGCTTTATACCAAGGGAATTCGGGCTGGTATAAAATAGATTACATTATGTAAATGAACTGCTGTGCAAGTAATGCTACTTAATGAAATTTGTAAATATAAAATATAATTATTTAAGTAAATACACCAACCTATTACTAAGTGTTGATTATAAAACAACACCAATAAAATTCACCTCTAAAAAATGTCAACATTTTATTCTTTGATACACTGTGGCATTTTCCTTATTTTTTTTAGCTAATTTTTTCATAGAGTAGAAATTTCTTTGATGGTCAGTGGAAAGGCTTTGCTGAAGTTTTATTTGCATCACCTTTTGAGGGGAAGGCAACTGGTTAGATTTGAATTGGTTAGATTTATTAGGCAGATACACGGTTACCTACATAGATATCTACACAGATACACAGTTATCTACACAGACACTCCGTGAAGACCTATTGACTTATTTCTCATGACGTCACCTAAAGAAGTGGAAATGTATTGAATAAATATTAAGAGGTTATTCTATATAATGGAACAAAGCTACACTTGATGAATTCTGCATTGTTTCTAATAAGGAACGTCTTTTATACTACCCTGAAATTCCGATTTTTGGCATACTGAATAATTAGACAAGAAAATTAAACATTAATTACGATATTCCCCTGTTGACTTTCTTGTACTATTGCAGTCTTTTTATAGGCTGCTTCTTCAATTACCTTCTGGGATGTTTCTTATTTAGATGAGATCCTGCAGGGCTCACTGCTGAGATTGTTTGGCTCTGCAGAAATTCACATCATCTTTAAAAACCAACTATTTAGATTCACTTTTTCTCCCAAACAAGGGAAGTAGAAGATTTGGGCTTGTACCTAGCTAGGTCCCAACACAGTATGCTTGAACTCAGAATGAGTCTAGTTTCTCTAGACTAGACAGAGCATTAAATGAGTCTCTAAGTGAAGTGCTGTTTTCTGCTATTCTTGGTATGGGGTTTCAGAAATCTGGCTTCAAAGAGATTCCAGGAAGCTCTATCAAAAGTCAGGAGGAATTAACTTCCTTTCCATTGATTCAGGTTTGACATTATTCCAATTAATGAAAGAATGCAATTTAACTAGTTATTAGAAATGGTCTGTCTGCTGCAATCTGTATCACAAGTTCCAGTAACTCTTAACATTGACTTGACTTTCTGGCTTTTTTTTTTTTTCTGGGAGAAACAAGGCCTTAACTATTAAAAATTCTTTATCATTGCTACTCGTGCTGTGTAATTGAGACCTGAACCAACCATCAGTATCCAAGAAATAGTTACAAATATCTGTATAATATATAATCAATATTTTCATCCATAAAAATTTTTACTTCTATATTTCTTTAAAATATTAAAAATGCTTTCAAGTTGTCATGCTATTTTGTGATTTATGTTTTTAGGTAAACCTCAGTGTCAGTACAAGAAATTGTTTTTCAGTACTTCAATTCCTTTTGTTTCACCTGCTGCTCGATTTATCAGAATATCCTTAGTTTATATTAGTTTCCAACGTAGCTTTCTAAGTCTGTATCCCTTTGGAAGACAATTGATTTTACCCCTTGCAATGTATCATGCAGAGGTTTCAGTCCACTTTGCCACTATATATTTTGCAGGTTTATGTGGGTGGTTGCATTTCTTTGGTTAATACAATTTAGTATTAAAAAAATTGTATTACTTAGCTTACCTTTCAGACATCACATGTTTTTGCAATATATTACTTGGAATTTTTTTCCCGAAATATTCACAAAAAATGTTATGTTAGCTTTAGGGTTTGTTTTAAACTGAGCTTTGTAATGCACCTATGAATTGCTAGTTTCCCATGATGAATTCAAGGAGACCCAGCTACAAAAATAATTTCAGAAAATTTTGAGCATAAAGCTTGGACCCATTACAATTAAATTAAATTTTATTCTTTTACTTTTGAATTTTAAATTTTAATTTTAATTCCAAGTCATTTTGTTCTGGGTGTTTGCCATTGTCCTGATATAATCGTACATTGCATCACTGAGAAAATTATAACCCCATAAATCAAACCAAAACAGTAAAAGCCCCCCCAAAACCTGTTAATGTAATTTGCATAAGTATGAAGAAAAATAATCAATATCTAAAAATAAATTCAGCATTGGTTTCCCAAAACACATCAACACATAATCAATTTTTCCTTGCTTTGATTATCACTGAACTCCAGGATGCTATAGAATTAGCTTGCATATATTTGCACACAGGCATTAACTTAACAAATGCTTACACTGAACATTACTAAAGTGTCTAGGCAAACCATTGGAACTTTGTGCTATTTTCTGAAATTGTAGATTTTTTTGGCATAAAAATAACAAAAAATATTCCCAGTCCTCACCAGTAAAAGAATTCTAGTTTATTTACAGGTCAATTTCTATATGAGGAAATATTATACTGCCATTTAAACAAATATTTTCCTTTTTTTTTTCTTTTTATGAGACTGTCTAGGCTTTATCCTGTGAAGCTTGTTAGGATAGATTTCTGCTTTCTTTTAAGATGCAGATTTAAGATAATGGTCTAGTATAGCCAAAAGGTTTAAGCATTTGTTATTTATTACTGAAAATAAGGACTAAATTGATTCTCTGAGGAAATCAATTACCTAATCAGATTACAAATTTATTATTTAGCCAATTAAATCTTACATTAAAATAGCTATAGGTTTCACTTGTCCTATTTTCAATCCATGACACGCGTCTCACTACAATACTCTTGGTTATTTGAGAAGGGTTGGTTTGTTGGAGATTGTTTGTTTAGTGGATTTTGTGTGGCATTTTAATTTGTTTGGGGGGGTTGAGTGTTGCTTTTTTTTGTTTTGTTTTGTTTTTTTTTAATCTTGCCATACTCACCTATGAAGATTTTTGATTGATTTTATTTGAAGATTGAAAGATGCTTACAATTAAGGCTTTAGGGGAATAATCAGGAAGCAGAAGAGAGTTTCTGTGATCTGTTTTCTATAGTTACCTTATTCTGAGGTACAATTCTATTTTAAGTTTATAGAGAAAAAATTCTGTGATACAATAAATTCTATATAATGTTATGTGCTGAGTAAGTTAATGTAAGTTTGATTTAAATATCTTCATTTCTGTAATACAGTTTAAAATAAGCATTTTATATTCTTCCTATGCTTAGAAAATCTACAGTAAAAAAGTCCTAATAAAAAATGTTAGCAGTCACCCAGCTGCTATTCACCGGACACACTGTATCCAGTCGATTCAATGGAACCACTGGTGATAAGGTGGATGATTACGTTTGGCTTTTGCAATTTTAGTAGGCATGTGAAAAATAAGAGTGTCTTGCATACAAAAAGAAAAAAAAATGACAATAATTTAAGAAAACTTCATGAATACACAGGAGATCCAATTCCTTTCCTGATTCCATAGAAGTAAGAAGAACAGAGAATATCTGATGAGCATGCAAAACAAAATATCTTCTGGTTTTGATATCCCACCAAATATGATGTTAAGATGTAAGATGTAAAATTTTTAAAAAATGAATGAGATTTATTTCTAAATAATAATTATTATTATTACTACTGCTACTACTACATAATCTAAGCATTTTAATCACATCAACATTAGATCCAATTCTAGTTTAGTAGTGTCAGTTGACCATTCTGAGATAACTTATAAGTTTTATGCTCTGTGCCCAAATTTCTGTGACTAAGGGCTTTTCTTCCTATTAATTGGGGCTATCTTTCTCATTGCTACTTAGATTAGATACTGCACCATGACTTCCTCACAATAATTCAGTACTTCAGTGGCTATAAGGAACAATTATGAGACTATAGCTATTCTCAGGAGTATGTTACATTGAGTAAGCAAAAAGAAAAAAAACTACAGACAAAACTCTGATTTTTGTTGTGAAGTCTATTTCTTTTCTTTTCTTTAATAATATCTTTGGAAAGTATTTGCTTTTGGTTTTATCATAGCTACTCTATGTCTATGAGGATGGGAACAAACAGTCTCCAACCTCCTTTCCTCATGTTTTTAGCTAATTTGGATCACTATTGTATTAACTGATGAGAAACAAGTGTATTAGCTCAGACAGTTCCTCCTGCCTTCATATTTGAAAAGTGTTCTTCACTTTTTCCTCATTATTTCTTTGAAAGACAAGGGCAGAAAAATTCTTCAGTTCTGGCATCTAAAATGTAGGAGGAAATTATTGATAATTTTTATGAAGTATTTGTAGTATTTGGAAAGAATACTACAAATGATTGATTCAGAGCAGGCTGTTTTAAATAAAGGTCAGTTAAGTATGGTCACAAGAAATTGCCACTGTATTTTCTCTTATACAGATAAATGTGACTTGTCCCAATCAGATGGCATGAAGCTGAGTGCTGCAATTCATATGCTTAAGGGATGAGACACAATCCAGAGGGATCTTCAAGGCCTCAGGAGTGCACCCTTGTGAACCTCATGAAGTTCAACAAGGCCAAGTGCAAGATCTTGCACCTGGGTCATTGTAATCCCCAAGTATCAGTACAGACTGGGGCATGTATGGATTGGAAGCAGCCTTGCTTCCAAAGTGCTTAAAACTTAAAAGAACTTAAAAGTGCTGGGGGATGAAAAACTGAATATGAGACAGCAATGAGCTTGCAGCTAAGAAATAAATTTTATCCATAGCTGCATGAAAAGATATGTGGTCAAAAGGTCAAAGGAAGTTATTCTCTCTCTCTGTTCCCTTGATACCCCACTTTAAATACTGTGCTGAGCTCTGGGGTCCTCAGCAGAAAGACATGGACATGTTGGAACAGGTCTAGGGGAGCTGCAATGGAAGACAGAGGAATTGAACACCTCTCCTATGAGAAAAAGGCTAAGAAAGTTTGGGTTCTTCAGCCTGGAGAAGAGAAGGCTATAGCAGGCTTCCAATAATTAAAGTGCTCTTGTAGCCATAGACAAGGGAAACAGTTTTGAACCAAAAGAGAGTGTGTCCTGCTTTCAGCTGGGATAGATTTGACAGAAGGAAATAATTCTTTGTAGTCAGGTTGGTAAGACAATGGAACAGATTGCCCAGAGAAGTTGTAGGCACCCCATGAGGAAGTGCTGCAAGACAGGTTGCAGGATGCTTTGCAATCTTAGCCAGTGAAAGATGTCCCTGCCCACAGGAGGAGGGGTGAAGTACATGTTTTGGAGCTCCTTTTCTAATTCAAGTATTCTATCATTCTATGATCCTCGAGGCTGCAGGGAAAAGTTATTGTAATCAAAGAAAAAAACCCTGCTTACAAACAAACAAACCAAGTCCCCCACGTTCAATACTTCAGATGTTATCTAAAATCTTCGAGCACTGCTATTCAAAATGGTACAAACAACTATGTATCTGGGTCTGCTTACTATTCACAGTAAATGAAACCTGTTGGCAATAAGGAATGTTCATGCATTTTGTTCTCACATACAAATCATTAATCACCTAATTGTTGATGGTATGCTTTCTCAAAGTTTCAAGTCACAAATCCGTGAAATCCTTCATGTATCAGCCTAGACAAACAAATTTATTTATCTTTTAACTCTCTTATTTCTTGTCTTCTTCCTGGTTTTAAATCCTATGGAATCTATCAAATTGGTTCTACTCTAGTCATCAGGTTATGTTTTCGTGTTTTTCAGACATGAAGAGATATGAAGTCAATACCTAGATTAACTTCTGACAAAAGGAAAAGAACTTCACAGTATTTTACTAGAACAACCTCAGACTGAGTTTTGATTTTATTAAGAGCTATACTTATTTGTTTGTTGAAAGAGGAATTAAACCTACAATGCAACAACAAAAAAACAAAAAACAACATGAATGTAAAGTCAACAAGCAGTAACTCAAAGAACATTTGCATACATTTTACGTTTGCTTGGTTATTTTTTGTTAGGAAAGTATCTTAGAATAAAAGCAAACTGCATAATGCACACAATGCTGAAAAGAGGCAACTTCCACTTTCTAATCAGTTATCCACGCGCATATACTCATACACAGGTACATAGGCCAACTTCAGAAAATGTTTTATCTGCCCAACAGGACTGGATAAAGGCTCACCTACAATGTGAGGTCTAAGAGCATGAGTCTAAGGAGCTTGAACGTCAGTCCTGGACCCACAGATGGGGGTCCCAAGCAAGGGTCATTGCAGACACACATTGCAGAGGACAAAAAAATAAGTTTTGTTAAATGTCATGGCACCTTCACACAGCAAACTATAACAATTAACAATGGAAGCAGTCAGAAGTTGCCAGAGGGGTTAGACTTTATATCCAAGGCAATATTTGATGCCTCACTTAATAGGGTATGCTCAGCAGGTTGTACAAAATTACTTTGCAGCTCTAATGATGCAGCCAGTAACACTGAATTTTGATGCTGAGTTGCTTTGTCTGTTTCCAATGCTTTGTGCTTTTTCTTCCTGATGCGAAAAATCTCAACTACGACTACTTTTTATATTCACTGTTATGATGAACTAGAGAAAAATAAAATGAAAGGAATTTGGAAAGGCTGCAGTGGAATAAGGTTTGTAAATAAAAATATCTTAATTTGAAATTTTCTAAAGTTTCATGTCTCTAATTCCATTTGTGCTTACTACTTCGCAGTATTGTGTAAAGTGTTCTACTAAATAACCATCTAAGGCTACCCAGTTTTAAAGCTTAGCCCACTTGAAAGATTTTTTTACTATTTTGTTTGTTTGTTTGTTTGTTTTTACTTTTAAAAAAATCATTATAAAATTGCTCACACTGCTGTCATGGTGGGGGGGGGGGGGTGCATTTTTCTGCAAAACAACAACAAAAAGTTGCATCCTACTACAGCACTGGAGACAGGACATAACCTTTATGGAGGGCACATCTAAAAGTTATTGTGTAAATGATCTTTCTTTCCCTTAAAGTTTTTGATCACAGTGCAATTCAGGTGGAAAAAGCTTCTGACCATATAATCTGACTGCATAATTTTTTGAAGCCTCTATAAGCAGAAAACAGAGACTTAGCTGTCCAGAGCAGATGAGCAGAAAACACTTCAGTGACAGCTGGAAACACTTCACTTTCAGCAGGCTCATGCAGTGGCCCTTTCTAGCCGGACAATCTCAAATACAAAAGAGTATAAACATGTGAACATTTTTACTGCTGAAGAACTTTGCAGCAGTTGCGTGACTCTTACACCGAGCGCTTCTCTTCAGAAATGTTTTTTTAAAAGTAATTAGTCTCTAAAAAAAAAAAAAAAGTTATCAATACTCTTTTAAAATTCACAAATATGAACCTTTATTTAGCAATAATTACAGAATTCCACTGAAAGGTGACTGTGTGAGTCAGGGCAGGCCTCTGAGATTGTTTCTGTGGCAATTACTCAGTGCTTAATAAAGAAGAGCAATTACTGATAAAACTTCTTCTTAATAACATACACGTATATTGTTCTTGCTGATTTACAGAATTAACAGCTTTTCACAAGTCTCTCAACTAGCTGGCTTTATCTTGTGCATATATTTAACTAGAGGTAATGATGAAAATGAAGCAAATAAGTATGCAAAGGATGCTTGTCGTCATGTATTTCTTCCCACACTTCATGTATACCTTAGCTAGCACCTTATTCTCACATGTTAAAGGAAGAACGTTTTTAAAGGGTTTAATTAAAATAGAGAGACAAAAGTTTATTTTTCTGAGGTGTTTGCTGAGTTTTTCTATTAAACAGGTAGGAAAGATGGAGTTAATATGATGCATGCTGTTATTAAAAGTTGAAATTGTCATGTGTGACTTTTGCATAAGATCATGGAATCACAGAACAGCCTAGGTTGGAAGGGACTTTACAGATCATCGGGCTCCAACCCCCCATGCAGTGGGCAGGGACACCTCTCTCTAGACCAGATTACTCAGAACTCCATCCAACCTGGTCTTGAACACTGCCAGGGATGGACCATCCACAATGTTCCCGGGCAATTTTTGCCACCACCCTCACAATAAAGAATACTATTATTCTAGCAGTTATTTTTTTGACCAAGATCCATATTGCAAATCTGACCTTTTAATTCCCAGATATGAAGAGACACTATGATGGATTTAACAGAAGGAAAACATTGTCACTTTCATGTTTTGCTGAGAAAGCAATTTGTATAGGTTTAGGGAAACCTATAAAAATTAAAATGATGAAAGAATGCACCATGTAGATTACTAATGCTTGCCACAGTCACATAATTCTTTCTGCCATTTGTGCATCTCTGACAGTGCCTGACAATGGATTGATGACACTTCTCATCTAGATAGAAATGCTTCTAATTTTGCAGTAAAATGCATTATATCAGTTACAATCAACAGTATGAGTCAGGGATTTTCCCTGCCTTGTATTATTATTATTTATTTACCTAATATATAACCTAATGGTCTGTGAGAAACAAACTCTCTGGGAGTATTGCATGAAGCTAAACCCAATTTCTGAACAGCATAGTCACTGCTAGAAATAAAGACACAATATTATTTACCACAAGGTGCACTACAAAGATTATTTAAGGCCAATTGTGATTTATAAATTGATGAATGAATTACAGATTTTTTTTTGCATATTTTCCAAATACTAGAAAAAGCTTTAAAGAGCACATGAAATAAAAAATTTAGAAAATAGCAAGGGTTGTCACACCAAGTAACAGAAAGGGAAATAAAGAAGTGTATATGGGACAATACCTATTTCAACAAGATTAATATTGTGTGATGCTTGGGAACAATTGCAACCTTGATAATTAGGCACTATGAGGAAGAATTGGCTCATTTTTATCATAGTGAATTAAGAAAATAATAAATATCCAAACAAATTATTTTAGAATTAAACATATAGAACACAAAACCATCACATTTTTTGAAAAAAAAAAACCTGCATAATTAAGACAGAATTCTGACATAATTATTCAGAATATCTCAGTAGATATTTTAGAGTTTCACCAGCCATGATGGAAATATTCAAGAGATGCAGTAAGTGTTTGCACTTCTCATAAAATCTCTTTTCTATTTTGAGACACAATCCAGAATGCCAGATTGGCATAAAATTGTCTCAACAACCATAATTCTGAGAGATGTTATGATTAAAATATCCGTATAAATATTTATTATTATTTTGTCTCTCAACAAGTTGGAAAGCTTTCAATGTATTTATTTTTCAGGCTTCTCAGTCCTAATAATGGGAGAAATATTAATAAATAACCCTCTTTGACCTAGCATCTTTTCAGTCACCTCTATAAAGTCATAGAAACAAGTTTTTCCTTACCTTAAGTATCAATATTAGGATTTTAATGTACTTGTGCTAAGAAAAGAAGCATATATGCTGCAAGAGCCAAAACTGACAGGGATATGTGTTGATATATACCATAGAGCAGCTAATTTTTTTTGATTTTTTTTTTCTATAGGAAAAATCCTTGGGCATCTGTCATTTCATCTTGAAAGCTGTGATCATCTAAATATCATTTAAAATATGCTACCATCTATTAATTTATTTTGGAATACTATTTATTCTGAGAAAAATAGCAACGCAAACTATTTTTTTCTCCGCAAATAAAGTTTTGCAATAAAATTGAAAAAATGCTTATTTTTTTTTTTTTTGCATCTTGTTTTGATAATTATTTTTTTACTACCAGTAAACACAGGGAAGGATAAGAAGTGGGTTAAGTATAAAGGCAAATAGTTTCTATGAAGGAGAGTTCATTAGTTACAGCTAGTTCTTCAGAAATAGCAATAAAATCTAATTTAAACTTTAACAAAAATTTCTAGTTGAATCTTTCTAAGTACTTACATAATAAAAACTTTTTTGATTAAAAATATTTTAATTATAGAACTGTTAATCATGACATAATTACAAAAATAAGATGGGGTTATTAATTTCAGTCTTTTAAAGATGCAAAGAATTGCAGCAAAAACACAGCGTAATTTTGCCTTTTCTTCTGTGGCTTATGTGAATACTCACCCATTTTTCCACCGCATGTTCCTTTTGGTGTTAAATGTGACTAATCCCAACTTTGCTACGAACTGTTTATTCAGGTTTTACCTCAATTTTTTGTGGATAGAGAGAGAACAAGATGATGCAGAGATTACCCTGATCCAGGCAAAATCTGTTTTAGTTACCTTCTAGGTGGTGATTTAGACTGTGTTTATATCTTTGCTAAGGTTCCATTTATACTAATGATATTCCCAACTTTATAAAGTATGTTTCCTCTTTTCTTATCAAGAAATTTTCAGCACAGCTCTATTTCAACCTTCATTGAAGGATACCACAGCTAACAGATCAAAAATACATCACTGCTTGAGAATACAGGAAGGGTACATTTAGATTTTGTTTATGAGGAATACGATCCCTGTCTTTAAACCTCATTCTCAGAGTGTTTAGGTATGGTTGACAGTTTATGCTCCCCTATATCATCCCAATATCTCTTCTGCTATTTCAGATCTCCTGAAAATCTATAAAATCTAAGAGGGATCTAAGATACCTGGATGAAACAAAAATTTGGATAGTAGAAGATGCGAATATTACACTGAAATGAAATGAGCACAATAAAAAGGGGGGAAATACCCAACCAAAAAACCTTTCTCTTCACAGAACCCTTTCTATTATTCAGCTACATGCAATCCAAAGGCAGCCAGGTGACACACTGCCTCAGCATAAGTATTTAGGATTTGGGATTCAAAGGAAAGATAGTCACAGGAAATTCAGTGTTAGCAGTTTCTCTACTCACAGGACAATTTATTTTACTTTTTCTTTAAAGATTTTATCCTCCTCTGTTAAAAAGTTTGCCTGTATTCCCTTTCATCTGACAGGAATTTTGTAGAAAAATGTTGTTGTTGTTATTATTGTCTTTTAGCTGAGGAGATTTTAGAAATACACTCAGCCTGAAAACAAAATTGCTGTCATGAACATATTTTCAACCTTGAGAAATTCAGATATCCAGATCTGTTTAACTTATACATTTGATCTGCACTATCTGCACTACTTTTACATTTTTGTCCCACAGTGACATCCATTGTCATTACTATACAGCTTAGGTACTAAACTTGTACTACAACTTCTGCAGCTTAAAACCAGGAGTGCTCTTCAAATAGCTTAAACACTCTTTACCACTCTCTTTAAGAAGTGTTGTTTAAATTAAACCAGGATGAAACAAACCAAACGGAGAAAAACGAATATGGAATTTTAGCAGAAATTAATTTTGGAATAGATGGAGGCAGGGGGAACCTTTCCCCCACTGACAAAAAGATAGCTCTTTTTGTCAGGAAATTTTGTAGCAGGCCCCATGGGGAGATTTTCAGTCCTGTGAACTTGGCACCTTTGGAACCTTAGGGAAAAAAATTACAGACAAAACTGCCCCGTGCTGTCTGCTTCTACAGATGAGGAGTCACTATCCTTTGGGACCAGCCAGTCCCTTATGTTATGACAGCAACTTGAAATCAATGCATAGATTTCTATACCACTGAAGAAGTATAACTGCCAGAGCATTAGCAAAATATGTAAGATAAAGATGAACAAGATGAGCTACTACTTGGACTGAATTCATTTTGACATTCTTTCTCTGCTGTATGATCCATGGTTTGCACATCAGGAAGATAAAAAAATCTTCCTGATTAGTCCTCAAGCATCAGAACAAATTGAAAATGGAAAGAAGTGGACGTGCTATTGATTTTTGAAGAGGGATTTTAACTAGGTCAAAGACAGAGAAGAGACTGAAAACACTGAAAGAAAGCATACAAGTATTTTTAAGGATCTTCTTTTCTCTTTGATGGATAAAACTGAAGGTGTTAATTTCCTGTAATTAAATTGGGCATTAACCTTTATTCCCTCACAGGCAGTTATTTACCTGGGATATTTTAGTAAAGTTTATCCATTTGGGTTTTCAGTTCCATGATGCAAACTGCCTGAGCTAAATTTTCTCATGCAATACTATTATAAATGTGCAGTAATTTTAAAGTGTTCCATCCAGTACTTGCAGTTCTACAATAGAAATTCTCTTAAAATTGCCTGAATTAATTTTTTGTGTGCTATGAATCAGCACCTGACATAAGAATACTTTTTCAAAAATTTACCTTAAAATTCTTCATTTATTCATTTCTTCAAGTACTTTTAGTAAAATAATTCGAAACTATGAAATATGACTAAACTTTAGATCCATTACATACATTTACATCTGGTATGAGTCTCCAAATGTTCAACTGGAAGATCTCAGTAGGCTGCAGGAAAGGAGATATAAGATTTACAGATATTATCAGAGCACCTGTGAGAGAGGTCAGTCCTGTCACTGGGAACCAGTGGAAAGAGCCTGGATCTGTCTTCGTTCCAATCAGGTATTTATGTACATGGAGAACATCTCTCCTGACCCTTCTCTTCTCTGGGCTGCACAGTCCCTGCCTTTTAACCTTTCCCATAGAAGAATGTTCTAGTCCCTTAGTCTTCTTGGGAGCTCATTGTTGATGTCTGTGTCTCTCTTGCACTGAGAACTCCAGGACTCCAAATTCAGCCTCATCAGTGCTGAGGGAAGGAGAAGGATCACCTCACATGCTCTGCTGGCAGGGATACTCTTAAAGCTGTGCTGTTAACTTTATTTGCAGCAAGGGCACACTGCTGACTCTTGTTCAAGTTGTTGTCCAGCATGGCCTCTAGGTCCTTTTCTGCCAAGCCACATTCCTGCTGGGGGGTCCCAGCTCCTACAGGTACATGGGGTTATTCCTCTCCACGTGCAGGACTTTAACTTCTTGCTGAATTTCATGAGATTCCTGTCAGCCTATTTTTTCAGCCTGTGGAGGTTCAGTCTGAGTGATAGCACAAATTCCTGCATATCAGCCACTTGTCCCAGTTTCCTGCCATCAGAAAACTTGCTGAGGGTGCACACTGCCCCACAGTTCAGACCATTAATGAAGATCATAAAATCATAGACTCATTAAGCTTGGAAAAGACCCCTACAATCGAGGAATGGAGTCCATAAACCTAACACTGCCAAGGCCACCGCTACCCTGTGTTCCCAAATGCCACATCCACAAGTTTTTTGAATGCTCCCAGGGATGGTGATTCCACCACTTCCCTAGACAGCCTGTTCTAATGTCTGACCATCAGTGAAGCAATTTTTCCTAATACCCAATTTCAAACTTTGCAGGTGCAACCTGAGGCCATTTCCTCTTGTTCTGCCCCTTGTTATAAGGGAGGACATACTCACTACAGCCTCCCTTCAGGCAGATGCAGAGACTAAGAATATCCTGCCTGAACTTCCTTTTCTCCAAGCTCCCTCAGACAACTGCTCATCAGACTTGTGCTCCAGACCCTCCACCAACTTCATTGCCCTTCTCTGGACATGCTCCAGCACCTCAGTCTTGTTCTTTGTAAGGTGCCCCAAAAAACAACACAGCCTCACCAGTGCTGAGTGCAGAGGGATGATCACTGCCCTGGTGCTGCTGGCCACACTATTGCTGATACAGGCCAGGGTGTCATTGGCATGTTAAAGAGGGTCAGACCTGGTACTGACATCTTGGGTACGCCTCTATTTTCCAGCCTACAACTAGATTGTGAGTCACTGATCAGCATCTTCAACATCTTCTGACCTATGCTAGGTCTCCATAGGCTGGGTTAGGCTGGCTGTGTAGCAGGCAATCCAGTCTATTATAACAGCTATTTATGTAGATAAATTTATGCAAAATCTTCACATTAATTCTGAACTTATGTCATGGAATGGATAATATAGATATAATTAAAACCATGGATAATAATTTTCTATTGCTAAAAAGCTTAATGAGATTCATCAGTTTTATTTCCCTGACAGTTGATTATAGTGGGAGCATGTACTTTAGTTTTCATGAGATTGTGAACCTCTGCATAGTTATTATTCATCTGTAAGTTATCAAGATCTATATATTAGATAGCATTTGTTTATAATATTTAGCTAAATTTGGTTGGATTTTTTCCAGAACTAATCTTCATCAGTACTATGCATCCACCAAAGCCAGTACGATTAAATGTTTCTTTTTTATCGTATTAAACAGCACAATGCCTATTTCACTTAAAGTTTGATGCCCTGCTATTTCTTAGGGAATTAATGCATTCACAGTTCAAATTTGCTTCTCTGACACAGCAGGAATGTTCATTTCTGATGTTTCTGCTTCATGTTAACAGAGCATGAAATAAACAAACAATGACCCCCCCCCCCCCCCCATGATTCATATCACTAATTAACTAGATGTGCTGAAATACCGCAGATTTAATTTACATCACTCTCACCAGGATAAAAAAACCCTATATTTTGTAAGAACCATTCTGTTTTATCTACCTGCATAATATGTAACCAGGGAACAAAAAAAAAACAACGTAATTGTACGAAAAATTTTGTGCTACATAGAAATTGTAGTTAGTTAGACACATAGATACAATTAAAAGAATAAATTACATTGATTATATGAAGACACATGCGACTATGCTTGTAGCAATCAATCCACCAGATTTGCAAGTACTTATTTGTACAAGTATTTATTCATTCACATTTGCAATCATGGCAACATGGTGACTCAAAAACCCCCTTAATTCATCCCAAAATTATAGACATAAATTTCCCTTCCCTTCCCTTCCCTTCCCTTCCCTTCCCTTCCCTTCCCTTCCCTTCCCTTCCCTTCCCTTCCCTTCCCTTCCCTTCCCTTCCCTTCCCTTCCCTTCCCTTCCCTTCCCTTCCCTTCCCTTCCCTTCCCTTCCCTTCCCTTCCCTTCCCCACTGAAAAACTTCAATACACAGAGTGAATAATTGAGATAGGCGGGCATTTCTGTGCCAGATATTCCCAGAAAACCTATCATCTCACACAGTTATCCTATTAAAAGATGTAATTTTGTGATTTTGATTTTTTTTTAATCACATTGCTTTGAGAAATTTTGAGTCATCTCTTGGTCTGATAAATTTAAGGAGAAAATTATTATGCCTACAAGTTTTTTATTGGGAATTTTAAGAATTTGATCATAGTTTTGTTCTCTGCATTATAATGTTGAAGAGGATACTACTTTGTTTTTCATTAGACAAGCCTGAGATTCTCTGTTGGTTTCAGACAATATTTTTTTAAATATTTTTCTTTTTACTTCAAGACTAATCAGATCTCTTCAGACCAGTTTTACAGATATCGTGGGTCAAGATGAATTACATATCCTGTCAAATCTCTTCAGAAATAAGTCTAAACCCACCTCTGACAAAATTAACCATGTAATCTCAGCACATATATACTTAATCATAGAGCTACAGAAAATTTCAGAGTAAAAAACATCTTTTGAGATGAAGTCCAAGCATTAGCCTTGCACTTCTAGGTCCATAACTAAATCAAATCCCTAGCAACTATACCTGTTCACCTTCTAAATACCTCTGGTGTTGGTAGCAAGTCGTTTTTGGTCTTCAGCTGTGAAACACAGACTGTATTAAGCATCACAACCCTAAGTAAAATTGTACTATTTGCTTTTATATTGCACCAGATAAAATATAGGAATAGGGTCAAAAATTCTAGAAAATCCCTTTTCCAGAGGAATGCTTACTTCCTCTCACAGTCTTGGACTTAAATGGTGCAGTGTGACAAGGTGAAAGTACTTAATGTAACATTTAGCTACTTAGAGTAGTTAGAATTTCGGAGTTGTGATTATCCTAAGCAACCTGGGAAAAGTCTAGGACCCAGATATCCTTGGGAAACTTATCCTATTATAAAACAATGTCTGCCTTTATTCACCATTGAGAGAATCCTGAAGATGTTAGCCAAAATTTCACAATACATAACTTCTCAGATGCATCTGAGATTGGTTGTTTTGGATATTCTTGATTAATACTTGAATAACAATAAACTTCAGGAAGAATTTAGATTGCTTCTGCTATTTCTAGTCAAAAATGTGACCTAGAAGATGTACATTTAAACTTACAGTTTAGTTACATAAAATTTTATCACAGGAAGATATAGTGTTTATGCACTTGCCCTCCAGTAACATCTGAAATCCATCACATTTGATATGGTTATATTATATGACAATGATGTGATTATCACATATGAGTTTCAGGTGGTACTGAGGAGGAATTTTTCTGACTAATTATTTGAGATTTTTGGTGCAATAAAGCCTTCAGACTTTCTTGGTAGAATTTAGGTAGACGTGTTCTTATTCTTGTTTCTTTGCATGTCTAATTTGGACATTATTATCAAGACTCACAATGTCCTGTATTATTTTCTAAAATTAATAGTTTAATAGCTGTTGAATAAAAACACACTTTGAATGTAACATATTTCAGACACTGTAAATGTCCAGTAAAAGTGTCACTCTGTGTTGCTACTGCAATGTAGCATGCACTGTAATGCATGTTTATTTTATCCAATTTATTGTTATAATGGGTTGTTCCTATGTATCCCTATGTTTTCTACAGCTGGTTTATCCCCAAGCTGTACCCACCCCTGAAACTACCTTGTTTGGCATTCCCTGCCCCTTGTCCATCATTGTAACCCTGCCCCTTGTTCCAGTCCCTTCCTTGTCAATCATTTTTAACCCTGCCCCTTGTTCCAGTCCCTTCCCGGTCCATCACTGTAACCCTGTCCCTTGTTCCAGTCCCTTCCCTGTCCATCACTGTAACCCTGTCCCTTGTTCCAGTACCTTCCCTGTCCATCACTGTAACCCTGCCCCTTGTTCCAGTCCCTTCCCTGTCCATCATTGTAACCCTGTCCCTTGTTCCAGTACCTTCCTTGTCAATCCTACCCTGGGCCAATCCCAGGTTGTCCCACCCCTTTGGAAATCCCCTGTTACTGGATGCCCCATTGGCCCATTTGTCCCTTTCTCGTCCCTCTGCTCCCTTCATCGGTTCCAGCTCTGTAAAACCCTGCCCTCCACTCCCTCCCTAGGGATCCTTCATTGGTCAATTGTTTGTACCCACCCCCTGATCTGCCCCATATTTATTCCTGAGCACACTAACTCTTGGGGTTGTTTGATCTTGAAGCTTCCAGCCCTTGTAAGTGCTTGTGAACCTCAGCAGCTCAGAGTCTCTCTTGACTGCTTTGCCCAATCTGAGACGTCAAGCGCACTGAAGAGCAGCCAAAGGTTCTGCCTCCAGAAAACCTTATTATGGGACAGTTCCCCACAGCTGGTGCAGCACCACTGTGTCTCTAGAGAGCTAGCCTAGGCTCCGGTGGGCCATGTCAACAAACTACATTTAGAAACAGAACACTAGTTCCTATTTTGTTAGTTGCATTTTTATTTATGAGATTTCGTGATAATGCATTAACTAAAAAATGTGGATTTTTAAATTTAACGTTACTTAAATGATTTGATAAAAATGTCAAATTGAAAGTTGTGTCTATATACACTATTATTTTACCTACTATTTTTTTTTTTTTTTTTTTAAAGTAGCAACTGTTTGCATACCCATTCTAAAAAGCATGTTTATGACTCTGGTTGAGCTGATTTGAGCAACTCAACCACTGCCATGTATCTTACTATGCCCAAATACCACCTGAAAGAAACTAAAAGGAAGTAATGCTCCTCAGCTTTTTCTTCGTGATGCTTTCATGCAATATTCCTTCACCAAAGACGGGAAACAACGCAAAAGGCCATTTCATGTCTTAAATGCATGATTCTGGGAATAAATGTGAAGTATTTCTCTGTGGGGATTGGAGATTTAGTATGCAGCATTGTGCGCTGCAAGGTGAAAATGAAGTCTGCCTTTCACTGAGTTATTTTTCATCTTTTTCTCTTTGAAGAGTGTGCACTACCTTCATGTTTTCAAGTAATTTTAAATCACTCGCGTAGTCATGCTGGTAGGAGAAATGGATGTATTTTGACCAATATGTGACTTAAAACCTGGCTAATCTGATAAATTACCATGTAAGTTAGCATAATGAAGTACTTTATCTACAACTAAACTTCTGACTATACAGTGCACAGGAGCTGAAAAAAGCTAGATGGTCAAAAATAAAGAACATAAAGTTCCATACATTTAATTATTTTTCTAAGGCTGTTTGTATTCTGTCTTACTGAACAGAAAGGTTCAGCTGGTCAAAGCATTTAAAAATTTTTAAGTTCTCCATCTTAATGTTTTTGTTCGATGTAGAATTAAGTTTTAGCCTAGATACTCTCTTCATTGATACAAAACAAGGAAAAATACTCTGTTTAAATACAATGCTTTTATTCATGTAGCTGTTAGTGGTTGGATAACCAAATATACACATGCACAAATGGAAAATTATGTAGTTATTTGCGGCGCACATAGTACACAGTTTAATGGTGGTTCGGAGACAAGTGGAATTTTTATTTTGTTTGTTTGCCCCTTTATGGAACATTCCAATAAAGAGTAAAGGGTTTAGCAGTTGCTGGATTTTTTTGCAACAAAAATGTGACATTGAAGCTGGGACACAGAGGGAAGATTGTGAAGTCAGCCAATGAAAGAAAGCAGAGGTAATTTGTATTTTTTCAAGTAAAGCAAAACAAAACAAATAATCTAGAGACTTTCCATGCTTGTGGGTATTCTATGGAAAGCCTTCCAAATCAGTTGATAAAGATAAAATATCTAAATTCCACTAGCCTTTTGTGGCATTCTGTGAGTATTTTTCATTATTCTCACAGGAAATTAAAATGGTTTTACTAAGATGGGGGGGGGGGGGGGGGTGTTTACTTGGTTTTTTGGATTTTTTTATTTTTTGTCTCACATGAGAGATATGCAAATGTGTCAATGATTGTTCAGCATATGCAAAGAGATAAATACAGTGTTTTTCTGGAGGGGAACTGATCTGGACAAAGGGAGAGAAGAGGGTAGGCAGGATGAGATTCGTATAATGAAGTTGTGGCATTAATGCCAAAAAGTTAAAGGTAAAATGTAACAGTTTGTCACAATTATGTTTCATATTGGCAGGTGTTCTGAACTTTCTGTTTGATAACTAGACATATAAATTTCAGTTCTTAAAGCTTTGCAGCCAATTTAAGGGCTCATTTATTTCCCTGACAGCAAGATATATATGCTGCCTGGCTTAGTGGATGTCTGGGGCCAAATCCACCACTTTGTTGCTTGTGTGTCTTGTGGGAAGTAAATAGTAGCAATTTTTCAGCACAGGCATACCAGCACAAGGTGTTTAGCAAATAAATGAGCATAAGATGACCTGTAGTGTCCTGAAATTACTAAAATTCATGAATAATAAAATGATCTATAGATTGTTAGCAGAGGGCTATAACAAAGGCTAATTTGCAGTCACTGAAGCTTTACAGGATAATTTGTAATTTTTGAAAATTTAATGACTTCATCAGTTTTTTTACCTATTCTTTTACCAATATAATTGTTTGAAAGCTACCTTCAGCAGAGATTTTCTGTCTAAATAAAATCACAATCACTTATATTATCATGTTATTAGTATTGAACAGACTTTACATACACAAATTTTCTTTCCCACAATAGGACAACTACCAAAAATCTCTTTTTTTATTTAATGAACACATATTTTTCAATTTTTTAGATCTTATTAACATATGAAATAATTACATAAAAAGATCCAAATGACCCAACAATATAACAATACAAAGGGAAGAGGAACTTGGTAAAAAAGAAATTTAGTGAGCAAAATACAGCTCTTTGAAAATAAGTGAAAGGGCCCTAAAACAAAATCAAAGAAACAAGACAGAAAATTTAAAAAATATCAGCACGTAGTATCATATAAACTCTGTGGCATTTAGCTAAAGCTTTAAAAAGAAAATAAGTAACCCATGAGTTTGGGTCCTTGATCATATGTAATCTTATTTATTTTAATTGTCCAGTGTCACATCCATACTGAAACAACCAAGAAAACAGAGACTGAAATCACAGTTATTCTCTTCTTTACCTGAGTGGCTGATCACTTACTGCAGCTGTTTAGTTCTCCCATTTTAAAATAATCTTAATTCTATTCAGTGTATGGCATCTTCACACTTGGCTGTCTCCAACGTGCTCTTGGAGTATGAGACAGTTGGACACAGATTTGCATTATCTTGGATGCCATTACAGAAAAAAATAGATTCAAGGCCTGGTTATTTCTTTTAATTCTGTAAATTTTTGTTTTTTTTTAAATTCTCCATTTTGCCTACCTTGTATTGATGTATGCAAATTTAGAAAAAACATACTACTTTTGCTATATTGTTTTATGTCACCCTTTCTACACAGAGATGCCGACCCCTCCGTTGAATAAAGGTAAATATATGTTCATGTTGTTTTACGTAATGTATTTTTAAGAGAGAAAAGATCCACATACTACTTTTGGAGAAAGAGTCCCACACTAGGAATTAGTGGGAAGTGACACTTTTTAATAAAAAATGTTACTCTCAGAAGAATGTTCTATTTGCAGTAATACACATTTCTTTCAGGAAATATTTGGACCATGGTCTAGAAAAGCAAAAGCAGAAAATAGGAGCATTGTCTCTCTAATAGTCTCTGTTTTCTCTAAATCACATTCTTAATTAAGGAAATTACATTTTGAAATTGTTTAAAAAGGAAAGCTAATTAACATCATTCTGTCAGTGCAGAGAAATAGTGACATTTGGCAGATACTTGAGAAGTACTTTTAGGAGATATTTACAGTGACAATATTAAAGAAAGTACAAATTAAATATAGCAATATTTGGGAATTACCATTTAAAGACAAAATATTCAAAGGAGGAAAGAAAAGATAAATGAAATGAGCAGTTAGTCTGCTTACTTTACAATTTTAATTGCTTTTTAACCTTAGGACTTACTTCTGAAGACAAGAAAAAAATAAATGCATTTTTAAAGTCTTCTTTGGTTTTATTTTTAAAAGTAGTTATTCTCTGACAATGCAGAACAAATTCCTCCTTTTAAAATGTTCGTGAATTATGATTGAAAATTTATGACTTAATAAGTACCATTCCATGAATTATTTATATTGCTCTTCAAGTGGTATTTTTGAAGAAAAAGAGAAATGTTAGCTTGAAGCAATAAGTTTCTCTAGACAATGGACTTCATGGATGAAACTTAATATAGGTAATCAGAGTGACCTTGTTCTTTGCAAAAGTTGTGCATAATATTTATTGTTACCAGAACGTATGGGCCATCTAATTAGTCCCAGAGCTTCAGAGTTGGTGCTTAAAACACAGTAAGTGGGAGTTGTTCCTTAAAAAGGTCAGCACAAACGGAATGTCTGGAACCTTTTTGGTTTTGGCTCCATTCACCTTCCTACTATCAGTAAGGAAATGTACCCTTCTGAGATTTCTTGGGCGTGTAGAAGGAGGATAAATAAATAATTAACTACATACACTTACACACACTAGGATTTATAATGATGCCATTTTTACTGGTTTGCTACTAAACCCTTCTTCATCTTACCTTGATTATGCTTCCCCAGAAAATAAACTTAACTGAAAGCAGCAGAAAGATGAAGCAGAAGTTTAATATTGCTGTTGCTTTCTTGCTATTGCTGACCTTTTGTTCTATAATCCTTTTTTTATCCTTTCATGCTATGAATAGGTTGAGTACTATATTGCCTTTTTAGTAGTAAAGTGTTTAATAATTTCTAATAGCATTCTAACTTTTTGACAGGTTAAACATAAGGGTGAATGCCCCAGAAAAAGGTCATCTTCTTGCAGGCACTGTAAGCCTGTCAGGGTGATATCAGGCAAAGATACAGTGCCCAAAGAACCTGCAAATTGGAACATGGTAGTGGCACTTAGCTCTGCCTCTGCCTGTTTGGCACCCAGGAGGCTGAAACGCAATAAACCTATGAGCCTCCAGAAATTGCCTTTTCAGATCATACTAAACTTTAACGTTGCTCTACTTCTTTGGTTGCATTAAGGGTTTTCTGAATTTGTAAGGCTGCTAGCTAACTACATTCACTGTGAAGTTGCATGGCAAAGCTTGTACTCTGTCGGTGGAGAAAAAGAAATTAATACCTACTAGAATGAACAAGAGTCTTCTGCATCACTGGGGCTGTAGAATAAAGGCATTATTTTTTTTTTATCATCTTAACACTGTGTGAAGTTCACCTGCTTATTCAGACTCCTTACCATGGTCTAAAGTGAAATAATCAGCTTAACAATAGAAGGAGAATGAAGCACAGACTTGACTAAGTGACACATTTGGGATCTAAACCATTTACATCCATTTAAAAACTCAATGAATTAAACTTGGGACAGTGATTTGGAGTGATTTTTCTGTCGGGTACCAGGGAATGTGTCTCCATCAGAATTTTTCCAAGGGTTACCTCTATGCAGGTTTTCCTTAATTGCTTTCTTTCCTCTAAGCACTCTTTGCACTAACACAGCACTTTCTCTGCACTACAGCAACAGTGTAATTGCCAGCACTGCAGCTACCCAAAGAGAAATACACTGTGCCTGCTCAATAACCTTTGGGTAGGGAGATGTGTGAACCTCACCAAACAGATGCATTAGACCTATTAAATCTCTGGTCTGATAATTCTAATAGCCAGCATTCAAGCAAGTTAATTTAATGAGCTTAGTGCAGTAAGAGCAATTTCAGCTATTTTCATGTATTTGAGTGCTATATTTCTTTGCTTCACCTTTTTAGTAAATCTCATTAAAACCACACAGACTCAGTTAAGTTTCAAATAGCCACTCTACAGAACTAGAGGAATTAAGGGAAATTAGTGTAGTGTTCTGAGAATGCTTTACACTGCCCTTGAACTTAAACTTTAATAATTTTTTTATGTCTGCATTTGGCTCACTGGATCAGACCTTGAATGATACTGTTGCCATGCTTAAAACTATAATATATGTGCTTTATGCACAGATTAATTTTAAAAGTCTTTATTTTTAGCTGAATTTTTAAATTAGAAATTTACTGAAAACGTAATGCAGTTTCTTGAATATCTGAATGCTGGCAGGGTTTTTACAGTCACTTTAGACTCTGACAACCAAATGTTAAAGCTGTAAATGCTAGGAACAGAACCAGAAAGTCTGATTAAACTTTGCAGCTGAAAATTTCCAGCATTACTGTAGGTCCTTGGATGATTATTTTAACAAGCTAAATTAAATTGCAGAAATTAAATGGATGCTTTAAAGTGGCAGCATTTTGTGCAAACTTCCATATGCAGTGGCCGTGAAAACCTCTCTTATTCAGTATGTGAAATTACTTCTGAGTCACAAACTTTGTCTGAGGAATTACAAAGATTTACAAAACAGATAACAGTATGGATGCAATAGTTACATGAGGCAACAAAAACTTGTTCAGAGAAATACCAAGATCATTAGCTTTTCATCTTAGACTACAGACACCCAGATTAAAAAAAAAAAAAAAATCAGATACAGGTTTTAAAATCCATCAGAAATCTTTTTTCATCAAATTGTTTTCTATTTTGATCCTCCATCTCACACTTTACAAAAAAACAATAATACACTAAAGCCTACACCCCAAAAAAGTTATTGGACAGTTCTGGCAAGAAAGAAATATTGTCTGGCTAGTCCTGAGGGTCATTTGTGTACTGATGATTTTGCCAGCACTTCCCATATACAGAATCTGAAGATCTATCTTTCCAACTTAAAATTTCAGTCTCAGTCCATGAGGTCTAACAGCAACAGTCCGGGTCCATGAGGCGAAAGAAAGAGTGGTGATGTAACAGCCATTGTCATTAGATATAGCCAAAGTTCAGTTGAGGATGGTCGGGGAAGGGAGAAAAAAGAGTTACCTTTTCATTCTACTTGGTGAAATGGAATTAGCAATATAAATATGGAAAAATACTTATGGGAAACACAAAGTTCTTTGCTTTTACCTTCTTTTTTTTCAGACATTACATTCATTATACCTCAGAATGCAGTTATTTGTTTTCTGTTTTACTAATAATCATCGGTATACCTGTATGCTGTAGACTTTGAAAGCACAGCATTAATACTGCTGAGCAATATTTTGTAAATTAACCAATATAAATGCCATGGTAGTTTCCTTAGGCTGAAAATATTCCAAGAATTAGGATAGATGCTTTGATGATCACTCCAAGCTAAAACCCCATGTTGCTTCATGTAACATCCTACTATTATCAATTCTGCTGTAATTGCAAAATGTAAAGTGAGGCAAACTTCAATAGTCACGAGATTTGAATGGATAAAAGATGGTCCAGCAGGTTGCATTCAAATGTGTAATACTTCTGATTTTTTTTTCAGAACTACGAAAGGATTGTGAGCAGTCCCTTGGATTAAAAATAAATCACAGTATCTATTGTGATTCAGGACTAGAGTTTTATATTTTGAGTCATGCAGTACACCTTTTGGTTCCATTCATAGACTGCAGTTCATTGTACTGTGCAGTCTGCACAATACCTTTGAGTCAAATGGACCAAGAAACATGGAGAAATTACTAAAGAAAAAGGTCACCGTTTTTACTTCTCTTGAGGGGCAGCCAGTTTGGCACCATGACATCACAATAAGAATGACAGTGAGAATCACAGTCTATTTTTGCTCTGATGCTGACTGACTCCACCTGTGATTTCAGCTAAGTTAATCAGGGCCTAATTCTGTCAACTTTAGCCACAGTGATTAATTTTTTACTCAGTGAGTAATCCCATATATATCAAAAAGTTGGAAAGTATGCAGAACCTTTCATAAATATCAGAAGCCTGAATCCACCCAAAACCTGATCTTTCTCAGTATGAAATGTATCTAGCTGACTTCCCTCTAATCACCAAAAATGCTGTGTTGCAGATTTGCAATGGGAGATGAAAAAATCAGTCATTTATATTTTTTTCTGTGTGGCTTAATGTTTTTTTACATCTGCCAAGTAATGCTACTATTGGGCTTGGACTCCAGATACTTAGAAATACTATTCTACAGATTGCATGACTGCAGAACAGCTTATGTCGAATTCCGCAGTTATTGAGTCTGGTAGCTTGATAGAGGCAAATCCACTGCAGCAGCCCCATGCTTCCATGTCCAGCCAGTAATGAGGCTGGCATGTATTCCCAGTAGGCACATCTGCATAGAGCACAGATGTACAGAACATTATACACAGCTGGCCACACAGATGAATGCAAATAAAAATATCCATCACTCACACAGACATGAACAGCTCCAAATGCATAACTGTGTTCCCATTTCTCATTACATATCTGTGTGTGTACATACACATATAGCCATTTGTTCCTGTAGAAAAAATGAAAAGCTCCTCCAGCAGCTGAGCTTTCCCAGTCTGCCCTTGAATTCCAGTCTCTCCATTTGCATCTTGACATACACTCCCCCAAGGGTTACAGTCACATCCAGATGCTGGTACAGACCATTACACACACACAAAGACACAGATGCAACCAGATATTCTAATGAACCCCCAGACCACATGATCCCTCCAGCAGTTCTCTGGAACTCCGTGGATGCTCTGAAAATCAGTTTCTGCAGTGGTCTCCCCCTCAGAGACACAAAGACTGGCTCCCAGGTCACGTTGCCTACTCACCTGACTCATCTGGCTTATCTTCAAAACAAATCACACCCTCTCAACGGCACTTGTCCCAGTTGCTACCTCTGTCCCTGGTCTAATTCAATTTGCTGGAACTCAAGCCCTCTTAAACACATTCATATTGAAGGGAGATATCCCCATGCAGGAAAGAGTTAGAAAGGAAATCAATAAGTGGGTAAGACAGACTGAATTGATCAGGTGCAAAGCATGGCTGAGAACTATACAGACTAACAAAGTATTAACATGCAAATGTCCCTATTTATCTTCTTACTCCTTCTTCTTATTCTTGCTCCTCACCAAATGACCCAGATCTATCCCTCTATCCTTTCCCTTGCCTTTGGTTCCTCATCTAAACATTCTGTAATAATTATTTTGTAATTTCAAATGCTTTTCTCTTGCATTTCATAGTGTGTTGTAAATTCTCTAGGTAGTGACTCACTCTTACTCAGTAAAATTAATGAGTCTTACAGACATTCCCTTTGTCTCATAGGGTAGCTGTGACATTTGAACCATGGGCCTGAAGTTCTCTTGTGACATCCCTGGGATGGCCTAGACAAGACTGTCTCTTTCTCTGAGTCTTTAACTTGGGTTCCCACTTGACATTGTACTCCTGTTATCCTCTGAGCTGCTGGACAGGACTATGATGGGCTGATGAATCCCATGGTGTGTCTGAGTGTAGCCCAGCAGTTGTGCATCCTGTCGCTGCTCCTCTGGGCTCACCTTTGTCTGTGAAAATGGATGTTTTTTAGCAGACAAGATACAAATGGGTTCTTGAATGTGAAGTTCTTCCCTTTATAACAGTCACACCTTTAGCATTTAGGATTTACAGACTGAAATGATTGTTAAAGAAACAGGACAAAAAGATAGAAATGGCACAAATGAGTGAGAAATGCAAACTCTAAATGGAACTGAGAAACCTTGAAAAGTATAGTGTACAAGTTAAGATTAGCCTTGAACAATACAAACTTTTGTATTTAGCATTTATATAGTCAGTAACCTCAATTGACATTGACCTTGGGAGCAAAATGGTCCAATATTTTCACTTGGTTGAACTGTTATTGGAGAGTTTCTCTAGTGTATTAGACACAAACACACGTTCCATCAACATCAAGTATACACTATCTTTTTCATCAATTTTATTTTATTTTGTGCTTACAATGTTATTGTAGTAAGGACAGGGGAAAAATACTTTTTCTGAGAGTTAACTTCATCTCTGATGTGCTACTATTGAAATCAACACCTTTGCTGTAGTTTTTCTTCACAAAAAGCTCTGGATTTATTATACCAGTAATGAAATAGACTGTATCAATGAAAAAAAAAAAGTTATTCTCTACAGACTTCAAAATTTGAAGAAATGAATATGCAGTAGAAAAACTTAGAAATGCAGTCAAAACTGTTATAGACAGAATTCAACTAATGTACATATCCAACAGAACTCTCAGTGAGAAGGAACATTGCAAAATGTCGTAACATAAATGAGTTTTGCTATAATTCAAAACAAGGGACTGACAGAAGTGGTACTGACCACCCAACCTGGGTGACTGAGTGGTAACTGTGTATCAATTGGTAAGAATTAAGAGAGACCAGCCAAACCAGAACAACAGTGGCCATATTGTAGATTACAGTAATTAGGCTCACTCAATCTGCTTTACCATGAAGGACAGAAATGTGTTTCAAATGCATTGTTCAAACGTATTTCTAGAATACATTGAAATTGCAGCAGGGCTTTTTCATTTGCTCTTAAAACCTGAAATTTTGAGTTTCCATTTCATTCCAGGAAAACTGCTCATGCCTACAGAAAAGAGTTTCCTTATGTTGTCAGTTCAGCTACACTGAGAAGAGTCTGAGAAGAAATGTTATCTTCTTTTCTTCTGGAATTTTTTGTCATGTAGTCTCCTTGCAGTTGGGAGACAGAAAAAGGAAATCAGTGTTGCCAAACTCACTGGAATTAAGGGAAGAATACATGGTGCTGAGGGGAAGAAGTAATGGACATGTCTAACTGGATCAGTTGCCAATGTCCTATTCCAGTTGGGTTCACTGTCTCCATTCTACCTTGCATAAAAGCATCTTGCTTGTGTTTGTACATGGAAGTAAGTTGTGACATGGCAAGAAAGCACCATTCAGAAAGTAATGACAGGTTAGCCTACAATCAAATGTTTGTATATCTTGATTTGAAGAGGAAAGCAGATATGGGAAAGAAAAATAGAAAAAAGGAAATCACAGGAAATTGATTTTTAAGATCTTTAAAAATTTTATAGTTATCTATTATATGCGACTAAATCTAACAGGGAGAAAGTTAATGTATGTGAAGTAGTAGTAGGAAATTTGTAAAGGTTATATTAATATTGAAAATTTCTTCTCATATTTTGGAGATGTCAGCAAGCATCAGGAAAAGACCCTTTCCCTGCATGTATTCTTCTATATGGAAGCTGTCTGTTCCACAACTGCCAAATAGAATGGTATTCTTTATCTTGATCAGAATGGGCTTTTTACTCAAGGCAGTGTTACCAGCATGGGCTCTTTTTCTGATTTTCAAACTGATAACTGACCATTTATTTTCTGCAACATTTTCAGTATCTCCAAAAAAGTCATCATGTGTGTAATCATATGGTATCTCCAAGAAAGCTCTATTATATGTTTTATCTTTGTGAAGCTAACTCAGAAATAGAAACACTAGCATACTTAAGGCTTCCATATCTCTCCTTGTTGTTTTATGCACATAAAATATCTACTAATGATCATATCCACTAGTGATCTAACCTGTTCCAAATCCAGATACAAGAGGCACTGTGGCCCTGGTATCCTTTTCAGGTGGTCACAGTATCTTGAGCATACTAAAGTTTCATGGTGCATGGCTCTGCTGTTACAGTATATATTGTTCTTACACTTTTTCATACTAAAGAGGAAAGCAGGGGAAAAAAACAAAACAGTTACTCTGTAATTTCCTTTCATATCAGAAATTAGAGTATTTTGATAAACATCTGTTTCACAGCCAAAGCCAATTTTATTAACTGTCTCTTCGAAACACTTGCCTCCCTATCTTTATACTTGGAGTACTGCTTCTCTGTGTTCTATCTTATCTGCCATCTTTTTGAAAACCCTTTCTCCTCCCTTTGCCTATCTTTAGTCTTCTTTTCCTGTCCTCTTTTTATTTTATTCCTGCTCTCCCTATATTTCTATAAATTTTACTGCTTACAAGGGTATCTCTGGAAAAGAAAAGCAATAAAAAACAACAACAAAAAAAAATAAAAAGTCATTGAGTCATTGGAATTGCGATCACATCAGAGAATATTGGGTTAAAAAATGACATAGCTTTCCCTTCATATTCCATTCTGCTTCTGTTCATGTTACTAGGATTTGAAAAATTGCATTAATATATATTCAAACAATGCACACTGTGTACTTAGTTGGAGTTTTTTTCTAGTTTAGAAAACAAGGACAAAAAATCACAACAAAAGTTCTCAGTAGAAACCTGACAGGATTCAGGCTAAGTCCTCACTTTCGGGTTTGAGAAGGGTTACCAAAAGTTGGCAATTTTATTTCCTTGGGTTATGTTGCAAGACCAAGAGATTATTCTTATGTACACTGCTTCCCTCCATCCTTCAAATCCTTGTTAGACCTGATAGGAGCTCTTAGCAATCAGTGATTTTCAGTTCTTGGTTTCTCACTCCATAATCAGCTCAGACACAGCAGAATCTCCTCAAGCAGAGAGAGGTGAACTGCCTCAATGAACTATTAGCAAGAGCTCCCAGACTTCAGAAATAGAGCACTCATCTCAAACTAGAAGTTCCTGATGGTTACAGAATGAGGATTTCTCACAGCTTTCTGTCTTTTAGCAGTGATAAAACAGTCTGTCTCAATTTTCCAGTCATTAGGGTAGGAAAAGTTCTGTGGAGATCTTTAAAAATCTGTTCACATACATCAGTTAACATATGGTACTTACTAATCCCTCCTTACACTAGGCTTTTCACATCTGGGCTTCAGGCAACTGATTGAAATAGTGAGCTGTGATTTAGCTGGTAAGTGATTTTTGAAGATGTCTGTGAGATTTTGTAGTGTACAAATACCAGAGAAAATCATTCATGATAATATGATGTAGACGTCACAAAAGATTTCTGCTTCTAAAATGCACAGTGTTTTTGAAAACTCCCAATAAATACAAACGTCTTAAGAGAGGTTAAGGAGGGTTGAATGTTTTGTTAAAACAAGCTGTGGTAAAATTAAAAAATCTTCTCCTAGAGAGAGATGAAGAAGAGAGAGAGATTTCAGGTGTTAACATCTAATTCTACTGCACTGCAGTATCAGTCCTAGCACTGGTTCTTAAGACAAAAAGCATCTTCTTGGCATAAATCTGTGTATGCACAGATCCCTGCAGAATCTGGGTGCAGTCACGCACTCAGGCTGCAGTGTGCTGCTTACAAACTGCACAGAGTTAACCTGGCAAAAAAGTTCCTTTTACTAGCACTTGACTCAGGATGAACATTGATTTCTAGAACTGTGGACATATTCTTTATCACAAGAATGTCAGTTAACTTGACTTATTTAAAAAAAAACCAAAAAAAAAATACAAAATCTCCGTGGTGGAATTAATGTTAAATAATTTTGAAGATCTAGATGGAAAACTCCAAATAATTTAAAATTTGGAGCTGCTGAGGTGAAATAGATACTTTTGATATATGATTTATTATACCCTTAATTAGACTTTCAAATCAAATATTCCCAGGTAATGTTTACTTCTCTTAACCTTTTTGCAGTGGAGAACATTACAGGCCCTAAAGCTGGGTGTGACAGATCCCTGTGTCTAATTCCACCCTTGGACATACAGCAGGGCAAATCACTCAAATGGCCATTATTTACTAACATACGTATGCACCTTTTTTGGTTTTGTTTCTCATGTATCTTTGTCTGTCTTAACTGTAACAATCTTAGTGACTGAAGTAGTCCTCCTGAATTAATTCTGAGCATACTATAGCATGAAACTTCAAATTAATTACTCGTTTTGTACTATTCTGCAAAAATGGATATCTTCTCTATTGATTAATTATCTTAATGGAAACAAGATTACTAGAGTACTGCAATACTACTTCTTTTGAGTTTGTTATCTTTGGTATACCACATAAATTAGTCTCTCTTTCCTCATTGTGATCAGCATACAAGGAAAACATGCTTGTAATAGTCTGAAACTATGGTGTTTATAGTCAGTATTAAAATGTAAAACCTTGCTTAAGAGGCATACATGAATGAAGGATGGAGAATAGTGTAACAGAGGTCTGAACCAACCTGGTTAATACACTGTAGTGAGTGATACATGCACCACATAATACGATTAGTGGAGGAGTTGTGGTTGTACAGCCCTGACATCTCAGGACTGTGCATCCCTGGATGCACTGCTTGAAGATTTCACTGGGGCTTCAAATATCGCATGCTAGTGTTTTACTAAGAGATACATCTCCCAATGCACAGATGGTATTAAAAATGCATTAATATTTTAAGTAATGCACTGGTGCTAAAGCTAAAGTAGTATGAAGAAAATATCTGAAAACAGTTTTATTGCTTTTTTTCTTTCTTGGTGCTTTTATTTTGTGGGAAACATCTAATCCAAAGTAATTATAAAAAGGCAAAGTTTCAAAACTGTTAAAAAATATGCTGGAAATAAAGTAAAACAAATACACAAGAAACCTGAATATTCTGAAAATAAATATTTTTGAAACAACTGCAGATAATACTTACAGGTGAAACACCATGTATGCATCTGCCAAGGGAATGTATTGAAAGTGGTAATCTCACAAATTCTATTTTCAATAATCTTTTTTTATTTTATATTTTACTTCCCTCTCTTTCTTCATTGTTTTGTTTTACGTTTTGGTGTTGTTTTTTTTTTTTGTTTTGTTTTGTTTTGTTTTGTTTTGTTTTGTTTTTTCCTGTACAGAATAGTGTGGGACAGTAAATTAAGGTTTTAGCATCTGTACATTATGCATATTGTGTATTACAGTCATTATGTTTCCATGTTAATAGCCTACCTATAAAAACTCTATTACTTTTAAAACAAATAGAATAAAGCATTAGGTAATAGTGGTATATTTCATCAAACATACTTAATATGGTTATAGTAAGAACTTTTTCATCAAAACAAAAGCAACCCTGCTAGTAGGAACATTTTATACACAAGTATAATTTTAGATGTAGGGACATGCAATTACTTACAATTAATATCACTTTTACAGTGAAGAGGTTGCAAAATCAGCATGCTTTACTGAAAGAATGAGGTTTGTCAGAGGATGCTCAAAGAGAAAGAGAGCTGTGGCACACACGGGATAAGGCGTAGTATAAAATTTCATCATGACCATTTGTCTTGTGGCCCTGTTGCTTCCCTTTAGAAGCAGCTAACCACAGAAGACATCAGTAAATATCTGTCAGTGCATCAACAGGAATGTAATTTTATAAAGGAAATATAATATCATTCCTTAAAGATCTTGCCTGTGATTGTTCATTTTTACAAAGCATGTCCTTTCCTTGGTCCCTAAATAGTCTGAAAAAACCTGGAGATGCATGGGTGGAGATTGTTTTCAAACTGGAGAATGAGGAGAGTCTCATTCTTGCATCTGGGTCATATAGCTGCAAGGAGACTAGGAGAGGAAGAAGGGACTGATCAGGAATTCAGCACTTGTTATCTGCCTCACTGGCATCTTCAGTGGCCTTATCTGAGCACGCTGAAGTAATAGCAATTCCAAAGCTCTTCTGCTCACACTGTCATTGCATTGGTCATCTGCTATTAAGCTTTCCAGCACTTGTTATCTATTAGTGGATAGTGTGTTCATGAGACTTGGAAAGAGTATATTCTTGTCCTTACTCAGCTTTAACCATGCAGTTTCTCAGCTCAAAATGAGAAAAAAATCCTAGAATTTAGTGTCTGAGCCTTTCAGCATTGCCTTCTGTATAAAGTAAATATAAAATACTCTGTTCCAGGACAAAATTATTCTGATAATCTCCCAAATTATGCACTGGGTATCTGCTTCTTGAACACCTATAGAAATTTTACAGCCTCATGTCAGACCTGCCATTGGAACAATCAAGAATTCCCACTCAGAAAGATTTTTATGTCCTTAATGGCTGGAATACATTGCCTTCAAGATCACCAGTTCTCTCCTATCCAGTTCTGTAGTAGATGTTGAGGACTATTCTGATTTTAAAAGTGGACTAGAAATAGAGAAATTAAAAAAAAAAAATGTCCATGATATCATTACATTATTTACCACAGAAATAGATCGAAGTTTTGATTTTTTTTTCTCATGTTGTAAATTATTGAGTCTGCTTCAATCAGTTCTCAGAGACCAATTAAAAAAAGTTCTAGGGTGTTCCAGACGTTTTCACCACTACATAGGCTCCTCTTAACCTCTCTCAGATATCAACACCCCCTCCCCCAGTCCCACAAAACATAAATCCACAAGGCATTGTTCAGCTTCAAGTACAGAGAAGTCTTCATGGAACCATTAGACTCTAATTAGGAGTAAGTAATAAATGATGCAGAACTAGGGAATTCTCATGCATACTAACCACTAAGAAAAATTACCAGGATGTCATAAAAAAATTAGTTTCTAGCTCTAAAGAAAAATAGATGGAATGGTACAGAAGAAAACAATTATTTTCAGGAAGGACTTTTTTTCTGGGTTTAATTCAAAGAAAAGAAAGAATAAATGCATGTTAGATAACATGACAACAGGAACAAAGAAATACCTCAGAGAGAAAAGAAATAACATAAAGAAAATAGGTCACTTAATAAATGAAGGTGCTGAAATTAATGCTGAATAAAACATGATCTGGAGGTTGGTATTTTTATTTTCTTCGATAATCTGTCTTCAGTAGGAAAGCTAAAAGAGAAGTGTTGATATGATTAGGAATACCATGAAGATTTGTTACAATGAGGACTGTAGATACAAGCATAGGCAGCAGTTGGAAAATATTAGCATATAAACATCAATCTGCAAAGAATAATGGGCTGGACTTCTGAAGGCACCCACTATTTACAGTTCCCATTTGGATTCCTGGGTACTTAACAGTCTACGACCCTATCAAAGCATTTATAACAAACTGTCTCAATGTTCATATGTGTGCCACAAGGACATCAACTGCCTCAGGTCACTGAACTTCTCTGAAAGATGAACACTTCATGTAGGTGAAAAAATGGACTTAGTGTTCTTAGAAAATTTGGCTTTTGGAGGATAATTTGAAGTTCACAAATTCTTAATTAATACTTTTGTCAAGTAAAACTAGAAAGTGAAGAGACAGAAAAAAGCATTTAAAATTTAAGATATAATTTCTTTAGATACATATTCATTGATTGTCCTGGGCTAAACATTGACATGATAATAGTTTCCCCAAAAATCATTAACATATTTCCCCTCCTCATTACACATGCATTCTTCTGTCCTGGGGGTGTCTCTGGTGGTCCATAGTGGTTGAGGACCCCAATGTTCCAGCTGACCTGGCTGAGTCAGCAAGGCACTGTGGCTGTAGAAATTCCAGTTTTCCTTCTTACACAGTGGGCATTGTGCAGTTCCATACACCAGTGGTTTTGGTAGAACAAGCATTGTGTTAGCACACTAGGTGTAGACAGTTTATCATCTGGTAAAGTACAAGATCTATCATTCTTTCATTTTTCATTAATTCTCTTCATTTGACATTCAGTCCTTAGGTATATATAACCAACATGCACCTATGCATTCATTTAACTGTACATGTTTGCATCCATTTTCATTGCATCCTTTGCTCCCACCTATGGAGTATATACAGCTATGCAAACAACTATGTTTGCAAAGCCTGAGAAAGGGAAATGGAATGGGTACCTTGGATGTTTGATGCTGGGTTTTAATCATTTACAGTCATGAATCTAAAAGTCTCCGTGAAATGGCTGAAAGACCATAACAAAATCGTTCTAGTGTTCAGGAAAGAAAGTCAGAGGCTTTATTAATGCAGGCATGACACACAGCTCTAACATGGCAGAACCATTTCCATTCTGTGCTTGCTGTTATCAAGCCAGATAAAAATATAGACATAACAAATGCTTAACTGCCTGAGTCTATTTATCTAAATACAGCCTGGTACCTCTGGAGGGCTTGTGTCTACAGACCTGAGACAAACTCTGCTATGTCCTCCTCTACTGAGAGCATTGATGAAGTAAACTAAACTTCCACTCAAAAAAAAAAAAAAAAAAAAAAAAAAGAAAAAGTTTGCTTTATTAATTTCCAAATCTCTGTATTATCAGGGGAAAATGAAGGCAAATAGGAAAGAATTCATTGAATAACTGAAATAGTTTTCAGAAGGATAAATAAAACTGATAACTGAAAGGTGATTAAATAACCTCAGTAAAAATAAATATGCTTACGACTGCTTCATTGAAAAAAATAGTTTATAATTGTAATACTAAGCTTTTTTATACCATTAACAGAAAAATAAATAATACCACTCCATAGTAGTAGAGAGTGTGTCTTAAAGAAATAGACTAAAATTAACTGAAGTGAAAAAAAAAAAAAAAAACCAAACAAAAATACCCCATCAATTTCAAGGAAATCTCTTGTTTCAATAATGTCTGTTAAGCAGTGGAAATCTTTTTAATGGAAAAACTCTCACCATAATTTATCTTAGGTTCAGTTCTGCCCCACTCAGTTATATTTTTGGTTTGGCAACAGGCAGATGGACTGCATGAGTGTAAGAAATTTCAGATGCTTTAATAACTGCCATTTTGACATGTAGCTATACAACTATCTAATAGTGTGTGGTAAATATACCTATATATATTTAGCTAACAGTAATAGGTAATAGTATTCATTTACTACATAACTTGAAGGCCCTTTCTGATATTTTTCATGGAATCACAGATTGACTGAAGTTGCAAGGGTCCCCTGAGGGTCACCACCTGGTCAAATCTTGTTCAAGTAGACCCACCTACAGCTGCTTCCCCAGGACCGTGCCCAGACAGCTTTTGAATATAACGAAAGATTGAGATTCCACAACTTTCCTTAGCAGAGTGTACCAGAGTTCTGTCATCCCCACAATAAAATAGTGTTCCCTGACATTTAGATGGATCCTTCTGTGTTTCTGGTTGTGCCCATTGCCTCTAGTCCTGCCACTTGACATAACTGAGGAGAGACTGTCTCTGTCTTCTTTGCAGCTCCCCTTCAGGAATTTAAATATATTAATGACATGCCCCAAGCTTTCTTTTCTCAAGGCTAAGCAGTCCTAGCTCTCTCAGCTCTTCTTCACAGGAGAGATGCTCCAGACTCTCTTAATGTTTGTGGCTGTTTGCTGGACTATTTCCAGTTTTTTCAGAAGTGGTCTGCTCCTGCAAGTGTCATTGAAAGAGCTCATCTCCCCATGCGATGATTATTATAGAAAACAGATTATTGCTAAGTGAACTGGGCTTTTGTAATCAGGGTCTCAACTGGCTGGCAAAAAAAAAAAAAAATAAAACTCATCTATTTTACTCTGTTATCATATATCCTGACTTGATTTTGGTACAGTATTTTGCTGATATTCATTCTCCCTGCCTCCCCCCTCCTCCCCCCACTTAGCCCTTCCAACCCACTTTGTACCACTGCAGAAAAAAAACAGATATTCTCATTATTTGTAAAAATCACATCTCTAATGTCATGGTTTGTTCAATGACTGAATGGTTTTGTTGGTTTTTGTTCTTTTTTTTTTTTTTTTAATTTGGGAAGATAGTTCAACAAGGAAGAGAGAAATTGGATAAATCCGTGGTTTTGTCAGATCACCCATGAAAGGAAAAGTCTATTCTTCATTGTTCTTGAAGGATATTTTGGTTTTGCCCAGTGCAGTCTCAGCTTTTAATTTAATTTGTCAGTACTTGATCACTTTATGTCTCTGCTTGTTCTCATGATTGATGCTGTCACATGCTCCCTACAATGTTCTTATCTCAGCCATAAAGGAAAGATGGCAAACATATTTATTTTTCTATTTGTTTTTAATTACAGAGGGCGAAAATAGTGAATATTAATAACAACATGATGTTTTTATAGATAAATATTTCTCAGGTAAGTGTTACAGGAAACAAATAACCCCAAAAAAATCACTGAAAATGCTATACATTTGTTTATAAGACAAAATGAGAAATCTTGCAGTTCAGTCTGCCTTTGTAATTTCAAGCATTCTCCATGTTCTATACTGAAATTGCATGGATTTGCAATAGAAAGTCAAAGAGCATCACCATGTTTGAAGGGCAGTGAAGGCAAAAAGAGGAATTAATTTCTTCCTTTTTCTTTTGATTGGTTATTATCAGAAAATAAATACGGAACAGACCTACTGCATGACTGCAACAGACAACGTACCTGCTCACCAAGCTTTTAAAAGCTTTTCCTCCCATTCCTGTGAAATAATTGTGGTCTTGGTATCAAAATCTATTTTCTCTCATACAGAAAATATTAAAAATAAAATATGGATTTGAATACCTTATTAGTACGACTGTTTATTCTTAAGTTATAAATTTTTCATCACTTTGATGTGTATTATTTTTGCTAACCTTTCTATTGCTGTTATTACTGTGATATTATGAGACATACACCTCCTGCTGCCACTAGATGGCACTGAAAAACCTTGTAATTCCTTTTTCTTCTTCCTGTTACACAGACCCATACCAATTTCTCCATGATAAAAGCTTGGAAATAGTCCAGAACTGGAACTTACTAAGTTAGAGAAGGTTTACGGAAGCACAGTAACTGCTACTTAGTGTAGTACTACCTACCTTTGTTGCTTGAAACTCTAACTGCCAAAAGAGGAAGCTATTTAAAATGTTAAATTAATGTTGTACTTTCTTAGCAACAGAAATTAAAAAAAAAAAGAAAAAAAAAAGCAAACCCTACACAAAAGCCACCAACCACTATAGCTTTCCAAATGTAATAACTCAAATTAAAATCCATTACTCGTGGATTTTTCAGGGGATACTTTGGAGCCAAAAGAGGGTAGAAGTTTGTTCACTTTTCATTATATCTGACATTCAACTGTAAAAAAACGAGGTTATATATATATATATATATATATATATATATATATATATATATATATATTTTAATTCTGTGTGAGCTCCTGGGGTTTTGATTTTGCATGTCCTACATGGAAAACAGAAGCAACTGGAAGACACTGTGCTGCTAGCATGTTACGACCTTGTGGCCATTATTGAAATTTGGCAGGATGAATCCCATGACTGAAGCATGGTTATGGCTCAAAGGCTGCATCCTGTTGAGAACAGGCAGAAAAGGAAGGAGAGGAGGAGGGGTTGCCCTCTACATTAAGATGGAGATTTAACTATGAAGAGCTGTCTATGAGAAACAGCCATGAGCAGGTAGAAAGCCTTTGGGTAAAAATCAGAGACTGAGGCAAAAAAGGGAACTTTGTGGCTGTGGCATGGGGGATAATTTCTTAAGGTAGGTGATAGACAGCTCTACCAGAGAGAATGAAATTCTAGATACGATGGTCACCAATTTAAGAGAGCTAACTGGCAATATCAAGAATGGAGGTAGCCCAGGCTGCAGCAATCATGGATTGGTGGAGTTCACAGTCCTGAGAAATACAGTTTGGAAAAGGAGTAAAGTCAGGGTCTTTAACTTTAGGAAGACAGATTTCCAGCTAATCAGGGAGATTGTTAATGGGATCCCCTGGCAGACTGCACTCATGTATTTCACCAAAGAAAGTTTACAGTTGTGGGTTTTTGCTTTCCCTTTATCTCTTTTGTTACCTGATTTTCTTACTCAATTTCTTGACCTTTTCCTTGCTCTTTCTTTGGCATACCAGTCCCTTTAATTCTCTCTGACACTTTTTTGCAACCTCAACCTAGATCTCCTGTCTCCTAGAAACATATCATGTCCTTGGTGTTGCCAACATACATACAGAAGGGCAAAACACTGAGATAATTAGTATTACAAACAGGAGACTCTGACATGTGATCAACTCCTACCCAGAAAATAAAAAAAAGGCTTTTTTTTTTGACAAAAGAGCATCAACCTCATTTCTATCTTCTTAGTAAATAGATTTAATGTTAAAGTTAGGTAGAATACTGTTTACTGAGAAATTCTGAGGTGGAGAGATAATATTTAATGGGGAAATAATAGCTTGTTTGTTTTTTTTTTTTTCCTAAAACCCTCACAATAAGATTTATTTGCCTATATACAATATAAGCCATTAACTGCAGAGAGCAGCTACCTGTTCCTTTTGTTTTTTATAAAGCAGTCTGCATGCTGCCAGCCTTCTGCAGCACCAGATGACAGTCTGCTAAAGCCTGTAAAAGAGCTGAAGACAGTTTGCATCCTCTGTGAAATCTCCGAAAAAGATTAGGAGAAAGCAACTTCTTGCAGTTTCATAAAAGGAGGCAGGGAAAAAAGTCTGTATGAGAAAGTGTGTATTCTTGGCTTAGTTCATGTGTGCCCCACAGAGTTGGGAAGAGGCAAGAGAGCTCATGCATTAGAGATAGGAGGCTTTCCTTCCTTTTTCTTTAGGATAAGCTCCTAAAAGAGCTTTTGGTAGTAGAAAATAGCTATGTAAAATAAGTGTCCATGACAAAAGTGAATATGTGAATTGTTCTATAGGGTTAAGTTACCACAGAACAACTATTTTTTTTCTGCTAAAATGGGCACTGTTCTTTCAAAGTGTCTCTATTAGGAATTGCACTGATTTTCTGTAGTATCTTGTATTTTAGTACCTTGAGATGCATCCTATTTTAGTACCTTAAAATACATCCACATCTTGTCCCAGAGGTTCCTGCTTTTGTTTTATATGATTTTATCTTCTCATTTCATATTGTATTATACCATTCTGTTTTTATGACTAAGTGTCAGACTTCTCAGGAAATTAGACATACACCAGTAATGAACTGAACAATTTACTACTACAGTTGCACTAGTATGTCATTCAAACACTAGGTACATACCTCGTGTAAATCAGGAATCTTGGTAGACTTTGGCCTTGATAGTGGGTTTTTACCAGCTGAGGCTAGGACAAAAAAAAAAACAAAGAACATTCCATTTCTTGGCAAGGATTTTATTGAAATTGCAATGTTTTAAGTATATTTTCTGAGTGAAAAGCTCAAACACTGGATGTGATTATGCATTGTTTTCAATATTGTTTGTTTAACAACGTTGCAGTTCGTACTCTGAGAACAAACAAAACAAGAATGCTGAAGTATATACCTGACTCTGAATACACATTGATATTGCTCTTTATTTATTCATCACTGTTGTTTCAGTAGCTTGGGTGTTAAAGTAAATTATTGTTAGAAGTTGAATAGGAAATCTTCTAAACACTGCCTCAGGAATGACAAACATTTCATGTTGTATTTCCCACCCCTCCCCTTTTTTTTTTTTTTTTTATTTTCAATCTAGCTTTTATATTATGGTGGCTGTCATTCTAGTACTTGAAATAGTACTTTAAAAATGTACTTTAAGGCCACTGTTCACAAGAATGTACCTTATGCTTAAGTTACAAGTAAGTTAGCAAAAGAGTTCAAATCAGAAAATTTTTTGAATGGAAGATGAATGCACTGATACATTGTCATAGAAAATGTTATTTATATACTGCAGTTTTGCCTGATGTACCCAGCTTAGCCATGCTGTACTAGAACTAAAGATGGCCTTTGCTCCGTAACTTTTTGTCAGATGCACACTGTGCTGTGTGGCTTCACAAAAGCTCTTAAAGCAATTAAAGATCAACAGAAAGCTTTGCCCTGATTTCGCTGCAAGTCTTGGTTTGTTCTTTGCACTCACCATGCAAAAAGGGTGATGGAAGCTCTGCTTCTGTGAAAGACGCTCAGAGCTGAGAATAATACAGAAGCTGGAATTCACCTTTTGATTTACCCTTTGATTTACTTGAATAATTCAAAAGTCATCTGTTGATATGTTTTTCAATTACTGAAAATTTTCAGAACTAATCTGAAATGTTCCTCCTATTCCTACACAGTTTGAATATGAATCTTTTACTTTCAAAGTCAATGAGTCAATTCCAGAATTGACATTGATTAAGCCTCAAGAGAATATTTTAAAATTCATTTAAATAGTTATAAAGAAACACCATTCTTCTGCAGATAAGGAAAGAATAACTTAAAAAATCAAATTAATAATTTAATGGTTTTAACTCTGATATCTAGGCAGTATCTGATGATGGAAACCACAGTTGTCTGTGATCTCATCTCTACTTGCCAAACTAATGTCTCTAAATGGAGCTTAAATCCTTTTACATAGAAACCAAATATTAAAGGAAAAAAAAAACACCAAACCCAAAATCAGTTACAAAAAAAAATCTTCACTGATGTCTTAATGAACGCAAGCATACAATTGATTAGCCAGCACCAGGAAAGTTACACAAAGAAAAACATGCCCATGATACTATCTACCTGTTGAAATATGAAGTCAAACACTATTTTCTGAACAAAGTTATTCTGGGTTTTTTCATATCATGTGACCCAGAAGCCCATCAGCCTCCTGAGTTGCATTAGCAGTGTTGCCAGCAAGCCAAGAGAAGTGGTCTTTCATCTGGGCTAAGCACTAGAACTGGAACTCCAGCCCCAGTTCTGGGGGGAGTCCAAGACAAACAGGGCATACTGGGGATATCCTAGAGCAGGTCTACAGAGATGATTCAGACACTGGAACATCTGACCTAGAGAAAAAGGTTCCAAGAGTTGGGACTTGCAGCTGGAGAGTCCTTCTCCCAGAGGAGAGGACTGGCTCACAAGAACTGGTCAATGTGGATAAATACCTGATAGGAAGGAGGGAATGAAGATGAAACTAAGCTCTTCTCAGTGGTGCCCACTGAAAGAACATGAATCAGTGGGCACAAGTGAACACACTTTAAATTCCATCTAAACACAAGAATAATGGGGCTTTGCCTTTTATTTGTTTTTGGTTTTGTTTTTTTTGTTTTTGTTTTGTTTTGTTTTTTCACTTGCTATTTTTTTAAATTTCTTTTAGTGTGAGGGTGATCAAACACTTGCACGGGTGGCACAGAGAGGCTGTGAAGTCTGCAACCTTGTAGGTATTACAAACCTGAGTGAATATGTCCCTGGAAAACCTGTCCAGCTGGTTCTTTATATCCAGATGACCCTGCTTTGTACAAGAGCAGACTGGACTAGACAAACTCCAGGGGTCCTAATGACTCTGTGAATCCTAATGTTCCTCTGAATTAAAAATCAGGTATAAACAATAGATGTTTCTGCTTTATTTTAACCCTTGATCACCAAAGTAGGACCTTGTATGTATGCAAGAACAAAAAGGTAATGAGAACCTGTCCTTTCTGTATTTAAAACCAGCAAGAATTATTAGGCTGTTAACATTTTTGATTTAGCTTAATTACAGCAATTAAGATATTACCTGCACTGAAGCACTAATCTGCAGCAGATCTAGCCTAGAGGTGAGAATCAAAGGGAGAGGAAAAGGGAAATAGTTCATTATTTCTCAGTTCAAGTTGACACCAGACTTCAGGCATATTCGTCACCTTTCCACTGTTTTTGAAGCAAGTTTGTAAGTGACTGTGGAAGAGAAAAATGTAATTGAAGGTCTCCTGGAACTTTCAGCCTATTCATGACTTTTCCAATACTGGGCAGAAAGAAAATCTATGATTTTCCTGCATCAGTCCTTGAATTTTGTTCAATGTTACCACATTTGAATATCCTAAAATGAAGTTATTACTAATGGAGAGAGCGATGGTGCTATCAGAGAAATACAGTTTTCTAATATAAACTCATTTGCTGACTTACCTACCATAATCATTCTATTATATCATTTTCACGTACTAAGTTTAGGCCACTTAAGCTTAGGGCATATGCTTGCCAAAAATGGTGAGTTCTTTTTCAAGTATTACTTCAATTATTAAAATGCCAACCACAAAATAAAAGCTGTAATGAAATAAAACCAACCAACCAACCACCCCCCCCACAAAAAAAAAAAAAAAAAAAAAAAAGATGGGAAATGTAGCATGATATGGTTTGTTTTTCTGAGGTAGTGCTTAGAATATTTCCTAGGCAGCTGCTAAAAATAATCCATGTCAACACCTAAGCTAATGAAATATCAATATGAATAAGGAAAGAGCAATATCAGTGCATATTCAGAACTACATATTTACTTCAGTTTTGAGTTCTTGTCCATTTGTTTTCAAAGTATGAACAGCATCATACGTATTTCGACCCACATGTGGATGTGATTTTTGCTTTATTTAAAGACAGAAGTCTTGAACGACTGCTGGAAAACAGAATAGGTCAGCAATTCTTTCAAAGCAATTTAAAATGTGAAGGTTTTCTCTCATCAAAATTCAGCTCCAATTGTCAGATATTGCTCTTATTGCATTGTCCATTTGCATTACCTCTGACAACCTCTATTATATCTGCTCTTAAATATCTTAGGGGCCTAAAGATTTTAAACCAGGTGTGATATTCCACCCTTAAGGGGAAGGGAGCATGGAAGTTTCTTAGATGCTCATGGTCAAAAGGAACAACAAATGTCAGAGGGTCCACAAAAGCTTATAAGATTTTTTAAACAAATAATACACTTTGCATGGAAATTTGTATGTTAGTCACTTATCTCCTCATATAAGCGCATGACAGTGGGTTTTGAATAAAAGGGGAGAGTGAATGGGAAGAGAGAGAGGGAGATGGACTAAAGATAGGGAGAAAATAAAGGAAGAAATGAAGAAAGAGAAATCACTAATCCTGGCACCAGCAGTGAGCCACTTGGTGGGGTGTCTGGGGTCCTGGTGTACACATGCCTCCAGGTTTCATGGAGGTACCTTTTTAAAGATGAGTTTTCCCTGCCCTGGAAATATGTTTCTCACTTTCTGTGTAAATTTGTTATTGTGTACCAACTGTTCTTTTAGACCTTCCTGGAAATGGTTGGAGGCCTTTGTGGTTCTCTGGTGATCTTTACCCCACTGACAGTCCATATCCCTTCCTCAACTTCATTCCTGTGCTTGAACTGTATTGTGTTGTTGGGCTTATCTCCGGGAGCCAGAACAGGGTTCCTTGTCCCAGAAAAGTGCTGCTTATCTCCATAGGGCTTCCAGTCACATCCCAACCTTTTGCCCCCTGAGTTACTTGCTATTCTTGTCCCAATCTACAAGAAATTAATAAACCCCTTAATCCCAAATCTCATATTACTAATGGGACCTGCTGTAAACATTTCTCTAATGATTAATCCACAGATGCAATAGATGGTGGTCATTCTGTAGTCATAGAGACAGGTCCCATACCTTCTGTGAATGGATATAAAAACAATACTAGTGAACAGAATGTCTGATATATGCCCTTCTGGGGGCACATGCAATATGATACCACTTTGTGACCAAAGAGTATTTTGAACTCTTAATGGGAAAGTGTGTGTCGGAGCCTAAAGATGAGATGTGGAAAGGATGACTCTATGGGAACTAAAGTGAAATGGGAGATTAGGGGAAATACACGCTGCCTAATTCAGATACATATTTTTGAGTTTCATCTTGCTTTACTGCCTAGATTGGGCAGCTAAATGTATGGTTTTGGGGTTTTTTATCTCTCAATTTAGAGGAAAATACAGGCAATAATACCCTGTGTAGTCTCTTGGGGGAATATATTCTAGTCACAGATCAGTATAGTATTTGAATACAAACAGCTCTTTAAGTAACGTACAGAAGTAAAGACAGCTGTTCAGATACTTGAAATAGAAGTATGTGTGTGTGTGTGTGTGTGTGTGCGTGTGTGTGTGTGTGTGTATGTCTTTAAGCAACATGTGATCCATCTGTTTTAAATTACACTCTGATGCATTTCTTGCTCAAATCTACTTTGTTATTATGCTACTTGCTCAGCAACCAGTTCTGAATTCCAGTTCAGGGGGAGCTATAAGCTCTCACAGTGATATAGTGGTATATCTATGCTGTAGTTTACACATCAACATCCACTAAATCACATGTACTGTGTATATGTAAGCATGAATTTCCAGTGCAAATGATCTGCAAGGCCTTGAACACTGAAAACTTGATTGAAGAACAAGAGAATTTTCAGCACCAGAGTTTTACTTTTCAGGCTCCAAGATTGAAGCCAGACCCATGGCAAGACTCATAATCCAAGGATATTTGTTTTGAGAGCCTGAATTTAACCTGATATATTAAATGGATCCTGTGAAAATTTCCACAAGGTTCATTGCTAGCACACTTGTGCTGGGTGGAGAATTTTATTTATTTATTTTTTTTTCTGGGCAAACGCAGAACCCATCAGCTCTGTTTCTTTAACATTCATTAGAGGAGTGGACTGATGGGAGGAATAGTGGATACTCTGGGATTCTGGACAAATAATCTAATGACACTTCACAAGGATACTTGGATCCTGCTCAACAAGAATTTGACATTCATGTAAGGAAGGCAGACGTATATAGCTAAATGTTTGGTATGTGTCAGCACACGTTTAGATCTTCCTGTAATGCAGTGAGAAACAAGGGCATCATTTACAGTAGCTGGAGGGAAAACACAACATACACAATAGTCTATATTAAGGATCATGAAATTAGGAAGCAAAACTGTGTCATAACACACACTTTTAACCACCCCCCACCCCCCTGCCCCGATCTGGACATCTGGGACTCTGCTGTGGGAAACCTGGGGCCAAGTTGTTCAGGAAAATTTGGTCTGATCATGTGAGTGTGGGGTGTGTAGTGGCAGAGGGGCTTCAGTCCCAGCCCAGGTGGTGCAAAAGTGACTGCCAGAGTGGCTCCTGGATGGTCAGACAGGAAAGTTTCCTTAATAAAGATGTTGGGGTTTTTTAAGTCTAATTTGTCTTCAGATCAGCTTTAATTTTTTTTTTCCATAAAATAACAGGACCACAAAAACACAAGCACAGAATCTCTAAGGTTTAAAAAGGATTTCTGAAGTCCGCCTAGTCCAGCCTGCTCCTAACAAGGCAGAGACAGCCAGAACAGACTTTTCAGAGCCACATCCAGACAGATTCTGAACATCTCAAAGGTTGAAGACTCCGCAGCCTCTCTATGCAACCTGTGCAATGTTTGATCACCCTTCCAGTTAAAAATAACAGCCAAACAAAAGGGAATGCAACCATGGAAGCTGATGGACTTTTGTGTCAGAAGGTTCCATCACAGTCACTTGATACCCAGCTTCTACTGTTGCATAGGATTATTCCTTCTCAGGTGCCTGGCTTTTATTTATTAATTAAATTTATAAAAACTGCCAAATTTGGATTGAAAGGTGAAGAATTATTATTTAGGCTTAATGTTCCTAAATGGTAATTGATCGCTAACTTTTTTTAAAAAAATATATGTGTCATCATTAAAAAAGCAGAGTTAAATAGGGAAGAAATGCTTTTGCCAGAAAGATAAAAATCAGTTCTTATACAAAACAATGATGCCCTGAAGTTTTAAAGATTAGAATCTGATATAATTTTGTTATTTTAAGAGCCACTTTTGTTGGGTTTGTGTGGCTAGTTTCTGGTAGTAAGGGGGCTATAGGGTATCTCTCTGAAAAGTTGCCGAAAGTTTCACACAGATCCAACAAGGACAGTGCCAGCTGGATCTAGGGTGGACCTGCCACTGGCAAGGCTGAGGACATTATAGTGATACTGACTCTGTGATAACTTATTTAGGTGGAGGTGGAAGAAATTTTTGTACAGAAGTAATTGCAGCCACAAAAGAGTAAGAACATATAAGAGAAAGGTCAAACCCCAAGGTCAGCAGAGAAGGAGGGTGCTCTTAGGATTTGTTTTGCATGTTACTGTCCTGTTCTGATTTTGACTGGCTAAATTTCCCCAGCTCAAATCCATTTTGCCCATGACAGTAACTGGTGAGTGAGGTCTCCTTGCTTTTATTTACCTCATGAGCTTTTTGTTATATTTTATTTCCTATGTCCAGTGTAAGAGGGGAATTAGAATGCAGCTGTGATCAACACTTAGTCTTTAGTCATGGTCAAAGCACCACACCATTTTATTAATATAATTTCATTTAGTAAATAAAAATGATGGAAAAAAAATCAATTTTAAAATCAGCATTATTTTCTTGTAATTAAAAAGTCATTGTGTATTGATCAAAGTTTAAAGTAAGAGTTTGAAGGTTTTATTTCATTAAGTACTGAAAGTTTAATGATTCTTTTATATGTTTTATGATTTTGATATCTCTGGGATGTTTGTGTAGTTTTCAGACCTGATAGGACGTTACGAAACTTTTGCATATGCTATTCTTATCTTGGATTTTTGAGGATCACTAATACAAATGTCAGATTTTCAGAAATCGGAATTTATTTTATGAAGAAACTGAGCATTAGTTCTACATAATATCTGAAGCTTTATACTTGGAAACAACAAAAGTTATTAAAATTCGAGGATAAGTATTTTATTTCATTTTATTTGACATTAAAAACATATCCCCCCCCCCAAAAAAATGCCTTTTATTTAAATGCATTTTGTATGACACTTTTGAAAAGTACTCCACATTTGGCTGTCTAGTTGAAGCTGAAATAACATAATTTCATGTTACATTTTCACTGTACTATATGTGACATTTTTGCACCAGAAATGCATCACCCTTAAAAACAAGGGAGGAATACTGAGAAAAATCAGCTTTCTTTCTTATAAAAGAAAGGAAATTAATTTCTACCTACATAAACCTGAGTTCTGTGTGTGGTCTAGAAATAAGTATCCGCATTTCTACAATAAAACCTTTGATACAACCTCAGGGTATAACAGTTTTAAAGTATGAAATTACAACCAGATAGGTAAACCTTAAATTATTCTCTTCTTTCAGCAGAATTTTTTTATGCAATATATAAGACTTCCATGCTCACCCTTAAAATTTTGGGAGTTCAGAAACTGCAAACATTTCTAGAAAGAAAAGAACTCTAAAAAGTAATGGGGAAAAGGGGGGGAAAAAAGGCACTTTGACTATTGTCTGTAAAGACTCCAAAGACTCCATACCAGTCTCTACCTTAATATCTGCTCTGTTCCCTTATTTTACTTTCTTTCTTCTGATATTAAAGGGCCCCAGTTACAAAAAGGTAAAAAAAAAAAAAAAAAAAAATTCCATGCCACCAGAAACTACAGCCTCTTTTGTATTCTCCTTCCTATAAACCTGACATTTTTACTACATTGAAACCTTACCTTCCCTCTTCTGGTTCAGTTTGTCAGGCCATAATTAGCCAGGTGCAAAGAGACCCTGCCAGGAGATCTTAAGGATATAAAACAATTATTGGCTGTCTACCATGAACAAAAGACTGATCATTCTTGTGCCCAGAGGTACCTAAAGCTCATTCTTGGCCATGCATACATCAGTTTCTGAAACTATTTCTACTGCTGTTGAGTTACCATAGTTCCCTATGGAGATATCAGTGGTGATATTTATGGCGCAGGCCTGGAGATGTAGCAACCACACAGCTAGACCCCAACCAGCCACTCCTGCTCTGTTTTGGTTTTTCAGTAGGATTATACGTTCTTCCACATGGGTGCTTCTTTCTGGAATCCTTGAGCTAATAACTCTCTATCTCTCTTAGCTCTCCTAACCTTATCCATAACTTTAGTTTTCTTATCCTTTTGCATTCTTTCCCATAGCTTTCTCTCACAGGTTTGCATTTTCTTTTATAAATTGGAACAAAAGTCATTCTGCAGAGCTGCATCTGAACTGGTCCTTAAATTCCCTGTGGCATCCAGAACCCTGAGCCTCAGGAGCAGGGAGTTTACAGCAGGGTTTGCAGAGAAAGGTGTTACTGTGAAGGCCAGAACACAGCAAGCATCCAGTCCAGTATATACATATGTATATGTACTTGTATGCATGTATGTTTGCATACAAGTGGAGCAGATACATTTTCATTTCCTCTGGGAAAGACAAGTTTTCCTGTTTCTTGTGCAAATGCCAATAGTGATAGCACCAAGTTTCCATCTTACAAAAGCTTCAGGGCTGTAGGTGTATACCTGACTTCATCACAGTACCTCTTCTAGATTGTGCACCACTGCTCTGAGGGACACTGCCTCCAGCTGAATATAGGGAAGTCTAAGGTGAAGGAAACTGTGTAAAACTATAGCAGAGCAATGTCCTCATTTTTCATTCGTATCAACTGCTGTCACATATCCAAGACCTCAAAAAAAATATACCTAAACAGCAGGGACCCAAATTTGATACCAGGGTTTGATAGGATCCTGTAGAAGATGGTTCAGAACATCTGCCTAAATTAGCACTTAGTAAATATAAATGCAGCATTTAAGTATTTTTATTGCTTTGAATGGAAGATCTACTGATAGTAAGGCAGCAAAGACTCGAGCTGCCTACCACCTTTCAACTTCAAATGTTCAGATTCATATTCAGGTTAGACCATGAATTTTGTTTTTTTATTACCTTATCTTAGTCTGAGATTTTAAAAATGTAGTAAGTATATGTAGTTATCTTTCTTTGATTTGTTGAAGGATGAAAAATAAAATGGAAGAGGATTTTGTACACATCAGCCGCAGTTATGTAGATTCTACAAGTAAATCTAGCATGTGGCATATTAATCCTACTGAATATATATTAGTAATTATGTAACTTATCTCCATTTTTCTCTCATGTGTCTATTGAAGTACCCTATCTGCCTTAACAGTAGAAATGACTAGTCAATCTTGCACTGTGTTAATAACTTTGCCACTGTTTTCCTTCATGATCCACATTGATGCATGAGAAAATCACAAATAGAAGCACACAATTTTAAAAGTCTAAAAAGTTTCCTGACTCATGAGAACCCGTATTTGTTTCAGCATCATAATTTCTTCCTGTTCAGAGATGCTTTGCCTTGCAGATGTAAAGTGTTCTTCATTTCAAATAACACAAGAAACACAAGGTGAAATACGGCGATTACAAATGGAAAATATATATTTTTTAATATAAATGAGGCAATTCATTGTTTTCTAATCACAAGTCATTGTGTAAGAATTAAAATTCTGTTGATAGATTTTTATGTGTGAAGCTCTGTTCTGAATGATCTAAATTTCTACCAATTATAACGGTCTATAGTGTTACATGGTAACATTTTCCTGCCAGTACTAATATTGTTTTACACACTTCTAGTGCTGCTTCAACTGAGTGCTTTAGTGAACATTGGTATTGTTTCAATTAGCATTTTAAATACACACACACACACACATATATATACACATACATACATATATATATATATACACATACATATATATATATATACATATATATATAATATATATATATATATATATATATATATATACATGTATTGAAATTTTTTGCTTGGAGCATGGCAATATTTTGTATTACTAAGAAATTTCCCAAGAGGACCAATGTTCTAAGACTGAAAATCAATCTTCATTTCCCTCTGCTTCCAGAAGATTAAGAAAAGGGGATTCACATAGCTTAATTCAAGTACTTGTAACAGAATTTTAGTATAGGTTTCCTCTTTTTTTTTTTTTAGCACTTCAGTTCACAATGTTGTTATACATATTGTACATATATTTCTATGTATATATAGTATGTATATATTTTGATGCTGCAGTACATTCTTCACATCTGTATCTTCATATACCCTAAGGGATTTAAGGCCCTCTTTTACATTTCTAGTGCTTTTCTTTTCCCACCACTCTAATCTGATCAATATGTTCACTAATCTCCTTTACTCCATTTTTACATGTTCCCTCGTGTGATCCCTGCTCATTCATAATAGCTCTGTAAGGCATAAATAACATCAGGCAGTAGCCCTACAGAAGGCAGTGGAGCTAGCAGTCATTTTCAGTAGTTCATCCACACTTTCTAATTTCTTCTATCCTAATATGCCCTCAAGTAGTTGGGGGTTTTATTTGGAAACTTTGCATTTTTAATTATTATTTTATTTAATTTTGGTGGATAAATGAAGACAACAAAGATAGGCTTTTCTACTTATTTTTTTGTTTTGGGGGTTTTTGACAATAGTGCAAGTACTTCACAAGTAACAAGACAAAGAGCCCATAGTATAAAATTTTAAGAAGAAGCACAAGGTGCAAAAATATGGTGGATATATTTCTCAAGCAGAATTGTTCCTGGTTTCTGAATTTTCGCAACAATTTTGTATTTTCCAGTAGTTGAACATTGTCTAGGAGTTCAAATATAAACTTCGGACTTCTAAAAATTTATTTATAAAGTCCTTTTCTGGAAAAAAATATGCAAAGATTATAGCATCTTAGGTAGGCACAAAGCATATTTGCAAAGTAAAAAGTCTTCCAAAAACATGTAATAAAAAATAGTTGAGAATTTTCAGAACTAAGAAACTCTGCAACTGATTCATATCTGGGGGGTTTCACAGAACTTAACAGGACATTATTTTCAATTTCATCCCAAATTTGGTATTACTTCATTTCAATACTTTCAAGTGGAATGTTTGCTGCATCTCTTAATGAACACATATCACTGGTACCCATGTACTATCAGTTAGAAAACTTGTTGTCTGTGTAATATAATCCTGTTCTGTATTCATTGCATGAGTATTTATAACCAAAACTGAAACTGCCAAAAAGGATTTCACAGTGCTGCAAAGGGCATCATGAATTATTTACAGTAAATCAAATTTTATAACCCTTCTCAATCTTTCATAAATTGTATCTTTGCATTTTATTTGATATTTTATCCGGAGACTTAAAGCCTCATAACTCAAGGAAATCTCTTAAATTCCTGAGAGGTTTGTAGGAGTATATGAAGAAACAGTTCTTATGGTACCTTCTGCATTTGATGTAGCTGTAAGACTATTGATATCCTGTAAGCTTTCAATATTTTAGAGAAAGGGAGCAAGACTTTCTGAAATGCTCATCACCCTCAGCATTCTTTTATTCATTTTATTCATGAACTAGGGCTACTGGAAGTTGTTTGGAACAGTTAAAACTTTTCTCAAACTCAGTCTTTGACTTGGGCTTATCACCCTCAGTTTTACAGAGAGACAAATTTACAATAACTCTTTAAATGTACGAGAGTCAAAATGTAGGTCACAGATGAGAAATGAGAATGTGTCCTCAAAAGTGCTACTGGATGCTGGAAGAAAAGAGAAGAGGTCAAAGAGGAAACCCAAGAAGCAGATCCTTGAGCATCGTCTTCGCAAGTAAGTGCCTAGAGAGGCTTATTGATGGAGCTAACTTCAGGGAACATCTGTATGTGTCTTCATTGCATCTGCAGATGTAGTTCAGAGGTGAGCTTGTTGGGTTTGGCAGCCAAGGACATAACAAGGAAAATGCAGTTCCTGGAAGGAGAATTTGCATGTAAGAAAGCAGGAAATCCTCTATCTGAACCTACTGTTCTCTTAGGACACAAGTTGAAGTATGAAGTTACTTCAACAGCCGTAGTTACAGGAACTGGCTCCCCACAGAATTAGTTGTGGCACTCATCCTGCCTATGTTCAAGGAGCATCTAGACAATGCTTTAGTCATATGCTTTTGTGTTAGATACTCCTATGAGAAGTATGGATTTAGAATCAATTATCCTTAGAGAACCCTTTTAACTTGATATATTCCATGATTCTATGATTAAAATTTATCTCTGAGTTATAAATATAATAAAAAACCCCAAACAAACAAACAAACAAACAAACAAACAAACAAACAAACAAAACACAAAAAACCCACCCACACATTAACACTATGATCAGGAAAAAGAAATATAAAGAAGTCATAGGACAGCTTAGAGACAAATATTTTATTGACAGAAGAGCAGGAAGAAGCAACTGTTTCCTTCTATCTCTGACTGAGAGCTGTAAGAGACTATTTTCAAGATGCGCCCCACAAATATTTTCATCTTCACATCCCTACAGGTTTTTCTTTGCTCAGAGCCAATTAAGCTTCCCACTTAACAAGGCACGTCCTGTAGTTATTGTATCTGTAATGATCCCCATGGTTTTCGGAAGAGAGTTTAATGCCAAGAATTACAGGGTATTTGTTACTTTACCTTCCACCACATTTACACCTGCATTCTATGTTTTATTTCAATCTGTTTTCCCCACACATACAAGCATGTTCCTTTAGGACATGCAAAACAGTGTGAGATCAAAAAAAAAAATAGAAAAGTTTTTCAATCATATTGTTTTTCTATATCCTATTTGCAATTGATGAGACCTATAACCTCTTGATAGCCCCTGAAATTAATAATGCATGAGAAATGTCTTACATGTGACACACAGGAGACAAAACATTTAACAAAGCTAAATGCTTACATGTAAAGTTACTAAGAGTTTATGTAGCAGATTAGGTTTGTACTCACATTTCAATATTTAGTTATTAAACAGAGTAAATTTTATATAACTTTCTATGAATGCTTGCATTTCAGTTTTTGCTGAATCTTTAATTTTACTCTTTCTCTCATTTTTAACAGAATTTGAAGAAGACAATCTTACATACTGTAATATAGAAGATCATGAAGTAATAAGGGACAATTCTAATTTATTTTATTAAAAAAAATTATTGAACTTACAGATATTGGATGATAAAATATCCTAACTGCTGGTACAGAAACATTTGCTATTCTGGTAATAAACTTACTGAGTTATTTATGTTTCTTCTGCAATGAATTGTTATTTTGCAGGGATCAAAACAAAGAGTGTGAGCTTTTACTCAAAACTTGTTGGGATTTATTTTTATCATCTCATAGATCACCTAAGAACATAATGTATATTACTTTTAATGAATAAGTTTACATTCTTGTTTTCCCTGAAAAATAGAGTAGAAGGGTCCCCCTTGGGTGTCCTTTTCCTCACCTCCCTCAGCCACTTTCTATGACTTGTGCTCCAGACTCTTCACCAGGTTCCTTTGTCCTTCTCTGAACACTCTTCTCTCCAGTACCTCATTGTCTTGTAGTGAAGGGTGCGAAAGATTGAAATGTCAATAATTACTGACTCAAAAAATCACCCAAGATAAGAGGCAGATAGTGGGAGGTGGGATACTGCTTTCTATCATGCCAATTGTCCTGTCTTACACCCCTGCCCCTCTGCAGGGAGAGTCATATTCACAGGTAGGGTATTCATCCCTTCTGACAGGACATATCTTGACCAACTAAGCTCACAAGAGAGGCAATTGTTATGTCCTAGAAGGTGTCATAAACCATCAAAGACTCCAAGCACCCTGAGACTCATTTCTGAGACTTTCCACCAGAGGACTGAAAGCTCTTCCCTCCAGGGGAGGTACCTGGGTGTTCCCCCCCAGTTAGAACATATTTTAACCCATTGGCCTTTGGGTTTCATGGGCTTTCACCCACCCTCAATGGCTCAAGATTGCAACCATCACTTCAAGCAACAGACAACTAAATAAACAATCAAGCCTCCTCTGGAGATACATGGATGGTCTTAATACCTTCCCTTCCCTTCCCTTCCCTTCCCTTCCCTTCCCTTCCCTTCCCTTCCCTTCCCTTCCCTTCCCTTCCCTTCCCTTCCCTTCCCTTCCCTTCCCTTCCCTTCCCTTCCCTTCCCTTCCCTTCCCTTCCCTTCCCTTCCCTTCCCTTCCCTTCCCTTCCCTTCCCTTCCCTTCCCTTCCCTTCCCTTCCCTTCCCTTCCCCCTTTCCTTCCCCCTTCCCCTCTCCCCTTTCTTTTTTTTTCTTTCTTTCCCTTTCCCCTTTTTCGTTTCCTCTTTTTCCTTTTTTCCTTTCCCTTTCTTTCTTTTGCCTTATATATTTTCTTGAGTAATATTTTTATTATTTCATGTTGCTATATGGCTATAGATAACAATAATCAAAATACCCACATATCTGCCTTCTGGGGTACTCAAAACTGAACACGCAGGACTTAAGGTGTGGCCTCACCAGTGTTGAATACAAGGGAACAAATACTGCCCTGGTCCTGCTGGCCATGCTATTACTGACACAAGCAAGGATGCCATTGGCCTTCTTGGCCACTTGGGCACATGCTAGATCACGTTCAGCCAGTTGTTAACCAGCACCCCCAGGTTCTTTTCCAGTCATTCTTCCCAGCCTGCAACACTGCATGTGGTTTTTGTGCATCAAGTGCAGGACTCGGCATTTCGCCTTGTGGAACATCATATAATTGGTCTTGGCCCACTGATCCAGCCTCTCCAGGTCCTTCTGCAGGTCCTTCCTAACCTTAAGAAGACCAAAACTCCATTCCAACTTAGTGTTGTTTGAAAATATATTGAGAGTTCTCTCAATCCTCTTGCCTGGATAATTTATGGAGATACGTAGCAGGATTGGCCACAACACTGAGCCCTGGAAAACACCACTTGTGACGAGTTGCCAACTGGATTTAATTGCATTCACCACTACTCTATGGGCCTGGACATCCAGGCAGTTTTATCAAAGGATGAGTGCACCCATCCAAGCAATGAGCAGCCAGTTTTTCTAGCAAAATTCTGTGGGAAAAGATTGTCAAAGTCTTTCTAAAGAAGAAATTTTCCCATGAGTTTCACAAGCCACAAATCATGTACTAAGAAAAATAGGATGTAATAGGATGTTTCTTGTTGTCTTGTTTCATTTTGGTAATAGAACCCAGTATAAATTACAAATTTGTCAGTAAACAATATTCAAAGATTACTTAAGATTAAAAAAGTGTTTTGCACTTTTGGAGTTTTCAATTCAGTTATACTTCAGATAACATGGCATAATTAACAGTTAATGAGAAAAGTTATTTGCTTTGGTTAGTTTTGTCTTTATGCTTAACAACTTAAGAGAGAAATATCTTTGGAGAGGCACATTCATCAATAGCAGATTTACAATTTCGTTTAACTGTAAGAAATTTCTTGAGCCAGTCATTTGTGTGTTTGCAAAGACTCAACCAGTTTGGCTGCTAGAAGTTTTTATGTCATATACATTTCAGAAGTGTAGTACCAAGGGAATACCTGCTTTAGACTTGACTCTCGTTTGAATGAGAAATTTGTGGAATGGTTGTAATTTGAGCTTGGCTGTAAATGAACAGTAATGTTCTTGAGTACCTCACTTGACATATTTTGTTTACAGTGTTCCCTTTAAAAATGCTGAATAGTTGCCATGGAAATAAAGCGTAAGTAATTCTCATAAGGTAAAAAAGAAACTTATTAATTTTATTTTATTCATTGTTTTATATTTCAGTAAACATGTTGCTTTTTTATGCACCAAGATACTTTCCGAACATGATGATAATATGTGACATTCCACTGCTAGGAAGGATTGTCAATTACTGAACTTTTTGTGGTGCTTCTATTTTTGTATCACAGAATGGAGTGCTAACATTCATCAATTTCTCCTATGTGCGACTGGGAACGTGTTTTTTAAAATTTATTATTCTTAGGAAAAATAGTCAGGCACTGAGTCTACTGAAGAGCATTAAATGCTTCATCACACAGAAATATAAAGCAGAGAAAGTAGATTGTTAGAGGGCTTGAATGGTGTTACATGAAAAATTAGCAAAATCTCATCATCTGTTGAAACAATAAAAATAAGGGTAGAATATGTATATAACAAAACACAAAGTCAAAATGCCAATTTAACTTTTTAATAACAGCTATATTTTGAAATTATTTCATGTGCTCCCCAAAAGATAGTGAAACAAATAAAGTAAATCTCCAGGGTCAAAGATTAGTTCAATATTTTATAAGAGATTCAGCACTTTTACAGAATCTTGCCTGAATCACTGAAGGATTGAGTAGAGAGAGGTGTTAACAGTTCAGGATAAAGTCTAGTTCTGAATTAAATAAGTGAATTTGCACAAATACAGTTTCTACTACCATGTGTATGTATTGCTTTTATCCATTTAGTACAGTCAGAGTATAATAAAACCATACAATTTGAATTTTATAAGTGTCTAAGTTGTTGGAATATTTAAAAAAAATAATACTTTTAGTAGAATTCTAAGTCTCAACATCTGCTTTACATCTTACTTCTACAATACAGTGCACTTCAGGGTCCTGGCATTTTCCTCAGCCCAGTGCACACAATAACTTGTTTTCAGGAACTGTAGGAGGTGTAGCTGAAAATCTTATCTCGCTCTGATATCCAGAGACAGAAAATAGATGCAAAGTAGGTCTGATTTCTGGTGAAGTTAATTATAAAAGAAAATTAATTAAAAAAAATTCACTGCAATTTCTTACCTCTGTCAGTTGCAATACAGTCTGGTATGAATGAGGTATGACATTTTTAACATTTGAGTAGAATACCTAAAACCTTTGTTGCATCACTTAAACAACATAAATCATGCTTACATACCTTCACTAAAAATTTTAGAAAAAGAGAAACCATGAAATAGAGATCTGATGAAGAATAACAGACAAAAAATTCTTAGACAAGCCAAGTAAACATTATGGTCATTGTTAATTTAACTCACATCATAGTTTCCTCTAGAAGACTTCACAACTCTCTTTATTTTGACACCTGTTCCTTTGCAGTTCTTTGTATCTGGCAGGGTCAAACAACTGTTGGTTGAAAGCAAAACTTCTGCCTCTCAGATAATTTGTGGTGGCCAGTAATTAACTGGAAATTCTTCCCTGTAAATTTAATTATTCTTTATAACAAGTTTTTCAGTTTAATATTTTAAAATGCATTTCAGCTCAAGTTTTTCAATTCATTGCACTGAAAATCATGAATTTGCATTAAAACTGCCTGTTTAGGAGAATCAGATTTAGAGAATATCATAGGGTTGTAAATAAATTCAGAAAGTTAATTTTAAAATGCACTGAAATTGTTCTGAAACATTGTAGGTAATGTAATTATTTGCTTTGGTTGTTATATAAGGAAATAGAATCAAATTTTCACTGCACAAAATAGCTCACACTGAAAATAATTGAATTTTATATATATTTTTATTTTTTTTATGAGTGCTTGTTAGGTTTATTGTTTCACTCTGCCTTAATTTGTTGGAGTAACAGTCTTCCAGAATAAAAAAAAATCACTTAGCGCATATTGGACATTAGTAGACATTTTATTGAAGAAATTGTTTGGTTAAGAAATCTAATAACGTAATAGCTTTAGAAAATAAAGCAAATCCACAATCAGATTATCTTGAAAAAAATGAAAGAAAGAAGAAAATATGCTCAAATAGAAATTTTTGTTAAACTTTTCTTAATTTATTCAGAATTCTGATACAATTGTTTTGTTAGATTTAAATATTCTTTCATATTTGACTCCACCTATCTTTATTATTTCAACATGGTAATTTATAGTGTACATAGCTTTTTTCTTAATATCCAGTTTTTAAAATATAACACTAAAACCACTTTATTTGGATAATAATTTAATTCTATCAACACTTTTCAATAACATAATAATTCAATGACAGACAAGCCTGTGTCATGTAATTTTTCATAAGTTGGCTTGAGGCATCAACCACCTCTCTAGGAACCTTTTCCAGTGTTTGACCACCCTCTTAATAAGGAAATGTCCCTAGTGTCCAGTCTGAATGTCTCCTGGTGCAGTTTTGAACCATTCCCACCTGTCTTATCACTGGATCCCAGGGACTCCATTCCCTCCACCTCAGGAATGTGTAGAAAATAGTGAGGTCACTCCTCTGCCTCCTTTCCACCAAACTAGCCAAGCTCCAAATACTCGGCTTCTCCTCACAAGGACATTCCTTTCAGCCCTTTCCTCAGCATTTTTTCCCTTCTCTCGACTCATTCAAGCACCTTTAAATCCTACTTATATTTTCATAATATCTGATTCATTATATCACTACTGCATTTCACATTGTTCTATAACCTTGCTGTGGCCTGACATCTTCAGTTACAATCTTCTTTCTTTAAAGCACCTCCTACAGATGCTTGACATGAGACTTCTGACTAAGAGCATGTTCATTATATGCTAGCAAGCTCAAGGCTTTAAACTGCCATTGATTATCACATATCTTGTGTTGTATATCTTCCCAGGCAGCTTGGTCCTGTTTTGATTCCATGATGATTTTACAATACTCAATAACAGGCTAATTTAGCAAGCCAATAAGTATTTCAGATAATATTTCTGGATGGTCTTAATAGTGAAACATAAATTCACAATTTTGTCTGTGGCAACTACATAACTAGGTGACTGAACAATAGTCCAGTTTATTCTTTTTCAGTCCTGCTTTTTCAGCAGTTAGGAATAATCAATTCTAGTAATGAAATAGACACGCGAATTAGCAGCAGATCACAAATTGTATGATAGCCTCACATAGTGATCTCAGCTGGAGCTTTTATATGATAATATAATTGCCCAACTCATCCAGGGGTGTCAGGTTAAGTTATTCAGTGATAACTGCAACACACAGATGAGGTCACAGCAAGGTTGAAATTTGATTTTTACAAAACTACATTTATCTCCTTGAGATTCCAGAGCTGCATATGAATATTCATATCCTTGAAGGCAGCATCTGCATTAACAATGCAGAAATCTGTATTAAAGATGTAGACCACACGTAATTTTTAAAGAGTTAGCAAGTAAGAGATAACTGAGTGACAGAAATATCAGAACAAAGGAAAATGAGTAGACAGTATCCAGAAGACTTTAAAATAATAGTGGGGGAATCCCTTTATTTTTTTATTTTTAAGAACCAATATTGATTTCTTTGGAAAACATAAAAATAAATTAATAAACCTCAAAAATAATAGAACTAACACTGGAGTTAACTCTCCTCTTTGAAAGACTGCTACTGTGAATAGCCAATTAAATTCTTTACTGTTTATCCTTTTGGGCACTGAGGTGGAGGTTCAAAGTTTTAGTAAACTTTAGTCAGTAAACATGAGCACGCTCTGATAATGGAATAAAAGGATAGAATTGCAAGTGATGTCCAGGTACAGGAGTGCTTTGGGATGGTGACCTAGAAGGATCATGTCCAAGTGCACACCTATGCACACAGTAGCCTAACAACACCTGTTACCTGAAGCACTATTTTAGAGGACTCTCAAAGCTGATTTTTGGGAAATCATGAAAGATTTGGATTTGTAAACGCTGCAGCACATCCCTGTACTGAAGTAGATCATATACACATAAGGAGTGTTTTAGCAAACAGTGACACATGAGGACTATTTTAACCCATCTTTTATACAGATTGCTACAGCTGTACCGTACTCACTGAGTTTTACCATCACTGAATGCCTGCTGCTGGAAATAGCATGGAAACACACCTTTTCCTTTCCTATTTATTTTTTTCTGGCATATTTGATGAGTGAGTGTTTTGAAAAGTGTTTGAAAACTGCATGAAAAAATTCTGAGGTCTGTAAATATGTGAACAAACTGATTGCAGTGGAACAAATTATAAAATTTTGTTATTAAATTAAATCTGAGTTGGACAGATTGTTAAGTAGACCTTTCTGTGCCTTTTCCTTATAGAGCTCACCTCACATACACATGGAAAACAAACCCCAAAATAACAAGAAAATAGACAGCTATTTTTTATTTAAAACACAAAATAAGATATCAGATCAAATTCAGACTAAGAACAGAACTGACATAAAAGAACTTTTAAACAAATTTATCTCTTTGAGTTACACTGGAAGTCAGTCCATATTTCTGCTCTTGGAATACAATTTTGGCAAATGCTGAGACCTTTTTCTTGCTCTTTCTCTTTTTGGTTGCTACCACCCTGTCCTGCAGCATTTTATCTCACTAAGAACACAATTTCTCTGAACTGGTGTTTACCAGAAAATACTGCTACTACTGTTGCAGCAGATTATCCAAGTATAAAAGAAACCCTACTTTCTCCTCAACTCAGTGCCTTTTAAAAGGGAGATAGCAGGCAGTACATTTACTTGAAATAAGTAGGAACCATCTGTGGCTGCTGTAAACACAGTGGAAAATTTTGCAACTGCATATTAGTTTTGGAAGTGAAAATATGACCTACATTTGCACATGCAGCCTCAGATAAAGCCATGATAGTACAGAAAATGGTCAGCTCTTTGAACTTCTTGAGAAAATATCTGCCACTTTTTATACCAAAATTAACACAGTAAGATCCTGACATTCACATCTCTGGAAATACCAAGATTTGCATATTTATTGATAATATGCATATTTTCTGCAACGTATTCCCAAAGACTATAAAGCGGCTGCAAAGACACTCTCCTACTGAATTTATGGGAGGCTGCGGAAATAGATACTGGGAATGGGACGAGACTGCAGTAAGAATATGTGCAAGTAATATATGATGTTTAGCTCTGAGCCAAAAGACCACCTTTAGCTGACAAAATAGTTTTACCTGGCCCCAGCAATGAGTGGTCCTTTAAACCTGCAGTTTTATGCAAACATGGAAAACTTTTCTGACTCTAAATGACCTGGTTTGGCACTCAGGGAGACTAAAGATTAGGAATAGGGAATGACACACGGGCTGGCTAAATATAAGCCTCATGTGAATCCTTGGCAGATACATTTGGTTCTGTTGTCACTTAAGAGGTTGCATATGCTAAGAGGCAACTGGGGGGAAGGGGAGGGATGCATTATCCTTTCCATAAGTTAACAATTTTTTTTTTTTTTTTTTTTTTTGCTAAATCAATTTCTGCATCCTTCAGCTCAAAGGTTGGGGATTTTATTCAAAGCTTTTGTTCTTGGTAGATTCAACTCACACATTGAATACATAAAACAATATTTTAAAAAACCCCAAAGCCCTAGAATTAAACAAACCCAATTCCATTTTTTTTGGAGGACATGACCATTCCAGAAAAGATCACTGCTTTATTAATATATTACCTTCTTCAGCAGAATAAATAGTAAAGTTCATTTAGTAAGGGAAGGTGGTTGACACTGATGATACTATTTCATTAAATCTTAAACAATGCTTAATTGTTTTCCATAAAAAAACATCCAGTTTTGACCTCCTACATCTTCTTTAAAAAATTTAGATGTTAATTAAGCAACATGTGGAAAAGACTCAAAGACATTATTTTACTGAAGCTTGGAGGAAACCCAGTAAACCCATTTCAGTGTAAAGCACCATCCAGGGAACTGAAACAAGTGTGTGTCAGGATGTTTAATATTATAGCCTAGGGGGACATAACACTTGCTATATGTGGGAAATAAACAGCAGGGCTTTTCACTAAAAAATGAGACAGACAAAAAACTTGTGATCACAAAACAGAAAACCATATTGCCAATATGATACAAATATAAGAGTTTCTCCACAACTCAAGCTGTGCCTCTTCAAACTAAAGTCTCATCTTTTGTGAAACTTATTTTTTGTTGCATAGAAAGGAAGAACTGAGAAAAACAAGTTACTGCTCTTTTTCCAGAGAGTCTCTTAATGGAAAAAACTCTTGCCTTGTTTTTCACTTTAACTGAAGCACCAGATGATTATCTGAGTTATCCTCTATTATATTACTTAAATTAACAGAGCAAAAAATGGAAAGCTTCGAAAGTACAAGCCCTGTTCAAAAATACAAATAAAAAATACAAAATTACTTGCAGGGTTTTTTAAATGATTCCTACATTAAGAAAAGATAATATTTTCAGATGTGATTTCTGGTTATCAACAAATTATGATTAGTCATTATTTTTTTTATTTAATTTTTAAATTGCTTTATGATTCAACCCTGCAAAAGTGTGGAATCATCCCCCTGAAACTTACATTACAAACTAAGTGTAATGTTCCAGAAGTTAATTTTCTAACAAATAATTTCACATATGTACTTGCATTTTTTTCTTTCAGAGAATTATTAGAGCCTTTATTCAGCAAATGTTGACTTGACAATAGGAACAATAAATTATGTTGGTATCCTCCTTTAATAAATAAGAAAACAGCAATTCACAACTAAAACTTTTCAGGTGAAACAGAACTGCAATTTAGATTTGTGTTTCAAATTGGTGAAAATGCCACTAAATGACAGTCCAAAGCAGATCAATATTCCTTATTTCAGATATAATCAAGAAAAAAGGCTTTGCATTTCTGTAATACAACATTCTATTTTTCTTCAGGAATTTAATTCCCCCCTGTTTTAAATAGTGTCAGCAGGGAAAGTTCAGTTTTATTGTCAGAATGGGTCCAATAGCAGTTCTCAGGCTACTGTTATTCTCACATCAGCCTAAGTAAATGAAATGCAAACAGCTTCAGTGATATAGAGGCTACTAGCCAGTCAAGGAAGCTAACAGTAATTTATCTGTGTTATACTCTAATAACCACAGTTTCTCAGACCCTTGAAATTACCAAGATTCATTGTAGTCAGAGACAATAGAGTGAAAGAAGCTTTTTGTCTCTAGTATGCTTAGATTTCTGAGGTAGCTTGATTATTTCACATGATAACAAATAGTGAAAATTAATTAGTCACCAAATTCAAGGATGTTTGAAAGGGCTTTCATTGTTGAAATACTTTTTGGTTAATAATGGTAAGTTTTTAGGTCTGGGTTTTGTTGTTTTTTTGTTTTGTTTTTTTTTTTTTTTTTTCTGTTTTGTCAGTCTTCTTCTTTGTTTGCTTGCTTGAGGGGCTTGGGATTTTTGTTTGTTTGTTCTAGTTTTTTCAATATTACTTAGAGCCATGGAAGTACAGAGGGGAAAAGACTGGAATAGAAATGCATCCTGGATTTAAGTATGCTTTACATTCTTGAAAAAGAATTTTAAAATGTCCTGAGTATAATACTGTTGTGTAACTATCCTTAGCTTAATATTGTTGAGTGACTTTATGTCAATACTAAGTTAGGGGGCTTGTTAAATAATATTTTTAAACTTTGAATTTTGTCACCTACTCTGGATATAGGACTCCTTGCCAAAAGTTCAAAATATTGTTGTGGTAGTTCCTCAGGCAATAGAGTCCCCCTCTGAATCTAGTCTGTTTGCAATGGAAATAACAATCTACCTCATAACAGACAGGAGCAAATAAAAAAACAGAGCTTTAATGCTTATATATGGTCACTAAAACCTGAGGAGAAAATTTTGGTTCCAGTAAAGGCTACTTTTCCATATGGATGACAGAAAAATCAAGCCAATAAAATAAATAAGTAAATGAAAGCAAGTTCCATCATTGCATTTACAAGTACTTTTCAAGTCACAATGTAATATCTAAACTAACAAAAATGGTTGTAGCAGCATCTGGTACTACAAAATTGCTAAGTTCTATGACATTTATTTCCATCTAATAATTCGACTGAAAGGTTACATTGACTTGAAGTAGCAGAAAGAGCCCTACTCATGGTAAAAACTTTTAAGGTTTGTTTGTTTTTTCCTCCCCAAATATTCACTGATGATCACAATTGGCATTTCCCTTGTGAAATTCCTACAGCTACTCTTTAAATCCTTCATTTTAAAGAGCTGGATTTAGTCATGTTTGCTCTTTGTATTTATTGTTGTGGATGTTTCTTACTTTGTCTTTAAACTAAGTCATATAGGAAACTATGTAAGTATGTAGATTCCCCATTCTATTACAACTGCTTTGAGCACAAAGTTTAGACTGATGATGCCAAATACAACACTGTGGATTAGGGTCTGGCTGCACTAAATTGCTTCATTTAGTGTAGGCAACACAGAATTCTACCAGAATAAATCTAGGCTCATTAGTACAATTGCTCTATGGTGATAACTTTTTGGGCAAGAAACTGAATGTGTCTGCAATCTGAATTAAATTATCTCCACAGTCTTTAAAACACCAGGCAATACAAGTGAATATACTTGACAACTGTGATTTTGTGGATGTGTCCAAACATATGTGAAGACTGGAAATAACATTCAAAGGTATTTTGGTTTTATTATCCTAATCACTATATTGTCATATTATTTTCCATATTGCTTCAATAGCTGCAGATGGATTTTTAATCAGAACAGGAACCAAACAAGGGAGGAAATGCTGTGTAGGTTAATTAATGAAACGAGAAAGTGAACAAGCTAAAGGTTTTTCACTGTATTAGAAACATAAAACCTGAAAAGTTTGTGTGTTTATACACACACACACACACACACACACATATATATACTTTGTACATTTTATATGCATACCTAATACTCATTTTTGTGTAACTGAATTGAAAAACAAGAATTTAGCTCCTGTAATGTATTGTGAAATGTCTGACCTCCTAAATGGGTTCAAGTGTAACTTACTGTTTCCCATTACAAGGTCACTGCTATATTTAAGAGCCTTGAGAAAAGAAAATAATTGATTCAGATAATCTATGTTCCTTGCTCATCTCACTATGCCTATTTCTCATCTGTCCTGGGTTAATCACCAAGTCCACAGCCTTCTGATGTCCTCCATTACATCATAATTAGAATAATCAGGCAGAGATGGGGAGAGCTGGTGAAATTATTCATATTTTCTTCTGAAGAGCCAGATGTTGCTGGATAGATTTCATTTAATTCTATGACAGTTGCAATAATAGTCTCCATGTGCAGAGAGCTGATAGTGACATTGATAATGAGGAAAGTGATCTGTGCTTCCTAGTGAGTTAGTTATGGTTATTCATTTTTGGGGATCATCTCATCCTATTTGCCAATTATAGCAGATTGGGGATGGATTTACATATACATATGAAAAATACTTACAATATAAACCCATAGAAGTTGAATCCAAAATTGTTTTTTTTTTAGACAAAAGTTCCCTATGTGGTAACATTGTCTACGTGATGATATATACAAAAATATATTTCTACATCATGTTGTTAAAGCTGAGACATATTTTCTGTTCAATGTTTATGTTTTTTAAAACTGATACTGTCTGTGATGAATAGCAAAATATCTAGAGATAGATCAAATTTTCTGAAATGCATTTGCATTCTTCATAAAAGTCAATAGCTAACTTTCAGAGATAATAAAATAACAAGTATAACAAAACATGGAATGACTGAAAGAAATAATACCTTTGTGGGTGGCACAGCAGATAAAAAAAAAAAAACATTATCTTGCATTTGAGTCCAATTATTATTTTGCAATTATTTTGAATGTATATTATACAGTATTTTTGGGTGATTTAACCTTAGGAATTTGTTTCCCTAATATTCATTTATTGCAAAAAGTATTACTTACATTCAAATGGAAACACTGACATCAAAATAAAAACAAACATCCAGCAGAATATCCTTGTCCTGAAAACATTATTACAAAGCTGCTCTGGGAAGACCCCATTGTGGCCTTCCAGTACATTACAGGGGTTTATGAACGGAGGCAGTCACTATTCTTCTGCAGGCAGTGACAGGACAAGGAGCAGTGGTTGGAAACTGAAAGAGGACTGTCTAGATGAGATGTTAGGAGAAAATTCATTAATGTGAGGGTGGTGAGGTACTGGAACAGGTTACATAATGAAGTTGTAAATGTCTTACACCTGGAACTGCTCGAGGTCAAGTTGAATGGGACTCTAAGTGATCTGGTCGAGTGGAAGGTGTCCCTGCCTATGGCACAGGTGTGGGAACTAGATGATCCTTAAGGTCCCTTCCAATACAAGCCTTCATGCGATTCTGTGATTAGCTCTGGTACAATTATCTCATGCAGCAATATCACTTCTTCTACTCCTAGTGACTTTTCCTCAATTTAGTCACATTAACACTTCAGCATACAGGTATCGGTTGCTAAAGGAGACAAATAAAAACCCCAAAAAACCCTATGAAATAGAATTGTCATTCAAGTATCTTTTCACAGACCTGCTTCACTTTTCACTTCTGTTGCTTCACTTTTTATTAACTAAGATTTCTCTCCAGGTGTGTACTATATTCAAGTGTAAATAAAGTTGTGACCCCAACTTTCATATAATTCTGTACAATCTTGATTCAGATCATAGTGTTAACTGCCACCACCTGACCACCTGTGAGGACTCTTTTGAGTCCTCATTAATAAATTCATTTCACAATGCTGTCTTAATGGATTTGGTGAAGCAGGGCATGCTATACTAGAGCCCCATGGCATAAGGCAGTATAGAATATAACAAAAATACATTTTACAGTCATACTGCTAAAATTAATGACAGAGTTATTTCTCAGAATGCACACTATGCATAAAATCAGTAAGAAAATTCTGCTGAATGAACAGGGGGCTTTTTGTGATCAATACAAGACTTCTTCAACTATTTAAGTACTAGATATGCCTATGTAAAAGAATTGCTGGTTATTTGTTGTGGAAGATATTAAATATTTTATTCATTTTTGTTGTTTCTAACACGAACACAAATGTACAAATCAATTTCATTAAAAATCTGGTTAGATTATGATATAAATTCTGACATAATTCCCATGTGGTAAATCCAAGGAAACTTGGTAGCTAATCAAAAGTTTCTCTTGAAGAAAGAGGTCAGAAATCTTCATTAAGATAAAACTTTGATTACCACTTGATGCTATCTCAATGAAGACAGATAACAGATCACCTTGAGAAATATTGTAGATACTATCCACAAACACAAATATTTGAAACAGAAAAAAAAAAGTATAATTTCTTTACATATGTGATGTGTCCCATCAAGCAAAACAGCAACAAATGGAATATTATGTTATCAATATGTGCGCAGATAATTCCTCACTGTACTGCAGAATGGTGTTTCAGTCACTAGTAATCCCTTCAGGGGTAGTTTTCTTCCCTATTATCACTAAACTTTTGTATGTTGTTATTTCAAATATTTCTCTGCTTTATCTGATTACCAAATTATAAACAGAACTTTTAAATTCTGCATTGACCAGGAAATTACTACATTGTCTTTTTCTAGACCAGCCATCTTGCACACATAAGATCATGACACAGGGATGCTGAGCCATTTGATGCTCAATCAAATCAGCAGTAAGAGTCAAAAAAACCCCAGTCAAATTGGATATTATAATTTAAAAACAAAACTATATGAAGAGGTTGCCATTTATCCAATCTGCAGATTGTTCATGTGAATTGTTTATGTTCAGCTGAAATTTTATATGGGTAAACATTATAATTACTAGAAATATACATATGTTTAAATACTCCTGCTAGAACGTCAAAACTTTGTATATAGACATATATTTTGATGTTATATAATTTTCCATTCATTCAAGCAAAGATAACAGGATAGATGGCCCTTGCATGTCAGAAGCACTGAAAGAGTTTATCTGCAAAGAAATGACCCACAATATAAAGCATGAGACTGATGTTTTTAAGCATAGATGTATGTTAACTCTGTTCTCATGCTAACGTCATTACAAGTAAAAACAAGAATACAGCAGGTAATTTTATATAATTTTTTTATCTAAAGAAAAATCTAAAATTTCTTTATTTTATGCTATGTGGAACTCAGTGGAGCTAATTATATTTTCCTTTTTTTTCCAGTTGTTACCCACTGAAATGTAATGCTGGTTTAAGTGCAAATTGTATGATTATAATTTGATATTTGTATGTCTATGCATGTAAAAATAAATTCTTCAAGCTGTTTTAATTTTTCATATCACATTTTAACTGCTAAAAAGACAGTCAATTTTTTAAAAAGTCAGAAGGCAGAGCTAAATTGATAAAATGTTTGGGAAAGTCTGAAGAAAGACTAGGATAGCAAGGTCCTTCAAAGAGAGAGTAAAACTGTCGATAGGACTACAAAAGGCTTTCATAGCATCTAAGGAACAAAAATGATCAGTTGTTAGAGATGAAAGAAGAAAAGCCAACAAACTCTACATTAAAATTTGTAGGTTTGAACTGCAGGTAAAATTTTAATGGTCAAACTTTGCAAAATATTGACTTTAGCACTGAACCCAATAATTCTCTGATGTAAGAAGATTATATCTCAATAATTTCAAATCAGTAAAAAAAATCCTATTCATATGTGTTGAGTATTTTTGACCAATGAAGGCAAACAGTGTTGACAGTAGTTATCATTTGACTATTAATTTATTTGAGCAAAATAAAATAGATAACAATTATGACTGGGGAAAAAATAGGGAAAAAAAATCTACTTAGTCCCTGAAAATGTTGTTCCTAAATTAAATACCTTAGCATCTTTTACAAAGTTACTATTTGCCTTGTACTCCAGTCTGGGCTCCATGTACTCACTCCATCCACTCCAGTTGCTGTCTCACATAAAGGGAAAATTCCCTTTCCAGTCTTCTCCTGTCCTCCCTAAAAGAGCCTTTATCAAATTGTCTTACCTGCTTTTCGCTGCGTGTAGAGCGTAGCCCCACACATTACTCATTTCATACTCTTAGCTTTGGGACCAAACTGTGAGCTCTATTCTGAGTGCTTATACAGTCTGCAGAGTAGAATTTGGTGACAGCTCATAGAAATTTCTTTACTTCTGTCTTAGATTTTCTTTGAAGACAATTTTAGAGCCCATGCACAGGAAGCAAAATTTTCTGTTGAACCATGCTGTGCCTAAAGAAAACTCTACTTTATCCTCCTAATAATGTGACAATAATTTCTAGGCAAATTGCAGGTATCTTTTGCTATTATTTGACAGTATTTTATTTAATAGCTTTTAGAGAAATGGCTCTGTTTGTTTAATCATTTTCAGTCAACAGGATACAATGTTTGCTCCTTGATCTGCGACAGCAAGAAAAGCTTTGCATCCACTTATAGAACAATGATGGCATTGTATTCACAAAATCAGAACTCTTTCTTCTTCAGCTTCTGCTTTTCCTTGTCTAGATGTTTCCACACCCAACCAACACATATACAGTGTAGCTCAATTTAGAATATGTTTTATGCCACATCTTTGAGTGCACTGCAAATATATTTATGACTTATGCAAGTGACATTATTTTCTAACTTCTGTAGTAATAATCTTTCCTAGTGGAGCACAGCAGTGTGACAAAACAGTGGATCTTATTATGGCAACTGTGGGAACTCTCATTCACTTACAGTGCAATATTTTGCTGTGAGTTTTCAATGAACTTGCTTCTTTTTACATATAAGTTTGGAATATCTCCAATAATCATCAAGGTAGTGCAGCTTTGTCAAAAACTCTGGCATGTGTCCTTCTAACTTTGTAAGATTCTTAGTACAGCAAGAGTTAAAGCTGGGAACAATATTCAAGAGTTTGTCAGTCTAAAATATTTGAGTTGATTTTTTTGCACCGTTTTCCTCTCTGAACTGTATAATATAAAATACTATTTTGAAAATGTAGAGTTTTAGGCATGTTTTGTAGATGCAAATCATTACACAAACTGCTTGTTTAATGACAAAGTATTAAACCCTGCTGTCTCACACAATCAGTAGTCAGCCTGGGTAAAAGACAGCTAACTTACATCCCTGTCTGAAATTAGTGTGGACCCACATGAAAGATTTGTGACTATTTCACTTTTCCTTTTGTGAAACAGATAATATTACTCAAATTTGTGAAGCATCAATATTACATAACTGATACCTCAGAAAAAAAGCAACAAAAAAAAGGTAAAATGAGCATGTGCCACTAAAAATGTTGAATTGTTATATGATAAAATTTTGAATAGGCACAGTTGTTATTGAAAAGGCTTACCAAATGAAAAAGCTTACAAAGATCAAAAACTGGTGATAAACATGATTTTTTAAATACAGAAATTTTCAAACTTCTTTTTGAAAGTATTTTTGACCTGAATTTTGCTCCACTGTGACCTTTATTTCTCTGTCTCAAAAACTGCAGTGTTGCGACAGATATTTCTCTCTTTCTCACATATTGTCTAAATCAGATGACTCCCAGAAGCAGAACATTCTCTAATCAGCTTGAGCTAAAGTGATACAGATGGATATTTCATCTTGAGTTTCATACTTCACATGTGCAGCCATTCTATGATAATGGAAAGATGCTAATAAATTACTATTGAATTTTTGTTTTGTCAAACTACAAAGCCGAAGAGGAAAAATATCCTAGCCTTGGTTCCTCTGATTAAATAAAGTAGATAAATATCTAATTGTTCAATTATACATAAGGTCAAACCATTCTCTTTTATGCATGTAGACCCATGTAGGTAGGCCAGTTTTCCTAACAACTTAGCAGTACATCTCATATATTTATTACTACATTCACCCTATATAACAGTGCTATGAAAATACAGGTTTATTTTGTCTATAATTTATAGTTTGTCATATTTCTGTATTCACTTCTTATGTATTGTTCAACACACGTGCCAAGAAGAAGAAAGATAAACAACTCTAGCTTGTCAGATATCTGGGTCACCATATTGTTATGAATAAACAAGCTGTTGCAGCTACCATATCTCTTTATGAACTTTTGAAAGTTAATTTCATAATTACATAATTTGTGTAGGGCACAGATGCTCATCAATAATCACTCTGAAGAAGTACATAAATGAAAAATATTTTGTTAGAGAACTCTACAAGAGTCTGTATATAAATCAACTCCAGACACTAAATACAAAATTAACTGCAGGGAGAACTCTTCAGCAGGTCACACTAAATTTGGGGTTGAAATATGCTCTTGGCTATCTAGGCTGTAGTTCCACTGACCTTAAAGGGCATTTCCCAGGCATCATTCTGCTTTACTGACTTTAATCAAGAGATTCCTTGACCCCTATCTGAAAACATTTATCATAAGTCTTATTCACATAAGCTCCTCTTATTTATCAGTGTTGTTCAGAGCAGACATTATTTTGATAATCTGTTGATATGAATTTATTTTTGTCTCAGAAAACACATATAAAATTATGTCTTCAGGTTAGAACTTTGGATTAGTCAGTAGATATCAAAATAGCGGTAAAGAAGAAATATCCAGAAATAAAAAGGTAAGTCTGTATTTAAAAAAAAATTCTGAAAGTAACCGGATGAAGAAATGAACAGATCAAGCACATTAAGAAAAAAAAAAAAAAAAAAAAAAAAAAAACCCAGAAAATTTATTTGAAAGCCTGGATTTATGGGATAAATACAGGGGATTAGAGTAAATCTATGATAAATACTAGCTCGATTAAAAATAATCTTTCTTTTAAAGTCACTGGCCAACAAGTTTGGGGAGTCTGTCATGTTGGTTGGTGCAAGGTATAAAAGTACACTCCAACCAACAGAACATTTTAATATCTTTGAGAGTGTACACTTTAAAAAATCTTGTTAATTTGTTAACTAATTTACTTTAACATACTCAAAAATAATTCACACATTAAAAGAGGAGGTTTATAATTTTTAAAAATAAATGCTAGCCATGAGATGAGATAAAGACAGAGAGGGTATTACACATTAAAAATACAATTTGCTGAAAAATGAAAATGAAAAATGAAAAACAAAACCTACAGATAGGAAAGCATTACACCAGTTTCTAAAGTTTTACACATTTTATTTCAAAATGTCTGTAGCCTTGTCCTGAGACAAAAAAAGTATTTCAAGGAGGGAACTTCAACAAATTTAATTAATTGCCTGTTAGCATTTTTGTTTTTGTTGTTGTTTCCAATTCTGAAAATAAATAAGAATCAAGTAAACAAATATCTGAAAAGCACCTTTCTTCCCTAGCTCTGGGTGTCCTATGTTATACCTGGTCACTTTGGTGAGGGGCAGTGCAGGAGTTAGAGTTCAGTGCAGGTTTTGCTCTGTTGCTGTGATGTGGGTTCCTCCATCAGCTGTAGTCCCTTCACAGTCATACTTCCTCCTCAGCCTCCTCACTCTCTGTTTTGGGGTGGCTGCTTTATCTCCTGCCCTGATCTGAGTACCTATTTTCCTTTTCTTCAATGTTTCTTCTTCTCTGGTGTCCTTCCTGCCCTGATAATTCTCTTGTATCACTACCTGTGTGTCTCCCTCTGCATAATTGTGTCTATGTCTCTTGAAGAATCAAATCTGAATAAATATTATCTTATTTGGTAAAATTAGTTCAGGACATTTAAATTATAAATGAGAATGGAGCCTCTAAAACACCTGGGCATCTGTCCAAACATACATAACTTTAACTGCATATTGAAATTATCCTAAACCTTGGGAATTCCACATCCTAAACCATTTGAAAGGTTACTGTGGCCAGGTGTCACAAATTGGCACAGGACTAAGGAGAAGAGCATGGACAGCCTCCAAGCAGGAATGCTAATGAGGGAAGTGACTAGAAATGAGCCTGGAGGACAAATGTCATGACATTTGTGAAAAGAACATCAAACCACAATGAAATCATGTTTTATGAATATGAAAGAACACAAGGTTAAGAAGTGTAAATAAGAAAACTGTAAGCTGATTCTAAATAAGTCTTGTTTAAAAGTGCGAGAGAGCATACAAGAATTATTTCTGTATTTGCCTTATCTGTCTATTTGCCTTGCATTTTCATCTCTGAGTGACTTTCAAAACTCTGGTTTCGACAGCCCAAGGTCAGGTACCAAAGAGATGCCTAGATGCAGAACTGAACAGTGAATACTGCTTTGAAATCTGAGACTGCCCAAAGTGCCTTGAATAACACTTTTTTTCTGTTTTAATATAACTTACATACCTACCTTCCTGTAATTAGGATGCTCAGAAACTTTACTTCTTCCTTGTTTCCTTTTTTTTTCTATTCCAAAATTCTTCACATACCTTCATTTTCATACTGTTTCAGAATGAAAATATAGAAACTTTAGTTAGTAAATTGTCAACTTGTTTACCTCTTATTGTACTCCATATTGTCCCAGCTATTGCAATCCTGTGCTTTAAATGAAGTAGATCTCAGAGAAAACTAGAAGAAAAAGAGTGACTTTTTAATTGAAGATTAATAAGAAATCATTAAATTCAAAAATTGACAGAACCTTTAAACGGAATAGTTTTTATGATTGGTTTTTTTGGTCATCTAAAATTGCTTTTTCAGTCTCATTTTTTACATAAATTCCAGCAATCTTCTAGGTGACTATAGCTCTAATCAAAAGACATATTCCACTATTTTTTAACATCTACTAACAGAATTCATTTTTTCAAGAAGAACTAACTAAAAAGGTTGACCAATTACCATTTTTGTAGATTCAAGTTGCTAAAAATATAAGAAGTTCCTGAGCGATTTGTGGAGATTTTTCACTGGGTTTAATGGCCAAAACAGCCAGGAAAAAAACTCAGTCATTAATTTCATTGAATGATTTTTTTTTTCCTAGCATAACAGACATTATGACATCTCGTGTTATAATTTTATTTTAATAAAGTAGGTGGAGACAGACAACTTGCTCCTTGCCCAATATTAACAGTGACAAAGCAGAAAAAAATTTTCAGAGTTGTTGAACTGATATTTTTCTCAACATAACAAATATCTTTACACATGTATTTAATTTGGGGATTTTTTTGCACAGAGTAACGGTATTAAATATACAGTCCTACCACGACAAGAGCAGGGGAGAGAGCCTGCTAGCAGCCATTGCCTCGAGCAAAGTGCTGTCACAAACTCCAAGGCTTTGATGTGCTCAGAAAGGGTGGAAAGCATAAGGCAGAGTGTGAGGGGTGGGCATGGAAGGGAGCAACTCAGTGCCACACTTGCTTCTTTGTTAGTCAGCAGAACAGAGAATGTCAGGGTGTTAGGGGAATGCGTTCTGTAACCTTTCAAAAGGAGTCACAGAAATTGCTTTCACATATGTTCCTTAGCTCCCCTGAGGATTTACTTATTGCCTTGTATCTGGAATGGTTACTATTTGCTCCCAGTACAGGCCCTACTTGTGAAAGCCAGACTAGACTTCAGAGGAAAGAGAGCAGGAAAAGAATAGCACTTCTTTCTGAAGTGCCTTGTACCAGTTTGTTGTAGGCACTCGAAGTCTTTCTCCACGGCTGCCAGTCACATGCTTAGAGCTTTTACTCAGAATCCCTGTTGTAGCTGGCTGGTGGATTTCAGCTGATAAAACAAAACAAAACAAAACAAAACAAAAAACAAACAAACAAAAAAAACCCAAAACAACACAACCATCAAAAACCTCCCTGCTTTTTTTCCTGCTGTCCTTGGAGTTTTCAAATTATAGATACTGCTCCAACCTGCTTCTCGCAAGGACAAAATATTATCTGCAAGTAATTCAGTCACAGATGGTGGATAGGGTAAGAAACAACATGACGTACCATGTGATCCAGAAAGCTCAGATTAAAATAGCCAGCTTACTCAAAGAAATAGCTCCTACTGGCACTAGGAGGACCTGCTTAATATGACAGTCATGCCCTTCCACTTATTTTAGTATTATATTCACTTTAGAGTAGCTAGTACTGGAGTAATATTTCAGTTTCCTTGAAGAATGGGAGTAGGGTTATAGAGAAACAAGGCTCACATCTCTGGAGATTGACCATACCAGACTTTTCTTGGTTCAAAATTAGTTCCAAATGAGCAATTCTGACAATAGTGTAGTTGTTGTCAATAGTGCACAGTAGTTGTGATCAATAATGCCTAGAAAGCAGGAGGGTTTTTGAGGGCTTTTGTTCTTGGAGGTTACTACCTTGGAATAATGTTCTGACGCTCAGAAAGTGCAGTTTTGTTCAGAACCAAATACAGGCCACACCTAAGCTTTTAGCACCTGCTAAAATATGTGTTTGATTGTCATAACTTAAAAGTGTGTAAGTTAATCATGTTCATCATGTGAATTATTATGATTTCCTCATGAAGGGCATACTGCTCCCAAGCTGTCTGGAGGCATGATCTTTTCATATAGCAGTATTTTGATGAATGGTATTTGGGGAATCCAGTTCTGTGTGTCTACTGGCCTAACACCAGGTGTCTCTCAGCTGTCTCTTAGACAACTCTCAGAGCACTGTTAGATGTAAAACTGCAGTGTGACCTTGGTTTAGGTTTACTGAGAACTTTGCTGAACTGAGAAAGAAACTTTGGAAATGTACACAGGTTACAATAGAGCAGAAACTCAAAGTACTAAGAGATGATTCTGCATGGATGCAGATCATTAGTGACTCTAAGAAATTTAAAAGTAAATATTTAAGGGAAAAGGTTTTAAGTCTCAGGAATAAAGGGAACTGGAAGGAAACAACTCAATAATATCAGGCACCAGATCAGTTTCACAGTCAGTGTTAGACAATAGTTTGGAATAGCTTAAAGTATTAAAGCCTGGACTTTGATTATTTGGGTAATTTCCTGGATATCCATTTACATCTAACCAAACCTGCAATACTTAAGTCTTTTGGTGAAAATAAAGTAGCACAAAAAAGAGAAAGTCCCTTAATTTTTCAGAGGCTCTTTTCCTATTGAATTGTTAATTTGTGAGGACAACGAGAGAATCCTTAATATATTTTATTTTTTTAAAGAATATTATTAAGATCCTATATACTTATATTCTCTGAGAAATTATTAAAATTGTAACAGATGTTCATTATATTAGGTGTCCTCCAAAAGTAGTCATGGGCTGCTTACAAATAGAAATGATCTTTTGGACAGGGAAATAAAAAAGTCTTTTCTAAAATATTTAGGAAGATGTCTTGTAATTTTAACCACATATACAATCTTAGAACTTTGAGCTAAAGATTTTCCTATGGCATGTAAATTTCCACAGATGTATCATGAAAGACAAAGAGTTTTCTAAGAACTGAAAAGTAAAATACTTTCTGCAAAATAGTGTCTGGACGTGGCCCTATACACAACTATCAATCCAAGTTCCATCTCACCTTACAGGGCACTTGTTCTTTAAAAAATAAGTATTCTTAAAGCTTGTGCTAATAAAAGGTTTTAGACATTGAGCATTTTCATAAATCAAATGCCATTAATGTATTCAAATTTCTCTAAAACCTTCACTGGCCACTTGGAATTTGCATGTAGGTTGAATTTGTGGTATCCTTTAACCTTGAATTTTTGAACATTTACCCATCTCCTCAGAGGATATTTAGAGTTTCCAAACATCCAGAAAGCCTGGGCATACAAAAGTCATCTCCACATAGTGTATGGAAAGAGTTAGATGCAGATAGGCTTCAGTAAACTTGCCTTGAAAATACCCTATATATTTTTGGCAGATAAGATACAAACACACATTAGGTTTATTGTTTATGTGAAAGAATTTGAAGTAGCATATACACAAATGTACAAAACCTGTAAACAGAATGATTTTGCTATCAATGAGTTATATGCAATATTTTATCTGAGAACTGACAGAAATCTATAATCCATTAACAGAACTTAAAAAGTAATTTTAAAGGACACAAAGATGATGTGTGTTATTTTGTTTAAAACAAAATGTTTAAAAAGGTGAACAATCTCACAAACAACTTTCTCCCTCACACTTATAAAAACCCTCCAAAACTGTGCAGACTCTTACAGGTCAAAACTAAATCACTAAATCAGTATATATTAGGTAAAAGAATATACGGAAGAAAATGTGTATTCTCCAAATACTACAGACTGCAAACACAAATATTTTATGAGTTTTACCACGGATCTTGTGTACAATTTCACAGTCATTCTTCTGAAACTTGTATATTTCTCTGAATTTTCCAAGTTAATCACTGATGTGTTGCATCCTTCTTCATCCATTTACTGCTGAAAATCAAGTTTGTTTGTTTTGGGTTTTTGGGTTTGTTTATTTTTGCTTTTTTTTAAGGTGAGTACTTTTAACCATGTAGAGTAATAAAAAAACTTTTTATCATTGGAATAAGAACTTTTTTGTTGTATTTCTTTAATGTGTGTGTGTGTGTGGGGAAAGATTTTAATAGGGGAGTAAGCGAATTTTGATTTACTTGCAATCCAACATGTTTAAGGTGTTGTTGGGGGTTGGTTCTTTCCCTTTTCCCTCTGTGGAATTTTCCCCATTGTCATGCTGAGATACCTGTTGACTGGGTCCTGGTGGAAAGGGGGAGGGGAAAGAGGAGGGAAACCCCTCGATATCCAAACATCCAGAAGAGGAAGCGGAAGGCTGGGCATCAGCCCAATTTCCCCCACGGAGTTCGGATGAGAAGGACGATCGCCGCCTCTCAGCCCTATTACTGCCATCCCAGAGTCAGGAGCCATCCTCACTGCCGTGGGACCCTGTCCTGCTGCCTTCTCTCTTTATCCTGCCACCATCCAGCACTCTGCTGAGCACCAGGACCCACACCGTGAGCGGAGAGCTCTCTCTCCATCTCTCTCTCCCCCTGGGACAGCTCTGCCATCACCCCCAGCCCTCCTGCGGCTCTGCGGGACCCGCCCGCCCCCAGCACCGGGAACTGCAGCTCAGGGAAAAGGTGCCTGCAGCCAAAAAACACTGGGACTGAGTTACTGTTCTGTTTGTGGGTAATTTCATAGCTCTTGTTGTTCTTGTTTGTCGTGTTAGATATACTAGTAAAGAACTGTTATTCCTACCCCCATATCTTTGCCTGAGAGCTCCCTTACTTCCAAAATCATAATAATTTGTAGGGAGGAGGGATCACATTTTTCAGTTCAAAAGGAGGCTTCTGTCTTTCTTAGCAAATACCTGTCTTTCAAACTAAGACAGCTGTAAAAAATTGTAATTAAAAATGTATGCATATAAACTCTTAGATTTGCTTTGTGTCTTTGGGAAATTATCTACAATGCAAACCAGACCATTACGTATTTTATCCCATCTATACTCCTTAGTGACTCATAGGTATTTTGGGTATCTATGATGAGCACCATGGGGAAAAAAATCTGAATAAAAGTCTGTGTTCTCTGAAGCAAATCTCTGGCATAGATGGTCCATTTCTCAGCAAGTTAGTGCTACAGATATACTCTATTAGTTCCCTTATTCCTCTGGGCAAAGTTATAATGAGTGTTGGCACCAATGGGCAAGAAAACCCAGAAACATCTGTTTGAATCTTAAGACACTTGTTGATAGAGCTAGAAACACAATAGTCCTTAGTTTGTCTCAAGAATACAGAAGATTATTTGCAGCAACAGAGGCTAGAAATTATGTCTGCCATCCATTTTTTCTACCCCATTTATGCTATTAGATTTGAAACCTAAGAAGCTTATAGTAGTTTTGTCTGCATTATGTACAAACCTTTCCTTTATATGATTTTAAAATGTATGCAATTTTTATTAGTTTTTATCTTTATAAGCTTCCTTTTTCTTTCAGTATTACACTTTCTCCATCAAAAGTGAACTACTTCCTCATAATTTAAAGATTTCTTTTAAATTCTCCTTCACCATGAAATCCATTATTATTCCTCTATTCTCAAAAACAATATTGTTATTTAGTAAGTAAAAATACAAAGACATGAAAACTAAGTTTATTTACTTTTCACTTGTAGCTCAATAATTTATATTTACAGAATCTCTCTGTATTAAGCCTTACTTATATCAGGGTAAGTAAAGTAAAGAAAACCTAACTTAAAAGGTATTTACCTATTTTTTCTCAGATTTGATGTAAACCCAAATGGAGCAAAGAGGTACCAAAGGGTCCCAGATCTAATTTCTGACTTACTTGATTGATGAAAGAAATTCTGTATTCTGTTAATAGGAGATTATTAGACTTGCTTTCCATGCTTTTCAGCTACTAATAAGGCAGGACTACATATATTTTTCTTCACAAAAATATTTGGTAGGAGATATGATGCGTCCTAGAAAAGCGCTGCTGGTCACATGCAAAGTATTGTGTACACCTTTATTTCAGAGAAGAAACTGAAGTCCATTTCACCCTGATGTATCTTTGTCTTTTAAAGTTTTTTTGGATCCAGCATCTTCAAAATCACATTTGAGTACAACAGTAGTGGAATGGTATTAATTGTTTTTGTAATAATCAGTTAAGAAAACCTTTATTGAGCTTTACAGAATAAATAAATCAAATTCTTCATTATATCACCATGAAACTACGTACAAAATGGTAAAGAACTATGTCTAACACTATGTATCTATATATCTGTTTTACTTATTTTTATTGTTGCAAGTCAGTAAAGAAATCAAGAACTAATAAATAAGGGAATTAACTTCATCTTTTAGTAATTTAATGTTCATACTTTAGCTCAAGATATTTATGTAGCAAGTGAAAGGGGAGATTCATGAAGGGAACACCACACTAAGGCTCATATCTTAAATTGCTGTTACAAATTGCTCTCTAGAGCTCTCTAGTTCAGCCTAATATAAAAAAGAAACTCAGGATAAAATAAAGTTTTTGAATAAAAATACTAGAACTGATTGTTTGCTGTCTTTCCTTTGATATTCAGCTCTTACTGATTGCCTGTTCAGTGTGATTTTTATTGAAGTCTACAGGAAGATTCCTTTAGGAATTGCTTTCACAGAATAAGATTAAAAGGTTTTGATGAAAAATTAAAGCTGTTCCATTTCTTTTTAGTTTCCTTTCCTCCCCTTGTCTCCTCAAGAATTGTTGGAAACTTTTGTTCCAGTTGAAAAGCCTTGACATTTCTATTTAGGAAATGAGAATTTACTTACCATGCTTCTGAAGTCTTTGCATATAGGAGAATTGTGTACATTTTCTCCATAGGATCATAGAACCATAGAACAGTTTGGCCTGGAAAGGACCTTTAAACATCACCTAGTCCAACCTCCACCTGCAAAAAAGGAGGGACATCTTCAACTGGCTGAGGCTGCTCAGAGCCTGTCCAGTCTGACCTTGAAGATTTCCAGGGATGGGGCATCTACTACCTCTGTGGGAAACAAGTTCCTTTGTTTTCACCACCATCATTGTAAAAAAACTTCTTTGTTAATATCTGCTCTGAACTGACCGTTCTTCAGTTTAATACCATCTCTTTGTCCTGTTACAAAAAGACTGTTAATATTTTTCTTGTAGACAGATTTTAAGTACTGAAAGGTCACAATGAAGCCTCCCCAGAATATCCTCTTATCCAGGCTGAACAAGCCCAGCTCTCTTTCCCTTTTTAATAGGTGCTCCATCCTTCCAACCATCTTTTTGACCCTCCTCTGGACACACTCCAACAGTTTGTCATCCTTCTTTTTCTAAAGACCCCAAAGCTGGATGCAGCACTCTGGGTGGGATCTCATGGGAGCAGAGTAGAGGGGCAAAATCATCTCCCTTGACCTGCTGGCCACACAGCTTTTGTCACAGCCTAGACCGCAGTTGGTTCTCTGGTCTGTGGGTGCATATTGCTGGTCAATTTGTGCCTTTCATCCACCAGTACTGCCAAGTCCTTCTTGGTAGCGCTATTCTCAATCTCTTTTCCCCATAGCCTGTATTGGTACAGGGACTTGCACTAAGCCAGGTGCAGCAACCTGAACTTAGCCCTTTTGAACCTTGTGAGGTTTCCAATGGCCCACGGAAAATCATTTTTATCTTGTAGTAATTTCTTTCATGAGAACACACCCATTCTATTCATGGAAATAAATTAGGCATGCAGTGAAAATATGAACAGTCCACTAGAATACTGCCATTTTGTTCTAAAGGAGTTTGCCTTAAAAAACTGTTTTAAAAAAGACGTAGTTTTAGACAAAAACTCATTCATTTGAATTTGTTCAATTTCAATAAGTGATCAACTTTTAAATTATTGTATAGAAGACAATTAAGAGTTCTCATTTAGAAATCTCTTGAAAGAAATGGAAACAAAAACATTCCAAAGAAGTTGGATACCAAGGACAAAACTAGCATTTAAAATATTATCAAAAGGAATCATACACTTCATCAATAATATTCAGCCTTTTTTCCCATATGAACAATATATGTTGGTGACCTTAAAAAACAAGCGCAAACACATTTTCAATAAATATATGTACACTTAAAGAGGGAAGTGATTTTGTATTTAGATTCTGTCTTGAATGTGGGATCCTGGTTTGTAATAAGGCAAAAAAAAAACCCTATCATATTTATTTTGTACTTTGATTTTGCTCCTGAAATCTTTTGGTCTGAAAGAGTGTATTTCTTTTGTGGTTTGATGTTTGTGGGTTTGTTTTTGTTTCTTTTGTTTTGAGAGGTGTTGTTTTGATTTTTCTTTTGTTTTGTTTTGTTTTTTTGGAGGGGAGAGTTGTGTGATTTTTTTTCTGATGCTTTACTGAATTACTTGAAAACTAAAATAATTTAATAATGAACTTCTGAAAAGGCAAGAAAGCTGTTGTTACCAAACTACCCTTTCTTCTATTAAAAAAACCCTTATATTTGTTTAGATGAAAAGCAGAACAACTTTGATACATGTTCAGATCCATCTTGTCCTGGACAGACATGAAATCCTGGCACATTCTGCACCAAGTACAATAAGCTTCCAAAGCTTCCACCGTGCTGCTACTTTTTCAACTGCTTCACCAGAATCACCGACACATGCAACTAACTCTACTGATGTCCCTTCTTATCTTTGGCTAGATTTTGAGGCAGTACTGTGATCTGAAGAAAAGTGTCAAGGACTTGCTATTTAATGAATAGTGATAAAGGCTGCTTCTCCATCGTGGCCATTAATTCTACTTCTTATATGAAGATATCTGCTTGGAGAGTCCAAGGTTGTACAATTCTCTTTGGTAATTCATCAGTTACTTTTGAAGGTTTTGTGGCAGATCTAGAGAAAGATTTGTTAATTTGTGACTGGTGCTGCAGCACAAAGATAAATGCATTAAAAAAAACCCCCAGAATGCTAGTTAGCTGTCTCATAGGTGAATAAACCAGCTAATTTGGTCACTTGTTTCAGTTCAATAATATTGCAAGGAAACATAAAAAAAAATCCAAAGAAACACAATTTATCTATACTTATACTAGAAAAAAAAAATCTTGTGCCATATAGAAAGTTTATTTTTTTACAGATAGCAGCAACCTTCTGCTATAGTTATGGTAATTGATCTTTTATCCCTAATTATTTGCAAAATATTAAATAGTAGTGTAGCTCCTTTTTTTTTTTTCTCTTTCTTCTTTAAATAGAAATGGTATGTCAGTGGCAGAAAAAGGATTGCAATTCATTTTCAAAGACTCTTTGTAAATAATTAGATTTGTATTTCTTATATTAAATTCTAATCCTTCATGCAAAAGATAAAATGAAACATTTTATCTACTTTTTCAAAGTTTTTGATTATTCTACATCTTGAGAACTTAACAAGTATGCCGAATACACAGTCAAAATACATTTTATTGGGCAGTAGAGAAGAAATATCAATCACACATACATATATGATATATAGTATTTAGCTCATACTTCTTTGTGTTCATTTACAAATTTTTTATGTGTCCTGAATGTGAGTCAGGGCATTCCCAGGCACAAATACTGTGTGGGCAGAGAATTGATTAAGGGCAGCCTTTCAGTGAAAGACTTGAGTGTGGTGATGCGCAAAAAGCTCGGCATGAGCAAGCAGTGTACACTTGCAGCTCAGAGAGCCAATCACATCCTGGGTTACAGCAAAAGAAATGTGACCAGCAGGTGGAGGGAGGGGATTCTCCCCCTCTACTCTGTCTTCATAGACCCCACCTGGGATACTGCGTCCAACTCTGAGGCCCTCAATATAAAAAGGACATGGACTTCCTGGAGAAAACCCAGAGGAGGGCCAAAATAGGATCAGAGCTCCGCAGAACTTCCACGAAGAGAGACTGAGGGAGCTGAGTAGCTTGGCCTCGGGGAAAAAAGTCCCTGGGGTGACCTTATAGCAGTCTCCTAGTACATAAAGGGGCTTTGAGAACACTGGTCTAGTGGAATATGTCTCTGCCTATGGCAGGGAATGTGGAAAAAGACAATAGTTAAGGTCCCTTCCAACATAAACCTTTCTACGATTTTGTGATTCTATGAAACCCAAATAAATATGAACAAATCACATTTGGAATCATCATTGTAGACAATAGTACAAATTGGATGAGTTTTCATAAGATAATCCTCTTTAGCCTGTGCTCCCCAGTGTGAAGACAGTAGTAGCAGAAATGCATAATAATGCATTTTCACCATCCTTCACACCAAATAGAAATATTATTCAGTAATATTTAAAATAGCAGTCATTCAGATCAAGAAGTCTTCTATGCTTCAGGTGATTAAAAATTTCTTTGCAAACTGTTCAAAATGTCCATTAATCAATCTGCCAGATTTAATTGTAGAGCTTCCTTTACACTATGTCATTCTCAGCTGAGACCTGTTCTATAATCATCAGTTCTGCATTGCTGATCCGCTGATGTTTCACGCCAGACTCAACTCTTGATATGGATTTTCCTGATATAGCTGTCTTTTTCTTGTGGGACAGAGATTTTAGCTTCTAAAGTAGGGTTGAGCATAAAGTGTATTTTCTACCCAGAAAATAGCAACTCATGTATGTTAGACTCTGACACCATTTAGGGATGACTTTTCTCCTGCAGGAGGGATGAGACTCCAGTATTTTAAGTGGACTGTCTTAGAACACGTTCTACTGTTAAATTGTTTTTGTGCTTGTTTGTTTATCCTCTCCAATGCCCCATAAAGAGTAAATGGATACACACAGGAGGGACTCTCAATTAGAGGATAACAGAATTCCTAAATGCTTGGCAACAAAGGTGGAAAAGCCTACTTGAAATATAAAGTAAGAGATTAATCATTCTGAATGACATGTGATGGTTGAATGTTTTTATAGTAGTGCCCCAACTCTCTAATTTGGAATGCAGGATTCCTATTGATGCTGTTTGAAACAAAAAATCAGTTCTTGGCAAAGTCTTGCAAATAATAAGTATATTAGATTGGTGTGAGTGGCTGTAGAAGAGAGGAAAAATCCATCAAGGTTTTGGATAACGTGAATTAAATTATTTAACTGGAGCAAAAATTAAGCTATAACATGTGGGAGACTGGCCTAGTATTTTTGTAGAAGCAAAAGTCTTCTATAAAACATGAATTTATTTGTGCTGAAGTACTATAATCCTCTACTCATCACACTGGAAAACAGAATTCAAGTTAAAAGTTTAAAGAGTTTTATAAAGTGTACAATAAAAGATGTTTGTTACAGAAGAAGAAAATACTTTTCTTCTCATTTTTCCCCCCCCAGGACACTCATATTGCTTACACAGACCATTCTGCAACATCTGTAATTTAATGAGTGATCCTAAGCTTCCCGATTTCTATTTTTCTCTTTCAATGTCTGAATAGTTTGGTCAAATGTGTGTCTGAAGAAAGTGCATTGGAGTATATACTGCAGTATTGGATTCTGCAGAGACTGAGCTCAAACTATTGCTCAGGGACTGAGACATATTTTATATATTTAATACAATTTGTGATACCTTGCTTTGTTTTGTCACAAATATTTATTCTACAAAAGAACAAAATTATTGTGAGAAAAGCTGCCCACAGTAGCTTCTATGTGAAATCTTAAATTCTATGTTAGTAAAACAAGTCATTAGACAGGGAGTTCAAGTTTCAGTCCTTTATATCTAATTTATGAGTGTGGTGAACCAAACAACAGGAGATATGCAAAATTATAGATACATAAGAAAAGTACTGACTTTGTAAATCATCTTATTTGCATCTTTAAAGGTAAAAGACCTGCTGTTCTTCAAGATGGTGAGGAAAAATAAAATAAGAGAGTTAAATCATGTCAATGATAAGCTCTACAGTGGTTTACTGAACATAAATAAGTAGTAAAGCAAAAGTAGTAACAAAGCAGCTTGGTGTGCATATGCAGGCTATGTGTACCATTGTGTCTGTATGCTTGTTTCTTCTGTCAACATTTCTAGCCTTTAGATCTCAAAACATACTTTAGAATAATCCCTATTCTACCAATTGTGTTACATTTTGGGTAAAATTCTACACTCACAGGATGTTATGAATTTTGTCAATTAAGACTTTTCAATGGATTGTATATGGAGCTGGCCAATGCACACATTTTAGCATCAGATAAACACTGAGATGTTTAGTTCAGACCAAAGATGGTGACAAAGCAAAATTTCTGTCAAAGCCTCTGCCCTCTAAACACACGTATTTCAGGAGAAAAGTATGTATTTTTTTCACCACCCACCCTCTTAGGTATATACACAGGCAAACATAAACATGGAAACACATTCAAAAACATATGTGTGCAGTTTTTTCTCCCTAAAGGTCTATGCTCTGTGCTATTGTGCCTGTTCTGTTGTAGACCTGAAGGGTGTAGGATAGATTGCCACATATGATTTGTCTCAGTGCAAAACATAAATGAATCTCTTAAATCCCTTACAGAAATTTTAAAAGAAAATAATATGGAACATTTTACATATAAGGTATAAAGAGTGTGTAATAATTCCATCTTATTCTATTGTTGGATATTTTGTATGGGCGACCAAGTGCCAGTCTGCATCAGGTGCCACACTCCTATGGGAAAGTGCAGTTTTGAAGTCAAGATAAGAGGAGACTCATAACCCCTCCATCTTTAACATTTTTCTTTCTTAATAGCACAAAATAGCAAAAATGTCTGTAATCTGAAACTTCAATTTTATTTTCAGCAGCAAAAGCAAGATCATTGAAAGCATTTACATTTAATATAGAGATAACATTTAGTGTCATCTCAGTTTCACTGTTGGTTTGTTTTCTCAGTTTAAAAGTAATTCACCGTGAATATTCAGTATTCTACAGCATTTTCCTTCCCTCCCTTTAATTGCATTAAAATGAGTGCCGGTTCTTAGTTGTGGAATAGGAGCTTTGAATATTGAGTTTCATTATGCTAGAAATCTTAATTTAAGCTCAGTTTCATTGTTGGTTTACCTTATCAAAATGCTCTCCAGCAAGCTGAGCTGACGAGATAATGCAGAATGGAAATATTAGTTATTGCCACCAAGTACATAAACACAGAACAAAAGTAAATAACTGTCATCCCAAAATTAACATACCCATCCCTAAAGAACTGCTGTTCATAAACATCTAATTAATTCAATAAAGGTATGACTGGGTATATTCAATAGCGGAGACTGCTTGGTTATTTTGTCTTCTTATGGAGAAAGATGTGGAGAGGAAGCAATTGCAATAGTAGATCTAAAAATTCCTAAAATTCATGTTTTAAAATTGATGGAATTTTAGCTCTTATATAAATTTATATGTATGTATATAGATACATGTGTACAAAAAAACCTAAAGCTATTAACATAGTTTCTACTCAATGTGTGCTATCTCAGCATTTCTATATGCTGTTTTATCCTAACATGCTGAATAAGATAACTGCTAAACTGACAATGGTATATTCATCTCAATCACTACATAAATTTGCATCCTTGTTTTCTTTCCCTTGGCCGGGTCAAAGAGTCATTCAAGTGATCACTTATTCAACTGGGATGCAACATTTTTCCCTTAAAGTCAACACAATTTTGGCACTGGCTTGTGTGAGTATGATTGATTCTTACAGTACTGATAAAACAAGGATTCCTCACTTTTTGCACAGTAAGTATTAAAAAAAAATATTTAAATTACCTCTTAGAATTTGGAAAAAAAAAACCCAACAAAAAAAATGTTTAATAGTTTTTTTTCCTTGAACTAACAGTAGTTTCATTGTCAAGATTTTACAGCTGCAATGAGTTAAATATGCAGATGTATACTGGATTTTGAATCAGTCAGAATCAGCTGTTCCAGCTGTGTCGCCTCCTGACCTTCTTTAAGTACATCCACCTGCTCTGGTGTAGGATCATGCATGGGCTGCAGGAGTCAACCTGCCTCACCATCGTCCTCACCACAGGCTGTTGGGGAGTCTCTGTTCTGGCATCTCCTCTCCCTTCTCCTTCACTGAACTCTGTCTTGTTGAGTTGTTTCTCTCCTGTATTCTAATTTCTTTCCTGTCTGCTGTTGTGCAGAAGTTTTTACCCTTCTTAAATCTTTTATCTAGAGTAACTACTATGACATCCTGCCCTTAAGGGGAATATTCAAGATTTTTAGATGCTTATGGTCAAAAGGAACAACAATTTTCAGAGGATCTGAAAAAAAAAAAAAAAAAACAAAAAAAACTAGCAAAGTTTTATTATTAAATTACACACTTGACATGGAAATTGATATGTTAGTCCCTGACCTACTGAATAAGCTCACAGTAGTGGGTTTTGGATAAAGGAGTTAGATGAAATGAAGGAGAAAAAAAAGTAAGAGATTAATTGAATAGGGAGAGAGAGGAAGGAGGGAGAAAACTTGCACTGTACTGTATTGTGCTCATCTCTAAGAACTAGAACAAGGAAGGACATTTGTCCAGGAAAAGTGCTGCCCTACATCCCCTGATCCCCGTCAATTGTCACACCTTGTTCTTTCTCACGGTATATTATTACCAGCAATCCTTGGTTGGTTCCACGGACATCTAGCTCTCAATGTTTGAGACATACACATTAGCCCCTTATCTTCTGGGATTTTGCAGCTTCCACTGAAGCTCTTTTGAAATCCAGCTCATTTGGCCAGGAGCGGGTCTGTGTTAGAGTTGGCTGGAACTGGTTCTGTCACACTTGGGAGAATCTTTTAATGTCTTCTCACAGAAGACTCATGCAGACACCTTGTAAAGGAAACCTAATTCAGTTGCTCATTAACAGAACTGATTAATAAGTATTTGACAGAAATTTATTTTCTTTTTTTCTGAACAGAAAATACATCTCTAAATAATAATCAAATAATTAAATTGAGATGAGTTGAAAGCAAATAAAAGTATATTTGTTTTCATGCTGTATTAATTCAATTTTTTTTTCAAATAAGGTATGGTCTGCTCACAATAAATCCAGATTTTTAATTATGTGTCGGTTTAATGTCAATACCAGTGCTATGTCATCTGAAAGACATGCATTTGCATATTTATTGTACCTATTCTCCTAAATAGTCTAACTGGTCAGGATACACCTTCTGTTATAAATTTTTTATGTGCTTCCTTCCAGTCAAGTAGCCATGACATACTACAGGAAAAGTTATCTCTTTAGGAATCCAAATTGGAACATAAGAAATTGTGACAAGAAAACAATTATCAGGAAACCTAGAGCTGTTCCAAGCAAGGAAAGCTAATGCTGTACCAGAATAATTAATTTTGAAGTTATGTTATTATCAGATCCTTTAAAAATATAAAGTCTTGAAAATGTGATATTTTGACTTTTCATCCAATGAAAGCAAATACTGAAGCTTTTTGTATGAAACAGTACAGTAACATAGTGTGTTGTATTTGTTACCAAGATTCTGAACTTCTACATGTGGAATGAATGATCTCGAGAATTAATGTGAAATAATTGTAGTTTATTTTTATGTTTATATAAATTGCACAGAGCTTGTTTATCTAAGTATTTGGTATCCAGTGATTACAATAATTAGACAACTAATTTACTTAAATTTGTTTTTTAGATGAGATATCATGAATAGCATCCTTCCTTCACCAAAAAATTAGTAAAGCAATTAATTTTAACAGGTTGGAAGAATTGAGAAACAGAAGGATTTCACAATAAGTAGTAAACAGCAGATGCTGCACAGTGTATATACTCTTGCTTTGCATTAACTTTCTTTTTCAGCTAAAGAAAATACAAGATTTACTAGTCTGTGAATACAAATATATAAGAATTTTCAAAATAAATATAAATATAAATATAAATATAAATATAAATATAAATATAAATATAAATATAAATATAAATATAAATATAAATATAAATATAAATATAAATAAATATAAATATAAATATAAATGAAACATAAAACTAGTATAGTAGGAAAGGCTTTTTGTATTTTTTTTCACTGTTTGTGAGAAATGTAGCATTTTAAGGTAAAATTCACCTAATGAATGATGGTGGGAATAGGAGGAGGAAAGGTCAGCTAGAATGGAGGGAAATTACTGCTGATAGGAGGAAATGAGGGAGTACAATAAAATATTCTAGAACTATTACAGTGACCTGGTTTAGGTTTTTTTTCTGCCAACGTGAAGAAATTTTATTAAGGCTGATTTTTTTGATTTGCTTAGTGTATTTAACTGTCACTCTTTCACTATACTCAACTTGTACTCCGACTGTGGATTGCTATTGAAATATGGAATGTACAAAGTACTAAAGTGATTCAACTCCTTAGACATGTTTCTTCAACCACAAGTACCCAGGCATGGTTAAACTACAGAGTATAAACTGGAATATAGATAAAACACCAATTATAAGTATACCTAAATATGTGTTTATGTATAAAAATGGCCCTTAAATATTACCATTACCTCCAAAAGCATACTTAGATGATTGCTATTATCTGTTTACTAATTTTTTCTATGGGTTGACACACAAAGATTTACTGTGGGGAATCTTTACAATATCTTTCAAGAATTCTGTGAGTCAGAGGTTCTTATTTTCTGCTTCGTGGTGTGTGGTAAGAACTACAATAACAATAATGTGGAGGTAATTACTGTCTCTAAATTACTTCTGCTGTGTGTTCTCTGCAGCTTTTCACACTAATTTCTCCTAAGTATTTTCTGTGTGTGAAACACATATCTAGTTATTTTGTATGCACAAAAAAGAAGATAATTCTGTGTAAGTCTTGTGATGTTCTATTTGCTTGGGTAATGTTCCTGCTTTATCTGCTCTCAGTTGTGACAAATGCATCTGCAAAGCTTTATAAGTGAGCGCTAACAAACCTGTTTACACATCTGTTTGAGTTTTCAAATAAGTACTGACATATAAACAACTAGGAGGAAATATTTTTTCTGGTAGGGCAAGAACATGCACAAATTAGAGATATGTCTAAGTAGTGATAGGAAGTGATATTTGCATAATCAGCAGGAATTAGTTATGAGTCTATTCCTTTTATGGCTAAGCAAAAAGCTTTTGAAAAACAGCAAAGACATCATTTGCACTTCTCTGTTCATAAAACGAGAACATCATTAAAAATAGTGCACCTGATTTGGCAATAAAGAGTTGACTCCTTTTAGACTAGGTGAATTATAGTCTTTACTAAGGGAATTTCAGTCTATGTAGAGCTGTGGAAGTCCCTCTAGAGAGAAAAAAATGATACAGTAATTTCTTGCTGGTACAGCTTTTGGTCAAGATGCAGTTTTATCATGACTGCTGCGAAATCTGCCATAATGTTTTCACCTCTGCTGGCAACAAGATCCTAGCAACGGCCTGACATCTTCAGGCTTCACATTTATCTTCAAACAAGTCTGTTTGTAATCATCCCAAAATAAGGAAGATGCAGTAAACTGCTAAAGTTTTCTCTGGATAGTTCCTGGTATGTTATTAAGGTAAAATCCTTATTCAACCACTTCATTGGTATTTCACTAATCTATATGTATTAAAGAAAACTATTCTGCTCAGTTTCACCTAGTACTGCAAACAGCATAGCTGAGGCCCAGCCCAATGTTGGCTACAAGTTATTTTCAGTAATCATTCTGAGTTGAATGTAATTTCATCAAAGGAAAAAAAAATTACTTTGTCCAGTTTCATTGAGTGAAGGAGAGTGATAAAAGTGAAGGGAAGGAGTAAGAGGGAAATTGTTAACATTGGTGCCAACTTGTTACGTAGGAAATGCACAAATAATTAATAAAAATATTTATTAAATTAAAAATAATATTATATTAATATTAATTAAGTAATAAAATTATTAATACAATAACATACAAAGGTTTTTTTAGATTTTGATGAAAGTGTTAAAGGCAGTGTAAGTAACATGACACACAGTGAAAGCATAGGAACACCCTGATTTGCCATAGCCATACCTCACTGACAGAGTTTTGCAGTTGACTCCCAGCACATTTAGCATCACCTTGGAGCATATGTTATGTTTTATCATGGACAGGATGGATGGATATTAGGGTGAAAAGGGCTATTTCATGAACATATAAATCAGGGTCATCAGTTTTTCTTATCACATGGCTCAATGACCAAGAACAATTTAGTGTTCTTATAGCTCTGCTGAAAATCTTGAAAAGTTCAGAATTATTTTTATCTTTTTTATATTTTTACTGTCAACCAGCTATAGAATTTCAAATAGTGAGGCTTTCTGAGGGAAAAGCCACACAAACTTTCAGTAACCTTAATGAAAACATTTACTAAAACAGTACTAAAATCTACTAAAAGGACATATTAATGAGAAAGCAAACTTCTGCAACTATCAAGGTTGTTAATAAAATATTACAAGAATTAGAAAGATTCTTTAGTGGTGCACCAGTCACTATAGTATGTATTTACATTCTGTCTTTCCAGCACATGTTCAAATGAAAAATCAATGCTGCAGGTAATATTTCCACAAAAATAAAAAATATTTATATTGAATATAATACCTAAAGAAAATTATTAGCTCAGTATAGTTGACTTTCTCCAAAGAATAATCTACATTTGTCATTTTTAACATAAATGTATATCTTGGGCTTCCAGCCCTACAGATCTGAAATTGTAATATCTAATAGGTTTGTGAATCAAATATGTAAAGAGAGGGGAATGGGCAAAAATAAAATTTTATGTGCAGGTAAAAAATATCTGTTGCATTCAGCTGAAATTAATTTTTAATGCAGTAGCTGATATCTAACTATGGGGAAAGCACAATGTTTTGAAGAGCTTATTTTTGTGGGGAAAAGGGTATAAAGCATTTCCCAACTGAGAGTATTTGCTTCTGAAAGGTAGAGACTGGATCCATACATTTTTCCTGTACAGGAATTCACACAGCAAAAGAAGAGAATGAGGAATTAGAGGTTCATATACAGCTGAACAGCCATAATCTCACTGGCATTGTAGATATGTGGTGGGATAAATTGCCTAACTAGGTGCTGTAATAAGTGGTAGACAGCTCAGGGAATGAGGCAGGGCTGTCTTGACATGTCTCAATGACGTGAGTGAACAGACAGGGGAGATGTTCTGCTTGACATAACAACTACAAGCAAGGAAAAGCTCACTGGGGATGTGAAGCAAGTGCTCTATGACAAATTTTAAAATCTTTAGAGAAGTTACCAAACAAATATTAGAATCCCCAATACTGGACCTCAAGGGAAAGAAATTTGGCCTTCTTTAACAATCACCTTGACAGAACCCTTTGGAATACTTTCCTGAAAGGCAAAGCAGAACAAGTTGATATTTTAAAATAATTTCTCTAAAGAACAAGAGCAGTCCTTTGCAGTGTTCAGTCTGAAAAGCAGAAGAGTGGCACAGAGAAACAGAAACAGAAAAAGGAAGTATGTAGGGAATGGAAATGAGAGTGAATTACCCAGGAAGACAACACCTGGGACTGCAGGTATGGAACTGGGAATTCAAATCTCAATGGGACTTAAAGCTAGCACTGCATACACAAGTCAATAAAAATGGCTTCTGTAAGTTTATCAGTTGAAAAGAAAAAAGGAAACAAACAAACAAACAAATACCATAAGAAAATGTGGTCCCACTACTCAGTAAAGCAGTGTACCTAGTGACAAAAAGGATGTAGAAAACAAACCAAAGATACTTAGTGGTATTTACTTGTTTTGATTGGTTATTTCCTGTCTCAATTTTCATTAGTCAGTTTTAGTTTCCAAAGACAATTCCTTTTAAATAAAAAGAATAAAATGTCATCTACAATCAAGAACAGTACAGCTAAGCAATATTTGAAGTAGTAGGACAAACTAAGGACCATGAAGACAGGAGGCATGTCCCCAGGGATGCTGGTAGATGTGACCAACGCATTTGGACATTTCAAGGCTGGTTTTTGTGGTCTTTGAAAAGTCATAGTTCCTGAGCACCAGAAGGACCTAATATCACACTCATCTTTAAGACTAGAAAGTAAGAGGATCTGAACAACTAAGTGGAGGGAGACCAGTTTAAGAATATTATTGGCCAGAGTGGATTACCCAAGGGCAAATCATATTTGACCAACCAGTTAGCTCTGTGCAATGAAACAACTGGCTCTGTTAGATAAAGAGTATGAACATTAGATGTGGTTTATGATTCTGTGTTCCTCAGTAATAGAAAAAACAAGAAACATGAGGAAAAGCTGAAAAAATGGGGTTTGTGAGGATAAAGAAGGACCTTACAACTCTCAAGGGAAGGTGCAATGATGATGTGACCTGATGCTCCATACTTGTTCAGGGATAGGACAAGAAGCAACAGGCACAGCTTGTAATGGTATAAAATCTGCTTTAGCAAATTTAGGAAAAATGTTGACCATAAGGGAGGTCAAACACTGGAATAGGATGCCTAGAAACACCATGGATTTTCAAACTTTGTAGATTTTCAAAACTCAAGCAGACCAGGTGCTGAGCAACCTGTTCTCAACTGATATATTTTGAGCAGAAAATTAGACCAGGTGACTTGTAGAACCCTTCCCCGTTTACAGCTCTATGAGTAAAGTTTTAAAATAAAAAACAGATTGCTTACCCCGATATTTTTCATAATGTATGCTGGCTAAGTCCTAGGGCAAGAATACTCCTCTGCATAAAATTATGACAACAGAAGTAATACAAGTATTAGGATCAAATTATAGCTGTCTGTATTAATAGAAATACATATTTTTAAAAAATTGGAAATTCACTGCTATATAACAAGAATAAGAATTTCCCTACTTTTACTTTTTTTTTGTTATTGCAGGTCAAAACAGTATTTTTACCAGATTTTTTTTAGAAATTATTATTACAGTTTGGGAGCGAATGTTAAAATTGTTAACATTATTGTTAAATAAATCTCATAAGTATTATGCTCTTGGGAAGCCTGGAATAGAATGTAAGACAGACATATGACTGTCTCAGTTTCACTATACAGAAAAGTAAACAAGCCACAAAACAAGGAAATTAATACACATTTCTTCCCTTATTTCTTTTAAATGACTCTTTAATGAGCATAAGAATCTCTCAAGAACTCTCTCCTGAATGTTTCTATGTCAATGTCCCAATTTTTGTAATGATAATAAGATTAAAATAAACCTGTAAAATTCAGAGGAGAAAATACAAATGTAAAAAAAAAAACACCTTTTTTCTTCTCCAGTTTCTTAGTGCACATTAAACAACTGTGACCAAAGTATGTAGAAATAAATGTAAATAAACAAATTGTCTAGATAGCTTATGCAGTCTGTATCCTGGATGATTTTCAAGCCCATACTAGATATAGTCCTAAGCAGTCTGGTCTGACATCACAGCTGATTCTTATGTCCAGGATGTTGTAATAGAGACATCCTGAAGTCCATTCCAATTTTAATTATTGTGCTCTCTTGGTATCTTATGCAGGCAGTAGCATTTGAACTGTACAGAATTTAACAGGATTTTTTCCCCGAATTTTCATTCTATGAAAATGTACACATTCTAGTGTTTTCTTAAATCCTCAAAGGAAAAACAAACAAACAAAAACAAACAAACAAACAAACAAATAAACAAAATTCAGTACCATTACCATAAGAAAAACCCTCTATACTTGAAATTCCTACTATTAAACCCCCAAATACTGCCACACACATATTCACATAATCAATACCAGTTATTATTTTCCCTATTGCAACAAACCCTCAATTACACAATGTGTTAGACCAACCACTTCACAGACCAGACTTTCAAACAATGAAATTAAATATAAAAATATAATAACACCTGGGAAGTGAATCACATAAACAAAAATGAATAGGTAAATCTGTTCACTGTATTTTTCTAAAGGAAAAGACTATTGTTTCTTAAAAATGTTTCTTACTTTCTTTTCTTCTTAGAAGAAGAGAGTGAGAGAGAACTTTTTAACCACACACTATTAATTAATATGATTTCCCTTTGATCCTCTCTAATTAATCAAATATGTATAGAAATAATTTCCCTGTCCTTCATAGTCAAATATATTTTTGCATTTCATCCATTATGATATTGGTTACTCTTTTTATGAAAACTGCAAAAGCTTACATTCTCTTCTCTGCTGGGTAGAATGTTATGAAACATTGCTGAAAATTCACAGCTCCCAAAGCATTACAGCATGAATAAAATTTACTTGCAAGATTGCCAAGGAATTTTACTTGGATTATTTTCTCTTTTAGTTATATAGCCACCACATGGGATCTTACTGGCTAATAGAAGACTAAAGCAATGGAAAAAGAGGGGAGAAGTCAATCTATTATTCCACAGCATATGATAAATCATACTGAAAAATATTGAATAGCTGTAGTTACTACCAGAGCACAGGAGTACTATGAAATTTCTTGCTTTATTTTATGAAGCATTGAATGTTTCAAAACAACTATTGCTTTGAGATGTCATCTATAAATCAACACAGGCCAATGGCAGCAGAGTGATGGATATCCACCCATCTAAGAGATTTGATCATAAGACACAAACTAAAACAGTGACAAGGCAGAGATAAATGTTTGTGTTCAGATTAACATCCCAAGGTCAGATTGCCTAGGCATATCAATGAGGAATTTCAACTAACACTCTGAGAATATTAAACCAGAAATGTGTAACAGCAAACTGAAGAAGATATTGAATTTTAATGGTGTTGTCTATTTTGATTGTCTAAGAAAATATTTATAGGATACTAATCAGGGAGAGATTGGAATTTGTTCTATCACAGGACTTGTTTCCTGAAAATATCAGCATTATCTTGGGTTTTTAATTTTATTTTGCATCTGTTTATTTAACAAGTATGCTATTAAAGCATCAAAGGATAAATTGTACTGTAAAGTCTTTATTTCTTCAATGAAAAAATAGAACAATATAATGTCATGACAGTCATGCACTACTAATTCTAAGATGACCACATGTTTATAGAAAGTCTTGTTAAGGTAATACAGGATTATTAAACATTTTCATTTGTAGAAGTTAATAACAGAAGATAGTGGGAGAACCATTTCAAGAACAAGCAATTAATGTCAAAAGAACGTATCAGCTTCCTAAAGTAGATGGAGTATATTAACTCTATTTTAAATATATGGTACTTTGTTCAGTTATAGAAAATATTGAAAATATAATTTTCACCATTAAAAACACCTGAAAAGTAGGATTTACTTCTGATGTTAGATTTTCAATGTGAATGAGTGTAGTAGTTGTTTAAGCAAAATGCTCTTTAATCCATGCTTATCTGTCTAAGTTTGGGGTCAAGTCTGTAAAAGCACTTTTTTTTCTGATGTGAGCTCTTTCTCTCTGTCCTTTTCTTGCTTCTCTCTCTCATTCTTTTTTTTTTTTCTTTCTTGCTCCCTTTCTTTCTCTCTATTTTTTTCCCCAGTGCAATGCTCTTCCAATTTGTTTCCCTACATTCTGTGGATTGCAGTAGCAAGAAAAAAAAAAATAAATCTGAAATCACAAATAATTCATCCAGTCTAAAATAACTCTTCGGAAAAATGATTTTGTGAAGTGCACTGTACTAGGACATTTAAACTGTGTATAGCCATGACTGAAATTTACTGGATTAACAATCTTTGCACCCTGATGCTTTTGTGAATACAAGGTGAAAATAAAGTTTTAAACTTAGTTAAAATGATAAAGAATTACAGAGCCCTTTTGTTTAAGTAATAGATGACAGAGTTATTTGGAAATGCAAGTACTCATGAATATGAATACTCACATATGAGTACTCAAGTATTCATATATATATTCATATGTACAAAGTCATACATCCTCCCCTTCCAGGTAAATCATCCATTATGCATTGAACAATTATAAACTATTAAGCACTTTTCTGGTTTTGCAAAATTTTGATGAAGACAAATAAGTAATTTACTTATTGATGTCAATTTGTCATTCCTATTCCTTTTATACTCAGCAATAGTTTTATTCCCAGTTTTCAGAGTTTTTGCATGAGCCAAGATACATCTGTGATGCGTGTACATCCATACACAAAAAACCCTATAGATATATTGAGCTCTTACAGCTATTGTGGATGAATGAATAAGCTGAAGTGAATGACAGGTGTATTTTGAAATAGACAAAGAAGACAAATTTATAATCAATTTAAATGACTTTTAATTAAATAGACAGATAGTCTCATAAACTTACATCCACTATTTTGGTGGGATATTGCAAGAGAAAGAAAGGGTTGTGGGAGGAGAAACCAGTGCATATTAAGAGACATCTCACAAATCTTATTTAAATTTATTGACATTTATATTTTTATTTAAGAAAAAAATAAAAACCTTAAATAACAATTTTATTTAAATAATTGACCCATATTAATATTTTAAATTTAAAAACCAAATTTAACAGCTCCTATAGCTCATGAGCCTACAACAAAGAGGAAGGACATATGGTTAAGTAAAATTGGTCTGAAAACATTTGATTATTTAATATGTAGGTTGATTATTTAATTTGGCTCCACATCCTTACAGAACTGAAGCTGTTGCCAAGAAAATATCTGGAACTTTCTGCAGCTCAATTTTAATGCATTAAATCAGAGCAAGAAGAATCAGAAAATAATTATTAATCACTATCTGTGAAAAATCCAGAGGAAAATGTTAACATGATTGTAATCTTCGCCTTCAATTTCATTGTTATTCTGAAAGTATTTCTGAACATTTGGGAACTGCAAAAGAACATGTTGTTCAAAGTTATAAGGAGGGAAAGTGGGTAGGAAACTTGTTTCTAAAAAAGGATTGCCATGACTTTGCCTGCAGGGAGATCAGTGAAATAATGCACTGTATTTAAATGCTTCATCCAGGAAAAAAAAGAATAATATTAATTATAGCCTTTAGCTCTTTTCATGGCAATCCTTTGGTAATTATAGTTCAAGAGAAAGAACAGAAGTAATTTAAAGATGTGTTTCTTCATAAGATACCCAATTTTACTTTTTTTTCTTAAGAAAGAGTGCATTTCAAAGGAAAACTTTGTTTTAAATTGGATATGCACTGTTTGCACAGAAGTAATGAAATGAACTGTAACGATTTTCCTGTGGTGTGTGTTATCCTTGCAGCTACATCCATAGTGGTAAGCTCACTTGTTGGTAGCATGTTAAATGGCATCAACTTTGATGATACCTGCTGAACACCTTACAATTATTGTTGGTGAATTTTAATATGAAATGTTACAAGGCTTGTGGCTTGGTTTTGTTTTATCCTTTTTTTCCCTCCCGTTCTTTTCATATATGGAGTGTTATCTTAAAATATCAACTTAAATAATTATGTAGGAACTTAAGACTCTATTAGAACAAAGACAATAAACTCTTAAAGACCAAACTCAAGACACAAGATGATTTAAGTTATAAAATGTATCTGAATTAGTGCAAGTTTAAAATTTTATGTAGTGTGTCTCATCAAGCAAACATGTAGATGAACTTTTTAAAAAGATGAGACATCAGACTGCAAAACCCAATTGGGCATGTTGCTTATATATATATATGTGTGTGTGTGTGTGTGTGTGTGTGTGTGTGTATATATATATATATATGTATATATATAAAAGCCTCTCTGAATTTCTTTTAAGATCTGAGATAGCTTGCTTACCAAATTCACTAAAATTAGGTATTATATAAGAATCTTGCAATGAAGAATAAAAAAACTAGATGCTCTGGTAATCATTAGTTTTTAGAGAGCTGTTTAGAACTATGAACAGCTCTCTATTAGAAATTTGAGCAGCGTTACTTGGGGTAGAGTGAAGATACATTTTGTGTCTTAACCCTTGCAGACAGCTCATCCTCTCACAGACTCTCACTTACTTCCAGCAGAACACAGGAGAGACCCATGGACTGAGATACAGAGAGTTGCATTGGTAAAATAATGCTCTTCATGCAGGCAAAGTAAAACAAGGAATTTATTCACTGCTTCCCTTTCCCTGCCAAGGAGATATTTAGCCATCTCTGGGATAAACAGGTATTCATCAGGTGTAATTGTTGTACCTGAGACAATGATGGCCATAACTCTGAATGCTTCCCCCCTCTTTCTCCTCCTTCTGTCGCTTTATGGCTGAGCATGACATATATATGGGTCTACTGGGGTCAGAATTCCTGGCTGTGTCCCTCCTTAACCTCTGGTACTCCCCAGCCTACTCAATGGAGGGCCAGTGCAAGAAATAGAAAATAGATAGATGCTGTGTAAACCCTGCTGAACAATAGCTAAAAAATCCCTGCGTTATCCAGACTGTCTTGGTCAAAAATCCTAAATATAGCACCTTTCAGACTGCTGTGAATGAAATTAATTCCCAGCCAGAACTAGTATCCTACTCGAAGTAGCCTATTACATTAAGTAAATGAGACAGGAAGCAGTCGTAGATGGTCTCTTGACATGGGCATTTGTTATAGAAGTTAGAAGTGAAATTGTAGTTATGAAGAATGAAAATGCATCATAGAACATGAAGTTCTCTAGACATAATTAATTGTTTTGCCCAAGATAGCAATCTGGGCTTTCACAACCAACTCTGAGAAAAACATGCTTTCAAAAGACTATTTTAGCTGGTGTCTCTAGAGAGTATTAACCTCTTTTTCTGTTTCAATCATTTTCGCACCTGGAACCTCACTTTTGCTTTTCAACAGAGATCTGCTTTAAAAAAAAAAAATCCTTCCACCCCATTCACACTCTTGCATTACTTTTGCCATCCTGGTCTGAAAATTCTTGAAAGTCTGCATTTTTTCAGGCCAGGGCTTGAAGATGTCGTCTCCTAGAGATGAACTCTAACCTTAGATTATTAGAACTATGTGGAATATCCAATTAAGATATGAGCTCCATATGTTTGTAGATTTATGTTGAATGTGCCAGGAGTATGAGATGGCTTGTATCTCGAATTAAATTTAGATTATCTGGATTTATCATGAGATCATCACACATTTTTTTCACCTCAACTGAATTTCATGCATTTAGTTTAATGCTTTTTGCTTTTTCTCTAGATGGATTTTTTTAAAAATATTTTCATCTCTTATGCCTTCCAGAAGAGAAGGAAATAAAGATGAATTATTAAAAAAAAAAAAAAGAAAAAAAAAGAATCTGTAATCAACCTTTCATATTTTTGTTTATTTTCATTCAGTGGAAAGGGTATTCTAATATTTTATATCCATCTAAAATTTTTTTAATGCGAGATCATACTATTATTTGTATAATTTTGTAAATTTTAAAAACTCAAAAACCAACACCCTCTTTAATTCATTAATTGCTTTGATTATGAGTAAGGACTTAAAAAGCACAGCTGCCTGTGTCAAACACTCTTTAGGCCACAGAAGGACATTGCCATGAGATAAGCACAGAAGGGAGTGACAGGATGTTTCTAACCTGGCAGAGGTGAGATCTGCATGGCACATCCTGGTTAAGGCATCCAGACAACAATTCCCACTGTGGCAAACTGTAAAGAAGCAACTGCTCACACACATAGCTCTGGTCAAACATAGTTCACCCCAAGTTAGGGGACAGGTGACACCTTAGACCTACAATGACCAAGGAAGCTCCCCCAGATATGGCTCCCTGGATACCTGAAACTTGGACTGGAAGATAAGCTACAAGAGCTGGGAACTCAAGGCAAGATAAAGGTGGCATTATTGTCCAGGTGTTATCTCCGACCTAGGGGAAGGTAACAGAGCTGGGGGAGAAGAATGGATCACTGATAATGGACACAAAGAATGCAGAATTTCTGGGCCACAAGGAAAGGCAGCTCTGCTGAAATCAGCTCTGACTGGGTAAAAGGCAATTCTAGCAGGTGGAGATTGTGACTATGGTCTCACAACCCACTGAACCAAGCCACCCACTGATTCAGAAGAAGACAAAGACTGCATGGGGCTAATTAGCATTAGAAATTATTAAATAAATTAATCAATAGACTAAGAGAACTGTGTTCCCAATAAGCATTAATTATCTGCTAAAATCTATAAATATTGTAAAGGTCTGAATGACCAGACAATCCCCCTCTCTCTCTATTTGTCTCTCTCCACCCTCCCTCTCCCCTCCAGCTCTTTTCTATTTCCTTCTATGTCTCCACCTCACAGTTTATTGTTTAATATAATCCATAGTATTGACTTTGGCATATGGTCTTGTTTGCACCTTAATTCAGACAGAAGCATCTCTCAATAACTGGATCTTAACACTGTGTCACACTTCTGAATGTATATTTCCACTTAATATAGCAAACCTAAAGTCAATTTCAGTGGTAGATTAAAGAAAGTATTCTAACAGTTCTTGAGGATTCTAAATGTTCTCTTTGATGATCCTGAACCAGAGTGAAAAAGGAATATGAAAATTTTCGAAATTTGATTATATTATCAATATAAAATTTGGACTGAATAAATTTAGTGGGGTTTTATTTTTGTTTATTTTTATTATATTATTTTGATGACAAAGTATTTTCACAGTTTTACCTTTCAAACTCTTATTGAACAGAAATACATGGCTGTTAGTCTAAGAAAAAAATCAATTTTTTTATTACAATTATAAAATTCAGTTTTCATATTTTTATGGAGTTTAGATGTGCAGAAAATAATTAGGACTCAGAATTGACCCAAAATAAAATTTTCTTGGTAGTTCTCACATTGCTGTAGCATTTTGTTTCATGCAGATAGATGTTTTGAAAAATATTTCAAAAGTATGTAGAGCACTTAAGACATTCAAACATCATTATTTTGCAATGAAATCATATCTAAAAAATATGGTTTTTAGACAGAAGATATTTTTTCCCCCAGCTTTTATAGCATCACAGGATATAATATGAAAGTATATCCCTAAGTAAACAATTGTGTTTCACCTTAATCTGTGAGATGTTCAGGGGATTTCTTACAGACAACTTTTCCCTTTCCCGCTGGAATTGTAGCTAATCCATTTTTTCTCTAGGTCTGTTTATATTGCTAATGGCTTCAGGAGCATTTGAGTACCTACGTGGTTAACGATGAGACAAACATAAAAGCCCTGGAGCTTCTCTGTTCAGATAAGCATTGATGGAACTCTATTTTATGATGCTATTTTTATACTCACAACAAGTGTTTGAAATCAGTGAGCCTGAAACATGACTTCCCACCCAAGATATTTGTGAAGGTATTGGTACAACACCTTAAATATCTATTGCAAAACATGAATGGTTGTAAATAGAGGTTGTAGTAGGAATGGTGTGGGATATCTGTAGTCTTTTTATCCATGTCCATTAAGACGGCATTGGTTTGTTTTGCAAGCTCTTTATATTTGAAGATATCTCTCACTGTTTCCTTCCCTGCATTTTGAGAAGTTCTCTAAGAGAAGCTATAGAACAGGCTGTTAGGGAAAAAGAAAAGGAGAGTAGAAAAAGGTTAGAACTGTAGCTTCTACTACTGGCCTTTTTTAATTTTATCTTTAATAAGATGAAATGCATTTTTTTCTGAATCTGTCTTTAATTTTTCCTTAACCCATGCTTATGATTATTAAGTCTGAGTAATTGTTTCTTATTTTGTTTCTGGTTGCTAAAAATACTCTCTAATTTCAGGCATATAAATCTATCCCTAAAATTTCCCTTATTATTTCCTTCAAGGTAAAGATGTATTCTATGGAAATCCTTTTACTTCAGCACTAATACTGTGTGTGTGTACATACACACACACACACACACACACACACACACACATATATATATATACATATATATACATATACACAGACTAGTCACCCTGTTCCTCTTTTTAGACAGTGCTCATAAACTGATGTGTCTAGAACCTGACTCTTCCTGAGTATATGCCTCTATCTGGTAAGATTGATCTTGATTTAGTAACCGTATTTCTTTCCATTATTTATAAAAATAATAGAAAAATGGAGAACAGCTCAAATGTTGAAATCTGGATGTGGTCAAAAGAATTTTGATTCTGCATTATTTGAAAACAGACAATTGTGTTTTGCATTTCACTTTTCCATCTCTCAGAATTGAATACACTTAACTGTAAACAGTTTTAAGTGAAAAAGTATTCTTCAAACAACATAAATGACAGCTCTTTTCCTAAAACTGATTATACAAAGATTTTATGTTCAAAGATTTATATATATTGATATACAAAGATATATAAAACTCCCTTGTATAGAAGTGTATTAAATAGTATGGGCTGAGTATTGTGAAGATTAGTTTCTGGACTGCTGTTCCAGTATTAAAATTCAAGACAGATCAAATTCAGTATGAAAAGGACCTTTCACTTAGTCTAGACTAGGATATTCATGATGTTGCTATCTCCCATTGACCAACTGAAGAAATAGAGTATTACCTGTTTGTACAATTGTACCCTTGAGTTTTCCCCCTAGAGTTTATACAGCCTCAAATTCTTCATTCCTTCTGCAAAACTATCTGATTTTGGAATGAGTATGCAAAAAATATACCTAAATGCATACCTTGGCAAATAAGTTTTCAATATTAAAATAAAATGTTTAGGGGGTGATTTTATAAAACGTGCTGTACTTCTGTGTACAGAAAAAAAACAAACAAACCTGATAGGATGAATAAAGAACACATGATAGACAGAAAAAGGAAAACTAAGATAGGCATATATTTACTTTAATTTACCTGTTTTTTGTGATTATTTGAATGCTTAAAGAGTAGTAGCTAAGGAAGAAGAAACTATGAACATCTGTATTACCAATCTTTGCATTTTTCATAGCTGTATTTGAAGGTATCAGCTTGGGTATAAACTGACTACGAGGAATATATGAAAATCAGAAAATAAGTTTATCATTGATTAAGGCAACACATAATGTTCTGGGTTTTTTTTAATATAGACCAATACATTAAACACTTCTTTTTGTACTAAAACTGTGCTACAACTCAAATGAAAATATTATATAGAGCAAAGTAATAATAATGTTTCATAAATAATCTCAATCACTTTAATTGTCATTATTTAGCAATTGTTTAGTATGTGGAAATGCTATGTATTAACAAGTTAATCTCAGTAAAACAGACAAGCAAGAAAATAAACCCTGGGGTTTGTTTTGTTTTGTTGTGTTTTGTTTTGTTTTGTTTTGTTTTGTTTTGTTTTGTTTTTGTTTTTGTTTTGTTTTGTTTTGTTTTAATGTCATCACACTGGAACAAGCATAATGAGTTTATACTAGTTTCTTTATTATTGTTGTCCCCAAGATGTCGTCAGTCATTTCAAGCAGTTCCTGGAACATTACAGATAGCAGTAACATGCATTTAAACTTTTGCCAAATTCCAGTGACATGGCTCAATGCACTGTAGGAGGGTACTGTTGAAAGTCTGATGGTTTTCAGTACTGTTTTTAATGTACTGCAAAATCTTACCCTTTATCTAATGTATCACAGTGCAAGAACAGCTACCAGTTTAGAAATGCAATATCATTGGAAAAAACTAGTCAGACTCATTATCAGAATGGTAGCTCCTGTGGTGGGAGATATGCATGTTCTTGATGATATAGACCCCCCACTTAATTTTTAGCAAAAAGCTGACTTGCTTGCCTTGACAGTTTTCTAAACTGTTGAGGCAGTTTAGGTAGAGGTAGAGACAGGTAGAGTCAGGTAGATGTTGCTGAATATTTAAGATTTTGAAGACCAACCACATCCTGGGCTGCATCAAAAAAAGGCAAGATCAGCAGGTCAAAGGAGGTGATTCTCCACCTCTATTCTGTCCTTGGGAGACACAGCCTAAAGTACTGCATGCAGATCTGAGGCTCTCAGCACAGAAAGAACCTGTTGGAGTGAGTCCTGAGGAGGGCCCTGAACCTGATCAGAAAGTCAGAACATCTTTTTTATGAACACAGGCTGAGAGAGCTGGCATTGTTCAGCCTGGAGAAAGTTCAAGGGAGACCTCACTGAAGCTTTTCAGTACTTAAAGGGGCTTGTAAAAAATGTGGAGATCAACTTCTACATAGGCAGAGAGTGATAGGACAAGGGGGAATGGTTTTAAAATAAAAGAGGAGAGATTTAGGTTAGATGTTAGGAAGGTATTCTTTACTCAGGCAGTGGTAAAGTACAAGTGCTCGCTGCCCAGAGAAGCTGCAGATGCTCCATCCTTGGAGGTGTCAAGACTGGGTTAGATGGGGGTCTGAGCAACCTGATCTAATGGCAGGTGTCTCCTCTCCTTTCTCAAATCAATAAACAATTTTATATATCTTCAACATTGCAGGATGATCAGCTATATCTTTTTATGCTTATAATTCTCTCTGTTAAAAAAAATATTTTACATTCTTCCTTTGACTGTATTCAAAACTACTTTTTAGTACACTTGGTAGCCTGTGTGCTGAAGCTTGTCAACAGTTTCCATAGAGTAACTACTGCTAATCTTATCTGGAGTCTATTTTCCTTTCTTCTTGCTACCTTTGACTTTATTTCTTCTGTGACTTCAATTTAAATTACAGAATATAATTTCAATATTGTTTCAATGATGTGAAGAATATTTAGTTGTTTTTAATTTTCACAGATACAATTACAAGATAGTTTACAACCAAGCATAATTTTGATGTACAGTAGCTGACTTTTTCTTTCCCTCCAACTATCCCGAGATGAAAGCAGACCTTTAAAGATAAAAATGAATTTAGAAATATAATGAAAGTGTTTTTAATATCTTAGCTTTTGCCATAAACTTTGCTATATATACCATGCAAATTGAATGCTTCTGCATGTGGTAACCGTATTGTGCATTTTTCCCTCTTGGATAATGTGCTTTCTCCTACTTCAAAGAAACCTAAAATAATTGGACTTGTGTTATATGTAGGAAACCAGGGTGAAATTAATTGAAATTGATGTTAATTGTATTATTTTCTTAATTGCTGCAAATGTGGGTCAATACTACCATGGACTTCATATAGATTTTTAATAGAACTGTGAATTATAAGATATTTTTGGATTTGCTTCAAGCATTAAGTTCTTAAAAAATGTAATGATTGAATCTCATATGTAATGCCATCCCAGTGAGAGTAGATTTTGAGTGGCATTTTCCAAGTGGATATTCACTTTGGGAGTGTACAAGATATGCTTGAATTGTTGTTGTAATGAAGGAACTCAAAGTATGTTTTTTAACAGACTTACCCTAGCTTCAGAGGAAGAATCTCGTTATGGAAAAAGAACAGGGCATGGTTCAGCTGTTAGCATAAAGGTGTCTAGTGACATTTCCTTGGGGTGCTCACTGTGGTATCCAGTTGCTGGTGTAGAAGATCAGCTATCGCCCTAAAGACCTATGTCACACCTCCCAACTCCGTGTGAAAGCTTCCATTGCCTTAGGGCATCTGAAATGGCATTATTCATCTGTGTCTAATGGATATGAGAGGTTGTAAAGGAGATTTCAATTACTCCAAGTGGGTAAATGCTCATGCAAGATACAAGCAATAAATTAGATGTTATCAATAAAGTGCTTCTTGGAAAAATTAATCAGGCTACCACAAGAAAAGAATAACTTTTTCTTCTATCAGTGCACAGACTGAGATATAATATCCGGAAAAACAAAGTAAAAAAATAACAAAACAAAGCAAAACAAACAAACAAAAAAACTCTCATGGTTTACTCAAAAGTAAAATTCTCATAGAAGAACAGTGCATGTGAAACTCTCGACAGTGAAGTGTAAGATCAGTAGATAAAGCTGCAAAGGAATGGTGTAGTTATTTCAAAAGCTGAATTTTAAAAATGTACTACTATTTTACTATTATTTAATTATTTCTATAATTGTTACTACTTTAGAAACATAAAAAAATGGCTAAAATAATAAAAGAGTAAAAAAGTTGCAAGTGGCATGAAGATTTTTTCAAGGGCATTTTTTAAAATTTTCATGAAAAAAAATATTCATTTTATTATCACTTTCTGCATGAATCCAAAAACAAGTTGAAGTAGATAAAATCCCAATAGCATAAATATGGAAGAGTATCAAAAGTTTATTATCAGAGAAAGGTGGCGATCTAAAAAGAAAGATACAATTCAAAAATGAAAATATGTATTTAAATGAAGAGCATCAACTCTAGAACTATAAATGTGTATGTTTAGCAATGTATGCTCTATTACCTTATTTACACTTCACATATAGATGAAAACATCAGTAAAACAAACATTAAAAGATTTGAAAAATATCTGATCCAAAATGCTGATAATTTATTTGAGAAGAGAGAAGATTCTCAGAGATTTTGTACTGCTTAAAAATGACCAAGATACAACAGGAATTTAAAAAAGGGATATCTCATTGCAAGTTCACACATGAAATTGTGAATGCACTAATTAATATGACAATTATCACTTCACGTGTTTTAAGTAGAAGAAGAAAGCAGAAAATTTGTTTGTATTCATAGAGGATTCCAGACATGGTATAGAGCACAGGCTGGAGCTCTGACTAACACAAACTTTAATAAAGAATGGGTTTTTTTGTATTTATTTTTTACCTGTACTTATGCTTTAGCTGTAAAAAGGGAACATAAATCTCTTGGAGCTGCTTTTAGGACATAGGAGAATGCATAAGAGAAAAGCATCAAAACTACTGGAACTACAGGACCATCAACTTTACTTCAGTCCCTGAGAAGGTGATGGAGCAAAGAGTTCTGGAAACCATTTCCAAACGTGTTATGACAAGAAGGTGAAATGCATCATGAATGCTGGGTCCAGGTTTATGCTCTCTACTACAAAGGAGACATGCACCAAGTCCACAGAAGGGCCCTGGAGGTGATTTGGTGAGCGAAACATCTCTCATACAAGGAAAGCCTGAAAGATCTTGGACTGGTGAGTCTCAAGAAGAGAAAACTCAGGGGGATCAAGGTGTACAAATACTGCTGGGAAGCTGCAAAGAAGACAGAACCAGATGTAACAGGATGAGACACAGTGGGCAGAAATTGAAGTATGGGGTATTTTGTGTGAACATAGAAAAATATTGTCTGTCCGTGGTTAAACATTGGAACATAGATTGGAATTTAGTTTTAGTTTGTAATTCATAACAATTGAGCCAGAATGCCACTTTTATTTTTCTGTTCCTTTGTGGTAATGCTAGCTTTTTCAGTCAAAATTTATAGTGGAAAAGCATTTAAATAATTTCCTAAAATTGTTATTCTTTAAAAGTAAATATTTACACTCTCTTTTTGATGTTTTTCTTACTTATTTATGTTTTCTAGGCCCAAAGAGTGGTCACATCTCTCTGAAGCATGGATGTCCTGGCATACAACACCAAGAGTTTTCTGTAGGAGGAGTTTGGTGTTCAGAGGGTGGTCTGATGCTCACTTAAGTCTGAAAGCTGCACACTCCAGCTTCCACCAGTCATTACTAAGTGGTAGCATCTTCCCTTGGTTTCTCATGTCTGTACTACATGTGGTATTCACAGATTTTCAGCTATAGCGTGTCTGGGACAATGGCCACTAGACCCCAAGGCAATATCTAAAATTACGTCAGACCACCACAAACGCTCACAAGCCCTTCAGCCCACCACTGCCTTATAAGTGCAAAATCTATGGCCCTTTATTATTAATGTCAAAAATAATATTTACCGTTGCTTCCTTCACACTATTTCTTACATTTTTTCCTTAAATATTTAGTGCTTCCATAAATGGAACTTAGATCTTAGGTTCTTATGATGCATGATTTTTTGAGGTGAGAAAGGTCTTGTACAAGATGATAGTCTGCTAAGGGTTCATGCAATTTTCCCTCAGGATTGCCTCCAGAAAATAGTTTTGTAAGCAGAAGGATCTCAAAAACTCCTTACTTAAGTGGTGCAAAGGTCAAACCAAGGTTTGAAACAAATCATCTGACACAACCTGAATAACAGATTGCTCTATTTTAACAACTATATGTGCCTAAGAGTTTAAAGGGTCTGTGCTTCTCCTTGCTCTGGTTATTTCTGCTTTTTATCTTGTTCTTTGAGGTCCAGAGTCTGTTACCCATTGTATCTTGATTCCTAACTTATAACTGATGAACTGATACTTCTGAAGAAACAAGGCTTATGATTTGAGGTTGAGACGTTATTTCTACACATCTGAACATAGGAGAGCTGAGTAGAAAATCTTAGTTCCCACTGTTGGCCTTGGCATTCTGAAGTTTCTTTAGGGGTGTTTGTTCTTAGCATTTACCACTGAGGGTTTAAATACAAAGAGGAAACATTTTGGCTGTTTTTTTTTTTCTCAGAATTTCAATTGTCCTGAGCCTTATTTAAAATATTTCAGAGCCAAAATTGGTCATGAAGAGTGGGTTCTTTGACAAGAAATCAGGATTTTGGAGTATAAACATCAAGAAAGAACAATTAGATTTCTCTTGAATGAAACAAGCTAAAATGGTTATTTTGAAGATATTTAAGTAATTTAAAAAGTGGCATCACATTTAAATTTAAGAATTTGTATTATTGGAATTTGCCTTTTCCTTGTTTTTCCTCTTGGTTTTTGACTTTCTTGCTAAATAGTGGTTTCATGTCTAGGGACTACTGCTGAAAGTATTCTGATCAGAAAAAGTGGTTGGTTGTGGTCACCATTATGTTACATGAGCAGAAAATATTCTGTGTCAGCATCTGATCCTGCTCAGGGGACCATTGAGAGTACAAGAGATTGATCTTAGCAGCACCCCCGACCCCTTTTCTATGTCTTTCTATGTCTCAGCCTCAGATTTACTGTTAAATAAAATCCATATTATTGCCTTCAACATATGTTTCACTTGCACATTAATTCAGGAAGAGGCACCTCTCACTGATTGGATCACACAGGACATTCTTACAATAATTTTTTTAATGTGATTGGTTTATTTTTTAAAGATATTTAATGTGATTGCATGTGAGATTATAAAAGGATTTTTTAAACTGCTATTGTTGATACAATGTCCATTAAACAACTCGAAAAGATTGAATTTGATATTTCTTTTGTATTTTATACAGATATTTGTTGTCAGTTAAAGTAGCAGATGCTCCTGTGGTGAAAATTATAAATTTTACTGCTGGGGATAGAATAGAAAAAAGACTAAAACCAGTTGTGTATAGCAGGCATGCAATAGTGAAAATCTCTGAAGAGTTAGCATTACACAAATATCCTATTCTGAAAAGTTGCTTGATGTTCTTGTTTTGTAGAAGGAGGTTGGACTCAATGACCTTTAAAGACTTTTCCATCTTAATCAATTCTGTTGTTCTGTATTTTTTTATGGTTTTGGTTTTTTGTTGTTTGTTTGATTGTTTTGTTTCTGTTTTTTTTGTTTTGTTTTGTTTTGTTTTGGTTTGTTTTTTTGTGTTGGTTTGTATTTTTTTTTTTTTAATGAAAAGGCCATTTGCCAGATGTCCATAGAAAAGCAGTTTTAATTCACATATCCTTAAAGTAACTATCTGTAAATAATCACAACAATAGAAAGAAGCAGAGCCACTCCCTTGCTCCTCCTGTACCCTGGAGGGATGGGGAGAAGAATCAGAAAAAAGTAAAACTTACCGGCCAGTTTAAAGGCCAGTTTAATAACTGAAATAAAGTAAAATATAATCATACTAATTATTACAATGAAAAGGGAAGCAGAGAGAGAACAAGATAGAGCAAGAGAAAATTAAAGAAATCAAAAACCCCAAGTGATGCTTAATATCATCACTCACCCCCTACCAACCAATCCCAGAGTCTGCAAGCAGCCCATGGCCTACTTTTCCCAGTCAGCATATTGTGGTATGAGAAATGGTATGAGAGAGAAATCCCTTTGACCACTTCAGATCAGCTGTGCTGGTTATGCTCCTTCACAGCTGCCTGTGTTCCTACTCACTGGCAGAAGATGGGCAATGGACAACTCCTTGACGTATTTTAACAACAAAAACATTGGCGTGTTATCAGCATTATTCTCATACTGAATCCAAAACACAGGGCTGTACTGCCTAGTGGGTGGAAAAATAACTCTATCCAAGCCAAAAGTAGGCCAGCCCCCAATGATGTGTGCGTGTATGAGAAAGTTTTTCCCTGACCGTGTACCTTTTGCTGTCTCTGCTTGATAAAGAGATATCAGTAGTGTCATTTTTCATCTCGGTGACATGCCCAGCGCTCAGGCAGCCTTATAGCACTATACTTGATTCAATTCTAACATGTCAAAATGTTCCTTGTACTGCAAACCCTTGAGTGCTGGGTTCAGTACTTCAGGTGGCACCTGGTGGCAGCTGGTTCCCATCTTGTTAATACAGTCCAGCAGGCGATTGCCTTTCTTTCTTTGCTGCACCAGACTATTGATGACTCATGTTTAGCTTCTCCTTCACATCCCTATGTTTTTCCAGCATCCTGCTTTCTAACCAGCAGGAGCCTAGTCTTCATTGTTGCACTGGAACTGTGCTATCCAAGTGCATGTCTTTTCCATTTGCTTTTGTTGAACGTGATATTTCTCTAGCCTGTGGATATCCCTCTAGGTAGCAGCTTTCTCCATCATGTCAGCTGCTCCCTAAAACTGGCTACTGTCTTTGGACTAGTTGAGGCTTTCTAGCCCACATTTTTGGTCATTAATTACATTTCAAAGCCAACAGAGAATATTTGCTCTTCCTCAAAGGCTATCAAACAGACTTTGCTGCTTCTTTGTCAGCTGTTCCTATTCACTTCCTTGTCCTTCCTGCAACTGGGCATGGCTTACAGATGTGTGTGGCAGACTGATGGGCCTCTAGTCCCTTAAGATTTTCTTCTTCCCCTTCTTAAAGAAAAGAGTGGAAATTTGTCTTGAGATACTTCTCTGTTCCTATTTACTATAATGTAAAAGCAAACTACTGAAATTACAGCTATGGGATAATTTCCATGAAAGGCCCTGCCCAAAAAAGCAAAAGTGATTTACAGAAACAAAAAATAATTCACCTTCTCTAAGATTCCATGTTTCACCATATTGCTTCTCATTTATAAATACTGTAATATCTTCAAAGACTTGTTATTCTTCTTGTAGTCTTCTGTAATCTTTAGCAGCCAGAATGCTCAGTGTCCTCATAGCCACAGGACTGCTGCACTGCACACAGGGAGAGACCTCTGTCAACAACTCTTCTTTCAGGATGTCATTGGTTTCAGACTTTTTTATTTGCACATTGACAGTAATCAAGCTTACCTCTGCACACACCAGCATCAGCAAGAGCGTAACAATCTTCAGATTGCTCTAGAGTGCTGTCATATTCCTGACAGAATGAATTTACAATAAACCATAATAAGCAAAGACGGTGGTGAGAATTCATTCTCACTTATACTGATGAAAATCCAAAGCCAGCTGAAATTAGTTAAAAGGTAGTCAGATGACATGGAATTGAATTCTCACATGGTAATAGAAATTACAATTTTGAACCCTGAAGTGTAATTATTTGAGTTTAAGTTGGTACATTTGAAATATTATTGACTTTTAGCAGTCTAGCTGATGCTTGGCAGCATCTGTCTGTCCAGTAGCACATACAGCACTGTGTTTAATACTAACTTTGAATTTCAATGACAGTATTAAATTATTCTTTCTCTCACTCGGGGAAAACAAAAGCAAACAGAACAAAACAAAAAAAGAAAAAGGAAGAAAAGAAACAAACAAAAAGGCAGGTAAAACATACATGGATCTAAAAAACTAAAAAATACAAGGTAAAGACAAATTTTCCAGCTTAAGAACTACTGTGAGTCTGACCCCATGCCAGTTTTATGTTGTTAAATAATTTAAGAGAGCACTTGATGCAGAGCAAATACTTAAAATTAATGAAGTCCAGCATTCATTAATCCTGTTAGAAAGAAGTGGCTTAGTAAGGACTCTAAGGTTTTCTCTTTCTCTTTCTTTCTCTTTAAATCCATAGCAAACATTAATATTAAATCCTATATTCAATATAAAACCCCAGAATTTTTCTGTGGACATATCATGTGTCTGTGCCTTATTATCAAAAGTAATTGAGAGTCCTAATCAGTTTGAAGCATGAAAAGGATGCATACAAAACATAAATAGAGAACATAAGAATTCAGCATTTTTTGTTTTTATTTCATTTTTTCTTTTTATTGTTATCAATTTATTATCATTTTTTTATTATTATCATTCTGGGTGTGTTATTTCTAGTTGAAATTGTGTTCATTTTCCACACAGCAGCCCTCACAGGTCTGTGCTTTGCATTGGTAACTGGGAAGGTGTTGACAAAACCAGTGTTTTGGCTCCTGCTAAACAGGGCTGGAAAAGGCTCAGTGCTGTCTTTCCAACATTCCACCCTCACCAGGAGTCTGTGCATGGGCAAGATGTTGGGAGGGCATATAACCAAAACAGCTGACCCAAAGTGGCCAAAGGGGTATTCCATGTTGTATGACGTGTTCAGCAATAGCAGCTAAGATAAAGAAGGAAAAAGGATGCTGGAGAAGGTAATTCATCATTTGCTATTTGCAGCATTTGCCCTACGGAGCAGCTGGGACATGTGCTGAAGTCCTGCTTCCTGGAAAGTGGTCAAACATTGCTTGCAGATGGGAATAAGAGAAAAAAAGATTTGTTTTATTTTCCTTTGTTTGTGTGCTCAGGAAGTTCCGTGCTGTGTTAGAAAACTGCCTTTCTCCTGATCCGCAAGGGTTGTTTATAATTCATCCTCTTTTCTCCCCCCATCCTGCTGAGGAAGGGAGTAATAGCATGGCTTGCTGAGTGTCTGGCATCCAGGTAGGTTCAAACAGGTACATTGTGGGAAAGTAAAATGGTACTTTTTTTTGAATGCACAGAATGTAGAGTTAGGGACTGATAATATTTCTGGTGGTACTGGAGATTTTCAGGTAAGTCAGTTGGGAAAGCATCTGTCATTTTCATCAAATGTCTATAAGGCATAAATTTTCTGATTCAATTCTATGTTAGAGTTTAATTAATTCCTGTCAAGCTTTAGGTACTGACAGGCAAGGAAGCAGAAAGAGGTCAAATAATTGAGACTATCCTAGAGTCAATCCTATGCAGAAAAGAAAAAAATTTAAAATTAGGTAAAGTGTGTTATACCTTTAAACTTGGATCCAGGATCTATAGAGTCAGTTGGTATAATCCGGAATTTAGTTCACAACTTCTAGGGGTGTTTTAGGGGACTGTTTTAGTTTTTACAGCTTCAGAAGTTTACAATTTCTAAATACTCTAAAAGAGTGAACATTTTATTCCTTGGAAATGTTCAGTGTCAGGTTGGATGGAGCTTTTAACAACCTGTTCTAATGAAAGCTATCCCTGCCTACGACATGGTGGATGGAACTGGTTGATCTTTTAAGTACCTTCCAACCCAACATATTTTATGATTTTTCCCCTATTCAGTAAACTCTAAAGTGGGCTAATGTAATTAGTAAAAAAAAAATAAACAAAAAAACAAACAAACTCAAAACACTCACAAACAAAATCAGAAGAATAATAAAAAAATAAAATTAAAGTGATTAAACATAAATAAAATTAAAAATAATTAAACATGCATCTACAAAAATATTTAATTTAGAACATTCAATTTTTCAAGTAAGAAAATACTTCAGGTATGAAACTATGAGAGTACAAGAGAAATTAATAAAATATATTTCTTTTTATAATTTAAGTATCTAATAATGGAGGTTTAGTCTTGAAGATAAGAAAATGTTCTCCTTAATTAAATTCTGAAAAAGGTCAATCTAGCTTAGGCTAAATTTGGTCATTATCCATGGGTAGCTCCTTAAGTGGAAGTATATGGTTTGTCTTGTCCATTTGCTTTTCCACTGCTGTTTTTTACTTAAAAAAAAAATCACAGTTAGTGTTACTGCTATGACTTTTTACTCTTCCATTTTATAGTAGTGTGAAGATTACTCTCAGTCAAAAGATGAGAAGGTGGTGATGTTGACTGGAGATTTGTCCAGTGATAAGGTCATGAAAGTTTTGACAGTAATTTTTCTGCTCCTACAAATGACAGAGAAATAATACAAAATATAATGGTAGGCATTTGAGTCTGACTTATAAGTGAAAAAATTGCCAGAGCAGGTGTTTTTATATGAAACTATTTACAGTTTTACCACAGATATGTATCTGCTCTCATCACTCTATCAACATTTTTATTCTATATGCAAACCCTAAAAGTACAGGTATTTCTTATGATCACAATGTTGATAAATATTTTATAAATATACCCTTTAAGTTACTCAAAATCTCTGATTCAAGGACCTGTGGTAATCAAAGCAAACAAAAAGTAGAGAATAAGTTGTGGTGTAAGTATGCATGTAGGTTAATTAATTTTATAATCGTTTGCTTAGTCAATCTAGTTTCAAACTTTCACTTCCTGCTACAGGAAGCAGCAGAAACTGAATGGTGTTGTCACACATCTGAGAAAAAGCTTCTAGTACTGTAGCTTCAGAGAGTTTACAGCTAATTCAGGTTAGGAAAAATTTCGAGCTTAGAGCTCTTAAAGTTAACCTTCAGAATCTGCACAGGGATCACTTTGTAATCAGTGAGAAGAAAATAAACACCTACAGAAGAAATTTCAGGTTGTTATAAGATAGACAGCTACCATAAATTAGATGTGGAGATATTTATTCCTCTCCTTTGGCCATAATGAGAGTGTAGGATAACTTAGATAGGAGCTGCTAGAGATCTAAATTTAGATGAAATTGCTCTGTGCCTTTTTACATTCCAGTAAGTTTAAAAGGTTCTTTTCCATTAAACTCAACTAACTTTAAAGCCCATTTCAGGGAATAAAATGCATCTACTCTTTAGTACTTAATCATACTTGTCAGGGCTAATAAATTAAACACATCCAGGACCATTTTCTGACACTGAAGCCAGGTGCCACAGAAAGAAAGGTTCGTGCCCATACTATTGAACTCTGTTTCTCCCTGGATAAGTGTATCTGCAATCACCCAAGAGGGACTGGACCCTTGCCAGGGTGACAATGCAGAGTCAGACTGTGCCTGGGGTTGTTCCCACTGGCTAACCAGGTAAACAGCCTGCCACAGAGCCTATGAACACTGTGGCACTGGCTTATTTTAGGAAGTGATTAACTTCTTGTCTCTCAATGCACTTTATTGAGGGTGTATAAAATACAGAATTACTGATACATTGACAGACTTCATTACTAGCAGGGCTTATTTTGGTATTTAGCCATGTAATTATTATGTTCAACTAAAGTGAAAGGGGTGATATGAAATGAATATGAGTTAGGAAGAATAGCAATAAACAAGTGATTTCTTAGTACACACAGATTTTCAGGTGCTTAAAGGGATTGCTGAAGCACTGTGCAGATCTATACGTTCAGCATTTCAGAGTTCTATAAAGTGGTAACACCCTATTCTTTCTACTCTTCTGGTCTGAGATTTTAGTTCACTGTGCTGGTTTGGGATGGAGTATTTTTTTTTTCACAGTAGCTAGTATATGGCTGTGTTTTGGATTTGTGGTGAACACAGGGTCGATAATATAGAGATGTTTTTGTTGTTGCTGACCATGGGAGGCTGGAAGGACACACAGCCTGGACAGGTGACCCAAACTGACCAAAGGGGTATTCCAGACCATATGGCATCATGTTCAGTACATAAAGTGAGGGGAAGAAGGACGTAGGCAGAACATTTGGAGTGATTTGTCTTTCCAAGTCAGTGTTACATGTGATGGGGCCCTGCTCTCCTGGAGATGGCTGAATACCTGCCTGCCCATGGGAAGCAATGAATTAATTATTTGTTTTACTTTGCTTGTGTGCATGTCTTTATCTTAACCCAGGCATTTCCTAACTTTTACCCTCTGATTCTCTTCCACTTCAGTTTGATGGGCAAGTGAGCAAGTGTCTTTGTGGGTCTTGGCTGTTGACTGGGATTAAATCATGGCAATCATAAATAAAATAATATTTCAAAATGGATTTTTAAAAAATTCACTCTGTATTAATTTTATATCCTAGGTTTGAAATAACATTTTAAAATCCTGGTTTAGTGATACACAGAGAGAATTTTAGGGATAGAAAACTGAAAAATACTGGTTTCTGGCCAAGAAAAACCTCCTGGGTACAGCAGAAAACAATGAAAATAAGAACTGCAAGTGACCAATATTGCACTCTGCTTATGGACCCCATGAATCAACACTTGTCCTTGCTCCTTAGGAGCAACCACCCGATTGTTGCTTAACACAAGAAACCCCTGACTTTGCAAATTTGGATTCATTACATCCCTAAGTTAAAGACCTTAAATGAACTCCTGAACGTTCAACCTTCAAGGAAAATTTAGGAAGATTTTTTTCTATGAGAAGAGTTATGCTAAAATAAATATAATGCATAATTTACCTATTTGTCCTTAAATTTAAACCAATATTTTTTCACCAATATATTTTTGAGGTTTTTCAAAGGAAAAATTTGTTTGACCAGCTTTTCTTAATCATGTTATAATGTCTTAGGAAAAACTCACAAATATCTTAACATTGCTTGAAGATCAAGCAAGAGACACTGAAAAAAATCACCACTGATATTTGTGTCACAACCACTGTATGCTGCAGCACTTTGGATCTAATGCTGGCAAGGGGAATAAGAGCTAAGTCTTCAAATGCAACTGTCAGAGGATTTTCTTTTGAAAATCAATTATAACTATCAGAAGTGATGCTTTAGTGTTTTCATACTTAAAGGCTAATGGTTTAAGCATCGAATATCTCTATAAACACTCTCGTTCAGTAAACTCTTTGCTCTACAATTCAGTAATTAGACATAAGGCTAAATTGTTCTCCAAGTACCATAAGTTGATGATATTACAGAAAGTCAAAGCTAATTCATAAAGGATACACATTTTTTGGGGGAAACAGAATCTGTTATCAGCTATTTTATACCCCTTATAAAACTAGGTCTGTGGACTAAGTGCTGCAGGATTTATCGAACAAAAACTATTTATTGAACAAAAAACCTTTATGCTTTAATCTATACCATTTTATTAATCTTCATTTCTCTGCTCTTCTTTGTCATCTCGCCTTTCATTTTTTTTTTCCTACCTAAAAATGAATTTCCTTTGTCTCATTTAAGTTTATGAGATATTCTGGAAACAGAAATATTTGGGTTTGGATGTTCAGATATTCACTAATAATGAATAATGTAATAAGAAAAAAGATAAAAGGCGAAAGTAAACCTACCCAAATTAACAGGAGCTAAAAATATGAAAAGATTTCAAGATTTCTGCTTTTCTCTAAAAGACTGATGTTAAATGAAAACAGCTGAAGCACAATAATTTTATGCATATGAGACTAGATACATATATATTGATACATTTAAGTTGAAAAAAAAATTTTAAAAATGATAAATATTTCCTTTTGATGGTTTGTTTCCTTCTTTCAGTACAATACTAAGGGATGCCAGATTTTGGTAATAATAACATTGAAGCATGCAACATCAGTAAAACACGATTTTAAATTTTGCTAAGACTGATATCAAATTAACAGCAAAAGCTGTATGAACCATGGCAACAAGAAGTTTCCATTTTATGAACAAGAATCAATTATTATAAGAGAAATCCATATAAGAAACATTATAAAAGGTTCTCCCTGTAGTCTTTTCATCAGACTTCAAAGGAAATTTTTCTCAAACACATTAATAATATACTATAATTCAAAGGTTGCACTTATGCTACAATAGTAGCTGTAAGAAGCAAGAGAACTGAAAGATGCACACTCTAAGAAGAGTAGCTTTTGTTTCTTTTGAAGAGAAAGAATAATTTCAGCAACAGAAGTTTTCCATGGGCTTTTAAATTTCAAATAAGAAAAGAAACATATCTTACATTTTCAGGGACTATCTGAAATAGGACAAAAAAATCAATACAATCTGAATAAAATAGAAATGACTACACCAGTGGGATTTTTGCAAAGATTAAAAATTGAGTAAAGACAATGCTACCAAGTAATGAGAAGGGTACATCTTCACTATTTATGGGTGGAAATAATGATAGCATGCCATGGCCAGGTCTAGTATCTACTACAGAAAGAAAATGTTAGAAACATAACTCTCAATTATTGCAGATTAACCAAAATAAGTTATAGAATAATTTGACATTCATATGTATAGAATATATATATAGGAATATATACCTATATAGAAAATGAGCAAGTGATAACAGAAAATATTTTAAAGTAGAAGAACAAAGGAAAATTACCTCTGTGAGGTGATATATCAACAGCAGAAGCAATCAAGTGGGCTGCTGACAGACAAGTTTGGATATTTTTTCTAAAAATATATCTAGTTGAATTCCAAATGAACATATGAACATAGAGAAGCTTCACATTTTTTATTTTATTGAAATATTTCTTCTGTTTTATTTTTTCCCCTAGTAGACTATACAGTGCTCGCAATTCTAAACAGTAATCACTGGAAAAATTGAATATTGTTAGAATACTCTCCCCCCTCCCTTTTTTTTTTTTTTCTTTCTCTGAAGGGTGCATGTGAAAAATCAGGGCCCTATAAAATATTGTCTGTTTGTCTTTAAATAAGCTAAGGTACTACAACAAATAGCAGCAGTATGGTCTTGCTTTGGAACCTGGTCCTGTGGTACAAACTTGCACTGATTTTTGGAATTTCTTTTCTTTTATACATGTGAATACCCCATCCCAGACAAAGTTGTCAGTAAATTGACAATATTCATTTTGAAGTCTCTCTCAAGCATTCCCACTCTATAATATAGTAATGATAACAGCGTGGGGTGGGTTTTTCTGTTTGTTTGTTTGGATTTTTTGAAGGGATTGGAAGGGATGGGGAGGGAAGGGATAAGTCTTTCACAGGTGTATTTAATAGAAAGGCTTCTCAGACTTTAAACACAAGGTACTGCATTCTTGGCTTCATAGTGAAACAAAACAAAACAGTGCAGGTTAGCACTGTGCAAGGCATAGAGGAGGAGAAAAAAAGACAAAAAAGAAAGAGCAGATGTCAGGAAACAATTGATTGTGCAGACTCATGAACATGCAGAACTGCCTATGAAGCATAATTGTTAAGTCAAAAAGCATTGAAAAAGATCCAAAAATTAAGTGGCATCCTAAGAGACAAGCAATGCTGAAAGTGATTTTAGTGGGTTGAGTGATCATTGGTCATTTCACCATCAATATCTTTATGTTCTGTGCTGTGGGTTTTTTTTTTTTTATTTTGGCTGTATAGGACAATATTGTCCTTTCCATTAAAATTTTTCCAGTGTATTGCTGAATAAATTAAGGACTAATAAGTTCATCTAGAAAATTTCATTAGAATGATCTTTGCCTGTTTTGTTTTGTTTTGTTTTGTTTTGTTTGTTTGGGTTTTTTTGTTGTTGTTGTTGTTTTGGGGGGTTTTTTTAGAAAAGGAAAAAAATGAGGAAAAGAACCTCAAGCAAGTCAGAATTTCTAAAAGTTAATTTAGAAGAAAATTTCATTTTTTTTTTTACTGTGGAAATATTGTATTTGCTCCTTCTCCATAGGAAAATAAAATTAAGTGATTTCGAAAAACAATGTGATTTTATTTCAATACACCCATCATTACTAATCTGTATGTTGTACACACACTTATGTGAAAAAAGGAACCACCTTAATTGTCTGACTCATTTATGCCAGTCCCAGAGAAGATAATGAGATGATTAATGCAATTAACATTAGTAGTGTTTGGCTTATGTATAAGAATACTAGTGGTGCTTGGAATGCTTAATAAGTACTCAATCATAATAAGTTTTTCATAATCCTTACTCCTCTGTTGGTGCAAATCCTTAATGCTTTGCTAAAAATATTAGTACCATGTTCTTCTTTCATGCAAAACCTTTCAAAAAGTAAAAACTAAACTTAATGGAGAAGTTGGAGAAAGTTGAAATCCAAAAATATATTTTATAAAAATATATTGTTGTTGCTATATTAAATAGCAATATATTTTTTAATTATGAAAAAATTACAGGAGTTTAATTCTGTTTAATTTTATTTCATGTGCTATTATTTATTATTTAGTTTTCCTTTCAACTTTAAAGCTACAATTAATTAAGGAATTGTCTTTATAGTCAATGAATGCTAACTGTGTATAGTTTAGCTGTTTTTTCATTCCAAACCAGACAGAAGAATTTAAATAAATTCTTAATAAATGCAGAAACATTTGTTAGTTGGTTTTCAGTTTTTGTAATTAGCAGTAAATTATGTTTGTTTCTCATACACACACAGTTACAGTATTTATTCCTAATGACTTAAATCATTTTACTGCTCTTCTTTTGTTGACAGCCACATCCCTACAGTAGGCAACTTTTTCCTGAACTGTAGTACAGTTCTGTGTCTTTAAAGGTTAATTTTTAGCCTAAAAAGGAAATCAATGAACTGCAGCTGGGATGTAAGTCAAGTCATTTATCTTTCCCACAGAAATATTCTATTCTTAAAATGTAAGAGACAAGCAATATGCAGAGTAATTTTCATTTTTTTCTGGGCAGCTCAGACACCTTTTTTTTTTTTTTTCCCCAAATAAACCCATTAAAAATTCATCTTGGTCGAAAAAAACCCAAACTGTTTCAACATTTTTTTTTGTTGTAGTATCTCTCTCCTTAATCAACATGTCCAATATAAAAGAAAGCAAAATTTCCTTAAGCAGTGAAAGCTACCAAACAGAATCACAACTGTTGATGTTCCTTTGGAAGTTCAGTAAAACATAGAAGATGCTGGGCCTAAGGTGTGCAGTTGTGTGAGGGAAGGAGCTTTGCAGATAGTAGAGGAGTAAAGAGGTTTTGAAGAGAACAGGATTGCTTCTTTTGGTGACACTAAACCTTTCTGGGGTCTTGGTGACACCATCAAACATTAGATTTGAATCTGAACAGGAAATAAACATCAGTGAACGAGGTCAGGCACTGGATGCAGATCTTCCACACTGATTAATTTCATCAGGCCATTTCAGTTGCTTTCCCAAGAAAATAATGGGCATAGCTTGGAGAGCAGTTCCCTTGAGTTACAGCTCCAAAAGGCAACAGGATGACTCTTCAACAGGAATGACCCCTTTCTGTCTACATGGTCCTCTACCATTAATGTCCAAATGCTTTGTACTCTCACTCATTCTCGCATGTTCTGGAGTCTTGCCCTAATATGCACAACATATGTCCTCTTCTTTAGAAGCACTGCTTAATGCATACAATGGAATCATCACATTTCAGACATTTTGGCAGGAAAATCTTTAAAAATACAAATTATATTAAGGCACCTCTGGTCGTAAGAGTAAGGGGACCTGATAACATGTTTAAAGAAAAATAGAGTTTCTCAAGGCAGTAAGAAAGATGAGCAACAACACAAGCATACAACTCACCCAATCACTGATAGCAAATAAGGGTCATAAGCAATGCTAGGGCTCGGGCAGAGTGCTAGGGTCACTTAGTATCTTGGTAATATGGCAGCAACAGCCAAACATGCAAATGCCTCTAATACACAGAGTTGCACTGCCTTTTTGACTCCTGCAGAGTGATTTGAGAGTATCACACCACATGGATAATGTGGTTGGCATCCTGTCCACGCTGCTGCTATTGGTAAAGGGTCAGGATGTCAAGAGACAGAATGTTGGCAATTTCTCCACGACAACTATCGTGGTCAAAGGATAATGTAACAAGAAACAAGGCATCAGTACTGCATGAACTCAAATGAAATTTGGACTAATGACAGAACATTGTGGATTGTGCCTACAATTGGTCAAAACACTTGAATTCTACCTAGTTTAAGCTTGAGTTTACCTATGCTGCTTATGTCTGTTACCACAGATTAATGCCTGCCTTTGTTTTATTCAGCAATATAAAATATAATCTTAGCCTCAGGTTCAAACTTTGTCTCCAAAATCAAAGTAGAAACTTTAACCTCAGTCCCTATAACCCAGGTATTGCCAAACTCATCAGATTACTGCTATGGGGTACATATGTCTTTGTTTCCCCTTCTAGATATTTTCTATTTTCTATTAATAATTAAATAGTATTTGCCTCCAAGAAAAATAAATGTTTCATATACACAAGAAAATAAATGTAATTGTTACAGGTAGAATTCTGAAAAATCTGGGGTTTTTTTGTGGGCATGACAACCATCTAGTTTTTTCTTTCACAGGACTGTTTCATTTAATGTAAGTGGGAATTAAACTGCTAAATCATATAGGTAGCTTATGAAAAAGTTCAACATCAAACAAACTGCCTGAACACACTACAATGATTAACCTTGTGGTAGATACTTGTATGCTTGAAAGTTATATTGAAAATAACATCAGAAAAAAATAACATCAGAAAAAAATAAATGACAAACAGCTCCATTACAAGCCGAAGAGAATCTTTTAGTCTTATTTGAACATTGCTGACAGCATGAGCTATAAAGAAAATAAGAACTGTGTTGTAGAAAGCATTTATTATTCTTTTCTCATTTCTCATTGAATAGTTTGGAATAAGTCTCCATCTCACAGAGTTTGACAAAAAAAATTCATCTGTATTTAAGAATCACTTCTTTGCTGTTAGGTTAAACCAGTTCTGAAAATCCATCAAAGTATATAAGTTATACCATCTGCATGAAGGTGGCTAGTAATTTTTAAAATATTTTTCTTGCAAAAAGAATGAAAGACATCTAAGGATAGTAACACTGGATGAATTAATTAGGAATCCACAGAGCAGGATAGAAGACAGTATCGGGAAAAGTAGTACATAGTAACACAGATCTACTAGCTACTGACTATTCAAAAAATAACAGAAATCAGTCTAGCTGCATCTTGGTAGATTCTTACTGTGTAAAATTAAGGTGCAGATCTTCTTGTCACAAGGCATTATAGTTATTATAAATTTATGGAGGAAATAATTCCCTTGGTGGCCATTAGAAAAAAAAAAAAATCTATAACTTCAGGCTTGTGAATTTGCAGATTGCTGGAGGGTTGCAGAATAGTCTGGGAAAATATCACTGCATGTGGGTCCTATTACTATGCTGGTTCACAGTAATCTCTTTTCAGCTCCTGTTTAAGACAGAATGCTGGACTGATGGGCATCTAGGCTGGCATTGTGTGTAGTTTAGTCATTTATATGATTGTTTGTAACTGCCTTTTTTGATTTTTATTTTTAATAATAGCTGAACTGTCCATAGAAATAAGAAGTTTTCTGAAAATGTATGCCTATGGATTCTGAAGACATCAGGGTAGAATAAAGCTATACTCTATTTTCAATTAAAGGATAACAGTTCCTTCCTCTTGAAGATGTTTCAAGTTGTCAAACTAGCCCTCTACTTAGAAAAAACTTTCTGCATTACATTAATTGCCTACTTTACATTATGAAGGCTTTGCAAATTTCAGTCTGAAAAAGGCAGAAATACTGTCGTTGAAATGAGTGACCCCATTCTATGTTCAACAACAGCCTGTGTCGGTGTGACAACAGCCTGAGGGTGGCTTTTGTTTTAGGGTGTATGAATGGGTGCTGTAAATGTTTTTCCCTGAGTTCATTCACTGTTCATTCACACTCAAAAGACTGTGAATATCTCCCCTACTTAGCCAGACCAGCATGGGGGAAGTGTATGTACACAGGTCACCCCAACACAGCTTATAAAAACACACAAGCAGAACAAGACATTTGATGAGAGCAAGGGGCTTAAGCTGATTTCAATGCTTGTGTTCCCCTCTGGTGACTGGACCTGCCCAGCACCGTGACAGTGAGCACATCATGAAGAACAGTAATGGGAATCCCATTGTTATGGTGACTGAACCTTATACTGCAATTGCTATCTTGCTAAGTGTACATGTATTTTGTTGTGTCATTGTATCACACTATCACACATATTACCACACATAAATCAGAAATACCATGTAATATCAGTCAGCTTTCAAATAAATGAATTTTATATTAAGTAGTACACCCTCCATGGGTGAAGTACTTAACTTTATCAGAGACTATTGGATTCTGACACTGATGCTGAGGTGTGTTACTATTTTTTTGCAATGAACACCATTCCTAGAAAATTACTTTTCTGGGACATGGAAATATGTCCCAGAAAAGCAAACTAAAAGCAAAATCATGTGTATATCTGTGTGGGCTTGTATCCATGTAACTGCATATGTATGCACACACATGCATATGTACACAATTTTGTATATAATGTGCAGTATAGATGGGAAGAACTAATTCTGACAGCTGTGTAAAGATACTGGGCTTCTGACTTCCTCAGTGCCTCTGGAAAAAAAAAAAACAAAACATCTGATATCTACACTTGGTGTCTTGCTTACTGTCATTTCTGTTCATAACAATTCCCTCTCTAATTGTGTTGTAGTAAAGGAAAGCCAATGAGTCATTGTGACATTATGAGATGAACGAGACTGCAAGAGCATCATACAAGAAATAGCATCAACATTAACTATTAATTTGGCATTTTGGCATTAAGAGACTATGTCTATTTTGTGAAATTGCAAAGCTTACAGGGTAAAATCAGTATTCTCCTGCTAATGAAACAAAGTGACTCTAAATACAGCATGTTCCCACACGTTGTCACTCAGAAATTTGTTGATTTTGTTGTTTTTGTTTTTGTTTTTTTTTCTTTTCAGAATAGCAATGTAAACCTTTTTCAGATCACTATGCTCAATGACTGTTTATTTTCATCAAAATTGCCTAGCATTAGCAGCTTGTTGTCTAATAAATTAGTTTTTTATACTGAACTGCTCTTATTACCTGTTACCCCAATTACACAAGCAATCTAAACGTTTTTAATATCATTGAATGTTTGCTAAAATTTGCTACAGCGTTAAATTTCATGCAAATTTGAGTGCTATTTTCAACACATTATCCAAGATCCTTATGGGGCATTCTCTGTAAAGGTACATCCCCTGTCAAGATATTTTGTTGTATTACAGGGCTGCAAAACAAAAACTTCCATGGATATAGAGTCAGAACAATTTTATTTGGAAGAGACACATGGACATCTGTTAGTCCAATCCCTGCCCAGATCAAGGTGAGCTAGAGCTGCTCAAGGCAGTGTCTGCTTGGATTTTGAGTATCACCAAAGATAAACTCCACAATGTCTCTGAACCTTTTCTGAGACATGACAATGTCATACTGAAAAAAATATTATCTCTTATCTGTATCTTATGTATGTTTTATAGAAAAAACATGTTTCTTTTATAACTTGTTTCTATATATATGGAAAAATTCTGTTGGCTTTCTGCTCTGTCTTATCAAGGTTTTGCCAAAAAGACTTTTATTTGTGAGGAAAAAAAAAATAAAACATTAGAAGAGAAATAAATAGGTGTAATATGAGGAATCAAATTGAGTAAAGCCTAAGAATACAGCAATTTTTGGATCTTGGACTGAAAGATAAAATGGATCATAGGCCATCTGGCTGGATTAAAGGAATTGTATTATCTTTTGTTAACAGATTAATTTTTGGTACAAATCCATGTTCTAGCATAGTTTTGTAATGATCCTTCCTAATACTGAAGTAAATTATGATAGTTTATAATGGATATTAAAAAAATTGCTTAATGGGTACAATCAGATAAAAGACAAATAATAAAATGTTTCTGCAAAATATTTTGGGCACCCTTTTGTTTTTTTTTTTTTTTTTTTGGTTGGCTGATTGGTTGGGGCTTTTGATTGTTTTGGTCATTGTTTTGTTGTTTGGTCTTTGATTTCTTTTAGTTTTTTTTTTTTTGCAATATATGTAGTAGTTGCAAAATTATTTTAGAGGTTTGACATATAAGCCCAATAAATTTCAGTAGTCCAAATGCTGTATTTCAAATGCTATGTTTTGTGTGTTGATGATGAACAACATCACGTTTCAGAAAACTCAAAACCCAGTAAATTAATGCAAAGGTAATATTTATTTTTTTAATTTATCTTAATTTATATTTATTTATTTGTTATTGAATATAAGTGCAGTAATATTGTGCTTTTTAAAAAAATTGAAAATTATCCCCATGACAAAATTATAGAAAGAAATCAATGTATATATGTTTTACTGGTATATAACAAAGGTTTTTGAACTCAGTTTTAAAAGTAATTTAAAACTGATATATTTATTAATAAATCACAAATTTAATTAATCATGACAAGTAACTTCTTTTATAGTTCATTGTTTTATTTCTTGGAATAAAAGAATACTTGTTAATTAACCTGATTGAATGAGTAAAGCTCAGACCCTTAGATTTATCTACACATTATAATACTCCTGAAAATATTACATTATGCAAGTGTTGAGACTCAGTAAATCCATAGTGTAGCCGATGGAAAATACAAATAGCTCTTAGAATTTCCCTGGAAGAGACTCACTAATATTTAGGCCAAAATTTAGATAACTAAACATTCTTCAATGATTACAATGAGACTTCATACACCTGATAATTCACTGAAAATGAAATTTAGCCTCAGAATAAAAGATATTGCTCTAAGGGTCCACAAGCTTTGCATGCATATTTCATTGGAATGTTAAGTATATGGTTGCTCACAGTTAGATAAAGTCAGATAGAGATATAGATGATATAGATGATATAGATAGATTAGATATATATAGATGTATATATAGATATAGATAAAGCATATATAGATATAGATAGATGATAGATGTAGCTAGATATAGAGATAGATATACAGATATAGATTATATATGATTTATGACATTAAAATTGTAAGTTTGTACCTAAATAAGTAGTAGAAACAATATACATTAAAAAGATCTTGCACAGCCTAACAGTATAAACCTATCAGACACAGTCCTGTTTCCTTCAGAGGTAAAAAAAAAAAGTTACTTTTGCAAGAACAAGTGGTAGTTTCAAAAAATAATAATTGAAGGTACAAAGTAAGTAAACTAAATGTTAAACATTTGCAGCTGACTATTCAGCCTTCTCTCTTTAATTTTAATTTTTATTTTTATTTTTATTTTTATTTTTATTTTTATTTTTAATTTTTAACTCTTCCCCTTAATGTAAGGCACGGAGTACAAGACATCAAGACATACTACCTGAAAATTATCCTAATTGGTTCTTATGTAGTGACAACCAGTAAAAAAAAAAAAAAAAAAAAAAGACAACTCTTTGTAGACTCTAATTTTTTTATTGAAACATATAAAATGCAGATTTTGTTTCTCTACATGAACATTCTGCCTTCTGAAAGAACCCTTCAAGAGTGAACAAAAAGGTTGAAATATTGCAGAAGATGTTTTGAGGCACTGAAATTTTGTAATATTCCTGTGATTTTCTTTTATTTGTACAGGTATTAAATCTTTCTGTCTACTCTTCCAATGAATAGAAATACTTAAAATTGTATTCTTCATCTCTGAACTAAATATGCCATTTCTGTTCTACATGCATAATACTCCAGTTGTAATGACTATGGAAATACTTGAGGTATAATGTCTTTATTTTCTAAAATACCATTCATAAGCTAGGCTCATTAATTTATGTATTTAAAAAAGCAATTTAAACATTCTCTGAGTGGAGAAAAGTGTGATTTTTCACAGGATGAATTCAGACATAGATTCAATATTTCTACAGAGATAGAAGCTCTCTACAAACAAGCTAGGGAAATCTAATTTCAATAAGTTTTGGAAATAATTTTCTACAGTAAATTCATTTTTCCTTATATCTGTTAACATCCTGATTGATTTAGCTGATTGAAAATACATCATTGCAATAATATACAACTATTTATTTGGAATATATATAAATATTTGTTTATTGGCTTGAGTCTCTGGCTGTTCTATCTTTGATATACTTACGGTTTATGTGCAGAAACTGCCTCTGCATTTTTATTCTCTTAGTTTCTCATATCTAATTTTTCTATTTGCACCTGTTTTTTAACTTTATTTCCAACATACACAAACACCTTTATGATAAGTATCTAAATAATTCTGAGATATATTTCTATGTGTACTACAGGTTTTAAAGTGAATATGATTATGCTGGAGATGTGACTATAATCCTCAAATCTACTTCTGTCTCCGTGGGAAGCACAAACTGTGAAACAGAATTCTGTTTTCATATTACACAGGAAAGGCACATGGATCCTTGGTCACCAAGATTTTGTCATTAAAACATCTTAAAAGGGGCTTTTTATTGAGTGTGCTGTCTAAATCAGCTTTCCCATCAATTTTTCAGCCATTTGTAGTCAAAAGTAATGAGTGTCTCAGCTCATAGGTTTCAAAGTAATATATTAGAAAATCAAAGTAAGAGTGCACTGAATGGAAACTGCATTGAACTTCAGAAAGCAATATTGATAGTTTTTTTCCCGCTGAGGCAATTATGGTGAACAGCAAAACCTGTTTTTGATGCTATTAGCTGTTGACAATTTAATTATTCCAAGGATTTTCTTAAGAAGTTTCTTCAAAGTATTAATGTGTTGCTCAACACAAAGTTAAGTTCCTTTTTCTTTTTTTAACAAGGAATTATAAATTGCTACTAGATTACATTTAAAATGCAATGTATGAAAGCTTTAAAACTAAAAATATGTTTTCTCTGAAGGGAGCTGACTTAATAATGTAAATGCAAGAAGTCCAATATTTAAATATATATATTATATCCAGAATATAAAGAAAGAGCTGAAAAGGGTAAATAGAAAGTAAAATATAATGGATTTTCAGTCTTGTTAAGGCTGTTGGAAAATCTTCAGTGTCCTTTTGGACTATAATGCTGACAATTTCTTAATGGTCTATCAAGAAGTATCTGTATCTTGCCATGATACAGGAATTATTATTTTCTGTTGCATTTTGGTTTTTTTTCTTGTAGTTATTTTACCTACACCTGTCAGAAGCAGAAATACTTCATAAATCATTGTCTAGAAAAATAAGCTGTTCTTGCAGAGAACTTCATTAATTAAATTAAAGTGCTGACAGGATCTTGAGAAAGTTATATTATTTGAAATTTTCATTCACTTAAGATCTGAAATATGGAAAATTTGGAAGAATCTCCAGGTAGGCATTTACTGATTGCATATACTCCTGTGCTGGAGACTTTGCAAAAATTTCTCCTTAGGTACCTGAGTGTAACTATAGGAATGGTCTCAGAAGCTCACAAAATTATTTAGTGTCCTGATAAACATTGAAATATTAATACATAATTATCTCTGCTGGAGTTAGCTGTAAACTGATAAACTCTATGATTCATGTCACCCTAGAACCAAAATAATTTAAAAATTGTGTCGTATTAAATTTTGTCTCCTCTGAAGCTGTTTCCTCCTTTCTCTTAAACAATACCAAATTTTACATTTTTTTTTAATGCCTGCTGCTCCATCTAGGCCTATCCTATTTGTTCATGGGATTACTGCTTTCCAGATGTTCATGTTTATCAGTGATGTGACTCTGAGATTAGCTCAGTTGGTTAGAGCATGGATCTAAATGTGATAAGAACACCAGGTTTGTGGGGTTAACACCTGCATGGACTATTTCCTTAACAGCTGGACTTGATGATCCTTGTGGGTGGTCTCTGAATTACTGTGAATTGAACATGATTAGCTAAGCAAAATAATAAATAATGTAAGGTCTTGCTTCCTCGTGCAGAGGTACGATGGCACAATTCTTTATGAAATGAGTAGTATCTTTCATCATGACAAAACAGGAAATCAGTGTTGTCACTATTAGGGAAACAGGCTCAAAAAAATACTGCAACATTACTGAATATGAGCAATGTGTGTTCCAGGTGAGATATGTTGAAAGGCTTTAATGAAACATATAAATGCTAGAAATACAAAAGGTATTCTGCTTGGGATATTATGGATTCTCCTAATTTAAGATGTTTTGCTTTATATAGCAACTAATGCCAAGAAAAAAAGGGGTCAGAGACCTTGAGTCAGCTGTTGTCTAAGTAAAGAAAGAGAAATTCAAAAGCACTCACTATGTATGCAATTTGTCCCTCATTCGCAAGCCTTAGAAAAAAGATTTCCTCTCTTCACAGAGCATTGGATCATTGAAAAAAGCCTCATAGGATCCCAGAATCTATAAATAACTCTCCAATCACACAAGAACCCAAACACTTGCAGATCTAATTTCTTCCCTGATAATTGTTTTCCGTTATTTTTTGGGGAGCTATTAAAGGAAAGAAAATAATTTTCTTTAATTGTTTTCAGATTATCTGCTTAATTTGCCAAATAATTCCAGTAAATAGAAATAGTAATTTATATGTTTCTTTTGAACTGTAAGTTATAATAAGTTTTAAATCTAAGTTCTTTTAGCTGGGGGGTTGGTTCATAGTAGCCAAATTTTCTTTTAACTTAAAAACATCACTGTCATAAATATAGACTTTTACTGGAGGTGAAGAAAATGTGCTAATTAACCTTTCCTAACAGTAAAATCCAGATTTATGAAGGCATTAGTGTCGCTATGTTAAGCAGATCCACCAGGGAGAGCAAGAGCTAAAATATTGAATACTGCAGTGGAACTCAGTATTAATTTCAGGCCATACTTGCAACTGTGTTAACAGTGGTAAAGAAACTTTAAATTACATTTGTCATCTGCTTTAGCATCCAAGGTTTTTTGGGTACTAAGTTTTTTAGTAAAATGAGCCATCTCTAGTTTGAACAGTCTCAGTTATGTCTGATTTTCCACACCAGAGGAAATGCTCCAGTCCCTTTTTCATCCTTGTGGCCCTTTGCTGGACTGTCTGCAGTATGACCATGTCTCTCTTGTACTGGAAAGCCCAGAACTGTGCACAGGACTCTAGGTGTGGCTTCACTAGGGTCGAAAAGAGGAAAGAACATCTCCCTTGACCTGCTCTGTCTAATGCAGGCCAGGATACCATTCACTTGCTTTGGAACAAGGGTACATTGCTGTTTCATGTTCAACTTGGTGACCAGCTGTGAACCCAGGTCCTTTTCTGTTAAGCAGCATTCCTTCTGTGTAGTGCACAATGTGTATTGGTGCCTTGGGTCATTCCTTTCTGTATTGAGGACTTTGAAATTTTCCCTGTTGAACTTCCCTCTGTTGAACTTCATTATGTTCCTGTCAGCCCACCTCTCCAGTCTGTCAAGGTCACTCTGGAGGACAGCACAACCCTCTGGCATTTCAGCCATTCTGCCTTGTATTTTGTCATTGGCAAGTTTATTGAGGGTGCACTCTGTTCTATCATGCAAATCATTAACAAGGATGTTGAATGGGATTAAGCCCTTTATTAATCCCTGGCTAGCTGCTGACTTCCAACTAGATTTTGTGTCACTAAACACCACCCCCTGGGCTCAGCCTTTCAGCCACTTTTAAATCCAACTCAATCTTCATCCATCCCATACACTGACATCTTGTCTATGAGAATCTTATGGGAGACAGTGTCAAAATCCTTACTTGTCAAGGTAGACAATATCCACTGCCTTCTCTTCAACTATCAAGTCTGTCATTTAATCATAAAAGTCTATCAGGCTGCTCAGGCATTTTGCTTCAGTGAATTCATGCTGAGTTGCCTGCCTTCTTGTGTGTGGAAATATTTTCTAGGGTTATTTAGTCATTTATCTTCCTGGGATCAAGGTAAGGTTGATGAAGTTCCTTGAGAACAATTTGTTGAGGACCGTTTTTGAGAATAAAAGTAGCATTTAATTTCCTTCTACCTACAGGCATCTCTCCTAAATACCAGAACCATTTAGAGGTTACCAAGAGTGGCCTCTCAATGATATCAGTCAGCTCCATCATGGTAGAGGAGACACAACATTGTGGGTGTATTCCGTCAGGGATTATGGATTATATAGCCATTTTGCATAAATATTCTCTGCCTTGATCCTTTTCAACCAAAGTAAAATCTTCTTTGTCCTTGGTGTCAGGCCCCTGGGATTCCTGAAGACTGATCTTGTTAGTAAAGACTAAGGCAAAGGTAACATTCATTATCTCAGCTTTTCCCATGTCCTTTGTCACTCTTTCCATTCAGCAGCAGGCTCTCATTTCCCTTAGAAAGTTCCTTTTGTCACCTGTGTACTTATAGAAACATTTCTTTCTGCCTCTGACATTGCTGTCCAGATTCAATTACAGGTCTCTGGTTAGGAAAGCATGCTCTGACAGTGTCTCTCTACTTTTCCCAGGTTACTTGTCCTTCCTTCCATCTTCTGTAAAATTTCTTTTATATATTTGATTCTTTTTTCCCCAGGATTTCCTTGCCCAAAAGTCCTCCAGACTTTATTGTTTTTTCAGAATTCTTTTCTCTTTTAGATAGATTACTAGTGAGGTGGTGATTACTCTGAAGTAAGGTGAACGTGAATGGATTTTTTTAGACCCCTCTCTATCCCAGGGTCTTATCTCTTGAGAGTCTTTCAAGATTCATGAAGATGAAGTGATCCCTCCTCTTCTGAAGGGATGCCTCATCTTCTGAAGTACAGTTATAGTCTTGATGTTTACTTTACATTGACCTCACATGACCCAGAAGTCATTACTGAAACCAACGCTGACCTTCATGTCACCAACAAATCTTTGATTTTAAGAGGCACAAATGTTTTTAAATACTAACCATGAAGTTGTCCTTTCTGTTAATTTACTGATTTGCTGATAAAAGGAGTTATTTTGATTATCCTAGAGAAAGGAAGGGAATAGTTTTGAAATATCTCTTCTACAGACATTATCTAGATTAATAATGGAAATTGTTAACTAAGCATTAACTTTTTCTGATTGACCTGAGTAAACCCATAGTTGCAAAGATTAGAGTTGGGGAAAACAGGTACATTTTGCCTCATATTCTTATTAATAATAGTATCCCTGCAGCTTTATTAGTGGTTACTCTTGCAAGTACAGACTCAAAAAATTATGTTACTCCAATATCTATCTGTGATATCAAGCCTATGTTATGTTAAATTCAGTAGTGCTGTTGATCTTACAAATTTTTTGGGAGAGAAGGTAATGACATGGCTGCATGTGGACTGGTAAAATATAAGGTTGGAAGCTTTGGCTCTGTAAGGACTTAAAGAGCAGAGCTGCCTGTGTCAAACACTCTTTAGGCCACAGAAGGACATTGCCATGAGATAAGCACAGAAGGGAGTGACAGGACGTTTCTAACTTGGCAGAGGTGAGATCTGCATGGCACATCCTGGTTAAGGCATCCAGACAACAATTCCCACTGTGGCAAACTGTAAAGAAGCAACTGCTCACACACATAGCTCTGGTCAAACATAGTTCACCCCAAGTTAGGGGACAGGTGACACCTTAGACCTACAATGACCAAGGAAGCTCCCCCAGATATGGCTCCCTGGATACCTGAAACTTGGACTGGAAGATAAGCTACAAGAGCTGGGAACTCAAGGTAAGATAAAGGTGGCATTATTGTCCAGGTGTTATCTCTGACCTAGGGGAAGGTAACAGAGCTGGGGGAGAAGAATGGATCACTGATAATGGACACAAAGAATGCAGAATTTCTGGGCCACAAGGAAAGGCAGCTCTGCTGAAATCAGCTCTGACTGGGTAAAAGGCAATTCTAGCAGGTGGAGATTGTGACTATGGTCTCACAACCCACTGAACCAAGCCACCCACTGATTCAGAAGAAGACAAAGACTGCATGGGGCTAATTAGCATTAGAAGTGAGGACATCATTCAGCCAATAGACTAAGAGAATTGTTAGGGCAATAAGCATTAATTCCTTTGTTTGCCAAATCTATAGATAATGAAAACTTTGGGACCGCACACCACTGAGAAGCCCATGGGTGAAGGACGACCAAGGGGCTGGCACTGGATCCATGGATGCTTTGTCATCAGCTTGATCTCTCTGTCTCTTTTGTCTCTTTTCTTTTTAACTCTCTACCTCAAATTTGTTTTTAAATAAAATCTGCATTATTGACTTCAGCAATGTGTCTCATTTGCACCTTAATACTAGCAGAAACATCCCTAAATAATTGGATCGTAACAGACATCGTAATATTTGTCTGAATATTCTTCCTTGAAGAATATCACAGTGTGACAAGGCTGCACCCTACATCTCTGTAAATATATGCAACACCTGTAACTTAACAACAACCTTTTTGTTTTCATTTAGAAAAACCCATGTCCTGTTCTCAATGGGGATTTGACTGGGAGCAAAATTAAAGAAAGCTAAAGTTATATTCACATTCTAACAGAAGCTGCAACAGTAGGGAATCTATAGGATAAAATGCAATTGCTACTACCTGGATGGAATGCAGTTGGCAAGCATGGAGTCTATCCCGTAGTGTTTACCAACACACAGCCTGCAACATTAAGCACATGCAAAGAGGGATGAGGGGTGGAGGGTGGAGTGAAGACACCACAGCCAGACACTCTGGTAATCCTTGCAGGGAAGGGAAGCTGATAGCACCATGTAGTGGATACGTGGGCACTGTACCCACTGAGCAAGCATTCCAGATTTTATTGACTAATTTAAGAGCAATGTGAGAGAATTTTACACCAATTAGTACCAAAAGCACATGTGAATGGAGTCACTCAAGCTCCACCTAAATGTAAAAAAATATTGTAGAAGTGAGTCAAGAATGGCTAGAAATTAGAGGAGAGTCCATTATAACTCGTGGGATCAGAAGGGCTGAATGTGTGCTTCAGTCCCATATGGATGCCTAATGGTAAGAACTTTATGGACCTTAAATTATTATCTTGAGTTAGTTTTCCTTGTTCATTTGAGCTTGTCTCTATACTGCTTCAAATTTTTTTTGTGGATAGTTACTATCACCAGCAATTTTCAAACCTTATCTATCATAATTTTCTATTATCAGTGTGCTTGTTAATAAAGTGTCTTACTCTGTAAAGTGTTTAGTGTTAGTCCCTCAAAGATGTTGCCAACTGTGGATAACATATTTGATAAAAGCAGGGAGATCCAGGTCTCCCTTTCTAATCTGTCACAAAGGATTTGATTCTGGTACTCTTGGCAGGTATCCCTAAGCAAATCAGTTGAATCACCCTCCAATACAGTGGAGTCCCCACAATGGAACACTGACAGACTGGTCAGGTACAAGGCCCTTGGCTTTCCCAGGTCATTGGCAGACTGAGCAAACATAAAAGGCTCAAGGAACCCCTCCACTTTTATATGACACTCCTCTGGGCTTCATATGATAACTTTAATTCATACAGAAAATAATTTAAATTCAGCTATCAAAAAGACAATCTATAGAAGCTTCTTCCTTCCCTCAACAATTTTCTTTAAACTACTTCTACTTAAAAGAAACCATGCTGAATATGCATTATTTATTTTTTATGTCTACACTAGAGATTGTGGGCATGTCTGTAAGCCTGTTTGCTTAAAACCTACCTGTCAAATGTACCTCATTGTGAAGGATGTCCCTTATTTTAGACTCAAACCTGATGTTATGCTAAATTTATTCCTTTAAATTACTTATATCAGAAATGCTGAATCAGTGTATTGAAGTGATTCAAAATGTTATGCTGAGTCTGCTTTCCCTGTAGGGACCGTGACAGTGGGCCTCACTACTGGGATCACATTCACTGCCAATACCCTTCCTCATATAGCTGACAACATAGCAACTTTCCCATAGAAGAGATGTGCAGGGAAATAATATTTTTCAGAGCCAAGTTAGAAGAGCTAACAATTTACTCCATTGTCTTGAGTATTTGACAGTTCACTGAACCCTGTATTTCACTGTCCCTTCTTTCCTATTTGCCTGTGGGATAAAACTACATGGGTTAATCTTGAAGATATTCTAAATGCATCTCCTAAAAAATATAATATTTCTTTTTCTTTTCTGAGAAATGAATTCAAGGCTGACCAGATATAGCATCAACACAACTAATCAGCTATTATATGTTGTATTTTTAATGTCAAAATTTTCCTTTAAAAGGAATTTAAAACACAATTAGTTTAAAGGTGTGAAATGCAGTCATTTCCCATTGCATTTCTGTAAGTAACCTTGCTGTAGTGTGGATGACTTTGCACAAGGTCTTAGTTTTTTCCATTGTCTATCATCTTTTCAATACTCAGAAAACTAAAAGACAGTAGCAATGAAAATACTTTGTACAAAGCCCACACACATCAAGCATAGTATATTGAGGATTAATTAAATACTTTACTGTGTGTGGGGGTTTTGTTTTGTTTAGGATGCAAGTGCAGTATCATTGCAGTATCTGATACCTGTAGCAGCTTGACCATTTTTTATAGCAGCAGGAAGATTAATGTGGTTGTATAATAGCCTAATTAAGTATAAATTTGGCTTCTCAGGTGTCTAAAAAGTCCTTGAGGTTTCTGAAACAGAAAGATTAGAGAGAGGATTATTCTTTTTGAAACAAGAACTGGAAAATGTTTATTTCATAAAGAAGAAATTTTTTTTCTTTTAAGGAAGAGTCAAAAATGCAAACAAAATGTCTTTAACAGTAAAACACTTATTCTCTCCATTTTTAATGCAGGGTATTTCAGATATCACTGTGATTCATAGATACACTTCTTTGAAATTTTTCCACCCTGCTTGCAGCAATAGAATATATAAAGGTTAGCATTTTTAATACCAAATAGTCATTAATACGTGCTTCTAGTAATTTTACTGGCTAAGATGTCATTCTCTGTGGCTGAGCATATTTATTGCCCAAAAAACTCAGAGGCATCACTAAATTTTGGCAAGAAATGTAACAAATCATGTTCTGAAGTGTAATAATTCGTAAGTAAAGATTCTTTTCATTCTCCAGAGGAAGAAAAATTTGCTAACAAGAAACATTAGCTGCCTTATAGTAACATATACACAATTCCTTTAAATCATGAGCTCTCAACTAATGGAATTTCCTTACCAAATGGAGTCTTCAAAGACCTCATTGTGGGGAATGGTGTGGTTTTTATGATCATATTTTGTTATGTTTTGTTTCCTGTTGCTTTGTATTCATTTTAAATCCAGGCTATATATGCTTCACTTCAATTTTACCATATGATTGGTTTGAGTATTTTCAGCACTGAAGAAAGAATCCTTTTCTCTCTTTCAGCTTCTCTCTCAGAACGCACCAAACTGATCTTCACTTCAGTGTTCAGTCCTGCCAAGTAACCACAAGGGCAGGCTTTAGACCTGTCCATCACATAAGACAATCTCTTGTGTGCCTGCATATTTTCATCCTGCTTTTCCATACCCTACTTCCAGAAAGTTGTTTGGGTGGTTTTTGTTTTTTGTTTTTTTTTTTCTTTTTTTTTTTTTTTGTGGTGGGGGGAGGGTTAGGGTTTTGGCTTTGTTTGTTTGTTTGTTTGTTTGTTTGTTTGTTTTGGAGGATGAGTGGGTGGTAGCATATCCACAGATTTCTTTGTAGACTTCTTGTACTGTAGAGTGGAAACAACTGAAAATTTAGGTTTGCTTCACCTTTTTCCCCATGCCTTCAGTGTATTCTCCATTCTGATTTGGAACCTTCTAATTTTTCCTTTTATTTTTTTTTTTTTTGTTATCATTACAACATTTGGAAACAGATTTTAGAAAACAGGAAATCATGTCCTCTATACAGTATTCTTTTCATAATTTTACATTAATTAAGGCTTGTTTCTTATTGATTGCCTGTTCCACTTTCCCTGAGCTGTTATTCCAATTGGCTTTTTGCCCACTATGCATGACTTTTTACCACAGAAACTTCTGGAAAGTATTCACAGTCTATCTGCTCATTGTATTACATTTTAACCCTTAAGTTTTGTGCCCAGAGTATGAACATTTTCATTCTTCTTCTCTCTGCTTCTCCTTTCAAAGCAAATTTAACACATGGGTATAAAGTTCATTTAACTTATAATGGCAGTAAATTACTGAAAAAAAATAAATCTAACATAATAATAAACCATTGGTACTTAATGCTGTTGCTCACAAAGAGCCACCTACTGCAATTTGAAACACACTGGCTGTTTAACCTGCACTCCAGAAACAAGCATTTAAAATTATCTTTCATTTACATTTAATAGTTTTCCTGCAAGACTTCTTCTGCTATAAATCTTAGGTGTGTGGTTTTGATCAGAAACAGAAACAAAAGTCTTGCAGTTTATCTGCACTGTGAGATTACCTCTGGCCACATCCAGGTTATTAACAAAAATGCTCCTTCTGTATCTTCAAAATAATACACAGGTACCAGGAGACTTCATTGTTTCAAGGAATGTGAACAATCTGTCAACAAGCATAATTACATAGGCTAGTTTTCCCTGTGCTAGCAAAGTAAAATGTAAAGGAGAACATTCCTTTTGTATTGCAGAAGAGCCCCTCTCTCAACCAAAAACAAACAAACAAACAAACAAAAAAACAAAACAAAACAAAAAGAAACCAAACAAAACAAAAAAACAAACCAAAACAAAACAAAACAAAAAACACACAATACCCCAAAGGAAAAACTATTTCTTTAAAATTGTTTAGGTAAAATTATTAGAAATAGGAAACATGGAAGCAATCAAGAAGTCTGTGAACAAATAACATGCATATTTTGTGTGCCTGGTTTAGGCAGTCCGTTTCCATTTTTGTGACAGCTGTCTTCTCAAACTCTGCAGTGACATTTTGCTAACAAGGCATTCATTTGCTGTGATGAAAAGGCACAATTTTTATATCCTTTTGACTAAAATATGTCTTATCCCGTATTGGGAAACCTGTCATCTTCCCCCAACTAAATCTATGGCTACTACACGGACAGTAACACTACAAATTATCCGGATTTACTTTCTAAAGAAGTTATTGCATAGAATAATATATAGAACTTCTATCCTAATACATGTAACAAAAGATGTTTGCTTTTGCATTCAGACTTTCAATTTAACTGTCCCTCAGAGAAATCAGCAGTTGTTGTGATGGGATATAGAATTACAAAAAGTATCCAGAAGAGTCTTTCACCAAAGTTGCCTGTATTACAGTGCTCTTTTAAATCACACAGTAGGAGCTGCATCTGGTTTCTAAAATTGTAGTTTTATAACTTAACAGAAGAGGTGAAAATTAAAAAAGCTTTTGAAGTTTATTACTTTAACTAGACAATTCTTTCAAATAATACAAAATTTAATCCTGTTTTGTTTTGTTTTGTTTTTAATAGTTTGTCTGTTGTCAGTTATCAAGAAAACCTACATGGTTTTCAGTAATGGAAATTGACCATTCTGCAGTCTGCAGTTTATACAGAAAAAGAACCCCAAACCCCAAAACAAAACCAACAGTCTCAACTCTGCAAATCTTGTCTTCCTGTTAAGTGTCATTTAAAAGAGCTCAAATGAGCATATTATGTTAATGAAATATAACCAACTGGGAAAATATTGCTATTTTATAAGATAATGCAAATTATCCTTTTTATAATGTAAGATATCCTTGACAAGTTTATTCAGAGGAATACAATTATCATAACCCTTTGTAAACCATAAATTATACAATTTATGCATGTTTGGTCTTCATTATGTAAATTTCATAGTTTATGTTTTTAGAATTTGTTCAAGCCATTGCCTCAGGTATGGACAACTGCCAACATAAGTTTTGGGAAAATCTGAATTATCACGCACTCCTGATTTTTATTTTTTTTTTTTTTAATCTGGATGTATCATTTGTGGTACCTATGTTAGATTCAATTAGTTCACTTTTAAAATTGTATGATGACTGCACATAAAATGTCGCTATGTTTCCAGATATCTTAAATATAGTAATGGTTCCTGTATATTGGATCTAAAACAATAATACTTTGATCTGTATCTTTCATGGAAGGTCAGATAACCCAAAAAAATAAATTGTCATCATAAATAGCTTTTAATTTTATGATCATATACAAGGATCTTGATCTATGTTTTTCTATACTGCCTTCCCTGATAGCAGTTTCAAAAAAATTCTCATGGAGATGCAAGCATTGTATTGTGAATATTTTTTTACCTCTCCCTTCCTAAAGCTGCCCCTTTATTCTCAGGTGCCACCACCTCACTCAGTGTCTATATCATCATATTTTGCCATTACCCAGGGGATTTTACTGCTTCTGTAAAATTGTAAGTTGCATCATTGTCACTATATCTGATAAATGCCTATACTGACAAGCCATCTTACCACACAGCAGATATAATTCCACTTCACTCACTCTGATAAAGACTATAACCTAAAATAAAGCTTAATCATATCAAAGATCCATTAATAGTGAATGTGGGTCAGAAGAGGAACCTTAAAGGTACTGATTCTAGGCCAGATATTTCAAAACACTGAGCAAGAATATGCTCAGATTTAATGCTCACAGTATTTTAGGTAAAGATACAGAGCTTAAATCTGCCTTTTGAAAGCCTCACTCAGAAGATATACAAAAATGTATTTTTAAGAATCTGTCATTTCCAGTTAAAGTCAGTTATCCACTTACTTTCAGTCTTCCAAATAATTGAGTAACACATGGGTTTGTTGTTTGCTTGTTGTGGTTTTATTGTTTGGGGTTTTTTAATCCAGTAGTGAATCTGCCTGCTTTTTAAGCTGCCTTTATGTTAAAGAAAAATTGCATACAAAGAGTGAGGTAGAGGTCCAGGTCCTTTCTGTGCATGACTAGATTAAAAACCATATTTCAATTTTCCACTTAAGTGCCCTAACCATTGTGTAAGCTACTAAGTCTATTAGGATGGTTCCACTGTGCAGAACATAATTCAAGAATCATTGAGTCATATAAAGAAAACATAAAAAGAAGCACAGCTTTGTAGCTTTAGTAGTTACAGACCTTACCACTCTGGGTGGAAGCCTAAATCTGGTGCCAAATCATGGGACAGCTTCTGTGTTCTAACCACTGTAATTTGTCTGTAAAGCCTGTGCTTTTTGCTTTTTCTTCTACTTTCATATGAATTATTCTAATCCCTATGTTTCTTCTTGCTATTTTTTTTTTTTTTGGTTGGGTCTTGTTTAGTAGCTGCCATAGAAAAACTTATAGCAACCTTAAGTATCTAATCATAACATGCATGTCCATGGTAAAAGCAAAACCTCTCCAGGTAGAAAAAACACAAAAAATATTGATTTTTTTTTTTTTAAATAGAATAGATAAACTCATCTTTGTATATATTTACACACACACACACACACACACACACATATATATACTTACAATAGCTGTTTACAAAAGTAGTCCACACTAATATAAATTTTGTATACTTCAGCCACATCAGGTTACTCACAGGACTGCTGAGTTCTAACCATTTAAGAAAAGCTCTGTTACACGCAGAAGAACATCTCAAAGCAACTAAGGAAACTTCTACTTAAAGTGTCTCTCAATTAGAATATTTCTTTGTGCTTCACTGTGAAGTAGCAGGTGACACAACTATCAGGTTTATGATTTTGAATATATGCACCTTTGTTCAGTAGAAAATCTAAATTTGTCTAAAAGCTCCACTGTATCTGCAATTTCTGTGGGTTTTACAGTTTTGTATCAATATGAAATCATTATTAATCTTGCTAAGTATATATAAATATTTATATATATTTGTGATAACTGTTTATTAATAGCCAATCATGCATGCATATGATGAAATTTTACAATAGGAACCATTTCAGAATGTGCCAAATATGCTGGAAAAATAGATTTAATTAACTTGAGCAAAAATCAAAATAATTTTGCATTAACATATGTATCCGAAGAGTGTACCTTCCATATAAAATAGTTTACAGTTGCTATAAAGAGTAAACAAAAAACCAACAAATCCTATTAGTTGTTATCACTGCCTTGTAGTGTTTCTATATGTGACTAGGATATTAAAATCCACTGGTAAAATTTAAATCTCTTAGTACCATTAACACAACCAAACAACCCAAATATGTTTTATACATGAAATGATCATATCTCATGCTGTTTCTATTAATTGTTCATGGAACAGAGTAGAGGGATGCATGAAGCATATGCAGCTTTAGACAAGAAAATATCATAAAGGATTTATGAAGGTAGGCATATTTAGTTTGGGTAGGAATTAAACACTCTGGAATACCATGCTGAAAAATCATCCCTGATTGAACAGAGAACTGATACACTATGGCAACTTATATAAGGACCTGGAAGGTTGAGTTTTGTGATAAGTTTACAAATCCATGTTTTAAAAAGACTTCTTTAGCAGGAATTCTTAGATGTCTGCATAGTAAGATTTTCAAATCCAGAGGTATATTTATGCACATTTTATAGCAGTACCATATAGTTAATACATGTAATAGAACTGGGCCTCATAGAATCCACTTCGTAGCAGCACACAGGATTGAGAAGGTAGTGTGGTACCTCTGCAAGTCAAAAAACTTTTGCTGCTACCTATCAGTGCCTGGTTTCCCTATGCTGTCAGATGATCAATGCTTTTAGGCAAGTGCTGTAAATTCTCATTATTGGCATCTACTAAAGGGAACTGTCTACTAAGTGATAATAAACTCCACAAAAGTGTCTAGTCTAGTATTTCAGATATTGCGAGTGGAAAATAAGTTGAAAGTGGTTATTAAATAAAATGAAAACAGCCTAGAAAGTTTATTGTAGCTAATTACATATGGAAATTACAGGACCTGATTCTAGAATTAGATTCTTAAACACTTTGTGTTCACTTTCTGCTTAATTATGGGGATGCTTATTGCGTAATCAGTCAGCTTTTGACATTAATTTTTTTGCATACATTTAAAAATGTGTTTTTACAAAACAGCAAATGTTTACTCTTACCCCTAGCATAGGATGCAAAAATTTTGTCTTTCTCTGTTGAACTATGTTTGCATGTTGTACAATTGGCCAGGATTTTTTCCTCTGCCACCCACAGGTGTGTGAAATGCTCAGTCACAGCTGTGGGATAGATTTACTTCCATCTCAGAGCAGGGTGGCCTTGACCACATTATTTGCAGCAAGTTTGTTATTCCCCAGAGGACAACAGAGCTTTGGTGGGAGCATAATAATAGCTGGTGTGGGACAAAACACGCTGAAAAGCATGTAGGCAGTCAGAGAGAAGTGTGCCAGTGTTCGAGGCCATGACTTGACTTTTAGGTTTACTGGGATAGATGCAGTCTGAGAGGCACAAGCCTGTCAATCTCCTATTCTTAAAAAATGACTTTTTAATGCTCTTCAGGATATTATTGCCTATAAAAGGCTGTTGTATAAGAGAAAGCAGTTTGGAGTTTCTTTGGAGAGTGTAGTTTAAGGCTAACAGTCACCTAAATGTAAGAGTACTCATCCAAATATCTGAATGCAGAGCCTGAGTTTTCTTATCAACACCTCTTTGCTCACCAATTTTATATGAAACAGCCCTTGCATGTGTTTGGGACTGGGACTCATTCTCTTGAATCAGCATTTCACTTTTCTGAAGCCACAGCTCTCTACAGATTCAGGGTGTTTGTTTCACCTGCATTTTCTTTGACCCCTGTATAATAATTCTGCTTGATAAAGTCATTATTAAGCAGATTTTTTTTTTTAAATTTGCATGAAAATAAAATTGCATTTATAGATAAAAAAGTCAACTATTAGTAAAAAATTCTTGGATGAAAATGTGTTTTAATAAAACGTATTTCCCCAAAATTCAGACATCAATATTAAAAAGGTTTTTTAAGATCATTGAAAATGGAGTCAAAATTTGGTATCAAAAGAAACATTTATTTCTCATTTTTCCCTTTCTTTTATGGGTGACAAATCTAAAGAAAATTTTAAGAATGGAAAGTAATTCAAGCCATAGTCAGAAAGCTTTAGAATGAAGTACTCCAACTTATTGCAGTACTTTGCATTTATTATTCAGTTATGATCATGAAGTTGACAAACTTTCAGATTAAGTTCCATGCTTATGGATCTGCTACTACCATGCACCTACCATGGATCTACTACTAAAGTGAATGTTAATTCACAGAAAACCAATTTTTATTATGAGTTTCAATACTTACTGGAAATACGATAGTTGCTTTCTTAAAGTTAAAATTTACAAGGTCATAGACAAATCTTTAAATGACAATTTATGCTGCAGAAAATTCAGGACCATGGCAACTTCCAGGACTTGCATGAATACTATCTTCCCTGGTCTTTACCAGATATTTCTTGCAAACCTCGTGAATTTCTAAGACTTCATTAGTGCCACACATGGATCTTTTCTTTTTTTACCTCTGTTGTAGTGCAGATACGGTTTTAAGCTAATGACACTTTTGAAGGATAGGTTTTGTTTTGCTCCTTTTCATCCTCCTGTAAATTTATTGATCTACTGAAAAAGCACACCTGAAAATGTCTATTCTTTCCATGTATCTTATGGTCGTGTGTCTTCAGTTTCTTTTCATTGACTCTGAAATGGAATTAATCAACACACTTTGTCTTAGACTTCATATCAAATTTAAAGACAGCCAATGTTTGCCAAGATAAGTCTCATTCTGAGTCAATGATAAATGGAACATTTTAGCCATCATATTTCTTCGTAAAAAATGTGAACATTGATTTTATATATGTTCATAGTCTATAGAAAGTGATACAGTTTTTAATCATAAATATTTTTTTCTTGTGAAATTCACATCCTATAGTGGAATAAAAGGGGTAAAATAATTGATACATTTGCAATTTTTTGCTTCTTATTAGAATTTTAAATATTACAAAGGGTACAATATAGATCTAACATAATTACCTATATTTGCACTTGAATTATTCTAAGAAGTCAGAGACAAAAGTCTTCATAAGGTCTGACTAATAACAAAAATTCTAACATAAAAAGCATCTGTAAAATTACAGTATTTTTAACAGATTAAAAAAATCATCAGTTGAACACAAAATTACATATTTCAGTATATATGTATTTCTGATATGTACAGATACATCTATAATGTAACTATTTCAAAGAACATAGAGGAATGGAATGTTTTTCTTTATTAAAGACCAACTGTTGTCAATATTTAGTCTTTTGAATGTTGAGAAAAATAAACTGTTTATCTAATCATTTATTTACTTGTTGATTTTTAAAATTCTTGACTCCACTATTGTCATAAGAATTTCAATTGTTCTATTTTCTTGATACAGACTGAAAAAAATGAATTAATTATTAAAAATCTGAAAGATTTTATTTTTTTTTCACAACCTCTTAGCTATCTTCCAAAGTAAAATAACCCAACCCAACATTTTTAATGAGTTTTACTAATATTAGGATGTTCTGCAAGACCATTTGCTGTCTTACTTCCATGGTAAAGCTGCTATACATCCCTATGTGTATTACAAAAGTTCACAATACCTAGTTCAATATAGCACCATGCCTGCCAATTAAATATTTTAAATTTTCAGGAAAACAAATGCATAGTGAAGCACCTTAGCTTTGCAATAAATTTTGGGGGAAAACTGATTTTCTGATTGATTCAGGTAATATGAATAAATTATTAGTCCTTATGGGAACAAAGAAAATTAATCTTTTGAGCACAATGAAATTAAAAGGTTTTGGCTTGCCTGATCTGAACAAAGTAAGATGAATTTTTAATACAGCAAATTAATTAGGCACATAATGAGGAATAGGATGCATAATAACTCTAATTCTGATAAATAGCAAAATAATTCAGATCCTCAAAGAAATAAATATCATCCATCACAAACACACCTTAAATTCTGTTTGTTAGGGAATATTAATGGTAAGAGAGCTTGCACAGAAGAGTTAGATAAATTCTATTTGCTGATTTTGCTCAGTGCAATTACATTACGTGCTGACCCTCATCTGTAACTTTTTGCGAAATTGATTTTAGGACATTATTCATTTCTGAAGGTGTTAATGTACCATAAAGGATTTGTATTATCGTTAAACATACTGTCTATGCCAGGTGTTACATGTTATTTGCTTCTGCCCTGAAGATCATTTAACAGCTTATAAATCTTTATGGCCCCATGATGTTTTGCTACAATAATTTGCATGTTTAAATAGCTTCTGAATTATGCATTCTAAAAATAAGTAAAAAGCAAAGCAACATTTTTGTTATCAAAGAACACATATCCTCTGTTTTACAATAGCCTTAGTTACAAATGTCAAGCAATACTAGTACAGGAAACAAGTTGATTAGGAATGCAAAGCCAATTTTATCTTAACTTTTGGCAGCATAAAGGTATTTCAGTGCAGATTAAGTAGTTAATCAGTTTAAGACATGTTTAAGACATCAGTTTAAGACACTCCAGGAACTTTAAAGAATTATATAACTATATAACTCCATTTCAGTAGAACATCATGGATGCTATCTGTAAGTGTGCTTTGAAATCTAAGAACTAAATATTTATAAATAAAATCTAATACAATTTCTTCTATAACATAAAATGGATTTGAAATTTTATAGTGGCTGATTTTATAAACTTGTCATGACTTTTTGTTACTCTGTGTATCTTCATTTTAATGGATAGGTTTATGCACCAGAGGAGGCTACTGCAAAGACAGGGGCTTGTCCTTTTTAGTTCATACAGTCTGAACCACCACGGGAGGGGGAGGCTTTGGGAAAAACTGGGCTCAGGTTTTCAAAGTGCATTTCAGAATGGAATGTTTACAGAACTGTAGAAACAACAGGGATTTTATACCAAGAAGGAAGCTTCCTCAGGGAAGCACAAAGAGAACAGGTAATCATCAGAACTCACAGAAAAAGATTTCCTATGAATGTGGAACAGAATTTTACTTTGCTACTTGATCCTCAGCTCTGGTCAGCTTGTACCTCCTTTTTATTACTTGCAGTGTCTTGATGCTTCTGATGTTGCTGTCTCAGTGGTCACTTGGTGGTCTGTGTGATTCATGTGCCTGCTTTGAACTGTCTTTTCAACTCCAACTGAAATTCGTGGGAGAGTCCCCACTGACTTAATTTTGTACATCTGAGGCCTCCCTTTTCAAGAGAAGGCAATGACAAAATCTATCATGTTTCAGCTGCAATTTTTGAAATTTCTTATACAAAGTTAGTTCGTCTATGCAGATTATGCTCATATATTGTATATGATGGTTAATAGATGTTTACTAGAAAAACAGTTTGAAAATAGATGGTGAAACATACATTGACATTTAGCGTAGTTAATATAAGGCAATTATCATAAACTCCATTATAAAACTTACACTACTTTCTCATGCTCTTATTCACTAAGTCACTGTTTTATATATATAGTCAGCATTACTCATTTTATTTATGAAATTTTTTCTATATACTCACAATAGTAATATTTATTCTCTCATCTGTAATTTAAAGTTTGTATTTTTCAGTGGGAACTTTCATAATATTCAGACAGGTTAATCCTTTAACTTTCTATTAAAACTTAGAGACTATACACTGCATGGAAATTATTTTCTTTAACAATTAAAAAACCCCCAAAACAACAAAGGCTGTTTTTGTGTCCTTAGTACCATTAGAACAGATTATTTATATAGCCATTGATATGTATTCTAAATAAGAAATGGTCAAACATGGTGAAAGATGGTGATATGAACATAGGTCTGAAATTCCTGAAAAAAAAAGAATTTAGATAGGGTTTAAGAAATGTAATAATTACCAATTTGATCTTCATAACAACATGGTACATATCATTCCAGACTATGTGCAGAATGCAGTTTATTAGGAAGTAAATTTATGTTTAAAAGTATGAAGGTAGGGCTGCTGATGCATTTTATGAGAGATAGCAGAGGCTATTTCTTGTACAGTATTTTGTTTAATAAGGAATTGGTCATTGTTCATTGTTGACAAAAAAATCCTAAGAAAACAGTTTTAAAAATATTTGGTGTAAAAAAAAATGAAAGTCTTATCATGTAGTGTTTAATCCTGTTAGTCATAGTAATAAAAATGCATGAAACTGAAAAATAACTTCAAGCCATTAGAAAATATCCATAAATCCTAATTCTCTGATAATAACTTACTACAGAAATGGTCTATGTCCTTCACATGCCATCTTTCATAAGGTATATCTGTTCATACTCTAATTATAGTAAAAGATAAATCCAGTACACAAAGAAACAGAAAATTTTTGATTGATTTTCTGGTTTTGAACTAAAGACTAATTTCTTATTCTTTTCAAAAACATATTTGTGAAGCTGTTTCATACAAGCTTTATTGATTTTAATTGAAAAATGTATTTAATATAATAATTAAAAATGCTAATATTGTGTAGTGAGAAGGTACAATAGGTCAAATATAACTGACATTATTTTTGTTAGTATGCTTTTTAAATTTTTTTACTTTTTAAAATTGATATAACAATATCATAGGTTGACAGTTAAGATTTTTTCAATTTCTTGTTTATTTATAAACAAAAACAAGATTTCTTAATACATCTGTACTTGCACAGGACACATCTGGAAACAGACCTTGACAAATGTAGCCTCTAGCTAAACCCATTAACTCCGAAAAAAAGAAGTTGTTTCCCTTGCCCAGATACAGCTTCTCCAATGATACTTTCTTACATATATTGAATTCCTAAGCAAGTATGATTAGAGGATATTCCTAAAGGCAGTTGTTCTGCAAAATGCAATATCTAAAGGAAAGTAGGAAAGATATTCCATCAATTTACAATCAATTTCCTGAAAAATATTGCCAGTAAACTTTCTATTTAGTGGGCTGCTATAGTAACATAGTTTATATTATTTCTTTTCATTTCATTCTGTTTTTTTCTTTCCTAAGTCTGTTCCACTTTGGCTGGGTCAATAACAGATGGTCTCTTGACTAATCTTTTTTTTTTAAATCTTTTTTCTTGGTGTTCTCTCTGTACAGTCTTCTATATGTGTTCCTTATTTCTTTTCGAACTCTATTTCTTTCCAATAATTCTTTCTTTTGATCACCTTCCTCGCCTTTCTCCAGAAACCTGGTTTCCAATGAAGTTTGTCTCTTCTTTATTTGCCCTAAAATTTAGACATTAAGCAAATAATATTACTGGATAGTAATTAAGGGGAAATGCTAAGGACACTGAAACAGGAGAGAGGCTCTTAAGTAAATGTCTGAAAACCTGAGACATTTATCTTCCTCTTCTTTGTGGCAAATGAATATACATATATATTTCTATCAGGGAGTTACAGATTGCCATGGAGTGTTTAGAAGACTGACAGATTTCATCAGTCTTAAACCATAAAACTAAGGTTTGCTAAGTACCTTCATTAGCAAAATATTTCTTACAAATGGAGAGTTCTTGCAAATTATTTATGATCATTGCTGCTTATACAAAATTCTCACTTTTTAAAAATTATATTCTGAATTATATATAATTAGTGATTATATATTTCCATAGATCTGAAATTGAACTTTTAGCACTGACAGCTATCTTGTTAAGTCTTATCCTTAGGGTCCAGGTGATCAGCACTGAGAACTCATCAACCAGAACATTGTAACTAAGATGTAAGTTTTCCTTGCTTGCTCTTGCCTGATGATTTTATGCTGTCGCACTCTTCTCTGCTACTTATTGAACATATGTGATCAGGCCCTAAGCCAAGACGTGATTTCTAGAAAACATCAATGAAGCTGGTAAAAGATCTAGAGAACAAATCCTCTGAGGAGCAGCTGAGGAAACTGGGATTCTTTGGCTTGGGATACAGAAGGATCAGGTAAGCTTTGATTACTCTGAAACACCTACCTGAGGTTGTGGGAAGGTGAGTGTTGGTTTCTTTTCACAAGTGACAAGCCAAAGGATGAGATGAAATGACCTCAAGTTGTGTCAGGGGAGGTTAAGCTTGAATATTAGAAAAAAATCTCTTCACTAAGATGGTGGTCAAGCACTGGACGAGGCTACCCAGGGAAGTGATGGAAACACCCTTTGTGTTGTGATGAATCCAGTGACTGGTTGTCTATGACTACAGGCTGTTCAGAAGGCACAGGCAAGGAAGGAAGGGCAGAAACATGCTCTCTACATCAAGACATGGATAGTGTAAAGAGCTCTCTGAAAAACAGCCATAAACAGGTTGAAAGCTTGTGGGTTAGAATCAGAGACTGAGGCAACAAAGGGAGTACCTGGTGATTGGTGTCCACTACAAGATGCCTGTTGCTGAAGCCTCCTTACACCAGCTCTGGGAGGTAACATGCTTGCAGATACTTGGCTTGCTGGAGGACTTCAATCAGCCTGATTCCTGCTGAAAATATAGCATAGCTAATCTTGGAATGGATGGAGGGTAGCTTCATACATGAGGTAACAGACAGCTCTGCAAGCAGGGATGTGATACTGAACCTGATGATCCCCAATACAACTGAGCTAATTGGTGATGACAGGAGTGGAGGCAGCCTGGGCTGACCCTAACCATATACTGGTGGAGTTCACAATCTTGAGGAATATGGGTCAGGCATAGGGAAAACTCAGGACCCTGAATTTTGAGAAAGCAAACTTCCACATGTTCTATTTGCTAGACTGTTTCTCAGACAAATAAGGGCAGCTGTTGGGACAGATTTTTATATTAGTCGTGCATATTCTTTGGAGCTATTTGAACAAATAGAATTAGATACTATAATAAAAATGCTCCCTTTTCCTTGACAATCTAAATTATCCTGGTAATTCATTACCAACTGCACTGCCTGCAATCAGAAAACAACACAAAATAACTCTCTCTAGTGATTAGTGTCTAAAAGTTCCATGCAGGATGCAAATTAAAATGACTAGATGAATTATCTCTAGGATTTCAAAACAGACTTGACAAAGTTACCAATTTAGATTTTCCATGGTCCTTATGCTTCCATAATTGCATTTATTCTTTTTTGGCCATTTTTATTTCTGTATTGATGAGGTCTTAAGGATCATTCAACTGCATGGTTCGCTTTTCCTGGAGAGAAAGAGTGAGCTAAAATGCTCCACCGCCTTTTTTCTAACAAGTTACTCCTTCAGCCTTGCTTATTAAACTCAACAGATTAAACCTTGCATAACTTTAGGCTGCAGTGCCTGACTATATCAGGATACCAATCCCCCACTTCAACCATGCTTGCCTCTCAACTTGCTACAATTGCCCATATCAACAACCCAGTTCTAAAGAAGTAGTTGCAGCAAATTTACAGGACTCATGAAAGAGGGTTGTAAACCATGGCAGCACTACTGCAGCAAGAGTAGAGAGTGCTCCTACATTCTTCACAGGCATTGACTTTTCCAAACTAATAAATGAAACTCTATGTGTGGCAAAATAGATCCCTCATATTTTCTTAAGCATTTCAATACATATTTTAGGATTTGATTGACACATTCCCCAGTTTAGTGAAATTCCAGAAATCTAAAGAAACAACCACCTAAATAAGGTACTGAAATTGGGCACATATTTTCTCATTAATAGTAGTTTCTTATGTCTGACTTCAGCTTTTTTTCTCCCTGAGTTAAGAATTCTAAAGTTAGATATATAATCTAGTGAAGAATCCTTCTCTACTGGATCTTCAGTGTTTCAGATTGGAGGTGCTGTTGATGATCTGTAAGTTTTAAAATTTAGAATTAATAATGGCAGTCTGAGCAGCAACTCAGTTAATATAATGCACTGCTATTATCACATGTAAATTTAAATTCCCAAGGTGTTAAGAAACACTAAAAAACACTTGTCTTTATGCATAATGAGAAAAAAAGAGTTATGTTCTCCTATGTTATGAATAAGGTTTTTCTTAAATATTACCAGGAAGATGCTAACTATCATGAGAACAAATTTTCTTCCTAGGAAGCTGAAGGCCTATTTTACCACACAGTAATCATTTTATGCTAAAGAGAATTCAGACTCAAATTTCTATTGATTTTCTGCACAATTTTCATTACTAGTTTTGCCTTTGCAATTAAAAATAATGATGGACTGATATAAAATATATGCAAAAGTAGTGAGAAAATGAGGTATCAACTTATTATTATTGCTGCAATGGGAGAATAAACTAAGCTGATAAAGTTTTATTCAAAAATTATTCAAAATTATTCAGTAATCAACAATCTTTTACACTGAGCACGAGTTGCCAGTGACTGACAGTGATAAATTATATTTATTTCTGTTATTCAGTTGATGATAATGTGCAATTCACATATGAATAACTTTACCTAACCATGATATTTTCCATGTTCTTTGTATTGTTTAACTGTTATTTAGTAATGGACAGTTCCTGAATAGCATGCAAGAGTCACTGAACTTAATTTTTCTCCCAAATTCAAAGAATGTTGAAACTCTCACATTTTTTGTTCAAAGAGAGATATATAATTTTAAATATTTTATCCATTTCAGTTTAAATACTCTAGTGAAAATATTACAGACGTGCAGTAAAACAGTCCTTTTTTATGCCCTTTAAGGTATACATGTTTTAGTTGCTGCTAAGTGACAATGAAATATATCTTGAAGGAAAAAATATGCTATGTGACCCAAATGTCCACTGACTGATTAAGTCAGAGGTATCCTCGGAATTCAAATTATCTGTGCAGGACCATTCAATCTACGGATGTGTCATATAAATTTTACAGAAAGTAATTGATACAAATACATTTTTGCTTGTTTCATTATTGAAGTGACTGACCTGTATGAAATTTGAAATATTTAGGTTCAAATTTATCATAAATTTAAATAAGCTTATTATCTAATAGAAATTCCAATTACTGTTGATTTTGTTATATCACTTCCTCTAATCTTAGCTACCTAACTGTCCTTTGACTTCATGAAAAATAACAATTTTTTAATGTTAATTCCAGATCATCACTGAAAACAATTGTAACAATATTTTAATATATTATCGTTCAAACATTATCTTTCTAAAGCTAATTTCTCTCTGATTTTCAATCATATGGAGAAACAAATACTTTTTATTTTTCTTTCTAAATGGTATTCATTCTTTGTGCGTATCTAAGAAAGATAGACATTCTTCTATTTCCATTCTCCATTTTCAATTTTGAAACTTTTGTCTTTTCCTCTGAAATGTTACTTTTGTATATATTTTCTTTCCTTCACCCTCATCCAGTTCACCCATACTCACACATATTCAGGAATAAAATATACTAACATTTTGCATGTTTTTTTTTCTTAATTTAGAAATTCTAACAAAACAAATTTTAATTCATGAAAAAAGTAGAAAGCCTATGAAGTTAAATGGCTCCCCATGATCTTTCAGGAGAATGCTTAGATTTTATTTTCTTATCAGCTACTGTTTTTTATTTTCTCTGAGGTCCACAATATGAAGAAGACCAAAGACCTATAAAAAGGTTAACCAGATATTATGAAATAGCAGTTTTATATGTCTTCTACTTCATCCCATTTAGTTTTAGCCACCTAAATATTAGGCCTATAAGACTATATCTGTATTACTAAATTAAAGATGATCTGCTAATTCCCAGATCTAAAATAAATGTCAAATATTTGGAATCCATGATACTTAAAGCCAGTATTCCTTGTGTCAGATTTGCATGAAGATGGATAAATGGAATAATAAAAACCAGAGTCAGGAAATTATATAAGATTTAACAGTATGAAAAAGAGTTAAACAATATGAAAAATAAGTATTTAATACTGGACTGTACTCCCTGTCCTGCTTTTGTTCTGCAGCAAGTATTTACCTTATGTCTACATCTATTATGTAAACTCCTTCTTCTACTAAGTTAGAGATACAAATTTCTGTTGGTTTGTGGGTTTTGAGAGGGTTATAAAAAAGAAGGCATTTGTAAAAGAGAAAGAAAAGAAAACCTAGGCTTGACTTGAAGACTCAGGACATACAACCCTTCTTGGCTGGCTGGAGGAGAGTCTGCTCTGGGTCTCAGAGGTGTGTTGTGCCAGCAGTGAGGTTGTGCATGCATTCACAAAAGGTTTGCCCCAACAAATACATGTTATATGGACTCAGAAGGACACAGAAACAGGCAGACAGAACTTTTACAGGCATACCCACAAACATAAACAACATGCAAATAAGAATAAGCAACAGAAATTGGGCCATTCCTATTCCTCCTTAGGGCGAATCCTATTCCTCCTTAGGGATATCCACTAGTAAAACTGGCATATCGGAATGTTCACATACCACCACCAAGTCACATGCCCAGCCACATTTACTGGTCCTTCAAACAGTGACTTTCAGATCATCCAGTTTCTATGGCCAGACTCCAGGTGTTTCACCTGGTCTCCAGCTTAGAGGTTACATCTTTCCAGTTGCTGGCCATCATCTCCTTCCCTTTTAATCCAGGAGTTAAATAGTGAACTACTTAGTGTGCCCCGACACAAACAGAATAGAAAGTACTTAGGAATAGAGTCTAATAAGAGGATAGGATGGATTGTGACAATCAGTTACACTAGAATCTTCATTAAAATAATCTTCAGTATAAAACTTTCTTAAATGTTGATATTTAACTGCCATACTATTCTCTGTCTTAGTAATGATGCCCAGTGTTCATCTGCAATCTCTTGTTTTATATGGCAATTGTACAGTTTAAAGATATCCACTGACATAATATTTGGTATGGGAATAGCAATGAAGTCCTTGACTCTCTCTAATTAAGATTAATTTCTGCATGACAAAAAGAAAAATAATTGTAAGAATAACCTTCAATTTTCTATGTGTGAGTGATTGCACTGAAAATTCTCTTAGCTAGCTGACTTTTCCCTTCTGATTAAATGAGGTTGACGGCCTTACGGATAAGGTGCAATACTCCTCTGAATCTCAGGGACTTTTAAACATTACCTCTAAGATGGATGAACTTAGTCTGCAAGACTGAATGATGTAATATACAGCTTCACAACAGTCATACTTATAGTGGGTTGACCCTGGCTGGATGCCAGGCACCCACCAAAGTCACTCTCCCACTTCACAACTTGACAGAGAAGAGAAAATATAAGGAAGGGTTCATGGGTTGAGATAATGTCCAGAAAACATATCACTCACCAAAATACCATTATGGACAAAACGAGCTTGAATTTGGGATATTAATACAATTTATTACTAATAAAATCAGAGCAGGATATTGAGAAGTAAAAACATATTAAAACAGCTTCACCTAACCCCTCCCTCCTGTTACAAATGAGTATTTTGAGATCACCTGTAGAATCACCAGGAAAGGTATCAGTAAACACAGATTTATTATAAAAGTAACAACACTGACTGCTGTGGTCCAGAAGAGCTCCAAAATTCTCATTTTGTGTTGCTGTTTATAGGCTGCAAGAGGGTGGGTTTTGGTCATAACCATATTTCTTCCTGGCTGGAAGAATTTCTTTCCTTAAAAGGGTGCGAACAAGAATATTATTCTATTCAGGCAAAAAAAAAAAAAAAAGAAAAAAGAAAAAAGATGTTTCCCAGGCTGTTCATAAAAAAATGGCAGGAGCTCTTTAGACAGCACAAGTTCCTGGAAGCAGCTGTCATCTCCAATAAGCTCAAGAGAAGCTCAGCCCAGGTGCTGTTCATCAAGTGCCAAGACCTTATGAGTAGCTCTCAGATCATAGTGCGAAAAGCCTGAAAAAGGGCAGTGAGGGGAGGATACACCACCACACCTCTTTGCTAGCTCTACTTTCTTTCTCCACAGGTGCAGCGAGACAGGCAATGGGGGTTAGAGCTGGTTCACCACACATAGTTTCTGTGCTGATCAGGGAAGAGTCCTTCCCCTGCTACAGCATGGATTCAAAGGGTCACAAATTCTGACAACAGAACTTCTCTAGGGTGGGCTGCTCTTGCCAGAGTCTTGCAGATCCCTGCCAGAAGTCTGCTCTGACATGTGTCTCCCATGGGTTCACAGCTTCCTCTCAGGAATCCACCTCTTTTGGTGTGAGTCTCCTCCATAGGCTGCAGGTGGATCTCAGCATCCCCATGGTCCTCCATGGGCTGCAGGGTCACAGCTACCCCACTGTACCACAGGCTACTGGGGAATCTCAGCTCCAGTACCTGGAGCACCTCCTTCCCCCACTTCTTCATTGAGCCTGGCATCTGCCGAGTTGTTCCTTTCATGTATTCTCACTCCACTTTTCTCTGAGTGCAATTACTTATGCACAATAATTTATTTTTCTTTTTCGTAAATATGTTGACACAGAGGGGTTACCATCATTTCTGATTGGCTCCAGCTTTGGCCAGCAGCATATCCACCTTGGAGCTGGCTGGCATTGGCTCTGCTGGACATGGAGGAAACTTCTAGCACCTTCTGTAGACCAAAACCTGGCCATGCAAACCCAACGCAATACTCAAAGTCTGTCACTAGTTAACATATCTTAAAACATCAAGAAGCACAGAAGACAGATGGTTATACCTGACATTTCTGTCAGTTAATTCCAAATAATATTATCAAAGTGGCTTTTGGGATCATGTGCCAAATTTCTCTAAATGCCTGCTTCAAAGGGCAACTCATGTCCTTCAAAATCAAGAAGTGGAAAAGCTTGTAACTTGTAGCTCTAAGGTAAGCCACATGATACAGAAGACAAAACCTGGCTTAAACACAAACATGACAATATTTTGGTACATTGTATAAAAATAGAATCAAAGCAAAAAATTGCCTTCTAGTTAAGGTCCTTTTCTGTTGATCGTTATAAATTTAACTCTTAGAAAATGTGGACTATTAAAAAGTTGAAGCTCACCTGTAAAATCAATATTTCTATTTTTTACAAAAGAGATCACAAAGTTTTAATTCATCTGCTGATCTTTCTGGTATATATATATTTTTTTTTCCAATATGACTAATTTTTTTTCCATCTCATCTACGGAAATACCATAATATTTCATTTATATAATAAAAGTGCTATAAAAGTATCTGTCAACAATGCATAATCTGTAAGAGTTCTGTTCACTATTGTCCTAGTGATGCATGGGTACTATGAATATTGGGATAAAAGCCAGAGGGAACAAAAAGGCAATAACAGAAGATCAACACTTTTAAAAAAAAAATTACAATTCTTTTTTAAGCATTAGTTAATGAGCTTTCTGTATGTGTACATAATTATTAAAAATAAAAAAACAAAAAATTCTTCCAGAAAAGATAATGAAGGAGTTCCATCAACAGTAACTAACACCGTATCACTCAGAATAAATTTACATGTTTTCTAAGAAATCCTTTCTCTTGCATTTCTTTATTTTAGATATAGCTCACTCTGAAGCTCCTTTGCCGTTGGGGGTTGTCGTCTTTGCAGACTTACTTTAAGTTCACTCTAAGTGAAATACTCAAATACTCTTTCTTCATCAGACACTACTTTGCCTTTCCCACTATGAAATCTTATGATTCCGTCATCCTGAAAAAGAATAAAATCCTTCTTCATTCCCTTCCTACTCTCTATTTTATCATAACAAGCCCAACTGGCATCAACATAGGGAAGCCTTTTCAGTCAAGGATATGGTGTCAGTGACTAACAAAATGGCTTCAAAGAGTAAAATAACAGTTTTTCACTTCAACTTAAAATAGCAACAACTGAAATGGAAAAAAAAAACTGATTAAATTGGTAAAAAAATAAATCCACTTATGCACATAGCCTCTGGGTACTTGCCTGTTACAATTTTTTCCTCATCCGAGTTAATAGCATTTCTATTTGGAAAAGAAAAAACAACCCACACTGTTTTTCTGTGACAGCATCTCAATGACACTCTCTTTTCTCTCTGCCACATATAGACATTACTTAATTCACATCTATATACATATTAGTTTCTGTACTTTATTTTTCCTAATTCAGAAATGCTGAGGTTCTCAGTT